>NW_028261384.1:86648669-87248669 GCF_051295495.1 Thamnophis sirtalis | reverse complement strand
AGAAAAATAGTGAAAATTGAAGGAATCAAGATGCCCTATGAAAATAATATCAAGAGTCTGGATGAAGATGATAACTACAAAAAAACCGGGTATCCTTCAAGCTGACAACATCAAGCACACTGAAGTCAAGAAAAAGATTAGGGGTGAATACATCAAGAAAATAAATAAGATCTTAAAGTTCAAACTCAATGGAGGAAATACCATCTAAGTAATCAACTCCTGGGCAATTCCAGTCATTAGATATACAACTGGAATAGTTGACTGGACTCAAACAGAACTAAAAGCCATGGATAGGAAGAGCAGAAAATGACAATGAATCATGCCCTTCATCTTTGCAGAGACATTGACAAACTGTACCTACCAAGGTAAAGAGGTGGGCATGGAATATTGCAAGTACATCAGATAGTTGAAGACAAAAAATGACTTTGGAAGGATATCTGAACGACAATGAAGAAGATGCACTTAAATTAATATATCAGGAACGATTATTGACTACTGAACAAAGTGGCCTACAAGAAAAAACAAATGAAGAATACAATGGAGATATGGTAAGACAAAGCACTACATGGTCAGTACATTAAAAAATCAGCAGGGAAAAGCAGATAATAACAAAACTTGGCAATGGCTAAAAGCAGAAAAGTTGAAGAATGGGACCAAGGGACTAAGACTGGCTGCACAAGACCAGTCTTAAGAACAAATGAATACAAAACCAGACAACAACAGACGACGACAACAGACAGTAAGTGCTATGTATGCAAAGAAGCTGAAGAAACAGTGGATCACCTGGTAAGTTACTGCAAGAAGCTTGCACAGACGGACTATAAACAATAGCATGACAAAGTAGCAACAACAGTGCAGTGGAAAAATCTGCAAGAAATATCACTTGCCTGCAAGCAAGAACTGGTGGGATCATAAAATAGAGGAAGTCATAGAAAATTAGGAAACTAAATTACTCTGGGACTTTAGAATTCAAATAGACAGGCATATGCCACATAACACCCGGACTTACAAATTGTTGATCAAAAATACAAAAATGTCTGGATAGTGGATATGGCAGTAACCAGCAAGTACTTTCCAAAAACATGAAAATGCCAAACCCAGTCTCAACATCTGGTTGACTGTGCAACAAATCATAATAATCTTACTCTACTAGAAATGTTTACCAAGGATTAATTCCTTTAGGAATCCCCCCTGGAGCACAGAAATATTCTCTCATCTCAGAACAAGCAGTAGCTGTGTCTCTAAAAAGAAAAAGACTGCTGCTGCAAACTAGCCCTAACCCTAATATGTTTTAGATTCTTTTTGTTCCTACCTCGCCCAGAAAGGAGCAAAGGAAACTAGAAACCAAGTCATAGGAGTGTGAGTCAGAGTCTGAAGGATTCCATTTCACCTTCCAACCTCCACTTCAGTATCCTTCTTACTGTTTATTATGTTTTTATTTACTCACATTTCTGAGTCATTCTAATCTGAAGACTCTGAACCACTTTTGATTTTCTAACAGTAATGGGATTTAAAATCATGCACCATGAAGAACAACAAATGCTATAACTTGTTTTTCCCACATAGCACACACATTTCAGATGTAATTCAATATTCTATTTCTTCCCCAATTGTCCTCTGGAGAGTGGCTAGACAATAGTAATTATATTTTATATTAAGGGTGCTAAATTCAGTTTTTCAGTATTTATTAAAATAGGTTTAGTGAGAAGATTGCTGCCACAACTCACAATGGAAGAGCATATTTCCAAAATATTTAAAGGAACAGATAAAAGACTTAATATACATGAATCACATTTTCTCCACGATTGATGGAAGAGCGTATTTCCAAAATATTTAAAGAACAGATAAAAGACTTAATATACATGAATCACATTATCTCTACCTCTTAGATCCTGTTGTGTGCGGGTACCAACCATACTTTGACGAGGCATCCTGAGAGATGTTCGTAGAGGAGCATGCCTCTGTTCATCTAAGTAAGCTAGATCTTCCAAGTGGGCTGAGCTAGTGGCTGTCCATAAAAGGTAATCAGATATATTCATAAATATATTATACAAAGTATAAATCAAGAACCTTAAATCTGATACTAAGTATTGTCTTTATTTTGATTATAGCTCTAATTATGCAACTTTTATTTGTAATTTTTTTTTAAATTAGAAGCTCACTTTATTTTCCTTAAAATATTTATATTCATTCATTTTGGTTCTTTAATTTCAGTGGAACTTAAATGATTCTCCCTTATATATAAATGTAAAATAAAGGTGGTGCAGTGGATTGAGTGCAGTACTGCAGGCTACTTCAGCTGATTGCTAGCTGCAATTCGGCAGTTCAAATCTCACTGGCTCAATGTTGACTCAGCCTTCCATCCTTCCAAGGTGGGTAAAATGATGACCCAGATTGTTGGGGGCAATATGCTGATTCTGTAAACTGTTTAAAGAGGGCTGTAAAAGCACTATGAAATGGTATCTAAGTGCTATTGCTATAAGTGCTATAAAGATATTACATTTCTTGATTATTTTTTCTTAAAAAGAAAGACAAATATTTAAAAAGAATTAAAATCTAGTCAAATAATAACTGAAGAAAAGGGGAGAAGGGAGCTAATTGTTTATTTGATCTTAAATAAAAAAAATTAAACATTCTGTTTTAATACCTTTCTCCAGAAAAAGCACTAATTTATTAAAGAAAACATTTGAAAAAATTTGAGTTTTGCTCCACTATAAAGTAAGAATAAATTATTTTTCTTTCTTTTATTGAAGTTCCAAAGAAAACATTAAATTATTGTAATTCTTTATACTTGTCTGGGAGGAGATGGGAGATTTTTAAATCTATTTCTTTTCTTTTCTTTTTCTTTATCCCTTTTTCCTTTTTACATTTTTTCTTAGCTTGCATTAATTTTATCTTTGTAAACATTAATAAAATTATTATTTTAAAAAGTGAATTCAAGACAGTAGAATAATTATCAGATAAATAATAATTGGTTTCAATTTTTTTCACAAGATCACCAAGTTTAAAGTCTAAAACAGGTAATTACGAGTGTCTCTCTTATCACAAATATAAACTTTATAGGCTTATATGGCTGTCACCTGAAGCTTTCATGGATTGTGATATCAATACAGGATTGCTAAGCGTTGTGTTTTCCAAACAGTTCTGATATTACCAGCAGTGGGGCTTTTGCTTTGCTTTTAATAATTAACTAATTAATTGATCATATTTCTATACCACACATCTCCCTCAAAGAGGGACAAACAAATCTTCAGTACAAACAAAAATCTAGAATCAAACAATCAAAATGATAGACTAAGATAGAATAACTTATAAAATGTAAGTATAATCTTATACTTACACCTGAATAATTTGTCCAAATAATTTTACAAAAAAAATTAATTATAACCTGCTGGATAAGATTCTTACCTGCTACAGAATTGGGCCGTGGCATGAGATAAAGAGGAATGGATTGTACTGACTGAGATAAAACGGTCTCTAGATTCCGGTCAGGGATCTTATTCAAACTGTATGTAGAAGCTGTCATGTTTTCATCTACTCTATATAAACAGGAGTCTATATTGGATTTTTGAGATTGCCAAGGCTTCAGGTTTCCTCCAGATCCTAATTCCTTACTACTTTCCGCTCCATATTTAGCACGATCCACATTTTCAGAATAACTTGTCAAAGTTGCTGCAACGAACAATAAAAGACAATGAGTAACAAAAAAAACCATTTCATTTTTGTGACTTTGCAGATGATAGATTATGATTGTCAAGTTTTGATACTATGGATTTTTCTTTTTTTAAGATCTTCTGTGACAGTAGCAATGTATTTGTTGCTCCTTCTTGTCTCTATTCTCCATTAATGCTTTCCATATTAACCTAGGAATCTGGTGGGTGAAAAGGCCAACCAAGAAGAAATATAGAAGCTGCAGTAATTAACTATATATCCTATATTCTTTCTTGAATACTCCTTACATTCCAGTAGAAATTAAATGTTCAATCTCATGGTAAACTCTTGCCTAACCTAATTGTGATTTGCATTACCAAAACATGAATATAGCAAATTCAAATATATATATATATATATATATATATATATATATATATATATATATATATATATATATATATATATATATATATATATATATATATATAATACACACACACACACACACAGTATGTAGCATTTATTCTACCAAGTAAAATCAAATATCAATATTATGAAACAGTTGAAACTAGGTATTTATATTACAGAAGACAAATGCAACATTATGACTATATGAATAAATATAAAAGCCCTAAAAGCCTTATATGTAGCAATTGCACCATCCAACTGCAACAAATAATATACGAGAAATCAGAAATGTCTTGGTTCTTTGCTAAAACTGGTTTTTCAAGACACATAAAATAGAGACCCCCTGCATTTCCATCCTGTAAATATATCATATTCTCCTGAGTGCTTCTGGGAGAGTGCAAGAATGGGTTGTCTTGTCTGTTCTGCTTAGAGACCAAGCTGTCAACTTTGTGGCCACGCCCCGTCGTCACCCTCTCTGGCCCAGATTCGGCTCGGTCTATGCTTAGATCAGATGTGTCAACTCAATTAGGACTTGTTGCACTCTCAGGAACAGGTTTTTATACCAATTTTATCGCGATTCGGATGGCACCCTAGCCTGGCTAGAAAATCAGTTTAAAAGTGATTAGAGTTGCCTGGTTTCCTGTACGGCTCATCTTATAGGGTGCCTCTGAAAGTACTGGTGAGTCTTGTGTTTTTTGTCCCATAGGAAGGCATGCCATCCCACCCCATTTGCATATCATGGCCTTCCAATACTAATAGCCTTCTACTTTTTAGTCCTATCCAGTCTCTTACCCATGTTAATGCTGCGCTTGGTAGGATCTTTCCCAGTTGAATCCTGTAAGAATTTCAATTTGATTCTAGGTATCTTTCCTTCCCAAATAAATTTAGATACTGTTTTATTCAAATTTCTGAAATAATCTTTCTCCAATCTTATTGGTATATTTTGGAATTTAAAAAGTATTTTGGGTAAGATGTTCATTTTGACTGTTGAAGGGATGTGCCTTCAAAGAGCCCAGCCACATCACGATAACCTCGGATGCCAGTCTATTCGTCTGGGGCACCCATCTCCAGTCTCACATGGTCCAGGGTCGTCGATCTCAGGAAGACCTGCACAACAACATCAATTGGCTGGAACTTTGGGCGGCACACTTGGCCCTTCGACAATTCAAAGACATAATTCAGGGACAACATGTTCCCCTTCTTACCAACAATGTGATTAGCAAACTCACATCAACCGTCAAGAAGGCACCTACTCCAGGGTCCTCATGATGGAAGCAGAACAGTTGGGGATGTGGGCAGAGGAACACCTCCTCTCTCTCAAAGCGGAGCACATTGCAGGAATAGTGAATGTGCAGGCAGACTACTTCAGCAAGTCTACAATAGATCACTCAGAATGGAGGTTACATCCAGATCTCCTCAGGGACTTGTCCGAGAAGTTCGGTCAGCCTGTTGTGGACCTGTTCACCTCCCCGACAAATGCTCAACTACCACAATATTTCACCAGGTTAGCAACACTGGGAACAGAAGGGGCCAATTCTCTCTGTAGCCCATAGCCCAAGGGACTGCTGTATGCCTTCCTCCCTCTTCCCCTCATCCCAGGGGTCATTCAGAAGGTACTGAAAGAGAGGGAGGAGGTTCTGCTCATTGCTTCCCACTGGCCCAACTGACCCAAACGCCCATGGTATGCAGATCTGGTAGACCTTTTTGTATCTTGGCACTGGAAGATCCCACAGGAGAGAATCTCCCTCAGCCAGGGAGTATTGGCCCATCCAGAGCCTCAGTGGCTCTAACTGACCATCTGGCACTTGAGAGGAGCCTCCTGAGGAAGGGCAATTTCTCCTCCAGAGTGATACAGACTATTCAGGCCTCCAGAAGGAAATCCATAAACAGAATCTACAATTCTACTTGGGCAGCGTTTACCAGCTGGTGCCTTAAGGCAGATATTACTCCCACCTCAGCATCAGTTCCACAAGCCCTGGAATTTCTCCAGGAAGGCCTGGACAAGGGCCTGTCACACAACATCATTCACAGGCAAGTGGCAGCCCTTGCAACAGTATTGACGTGTGGGGAAAGGGAATTTCTGGCTCACCATCTGGTCATTCAGAGATTTATCATTGAGGCAGCAAACCTGAAACCAGTTGTGATTCACAGATGCCCCTCTATCAAAGGTCATACAAGCCCTAACCTCCACACCATTTCAACCACTGTCAGCCTGCGTTTCCTGACCTTTAAGGTCACATTTCTTGTAGCCATCACTTCAGCCAGGCGCATTTCGCAGCTGGCCACTCTTTCAGTCAGGAAAGACTTATGTACATTTCATCAGAACAGAGTGGTCCTCAGGATGGATCTCTACTTCGTCTCCAAGGTGAACACCTGACTCCACAGGGCCCAGGAAATCATCCTGCTAGACTTCTGCCCAAGGCCATCTCATGCCCTGGAGAAGAAATGGCACACCTTGGATGTGAGGAGGGCCATCCGAATTTACCTCAGGAGGACTTCCTCTATTAGAAAGACTGAGGCACTGTTTATTTCTTTCCACCCTGCATTGATGGGCTCCAAGGTAACTCCACCAACAATTGGCTGTTGGCTGAGAGCTTGCATCGCTAAGGCTTATGAAGTTCAGGCTTTACCAGCTCCCAGAGGGGTGACTACTCACTGTACCAGAAGTGCAGCAACAACAGCAGCATGGGCTATGCAAGCATCCATCAAAGAAATTTGCAGAGTGGCGACATGGGCTTCTCCTTCGCCCTTTATTCACCATTACAAATTGGACGTATTTGCTTTGGTGGAAGCATCCTTTGGATGGAGGGTCCTGCAAAGAGTGCACGCGGATACGAGGACTTCCAATCAAGCGGCGTCACATCTTTAGATCAGCCGGCTTTGGTAAGTGCCATTCTTGCACTCTCCTGGAAGGACTCAGGAGAAGGGGCGTTGGGCCTACCTGAGACACCCTTTTTCTGAGTAGCTCCGGGAGAATGCAACTCCACTCTGGCGACCTCTAGGTTGGAAGCCAGGAACTATCATTAACCTTGTTTGAGATTTGATTTACAGCTACATTTTCGCTGAAACTGAGCCAAAGAGAGTGATGACAGGCGTGGCCACAAAGTTGACAGCTCGGTCTCTAAGCACAACAGACAAGACAACCCATTCTTGCATTCTCCTGGAGCTACTCAGAGAAAGGGCGTCTCAGGTAAGACCAACGCCCCTTCCCTTCCCCTCCCCACTTCTTTTTCTCATATAAATAGAAGAAATCCTACTAGTTAATTAAGTAGTAGTTTTTACATTTACATTTAGTAGTAAATTTACAAAATTTACATTTTAATAGATTAACTCTTTATAAAAACTTATTCTTGATCACTTTTTTCTTCATATCCTCCCTTCTAGTACTGAAACAGCCTATCTAGTGGCTTTTTATTAATATTGTGATTTGCCATTGCATTATATAAGAAAAAGATCAATGATTGCCTCTGCATTATTATTGCCTCTGTAGTGGAATCAGAAACCTGATATATAGGAAATACTTCATATGAATGGTGACTAATAAGAGGTGCGATCTAATAGGAGACAAAAGGAAATTTGGGCCATTTGAAAAAAGACAAAACTGCATGGTTCCATGCAATGATTTCAATTATATTGGGAGAACATACGTATCAATTGATATATGCAACCATTGCTACATATAGGATTTTTAGAGCTCTCATATTTATTCATGTATTATTATTATATTGCATTTGTTATCTGCAATACTGATATTTTGACACTGATGGAAAATATATTCACAAGCCATTATTATCTGGCACAGACTTCAACCACCTTTATTTAATATTTTTCATGACCTCAATATAAAATATTTCTCATATTAACCGGCAAAAACAAATTTATCTTTTTTAACCAAGCTTTACCTCAAAGGAAGACTTTTCAAACTGAGCTAGGACAAAACTTTCTAAGTTTTCTAAATATTAAACTTCAAAATACACATTTTTCCTCATGTTTAACTTGAGCTTTTCCAATGTTTTTTCTCACTTTTAATATACTAGTTATACAGAAAATATATTTCCATTTTATTAATTGGCAGGATTATAACACTTCAGATTTGAGTTCCAAAAAGACCTATGGAATGAACTATAGCAGCTAAATTCAAAAGTAATTCATTTTGGACTTTAAATTGTTTCTGGTTTAGAAAATTTATTTCTAGAAGCCAACAAAATATCCCCTGGAACAAGACAGTACAGATATAGTTCATCATTGAATTGGAAATAGACCACCTCAACTATGTTGTTTCTTGAGATTTTGCTGCTATTCACAGATTTAAGGTAATGCAGGCAAGAATTGTATTCACTTTCTCAAACATTTTGCAGCACATTTTGGAGATTTAATAATTCTTTTCTACCAAGCAGTCCCTTATTTTCTTAATTGAGATTACACTGCATGTAACTTTGAATCATTTTCAAAGTTCATTTGACATTACTGATTCCATGTTCTCCCTGTCTCCTCATCACAAGACTGGATGATTACAATATTGACCCATTTAAACTTTCTGAGTGTCTTTGAAAAGGACAGTATTGGCAGAGCTTCTGAGAGACATTCAACATTCTACTTTGTACCTTATTTCACATCACTGGTTTCTTCATCTCAGTTATGAGTGGAAGCAATTCTTAGGTTGAACTTTCATTTTATTTGTTTCTTGTTTGGTACACAACTCGGGAAACTGTAATTTATCTCCATTTATATCTGATATGCCTCCTGAACATCCTTCTATCAGCATTGTGGATGTGGAAAAGGCTCTGATAACTTTTGCCCTTACAAAATGTTGATTAGTGACAAGAATAGTTCCTTTCTCTATCTTGGGAACTGTTTCATGTGTGACAAACCCCCCCAAAAGATTGTTTCTTTCTCCAAAGCCCCAAAGTTTTAAGTATCAGTAGCTTAATTCATTTACAGAAAATTTCAGCTTCCGTCCTTAACAAACTTCTAAAAAATGCTATCTCCCAAAATGTTATTTAAAGCAGAAAGATTTTAGACAAGTCATTTTTATTTTTATTTTTTGCAATTGTTTCATTACCCAAAACAGATAATGTCAGCACGGATGATGTTACCTAATTTAGGTGATGAAACATCTGCAACTAAGCAACCAAGCTCAGAGAGTACCAAGGACTCCTCATATTTGTTCCGCTTTTCCCAATTCCCTTCATGATGCTGCAAATATTAACATTCAATACTGTATAGCTGAATTTTAAAATAAATATGTGCATATCTAGGACTTACCTATGATGCCACTATCCCTGCTTTCAAGAGTAGATGTAGGACTTGTGACAGCTCCATAATTGCAGTCCTTTGCTATAACATCCTTAGCACTAGTTTGAGGGAGGGTGGAACAAGGGCTACTGGCAGGTGGTGAAGCAGTACTGCTGGTCAGTGTGGAACAAGGACTTATTCGCTGGGAAACTGCTGAAGTCTGGAAAATTGGAAGCAGGAACACAAACATCACAGTAAAGCTATCAGTAAAGCTTATAGGGTTTCACTATAACAGTGAAGAATACACTGAATATAATCATAAACATAATAATTCATTTTCTCTATTGTAGCTTTCTTAAAACTGTTTTTCAAATTTAAATTAGGCTTTAAACTAAATTCTGTAATTGGCTACTTTGTCTCTAAAATTAAATTTGGATTTCACATTAAAATTCAACCAAATTATCGCAAGGAGGGGGTGTTTAATGCCTTCCCCTGACAGGCACCTGATCGCTGGTCCGGGTTGTGGATCTGGTCGCCTACGGCAGAGATAATTAAATTTGAGGTTGGTGCAGCTGGCTAAAATAAAGTATATTGGAGGCTCGCGCGGCCATAGTCCGTCACTCGGGAAGGCTGTTTGTCAAGTGACGAGGCTTGAAGTCAGCCAGCCACCGCTCCACAGTGCTCAGATTGTCTGGCTTTCATTTAGCGCCACCAGGTTTCAGCCGTCGGCGAAACTTTGCAGGACCCTTAAAGGGAGTATCGCCAACAATGCTTATTGTGCAACTGGCTACCTGGCGCCACAGATTGGCGGGTCGTCTTTGTCAACAGTCGGAGAGTCGGATGGCCATTTTGAGATGACCAGTGTGACGGCCATTTTGTTGAAGCACAAGGCCAATGAACTTTCAGAGCTCTTTGAATCCAGGCATCTTCCTATCAGGCCCAGACAAGTCTTGCTACTTGTCTGGGCCTGATTTCCCCACAAATTGAACTGCATCAAATTGAGTGGTGCCCTGAGTAAACCAGGGGGAAGAAATGGTGGCTGCCAAAGGTTCTCAATCAGAGGACTTGAACCCCTGGGTTGAACCCGATAATCAGAGTCCGGAACTGGGGGCAATTAGGCCTACCACTAGAGCCAACTCTAATAACACCCCAGCTACTCAGCGCCAATCCAGAGCAGTGCTACGTGATGAGCAGCACAGACAGAGGGCCCCAGAGAAGCGGGTTGCCCAAGCAGAACACCTGTTGGAAGCCCAAAGGGAAGGCAGGTCTAGGTCTACATCCAGAGGTTATAGCCGTGATTCTTCCCCAGCATTGTCCCTGGTTAGAAGCAGAAGGATGGACATTTCCCCTTCACCATCAGTTTCTCCATCAGCAATCAGGAGCATAATAGGAGATCCTATTGAGGGAACCTTCAGAGATTTCCTTCCTCCAGTCACCCTGGCCCCCCAGGCTCCCGATCCACAGATCCCTATAGACCCCTATGAGGACCTTGAGTCCTCGGAACAACTACTGTCAAGCCTTCAAAGAATAATTACCGTGGCAATTTCTCAGAGCATTGCTTTATGCTTGAAGCAACAGGGCACTCAGGTTTAGGGGCACAAAGACACCCAGCCTCAATCATACACAGGAGTCAGACAAGTGGAGAGCGTAGACCAGGGTCCCCCTTGCTGGCTAATGAGGGGCCTGTATAGGCAGAGGAACCTCAGCATGATTTAATAATTTCTGAGGATGAGGAGTCAACAAAACCAGACATTCCAGCCTTTTCTGGACTCTTCCCACCTTCTCTTTCAAACAACTTTTGGGCAAAGCTAAGGTGACCCCTAAGTTGGGTGGAAACTCCACAACTGCATCCACTGATAGCTGTAAGGACTTGCCCCAGACAATTTTTGCTAAGGCTGCCATGGATAAGGAGGAGGTCCCTGCTCCCCCTCTATTTCTAGAGGTAGTGAAGAATCAGTGGGCTCATCCAGGGAATTTCCCAAATCCAGAAGGGAATGACCGATGCTTTTACAACGTAGATCAGGGACTTTCGCAAGCACTTCAGGCTCCTTCTGTCGATACCGCAGTCATGGCCCTGTCATCTTCTGCCGCTGTTGTCTCAGGAGATATAGCAGACAAACTGAAGCCTGAAAATAAAAAAGCGGAACTCATCTTATGGAAAGGGTTCCAGGCTTCAGCTTGGGCCATAAAATCAATAGTGGCTGCTTTCTTCTTTAATAGGACCACCCTCTTGTAATTGCTGCTATGTTCTGAAGTCTCGAGAAAGACTGTCAATCAATGGGGGGAAAGGAAGCCGTTGAAGCTGGCGCGTGTGCAGGCTCGAGGAAGCTGGGGAAGCTTCCTATTGGTTAACAGTTTGACAGCCGCATATAAAAGGCTGTCAGTTAAGTTCGTTACTTTGTTCGTTGTCAGCGATGTTAATAAATGGTTAGCGTTACATTGTCTCCAGCAGTTTCTTGAGGAGAATACTTTCCAGTTGCAGCAACTGCAGGAGCGCATTCCACCTAAGGACGCTCGAATGATGAAAGACCTTAGTAAAATTATTGCTGCAACACAATTTTCTGCAGATACCACACTAGACTCCTTCAAGTTTGCCTCTCGGGCTTTGTCTGCTTCTGTGGCCTTCAGATGCCTTCTTTGACTTAGGAACTGGCAAGCAGACAACAAGTCAAAGTTCCACTTAGCGTCCACACCTTATGCAGGAGGGTCTCTTTTTGGCGAGTCCTTTGAACCTATATTAATTGAAAACAAGGACAAAAAGAAGGTGCTTCCCACTACAACCAAGTGACAGGAGAACCAATCTGCTCCTTACCGCAGATGACCCTCTTTCCATCCCAGTGAGCCTGACTTCCATCAGAACAGGTACTATGGTCCCAGAGTGGATCGATTCTAAAACAGGAATTATTTCCCTGACAAGAATAGAACCCAGGACCAGTCCAAATGGCCCTTTCGTGGGGGAGGTGGTCGTCCCTTCCACAGAGGGAAATGATTCTAATCCCACTCTTCCCATAGGCTGTATTCCTGTATCACTTTGCGTCACAATGGAAATGCATAACAATGGATGGTTGGGTTTCTTGCAACTGTACAACAAAGCCTCAGATTAGAATTTCTTCCCTCCCCTCCGAATCTCATCAGGTCCTTCCCTTCTTCTCGAACGCTGTAAAATGTAATCTTTTAAGGCTAGCAATTAGCAATAGCAATAGCAGTAGACTTATATACCGCTTCATAGGCCTTTCAGGCCTCTCTAAGCGGTTTACAGAGAGTCAGCATATTGCCCCCAACAATCTGGGTCCTCATTTTACCCACCTCGGAAGGATGGAAGGCTGAGTCAACCCTGAGCCGGTGAGATTTGAACCGCTGACCTGCTGATCTAGCAGTAGCCTGCAGTGCTGCATTTAACCACTGCGCCACCTTCAACATTTATTGGAAATTCGAGCAATAGAGCCGTTGGAAGAGCGGGGGTTGGGATTTTATTACAACCTCTAAGAGTTCGTGGGTGAGTGGGTGGAGAGCGATCCTTGATCTGAAATGTATAAACCGGTACATCGTTTATAGATGTTTTAAAATGGCCTCACTGAGCTCCATGTTACAAGGGATCAGACAGGGAGACTATCTGGCCTCCATAGACCTCACTGATGTGTATTTACAAATCCCGGTATTACCATCCCACTGCAGATACCTCAGGTTCGCTCAGGAGGGGTCCCCTTTGGGCTGGCCTCAGCCCCGATGTCATTCACCAAGGTTCTGGCAGCATTGGCAGCTTACCTTGGTTCTATCCCAGTAAGGCTCCAATGCTACCTTGATGATGTCTTAGTGCAGGTCCATTCTTATGATCAGGCAATTCAGGACCTTCACCTCACCATTAGCACCCTTCAACAGGTGGGATTCTCTGTAAATTTTTCTAAAAGCCACTTCACGCCCACCATGAGAATTTTGCACCTAGGAGCAATAATAAACTCAGAAGCTGAGTTGGTCTTTCTGTCTCAAGACTGTAGGTATAATCTACAAAAAATAATCCATAAGGTGCATTCCAGGTGGGCAGTACCTATAGTAGACCTCTCACATCCACTAGGCACAATGATATCGTGCATTGGGAAAGTTCCCTGGGCGCGCTTTCACACCAGGACATTGCAGTGGGCCTTAATCCCATATCAAAAACAAATGATGAGCAACTCACCTTTGGCCATTCCAGTGTCTCCACAGGTCTGCCTGTTGTTCTGGTGGTGGCTCTTCGCAGCACTCACCAGAGGATCGGAGTTCAGAGAGCCGACGAGAGTAACCATGACTACAGATGCCAGTCTTTACGGCTGGGAGGCACTGATGGGCTCAAAGCTGCCGCAGGGTCATTGGACTGCCACAGATCTGCGCCACAATATAAATATCTCGAGCTGAAAGTGGCCAGTCGGACATTGCATCACTTTCAGCCAGACTTGCAACGCAAGCACGTGTTACTTCTCACAGACAACATCGCCACGAAGGCACACATGAACAGGCAAGGTGGGACTCACTCAAAAGCTTTGTGGACAGAGGCACATAGACTCATCTCGTGGGCAGAGATGCATATGGCCTCGATTATAGCGGACCATATCTTTGGGACTGCAAATCATCAAGTAGATTGGCACAGTTGGGCCACTGTGGACCACAGGAAGTGGCAGCTCCATCCAGATCTTTTTCACCACATTTGCCGTCGGTTTGGGACACCGATGATAGACCTTTTTGCAACCCCGGTGAATGCGCAACTCCCCCAGTTTGTATCCCGATACCGGACACGAGGGGCTGAGGACACAGATGCTCTGAGATGCAGATGGCCAACAAGCCTCTTGTACGCTTCCCCTTCTTCCAGGGACCATCAGAATGGTAGTGTTAAAGGGGGCGGAAGTAATCCTGATAGCACCAGACTGGCCCAGGAGACTGTGGTATGCAGACTTAATACAATTGTCTGCGTCCCCATCGTGGAAAATCCCCAGGGAGGAGATCTGTCTGTGCTAGGGGTTTTTGATATGCCCGGAGCCCCAGTTGCTCCAACTGACCTCCTGGCATTTGAAGAGGGCCTCCTGAAGGAAGCGAATGTTTCCGCAAAAGTTATCTCCACTTTGGAGGTATCCAGAAAACTGTTGACCACAAGGATCTACAATGCCACGTGGTCAGTGTTCATCAGGTGGTGTAGGTCGACATCCATATCCCCTTCTGATGCCTCGATACAACAGGTCCTGGAATTTTTGCAGCACGGACTGGACAATGGCCTTGCCCACAACACTCTGCACTGCCAAATTGTAGTACTTTCAACTGTCCTACACGGGGAAGGTCAAGTCCCCTTATCATACCTACTGCTTAATAAGTGGTTCTTAAAGGGTGCAGCAAATCTGGCCCCACCAGTCATACACCGATTCCCTATGTGGGATTTACCATTGTCCTTCAGGCTTTGACAGGACCTCCATTTGAGCCATATGCACAATCTCTCTTCAGCTCTTGATTCTGAAAGTTGCATTCTTAATAGACATTACATTGGCAAGACACATTTCGCAGCTTGGAGCTCTTTCGAGATGAAATGCATTTTCCATCAGGACAGGGTAACACTAAGGTTAGATCCCTCCTTCCTCCCAAAAATAAGCACTCCTTTTCATAGGGTGCAAGAGGTAGTATAACCCAACTTCTGTCCGGCTCCATCCCACGCAAGAGAATGTCTCTGGCACAGGTTATATGTCCATAGGGCACTGAGGATTTACCTCAGATGAACGGCTTTGTTCCATAGGTTGGAAGCGTTGCTGGTGTCATTCCAATCGACCACTCTGGGAGCTAGAGTCACCCCAACAACCATAGGCTGATGGTTAAGGGGAACCATATCTTTGGCCTACAAGATAAAGAATAAGACTCCACCTCAAGGAACTACCGCACATTCAACTCGAAATGCGGCTACCACAGCGGCATGGGCGACTAGAGCACCATTTGAAGATATCTATAGGGCAGCCTCTTGGGCATCCCCTACTTCCTTTATTCATCACTGTAGATTAAATACTTATGCATCAGCTGAAGCGTCATCCTCCCCACTCTGTGGACTGTAGCTTGAGTACGTCCCAATTGTAGCACCTCTCGCTCCCTATCATGGAGAACAAACGTTGGGACTTACCTGAACATTGCTTCTCATGAGGGGAGCAGGAAATGCTACATCCTACCCTAGTTAGTCGTAGCGGACTGCCCGGGGAGTACCCTTGTTGTGAAATTCTATTGTAGATCATTGTACTACATGCAACCTTGAGGAACTGGGCAAAAGGAGTAGTGGCGTGACTGCACCACTTTCTCTCAGTCTATGGACCAATCAGCACTGATAACAGCCCAACTGTAGCACCTCCCGCTCCCCTCATGAGAAGCGACATTCAGGTAAGTATCAACATTCGTTCTTGTTGCTTTAGGATGTATATGTATATCTGTATGTCTGTATGTATGTTGACAACTCTTCTGCCCCCTAGACTAAAATTTCTAAAAGACTCCTATCTTTGAAGATGAATCATCATTGGGCTTCCTTCCCTGAAATATGGAAAGGGAGAGTTTGCTATCAGACTAATAACATGAGATGGAGTAACTTAAGGAATCTGCCCTGGCCATATTACTCAAAGATGAATAGATAAACTTTTTTAAAGACCAGATATGGAGAATAGGTCCATATATTTTTCCAATGACCTAGCATTGTAAGAACCACATCAACTTGCTCAGCTTTTATGAAAAGAACTGTTCTTTGTCAACAGATGCAACTGCTCAAACTCATCCAGAATAATATTCTATAGGTAATCCTTGAGTTATGCTGGCAATTGGGATCGAGACCCCTGTTATTAAGCAATATGGTCACATGACAATATTGCTTAATAATGACAGTTCAGGTAGTCCCAGTCTTTGTCAAAATTACTGGACAAGCCACACATGAGTTAGAAGAGAGGTGTGGTGATGTGGCATGAGCACAGGGATGTCAAGGGAAGGAGAGTATGAGTCAGTGCAGCCCTTATCTACCAGCTCAATTGCGAATGCAGTCAGTCTGGTGATTCTTGAAACTTTGTGGACTTGTTCTACTTGCTTTTGCCTGATAAGTCCTAGTTTATCACCAATATGTATGATTTTCATACATCTAATACAAGATGAGATTTGAATCATAACATGTAATTTTTTGTTTTCCAGAAATAGAATATAATAAAATAATTATAATTCTACACAAAGTTTTAAGCTCACCTGATTGTCTTCCTGTCCTTCCATGTTATACTGATTCCCTGCCTGTAGCTCAGTCACTTTTTCTCCCAGAAGGAAGCCAAGGCGAGTCATGAGTGTGTTTGCTGCCTCATCTACAGAGGGAGGAGGTCCCAGCTCCTGTTCAGTTTCACCTGCATGGAACAAAAAAAGGATTTTAACTATATCCTATATTATTTCATATATAAAAGTATAATCTTGCACTTGTAGCACTGAAAATATTCTGCACATTATTATAAGAGGCGAAAGGATATGCTTTTTAAATGAAAAAGTACTGTTGGGTCATTATATTCCAGATAGGCCTAATTCATGGATTGGAAATAATTACACTGATAAATTAAAAGGAATTAGGAATAATGGTCATGCTATCTGTTGTTCAGCACTTAGTAGTACAACAGTACTGTGCAGCGGATGGTGTCAATGAGGCATGGAGATAATATAGCTGTGATGGCAAACCTATGGCATGCATGCCGGAAGTAGCACTCAGAATCATCTCTCTGGGTGCGTGGAGCCATCATTCATTCTTCCGGGTTCTGGTGCACTGGCCAGCTGGCTTTCACCACAGGAGCGCCAAAAACCAAAAGACCAGTTGGCTAGTGCACATGCGGGAACCTACAAGGGGAGCAGAGCTGCCAGCCAGAACAGGCGTGCCAGAACTTCCCTCCATCCCTGTCCGAGCAGGCTTCTTGTGTGGCCCCAGTCCTCCAGCCCGTGGCACTGCTGCACATCCGGAATGCTGGTGGGATGCCAGCAGTTCTAGCGCTGCTGCTCCCAGCTGGGATGCTGGAGCATGAAAAGCAAGAGGAGGCACCATCAGGGAGGCGAGCTGCCCCAGGAGGGCCTGTGGAGAGTGTAGCATGGAGATGCTACCAAAGGGTAAGAGGCGTGTAAGCCGGAAAGCAACGGGGAAGGGGAGGGGCTGCGCTGGATTCTTCTTGGTGGTGGGCTGGGGACGGTGCTTCATCCTGGCCAGAGTTGGAGCAAAGCTCTTCCACCTGCTGGCTCCACAACCCAAGCCCCAGGAACACTGATGCCCCTTACCTCCAAGGCCGGGAAGGGGTTCCGGTTTTCCAGCCGAGGCAGGTAGCCCAACTTTCTCTCGCTGTCCGAGGCTACAGAACCAGGTCATCAGTAGGTATGTCCCACCACCCCAATGGGGGCAGGGGGAGGGCAGAGGGCAGGTAGGGAGGCATGAGGACCCCAGGTGGAGCTGGCACATGCGCACTGGACAGCTGGTCTTTGCACATGTATATGCATGCATGCCAGAAACAGGAAAAGTAGGTGGCTGGCACACATGTGCATGCTGAAAACCAGTAGATCATCTACTTTTCTGATTTCGGTGTGCATGTGTGCTTCGCACGCTCGCACTTGACACTCAGTGCCAAAAAGGATTGCACGTGTTCCCATTTTGGCACTCGGTGCAGAAAAGATTAGCCATCGCTGTAATATAGGTACTCAACAGTATCTATATGACACAAGTTTGTAGAAATGACATTTGGCAGTGGAGGATTTACTGAATTTCAATAAAAATTGGCAAGGCAATATGTAAGTAGCATGAAACCTATGAGCCATATGTTTTGCGGACTTTCATATAGCATACTCAAAATGTTATTAGAATGTAATTACCCAAAAGTGGATTTTTTAATTAGTGTTTGCAGCCATGTAATTTTAAATTTGGAAAATATTTATATAGCTTCTGAGAAAAAATGATTCCTATATACATCTGTTTATAAAAATTGCTTTTAGATAACATATCAAATGTAAATATTTATTATTTGTTATTTTTCTGCTATATATCCAGGACCATTTATAATAATTAAAACATGCAATTTACAGTCAGCATAAGAATTGCATAAAGGTAAGGTAAAGGTAAAGGTTCCCCTCGCACATATGTGCTAGTCATTCTTGATTCTAGGGGGCAGTGCTCATCTCTGTTTCAAGGCTGAAGAGCCAGCGCTAGCTGAAGAGGTTTCTGTGATCATGTGACCGGCATGACTAAATGCCGAAGGCGCACAGAATGCTGTTACCTTCCCACCAAAGTGGTCCCTATTTTTCTATTTGCATTAATTGCTTGCAAACTGCTAGGTTGGCAGAAGCTGGACAAGTAATGGGAGATCACTCTGTTTCATGGCGCTAGGGATTTGAACCACCGAACTGCTGACCTTTCTGATCAACAAGCTCAGTGTCTTAGCCACTGAGCCACCATGTCCCTTGAATTTCATACAAGGGGACAAATACAAATTTAAATATATATCTTTGTCCCACTTCTTCTGAAAGATAATTCTGGCCTAGATGGGCAAAGCAACAGAAAGCAGGTTGAAAAGATATTTATATTATATTTTTATCAGGAAATGGAATAGCTCAGGTCTTTTGTTTCATGTGAAGTAGTCTTTGTGATCTTAATAGAAATGCAGCAATAATGTGTTTGCTCAACACTTCTTTTAGAAAAAACAGCACTGAGCAAGATAGTTTGCTTATGGAATGGCCCTTTCACTTGTTTAATGTGCATATATTACTATGCATCTATATGTATTTGATTAAACTATTTGTAGAATATCCTTTTCTAAAATAAAACATTCCAATTGGGAAACAGTATGCGTAAAGCAATCATGTTTTTCACAATACCACTAGCTGAGTATGAAACTTTTGCACAATATTCTTAATTTCATCTTTTAGAAAGGGGTGAGGGAGGGTGAGAAGGAAGGGCAAGGCATTACAATATAAAATGACAGCAACCCTACCTTCTATCATTGATGAAGTTACCTAGTTTGGGTAATGAAACATCTGCAAGAAAACAACGAAGCTGAGAGAGCACCAAGTACCCTTTATGGAACTTGGAACTTGAGATTTGTTGGAACTTTGTTTTACTTAGGAAGACTAGAGAATCATTTTGATCTATGCAAAATAAATGAAGCCACTCCAGAAGACCACTGTGAGAACTTTCATATTGGCCTGGGAAACTTAACCCAATACTAGATTGTTGGGAAAATTGCATACCGTATTTTTTGGAGTATAAGCCTCATCTTTTTCCGTCAGAAAAGAGGCTGAAAATCTGGGAGCGTCTTATACACTGAATACAGCAATTTTTTTGCCCCCTGAAACCCCGCCCCCTTACCAAAATGCCCATGCATAACGTGTAGGAAGCTTATAGAATGCTCCCGGGGCTGAGGAGGACAGAAATGAGCAAAAAATTGGTGGGTTTTTTTTTTTTGACAAAAAAGGGCCAATTTTCATGAAAAATGGGACAATTTTTGCTCATTTTTGCCCCACCCCCACCCCGAGGAACATGTTACAAGCCTCCTAAGGGCTATTCATGCTTTTTTTTTAAAAAAAAAATGAGCCTTTTTTGGGAGGTTTGCAGAATGCAAAAACTTTTTTTTTTTAATTTGCCTCTTCAAAACCTTGGTGCGTCTTATACTCCAGTGCGTCTTATACTCCAGTGCGTCTTATACTCCGAAAAATACAGTAATTTAATTATCTGTATAAACTGAATCGAAGTAGTAACAATAATCACCTTCCCTTACTAAAGATAACATTTTCTCCTTAAAGCAGTGATTTCTGTAGATATAAAGCTTTCAAGAACATTTCACTATTGAGGTATTGAAAAACACACTAAATTTAGATCCAATCATGAGTTTAACTGTAATTGTATGGCTACCAAAAAAGATGTAGTCAGTTTCTAAAAGTTGTATCACAAAAAAAGTTTCCATATCTATATTATCTATTGAAAGTAAAAAAAAAACAGGAAAACTTCAATGAACTTAATACTAATTGTCTCTAGTTGTCAAAAAGTCTGTCCTTATTCTGACATATCCTATCAGGCCAGATAAATGACACGTCACATACTTACCAAGCCAATGAAAATTTGGAAAGCCCTATTTTGCCTTCTTTATGAGTCCAAGCTACGTGCCTGAAGGACCCCATCCATCACTGGGAATCCAGGCGCCTCAGTGGATGGCAACAGAGGCCTCGGATGGGTTCCATGGCACATGAGGGCTTCACAGGGGGCCAATCTAGCACCCGGAGACAGTTTTATCCTAAGGAGGCCAGGGGCATCGTTGAGACTCATGCAAAGAAGGGTTCAAGCCTGGTCCCCGTGCAGTGCTATGATCCATGAGTTGCTGCTGGAGCTGCGCAGCTACCCAGACAGCCTTTTTGTGGGCAGTGGCCTGCAAGTGGGCGTGGCGATGGGGCGGGGAGAGAAGGCCCTCCTTCCCTCCATGGGCCTGGACCAGCACCCTTCCTCCTCTTCTCCTGCAGGTGTCCACAGAGCTGCTACCATTCCTGCATCTGAGCAAGGCTGTCCTCCTGGCCCACGTCTGCCGCCTGGGCGCACTCTATATCTGCCTGCATGAGTTCATCAAGCAGTTTGCCGAGCATACCCAGCCACGCTGCCACCACCCCACCATAGGTACACCCTTCCTAGCCTATGTGGTGGACTGTGGCACCAGGTAAACCCAGAGATAGAGAGAGAGAGAGAGAGATGAATGGTGATTGGGTGTGTGGCTGATAGTTGGCTTCCAGCGCTGGAGAGGGCAGGGAAAGGAAGCAGCCAGGCTGCACTGCCTTTCATTGGGGCGTCTGGAGAAAGATGGGGATGCTCTTGCCATTTCTTTTCCCCTTGCCAAGCATGGCAAGGCTTTCTGCCCTCACTTAGCCACCTTCCCCTTTTATTGATGCAAGATATTCCCAACTCCTGGGCCGACTGTCTTCTTCCCAGCAGCTCTTTCTCTGCCTTTCAGCATCAGCCGTCACAGACAAGGTTTTTGTAGACAGAAAAGCTTGCCAAACCTACCACCACCAAGATGCCCTCGCTTCCCCCAACCATTTCTTTGTCTACCTGATTTCCAGCTCAGTCGCATTTCACACCATCGTGTGCAGGGAAACAAAAGTTTGTGGGACTGATGGGAGGAACCGAAGTCGCGATGACACGACATGCGATCTCAATGCTCTGAGATCGCAGTCGACACTTTTGTCTCTGGGTGGTCCAAATGGACCTAAACCGTCCCGCAGAGACCGTGAACAGGAAGAATACATCTTGCTCATCACAGGGACATCGCAAAGTCCCTGTGATGATCCAAGAGAACCTCTTCAAGCCGGTGACAAAAAATCCAGCCAAATGGCTGATGAAGTCGGGGCGGCTCCAAAAGGGAAGGATATGGAAAGAGAAAGTATTTTCAGCTGGTGAGGAATTTTTACTGT
Source organism: Thamnophis sirtalis (assembly GCF_051295495.1). Classification (NCBI taxonomy): domain Eukaryota; kingdom Metazoa; phylum Chordata; class Lepidosauria; order Squamata; family Natricidae; genus Thamnophis; species Thamnophis sirtalis. The sequence goes on along the minus strand of NW_028261384.1, from coordinate 87,226,937 downwards.
TTTAAAAGTGACTGCCTATTAAAAAAACCTTTAAAATTAATTTAAATTGGAGAACGGAAGAAATAAGAGGCGGAATTAAATTTGGATTGGTTTTGAACAGTGGGTTATCTTACTTTTTAAATGCTATTTTTACGGATGGAATTTATGCAAGCCTTTTAAAACAAATGACCATTGGCTTACCTGAACAGTCGTTCTCTGGGTGCTGCGGGAGAGTCCAAGCATGGGTTAAATTCAATCTATTCACCCAAGAACTGAGTAAATTCTTTTGGCCACGCCTCCTCTCCTCATTGAGGGCCAGTTCAAAAACAAAGTTGATGGTCTGTGATGGTCGAGTGCACATTGTCTCATTCGGTCTTGTCAATAGTCTTTTTGCTCCTCACAGCCATTACAATCCGTTAAAGAGGAAGAAAACCCCAGGGTAGGGTTGGACTCTCCCGCAGCGCCCAGAGAACGACCGTTCAGGTAAGCCAACGGTCATTCTCCTGTGCGCTGCTTGGAGAGTCCAAGCATGGGACATACCCAAGCTATGCAGTCCCAGGGAGGGAAACAGGAACATTCAAGGAGCATGGATTTGCTACAATTTGCTGCAGTACCCTCCTCCCGAAGGATGCTTTGGCTGTGGCATAAGAGTCAATGCGATAATGTTTGATGAATAAGGATGGAGAATTCCAAGTGGCTGCCCGGCATATTTCCTCCACGGAGGCCTGAGTTGCCCACGCGGCCGAGGTGGCAGTGCGTCTTGTCGAGTGAGCTGTCACCCTAGGTGGCACCATCTTGCCCTGTTGCATGTAAGCCAACTTAATGCAAGCCTTCAGCCAGCAAGCTATAGTAGAAGGAGAGACCTTCCGCCCCATCGAACCTGGCTGAAAAGAAATGAAGGGTGCTTCAGAACGGCGAAAAGTCGCTGTCCGCTTGATGTACCTGCGGACAGTGTGCCTCACATCCAGCTTGTGCCAAGTGTATTCTTTGGGATGTCGAGGATGAGGGCAGATGTTAGGGAGCAGTACTTTCTGAGTCCTGTGAAACAAAGAGTTCACTTTTGGCAGAAAGGCCAGGTCTAGTCTGAGGGTGACACGGTCAGGGTGAATAATGCACAAGTCCTCACGAATCGAAAGTGCTGCCAGCTCCGACACCTTCTTGGCCGATGTGATGGCTATGAGGAAAACAGATGACGGAGACCGATGGACCTGGTTGGTTCGAATGGTGTCTTGGTCAGTGGTCTGAGAACGAGCGGAAGATCCCACATGGGGAACCTATGAATAACAGGTGGATGTAAGTTGGAAGCCCCTTTTAGGAAGCTTTTTACCTGAGGATGCTGTCCCAAGGAGACTGAGAAATGTCTAGTTAAGATGGTGGACAAGACAGCTACTTGGTGGCGAAGGGTGTTGGGAACGTCCCACCCGCCATGAGGGTTCTGAACTTGGTGCCCCCTTGGCGGTTGATGTGGGCCTTCGTTGCTATGTTGTCCGTAAGTAGCAACATGTGACAGCTTACAATGTCCTTTAGAAAATGGCGTAGCGCTAGCCTGGCCACGCGCAGCTCCAAGAGGTTGATGCTCTGCGTCGCCTCTCTCCGTGACCACCTCCCTTATGTCACCTGTTCTTGGAAGTGGGCTCCCCATCCCTGGAGGATCGCGTCAGTCGTGACCACCAGTCGGTCTGGTTCCCTGAAGAGGCAACCCTTCATCACTGCCTGTGATTCCCACCAGTGAACTGACCGCTTTACCTTCAGGGGGACCTTGATCCGTCTGGGAGAGTTGCTGTTTTTCGCCCTTTGGATGGAGAGAAGAAGCCATTGGAGTTCGCGGGCGAGCCCAAGGCACTATGTTAATGCAAGAGATCATGAGTCCCAGCAGCTGAGATAGATCATCCAATTTACTCTCCACTGAGTAGAGAGTTTTGTCTACCCCGCTAGGATTAGTCAGGGAACCCGGTTGGGCCCACTTTTGCTGGATTACATTAAGGAACATGGTAGGTGCTCCTGCGGTGGGGTGGTCTCATCAAAGAGACCCTTGTTCGGGTCCTGAGAATCTGAAGTGGAAGTGGACCCCTGGGTGGTTACGCCCAATTGGGTCGAGGCTTTGCCTTATGCAGAATTGACTTGAAGATAGAAGGGCGGAAAAGACCCATAAATGCAGGTTTTTCAGGAGGGTTCTCATCCTCAGAAAATTCCTGCTCATCTGCATTATCATCTTACAGGGCTGACGCCTCTGTGGCTATGGAGGTGCCTGGAGATGGAGGACCAACAGGCTGACCCCTTGGGGCAAACCCTTTGCTAGGTTTGGCCTGAGTGGTTTTAGAGGCCTGGAGTTTCTTACAGATGCCAGCCTCTATGCCCCTCTCAATAGTCTGCTCAATAGCCCTTTGAATGTGGGCTGGCAGATTGGCATCCACTGGGTTGCCCGGTGACTCCAATCCTCCCCCAATGGGGTGACAAGGAGGGAGTGGATCCTCCTCAAGTTCATCACAGCCAATGGGGCAAATTTCCTCCTGGACTGAGGAGAACTCTGGGTAACCCAGGGAGGCTGCAGGCAAAGAGGCCTGAAACATCTCCCCCAGAGCCTGTGGGGAATTACACTGCCCTGGAGATCCCTGAGGGAAAACTTCTTGGGGCTGGGGTGAAGGGCTGGGGTCTCTGGATGGCTGCCCAGAGGAGATGGACAATCTCCTGGCTCTCTCGAAGGTTTTTTTAAAGGCCTTGTGTCTGCGGGTCTTGGCCTTAGGCAAGGCTTTGCCACATCTGGGGTTTGGAGTCCCCTTCCCTTTGGAACCCTTCACCTGTTCCACCAAATGGATCTGGCCTACTGCGTTTCACCGTGTCCATGGTGTCCTCTGGCGCTCTCTTGGACTTCTCTGCCATCTTCAAACTCTAAATTTGGAAGCAGTAGAGCTGGAAACAGTAGGCCAGTTACAGGCGTGAGTGCTGTTTAGTGACTGTGCATCTCGCAGATGTGTCCAATAGACGGGAGAATGCCCCAAGGGGTCAAACCTCTCCCAGGCCGCTTGTGTGTCCTTCGGTGGAATGGAAAGGCCTTGCCGGCGCCCCAACGAAGGCAAATCCACCCCCATGGCATCTGTGCACTGAGGGAGAAGGCGCAAAGGCTAGGAAACGGCCTGTCAGAAAAGTGTGCCAAAAACACGCTTAAAATAGCCACAACACCTCTCCGCAGTCCACGGGAGCTGTTTCGCGGTGCTCTGGGCCTCCGCCAAGGTCTCCGAGCGAGTCGAATGGTAAATTAACATCTGGGGGGAGAGAAAGCCTCCTGCTGCCCCCCGCGCTCGCCAGCAGCCGCCGGACAAGTGCCCACGCACCATAGCTCCGCAGTTCCTTTGAAGCGGTTTCTCTGGACTCCCTCAGCCTGTAATGTAGCGATCTTGCCAAAAGCTGCTTCTTTTGCCCTATCTAGCTGACAATAATAATAAAAAACACTAACTAATTTTGGAGAGTTCAGTTTATTCGTCCAAGGACTGAGGAACTCCCCAAAAACACGTCCAAACTGGGCTGGACTGAGTTTTTGAACTGGGCCTCAATGACGAGAGGAGGCATGGCCAAAAGAATTAACTCAGTCCTTGGGCGAATAGACTGTATTTAATAGCAATAGCAATAGCAGTAGACTTATATACCGCTTCATAGGGCTTTCAGCCCTCTCTAAGCGGTTTACAGAGAGTCAGCATATTGCCCCCAACAATCTGGGTCCTCATTTTACCCACCTCGGAAGGATGGAAGGCTGAGTCAACCCTGAGCCGGTGAGATTTGAACCGCTGAACTGCTGATCTAGCAGTAGCCTGCAGTGCTGCATTTAACCACTGCGCCACCTTGGCTCTTAACCCATGCTTGGACTCTCCAAGCAGCACACAGGAGAATGGATTAAGTTTCCTTCTTCTGTTTTTTTTTTCCTTTGACTATTCTCTGTAATCTATGGACTAAAACTCTCCTCTTTCATTACTGTGGGTGTTTTTCTAACTCATTTAAGAATCAGACCTTTTTTTAAAACTTGAAATACAAAAAGATACAAAAAGAAACAAAGAAATGGTAACATTTCTTTCTAGGAGCCGAGGTAGCGCAGTGGTTAGGGTGCAGTACTGCAGGCCACTTTAGCTGACTGTGATCTGCAGTTCAGCGGTTCAAATCTCACTGGCTCAAGGTCGACTCAGCCTTCCATCCTTCCAAGGTGGGTGAAATGAGGACCTGGACTGTGGGGGCAAGTTGCTGACTCAATTTGCTAAAAAAAAATTTATAAACCGCTTAGAGAGGGCTGAAACCCCTATGAAGCGGTATATAAATCTAATTAATAAACATTGTAATATTGTAACACTGCTACTCGGAGGCTAGAGGTTTGTGTATTGGAAACGAAATACTTTTTTCACTGATTATCCTGGCTTGGCACTTCAAGGACTCACAGCTTGTTTATAGAGTGATAAAAAGAAGAAGAAAAGCATACAGATGTTCCTTTGAAGTAGATTTTTAACCAGAGAAAGGTGAAATGTCATTGTAATGCTTAATTTTGTTAAAACCTTCTAAGCTAGAGCAGCAGTGTTTGTCAGCTGGAAATCACAGTGCAATTTCAACACCAGAAAGAAGTTTTAAATCTGCAAAAGATACTCTCAGAAATACAGAAATTATCAAATACAAGTGAGAGGATAGAGAAGAAGTTAGATTATTTAGTGCATCTAACAGTAAAATATGACGGTGATGTTGAAGATGTTCATCAAATGGAAAAAGTGGAGATTAAAATCCAAAAAATCGAAGAGGAAAATGAATATAAAGAAATTAAAATTGCTGATATTTATGGTGATTGGTTTGTTTCTGAAAATGGAAAGAGTGGAAAACTGAAAGAGGAATTAAATGGAGGGGAAACCTACCCCAGATGGGAAGATACAGAAGAAAAAATAAAAGTATTTATGGATTTAAAGAGAGAAATCTTATTAGCAATAGTTTTGATAACACCACCAATAATCAAAGATAACCTGATTAAGGAAACAGAAGAAGGGCATCGAAATTACATGAGAGATTTTATAAGCAAAGAGTTGCTAAGAGGAGTCCATACAAAGTTGATTAAGGAGATGATTAGAGGACTGATACCACAAATGGCAGAAGATATGACACTGTTTTGTTACTGGAAAGATACAGGTTGATAGATGGAAAAGTATAATTTAAAACTAGCTAAACTTAGCGAAATTTAGTGATAATAGATATAATTAAATAAATAATTGATAATGATAATAATGTATACAATGTGTAGTGTTATAAGTAATAACTGGATATGAATATTGAATGGTATCCATGAAAGGAAGATTAGAAACTCTTTTGGATTATTTATAAAGGTTAATAATAATAATAATAAAATAAGTTAGTTTCAGTTAAGTCTTGATTACTAGGGGGGGAAATGATATGATGCAGGATATAGTTAAATAAAGGAGGGATAATGATAATAACGTATGTATGTATGTATGTATGTATGTATGTATGTATGTATGTATGTATGTGTACAACATAAGAAAATGAGATGTAAATTGTAAATAGTGATTTGGAAAGAAGGATAGAAAACTTTGTTATTAAATATTAGGGATGTTTAGCTAGAATAGGACATAAGGATTTAGTGTCATTGGAGGATTTTAGAAATAGTAAATGAAATGCCAGTATGTGGTTATGTATTAAATTTTGGTATATTTTATGATGAAGGATGTTTAAACAACTATAGTCAAATGAAAATGGAGGTATGATGATGGTAACATATATAAATATCTGAGTTAAAATACTTGAGTTAATATTAATTATGCTTGATGACTGTGAAAGAGATGCATGAAAGTCTTTTGTAACCAACTGATACACTTTCTACAGTATGTAAAAAAGGAAGATTTTATGTGTTGTTTGTTTTGAAAATAAAAAATAAAAAAAATGTAAAAAAAAGTTTGTGGGACTAAAAAAACAAAAGTTCAACCAATCAATTCCAAATTCTTATGGGAAAAAAAAGATCCTTGCAAAGTTGGGATTGATTGATTGAACTTTTTTTTTAGTTCCACAAACTTGTTTCCCTGCACACGATGGTGTGAAATGCGACTGAGCCGGAAATGAGAAATGATGGAGATATGCGATAGAGTTGGAAATCAGGTAGGCAAGAGACATTGGGAGACTTCCTTTTGATGTTGCAGTGAGATTGGACATGAGGGGCGAGTCTCTGTGGTCCCATGCTTAGTTCTCACCATTGGTGGGCTCCAAAAGGAGCCAAAGCCACCCTGTAGGGGTGGTGAAGCAAAGAGGGGCACCCTGTGAGACAGTTGGAGAGTCGCAACTCTCCTGCTGGACCCCAGGGTTTTTTTTCCATCTCAGCCATGACAAGGAGAAGAGGCAACCTAAAGATGGGTGTCACGAAGCTGGGGCAGCCGAGGAACACCTAAGACTGGTGCTGGAGCAGAGTTAGTGAACAGTGTCTGGAATTAGGTGAGAAGATTTTTTCTTATTTGAAACCTAATCCCAAAAGGAAATAATCCAGGAAAAGAGGCACACAATTATTTGCTGAAGCAGAGACAAAGCACTTTGAGAAAAACTTCAGAATTGAAAGAAAAGAATTAAGGGGAGAAAAGCAAAACAAAACAAAACAACCCTGTTAAAATACTGAAAATTGGACTTTTAAACTGAGCAGGCATTACTCTGTAAGGCATTTAAAAAAAAACTATTTATCTAAAAAATTAAGTTTGTTTTTATATTTTGATTCATTAAACTAGTTAACATTGAAATCTAAACTGAGAATGCCATCTACTGATGAAAAGAAAGTATAACATATTATTTAATCCTAGAAAATTCTGACAAGGATATGTTTTATGCACCTACTGTGTGACTACTGGAGATTTAAATATGAGAATAAGCAAGATTTTTTTCGTTAAAGAGACTCTTGAATGTTATGATACAAAATTGAATGCATAAAAGGCATTTAAGGAGGTTCTGGAAAGCTTTTAGATTATCTAAAGAAACAGATTGATTAACTAGGGAATTCAAAAATTGTGAACATTGAATTCTTTTTGGGGAGTGACTTTAAGCTTCAATATATGTTTTTTTGATTACTGAAAAAGAGCGGGACTTATTAAAACAAGACAAGATGCTACATCAGGAGGAAATGAGTTGAATTTGGGAAGAAATGCTGTCAATATTTCAAAACATCAAGGACATTCTGATAAGAATCCACAAGGAGATTAAGACCTTAATACATGGCATGGATGAAAAACTGGGAAATATTATACAAAGGACAATGAGTGATCAAGATGTCCAGAAAAAGTAGAACTTAATTGGAAGAGCAGATGAAAAAGTAGAACAGATTAACCAGCAAACAAAAGTAAACAATAACAAAAACAGCAATGACTGATGAAATAAACCAAGGGGAAAACATTTTAAGAGATTTAAAAACAGAACTAGAGATACAAGAAGACATTTTTGAAAGAGACGGGGGCAGGGATAGATATTTTGGAAGCTAGACAATGGAAAAGGGCAGAGATGGGAGAAATGTTTATAATGAATAGTTAAGACGTAGATGCAGATAGAAATAAAGATCCAAAAGAGGAAAATGGGAGATAAGTTTAAAAAACAAACAAATAAAGCTTTAAAATGGGCAAGATATGATGGATAGAAAAGGATTTGTTCTTAAATAAAATGGTGGCATTATTAAAAGTTAGAATAGGGGTAGAAATAAGAGAGAGGGAATATTAGTATACACATTTTTATACAATAGGATAAAAATAATAATAAGAAGGAAGATTAGAAATCGAATGATGGTATTATTATGTATGTTTAAACAATATTGTGATGGGCACTGGAATAACGTATTGAAACACTGAATAATTAAATAATGAAAGTCTATAATTTAACACAAATATGTGTATTAACACTAAAACTATATAAGCTTGAGAAATATAACTAATATGATTAATAGCACTAGGTGCTGAAAGAGGCCCGTTCCTCTCCAGCAGTTGTCCAGGCCCGCTGGAGGGAAAGCTGGCATGTACCGGCACTTAAATGGGGCAGCATTCCAGCTCTGGCTGAAAAGGGGCAACAGGCATGGGAGCTGCAGGCAGATCATAGCGAGAAACACAATGGAGAAACATGACATAGCTGGAAATCAGGTAGACAAAGAAATGCTTGGGGGCAGCAAGGGCACCTGGGCAGTGGTAGGTGGGGCAAGCTCAGCAGGATTACACTGCAATGGAGAAACGGGCAATGGAGCAGCCAGCATGAAAGAAGGAGGAGGCCACTTTCCTTGCACCTCCTCCTTCCTTGTGCTGGCCGCTTCATTTCCCATTTCTTCATTGCAGCACAGCACCCAGGATCCACTTTGATAGTGGGGAGAGTGTAATTTAACAACTGGTTCGCCCATGGTCAGGTTGCCCGTCACGGGAGGCTTGTCCCACATGTCCGGAGGAGTTGGGGGTTGGGCCACACCGTCCATGACGGCCAACCTGATCCTGAGCGAACCAGTTGTTAAATTATTTGAATCCTACCATTGTATTTTTTCCTTTTATCTTAACTAACCATGATTCTTATGTTTTATTTGGTGATCTATGACCAAATAAAAATTTGATTGTTTGTTTGTTTGATTGATTGAAGTGGATAAAACTTGAGATTAGTATTAATTGCTTGAAAGTGACTTGTTTATAGGAATAATGTTGATATTCATTAGGGTTATTATTTGATCTGTATTTTAAAAACTTGTTTAAAAAATGAATATATAATACTACATCAATAGAAGTTGCCAATAGAAGAGAATACTGTAGCAGCAAAAGCAAAAGACAGCTGAAAATAGATCACTTCTTTTAAAAAGCCTTCTCTGTCTGCATTGTATTCTTTTTGTACACAGCCTACATGAGGTTTCCAAGCAACTAGTCAAAGTTCAGAGCTGTAGCTAAATAAAACTTTAATGAGATTCTTACATCTGCAATAGCCTGAAGCCGTTCAAGATACTAAAGAACTTAATTGATAAACAATAGATTTAGAGCACTTATTGCAGTAACTCAGGGAATAAAAGTATTTTATTTTTAATAATACTGTCATTGTACGTACATATACAGTTTCCACATACAATGAAATTCACATAACACCCAGAGACCAGGCCTAACACACATAACAATCCCCAAACACACCCCTAAATTCCCCACCCCTAAATCACCCAAGCATTCACACAACAGACCAAGTAGTGAGCTGTCCAATACCTCACTGATGGTGGCCCTTTAGTTCATTGTTGAGTGCAATTATAGCTCTGGGATAAATTAGTAGGTAAACATAACTTAAAATATATTTTTAAAATGAGGAAATGATGTCATACTATAGAAATCACCAGTCATTTGCTTTGATGGGACATTGAAGAAAAAAGAGGAAACAGAAACACATCCCATTATATTTTTATTTGTTATTTATTTTTAGTCCAATTTTATTATTTTTATAAATAACACACGATGGCAAATATATCCAACATACCCTCCTCCTCCTATTTTCCCACAACAACAACCTTGTGAGGTGAGCTTGGACTGAGAGACGGGGACTGGCCCAAAGTCACCCAAGTGGCTTTTATCCTTAAAGTGGGATTAAAATTCATACTCTCCTGGTTTCTAGCCTGGAATCTTAATCATAGATCAAAATGGATATTTACTTATGTTATTTACGTCTTCATATGTTTCTGTATGAATCTCTGTAATTGCACAAATTATATACTACATCTGATTTGGACAACTATTATGAATACTATGAAAAAGTCTGACATTCTCTGATGACAGAGAAAGAACAGTAGAATCAACATCCTTCTCTCAACATAGAAGCAAGGAAAATTTCTACAAAAAAAGAAATCTGAGCTGGAATGTCAAAAGTACAAGTATATCAGATAAAAAACTTACTGTCAAAGACCAGAATTCCAGTTAAATGAAGAAAGAAACATGCAAAAATAAAAAGCCAGAAATAAACTGTAATAATTAAATAATCAACACAAAAATTATACTGTTTTTTAAAAAATAAAATTTGGCAATATTCAAACTAAATAATATTGGTCAGTGGTACATAAAAGAAATCTGAAAGGCTCAAACATTTAAAGGAATATAAAATTGGCAAAGAAAAATACATTGATTGTATTTTCAACCACTTCATCACAAAGTCCTAAGAGTAAGGAATTTTTCTAAACTTTTCTTCAAAAACAATTGTTAAAGGTGTTGCAGGATATTAGGGTTAATGCAGTGGTGTATTTCAGCCGGTTTTATCTGGTTTGGGCAAACTGGTAGTGGTGGTGGCGGGAGGCTCCATCCACCCACCCAGACGTCATCACGTCCCATTTTTGATGCTCTGTGCATGCATGGAAGGTCCTGCGCATGCGTGGAGGTGGCAGGTGCGCTCACATTTGTGAACCGGTAGCGAAGATAAGTTGATTTCACCCCTGGGTTAATGCTCTCCAAAATTTAGTATGGTAATATTGGAACAGAAGGGGATTCCTACTAGTTCGGCCGAATTGGTAGTTTTATGCTGACTGGGTCACAGAACTGGTAGTGACCTCTGGCTGGCCATGCCCCCGAACCAGTCCGTGGCAGAAGAGGGCAGTGGTGGTGGCAGCAGCAGCAGGCAGTGCTCTCGTCCCTGTCCCAGCCACAGCAGCAGGGCATCCCGGAACTCCCAGGGAGTTTTCCCACATGGCTTTGGCTAGGATACGGCGAGCAGCAATGCCAAAAGCTGACAGGGTGCACAGCACAGCAGAGTTGGCATTGCCTCTACCACAGGCTGCCTGCCCTTCAGGTGTAACGCCTGCACCAGTGCCTCAAATCAGCAGTTTACTTGTGAGCACCATGCTCATGAGTAAACATGCTCACAAGTAAACTGCAGATTCAACAGATCCTGGCTTGCTTGCTCAGCTGCTCGCCCCCCGGAGCTCACAGGCAGAAAATGAAACCACCACGTCCTGCCTCTGCACATTGAGGAGACTAAGCAGCAGCTGGAAGAGTACGGACTTCAGTAAGCTGCCAGCCATGCCCCAAGGTGAAGACATGAGTGGGTAGGATCAGTCCCACTCAGGAGCCTCAGTTTACTCGTGAGCACCATTGGCCTTTCTCCCTGCCTTTCTCGGCCAATGTTGCTCATGAGTAAAATATAGCTAGGATCTCCCACGTGTTGCTCCCAGCCTTTGCCTACGCCTATGCAGCAGGGACGGGACAGCCCGGCAAGCTAGGCATCCGAAAATGGCACGGAGGCACGGGCAAAGGCTGGGAGGGGGTATAACACATGGGACGGAACCAGGCCAGCCCTGCAGCCTGGCTCAGCGCGCCACAAGGGGTGCTACAGCTGCAACCACGGGAAAAGCCCATCAGAGGGGAGAAGGGGCGCTCCTCCCGCAACTGTCACAGCAGCTGCCCGGGTAGCTGCTCCTTGCCTCCCGAGGCCAGACTGGCAGGTCCCACCAGACCGAGGCTGTAGCCACTGCCCACCCCCTTTGTCCCTTTGTCACAGCTGAGAGCTTTCTTTGCCAGTTGGCCAATGAAAAGTTCTCCTTTTTAAAAGCCTCCAGCATTAGGATCCAACCCGCAAGAGTGTGAGAAGTTGTTAATTGCCTTACACTCACAAGAAGTTTTTCTTTACTGTGCAAGGTTTTTCTCTGAACACAGTGGCTGAGAGACCCTCACAGTGGGGTGCAATTTGGGGGTGGCATGTGGGGCAGGGGATGGGGCGAGGAGGCCACGAGATGCACATCTTACAGGAGACTGGCAGCTCTGGATCTTGTGGCTTTTTCGAGGTTTTCTTAAACACCCCCCCCATCTCCAGATGCACTTGAAAACTTCCAAGGTTGCTTCTGGAGGGGAAAGGCAGGCAGCATTCCCCCACTCTCAGGCACCTGCTGCCTCGGAGCCTCGGAGTCTGCAGCCTTGGAGCAACTCCTGGTTCTTGCACAATAAAGAAAAACTTCTCCCGAGTGTGAGAAGTTGTTAATTGCAAGAAGTTTTCAGTAATCCAGAGCTGACAGACTCTGATAAGATGCGCATCTCGTGGCCCTCCGGGCCCCATCCTCTGCCCCACCTGCCACTCCCAAATTGTGCCCCACTGCGAGTGTCTCTCAGTTGTGTGCAGGGAAAAACCTTGCGCAGTAAAGAAAAATTTTCGAAGAGCATGAGAAGTTGTTAATTGCCTCACACTCACAAGAGGTTTTTCCCTGTACACAATAACAGAGACATGATAGAGCTGCCAGAGTCTGGTAAGATGTGTGTCTCGCAGTGGGGCGCAATTTGGGGGTGGCAGGTGGGGAGGATGGGGCTGCTAAAGAAGAGGAAACGGGGGCAGGGTGGATAGGTAGAAATTTCAAAAAAAATATCTTTTCCTGTGGGCGTGGCTTGATGGGGGGTCATGTCTGAGTGTGTGTGGATGTGAGTGATGTCAAATTGGCCACACCCACTCAGTCACATGCCTCCCCACCTAGCCATACCCACAGAACCAGTAGTGAAAAATTTTGAAACCCATCACTGTATTGGAGGATGGCTTATAAGGTGATCCGACCTAGTTAGAATAAAAATAATACATTGATGATAAGATACAGCCTTGCTCAACTCCTGTATGCAATCAACAAAGAACATCAACAACCTCCACAACTCTTGTACAGATAGGAATTATTGTATATTGCACTGAATTTTAATCAATTTTCATAAAGTTTATTTATTAACAAAAACATGAATCCATCTACAGTAGAATTTTTTAAGTTTGTACCATTTCCTACATCTAGAAAAAATGCAAATCTAAATTTAATAAAGGAAGCATATACTACAGATCTAGTTTCAATTAGATTGGGGCATGATCTATAATCAAACATCCAGCCCTAAAGCCTAACTAGCTATTTATGTTTTTACTAGACCCAGGTTTACTATAAAAATGTTAACAAAATAATTCCATAAAGCACTTTAAAGACTTAGTGCCTATAATGAACAGGTAAATCCAGTTGCGAGATTCAAATAATTTAACAACCTGTTCTCTGCCCTAATGATTGGCTGGGTAGATGTGGCTGGGTGATCATGTGATTGGGTGGGCGTGGCCAGGGTGGCCGTGACATGGGACTCATGTGGTGCTAAGGCAAGACTTCCCCAAGACCCTTCCTTATCCTCATTATAAAGGTAATCTTCCAGTTACAAATGTAATAGAGCCTGCCAATTACATTTGTTTGGTTTAGGTTTATTGGACTTATATGCTGCCCTTCTCCCAAAGGACTCAAGGCGGCGTACAACATAAAAACACATATTACAAAAGTTAAAAGAAAGATTAAATAGAATATCCAAAAAACCCAATAGACATTTACAATGAGATTTAGAAATTAAATTAAAATTAACAATTAAAATTAATAATTTATTTTATTCAGGCCAGGCCGGCTTGCTGGAAAAGCCATCTTTTTAGGGTGCGGCAGAAGGACCGGAGGTCGGGAATTATGCGAAGCTCCGGGGGCAGCTCATTCCAAAGGGAAGGCGCTTCCACAGAGAAGGTTCTCCCCCTGGGGGCAATGTTCCCTCTAAGCTGCACGCCTGTGCACATAACAAGAAAACACTGCGCAAAAGTTTCAAACTGCAGCGCAGTGTTTCTTTAAATGTGACTGAAAATATCCCCCCTCCGTCCCTTTTCTCTCTGCACCGAACTCTCTCCTCCATCTTGTGGTTGTTGAAATCAAGGAAGACTCTGCCCAGAGACCGATGATGCTGCAGACGGGAGAATTCTCATTGGTGCTATAGGGCGAGGTTCCTGGGAAAACGTGATTTGCTGGTTGTAGCCTGCATTTCTCTGCACATCCGGGGTTTCTGAGGCATTGTGTCGTCTGACGCCCCATTCTGGGCTCAGCAGTTTTTCTTCGGGGGGAGAGAAGGAACCAGCATGGAATTGGACAGCCTGAGCCAAAAGGGAGACTTGATTTTTGAGCAGTACCAATCCTTTCCACTCTTTCCTTTCCCTTTCTGTCCTTCTTCTATCTTCTTTTCCTTTTCTTTTTCCTTTCCTTTCCTTTCTCTTTTCCTTTCCTTTTTCCTTTCCTTCTTTTCCATTTCCTTTCTCTTTTCCTTTCCTTCTTTTCCATTTCCTTTCCTTTCTCTTTTCCTTTCCTTCTTTCCCATTTCCTTTCCTTTTTCCTTTCCTTCTTTTCCATTTCTTTTCCTTTTTCCTTTCTCTTTTCCTTTCCTTTCTTCTTTCCATTTCCTTTCCTTTTTTTCCATTTCCTTTCCTTTTCTTCTTTCCCATTTCCTTTCCCTCTCCTTCCTTCCTTCCTTCCTTCCTTCCTTCCTTCCTTCCTTCCTTCCTTCCTTCCTTCCTTCCTTCCTTCCTTCCTTCCTTCCTTCCTGGGGGGTCTGAGGGAGAGGGAGGGGACCTTTTTCCTCATTGCCTCCCTCCCCAACATCTGCTCTGATGGCAATTATGGCTAAAAAAAATCAGGTGCTCAGGCATGAAAATGCGCCGCTCAAACACTATACTTTTCCGCACACACTGAAAAAAAATTAGAGGGAACATTGCCTGGCGGTTGCCAGCCGACACTGCCTGGCCAACAGCACCCTGAGGAGGTCAGCTCTGTGGGATCGTACTGGGTGGTGGAAGGCAGTAGGTGGTCTCGCAAGTACCCTGGGCCTAAGCCATGGAGCGCTTTAAAGATCATAATTAACACCTTGAATCACACCCGGAAAACAACCGGCAACTAGTGCAGGCCACCTAAAAGGGGTGTAACATGGGAACACCTAGATACTCCCATGACAACCCGCCTGGCTGCATTCTGGACCAGATGAAGCCTCCAGGTGCTCTTCAAGGGCAGCCCCATGTAGAGTGTTACAGTAGGCCAGGCGAGAAAGGACGAGGGTGTGAGTGACTGTGCACAGGGCATCCCAATCCAGGGAGGGATGCAACTGGCGTACCAGGCGAACCTGGTAAAAGGCCCCCCTGGTCACGGCCATCAGGTGTTCTTCTAAACTAAGCCGTGTATCCAGGAGGACTCCCAGATTGCAGGCCCTCTCTGAGGGGACTAAAATTTCTCCCTCTATCATCAAAGATGGTACAAGATGCACAAATCGGGATGACGGGAATCACAGTCTTCGAGGGATTGAGCTTGAGCCTATTTGTCCCCATCCAGATCTGCACAGCCTTCAGGCATCAGAACATCACATCAAGGGCATCGTTTGGGTGGTTTGGGATTGAGATGAAAAGTTTGTAATCTGGGGATTTGTTTAATTGAATCACATTAAATGAACGCGATCACTCCCTGCCTTCCTCAATGCATTTGTTAATTGAATGTGTAGGTCTTTAAATGCACATGAGTATGTCAGACTGGGGAACAGCATATGGGGCCTAGTGCTGGAGCAGACCATCCAAGGCCTCATCCAAACCACTGAGATAGCTCATGCTCCCCTGTGGTCCCGACAATTGCTTCCCCCATCCCATCCTGCCCCATTGGGTCTTCACAGATTAGGCCTGCTTTGCTAGCATTTCAGATTCCACTTACTCCTTCCCACCTCATTTCTCATGGATTACTTACTTTTATTTATTTTTTTGCTATAAAGGTATAATTTTTCTGATATCTATTCTGTTAATATAATTAAATAAGCCATTATACACTTGAAGCATTGTGAAATGTACTCTGATCAGAAACAAGAAATTTGACAACCCTAATGCCTTACTATGCTTAAAAATAGCATTATAAAAAGACTTTTCAATGAAATATTAAAACACTCAAGAATTTTTAAATCTGGCAATCTTATGTAAAAAATGGCTAAAATGATATGAATAATGTGAAACTTTGAATACTATGACATGAATTTCAAGAACTACAAGAAGACAACTCTATATTAGTTATTCATTCTAACATTAGCAAAAGATTTCTCACAGAATCTCAAGCAAATATAAAACTTGCTGAATTTGTGAATGTTGAAAGCTGTTCTGCTAATGGAAGCAGCTATCTGTTAACATAGGTACCCTTCTAAAATTTTAGCAAGTATCAGTATACTTACTTTGTAAACAGTAATAGCTATATTTTAAAGTCATTATACTAGCTTTTTACTTTTGTAATAAGATTAGTTTAGAGATCATTCATTATATAGCTGTAGGGATTTTGCTCGCTTAGGAATTCTGTTGTCTTTTTTCTGTTTTCTTTATGTTGTTCTAAATAGGCAAATTATTTTTTAAAAAATCAGTTAAGGAGTAGAGCTTTAGAGGATGGTGAGAGAGGAACTACTCTGAAGAAACAGATTGATTCTCAATGAATATTCAGTTTGCTTTTATCAAAACAAAAATGTACACTTTGCTACAATAATCAAAGGATGGAAATAAATGATTTAGTTGCAAATCAGAGACATTTTAACATATAGTTGTTTTATATTTTTAAACATAACCTTAATAGGTTACATTCATGCTAACTTAATTATCTTTACTTCCCACTGAAAATAACGGAAATGTTAATCATGCAATTTACATTATTACTTACTTTTTGAAGAGTTTACTTTTTTGAAGATCTCCAGAGGCCACTGGCAGAGAAGCCAAAGTGTTTTATTCAGATGATGAAGAAGCTGTAAGAACGTGAAATCAAAGGAAAACATTTTCACCAGCTTCTGAGTAAAAGACTTCAGCTGGGGCCATGTGTCCAGCAGGCCTAGGCCTGAACTGGGCCATAGATGCCTCCTGCTTCAGGGATTGAGGCAGCAACAGCAACCAATCAAAGGGGAGGTTGCTTTCTTTGTCTCATTGAGCTGAACTGCAGAGTCCTTGTTAATTGGCTGTCACACCCCAATCCCTGAAACAGGTGATTCGAACTAGCCAGTCAGCAGCAAGCAGACTGGGCCCAAACTAAGTGACCAGACTGGGTAAACTAGGTCTGCAGGCCCTCACTGTAGAGAAGTCAAAGTTTTTTATTCAGAGGGGAAAAGCTGTTCGCGTTACATCTCATGTTCTTACAGCTTCACTGGTTCCTGAATAAAAGACTTTGGCTTTTCTGCCAAGTGGCTCAGCATCTTCCGCAGCTCTTCAAAAAATAAGTACTGTAAAGCCATGGGAAATGGGATGGGAGGCTGGATTGGGCCAAAGGACCTCCATTTCTGCCTGTAATAGGCCAGAGGAGTCCTAGGAAAGCCCTGTAACAGGCTGTTTGCACTGGCAGAGAGCTGAAGCTGGGCCATGTGTGAGGCAGTAAAGAATGGAGAAGGAGGGCTCGGCAAGTAGCTAGGCCCGTGGGAGGCTGGGGCAAAGGCAAGCAAGTGGACTGGGCCACAGGGACCACATGGTCAAGGCAAGCTAGCTAGCAAGCAAGGAAACCAGAGAACAGCAGCTGCTATGCTGAGACCAAGGCGGGAGAGGAAAGATAAGGAGTGGCTGGGAGGGGCAGAGTGGGCGCGGCCAGCCAGTGGTGCAATTAGCCGGTTCTCCAAACTTCACAAAAATTTAACAATTGGTTCTCCTTAACCAGTCTAAACCGGCTGAAGCCCATCTCTAGGTAAATCTCAACTGACTTTTTTTTTATTTTACAAATGACACTATAATGACTCAGCTCCACTTTCTTAAAACCTGTGCAGCACAATCTATGAGAATAAACACAGATGCTAATACTGATTATTCCAGATGATTACTCACAACTGCAGTAATGATAAAAAATTTACCCAGCTTAAATTGTTTCACCAACTCTGCTATTTCTAAACGTGTAACAGGGACCCAGCCTGGAAACAAACTGTCATCAAAGCTCCACCACAAACTCTTCTCACTTTTCAACCTAAATAATATCCTGAAGTGATCCTCCCATACTTTTTCATTGGTATTAGAAAAAACAAAGCGGTCTAAAAACTAGATGAGTAGTTCTCTCAGGAAAATGATTCAAAGCTACATACATTACAACCATTTGCTTAGTGACTGTTCAGTTATTGCACTGAAAAAAGTGGTTTATGACCATTTTTAGGATCATTGCAGCATCCCTGTGATCATCTAGGCAAAATTCAGATGTATAGCAACTGACATGTGTTTATGACAGTTGCAGCGCCCGGAGGTCATGTGATCAACTTTTGTTATCTTCTGACAAGGAAAGTCAATGGGGAAACCAGAAACTGTGTTACTAATGTAACAACTGCAGTGATTCATTTAATAACTGTGGCAAGAAAGGTAGTAAAATGACTTATCTGTCTGGCTATGCAATGGAAAATTTGTACTCAACTGTGGTCCTAAGTAGGTAGCCATGAAGATCTAGAGTCGTTCTAGCAATTAGTGGCAAAAGGAGGGGTTGAAAGGGACCCCCGGACCCCTCTCACCTGATTACAGGTTGCCATCAAGCCTCCCATGATGGTGCGTGCTCCAAAATGGCCACTTCCAAGTCTTCGTGCCGTTCGATAATGGTGGGCGCATCACCAGCTTGCAGTCACCTCAAAATGGCCACTACTATTTTTGTGCACCTTCGGACAATGTTGGGAGGCTTTTCTGGCGCCGAAAGAAGTTGGACATTTCAAAACAGCAGCAGCAAAGATGAGAGCCGAGGATTTGATGAGGCAGTTCTGATGAAAGCCTCTGAGCTATTTTCGTGAGCCAGGAGAGAGGCTTGGGGCAGCACGTCAGCTAGCCAGTGCTAGCGAGAGCTCCGGAGTGAACTCGTGTGCGCTGCGCTGTCCTGTAGCCTCAAAGCTGAAGGCCTGGTCTGGCCAAACAGCCTGTGACTGTTTACAAGTACCCTGCTGGATCCGGTGTTGAAGGGGAGCAGGCATACTCAATGCAGAAAAAAAGTTAAAAAGATTTTTTTTTAAATTCCAATTTAAATGAGTATTGTAATTAATTGAGGGGATACCAATTCTCACGTCTAGTCCTAATTAGACTGAGTCTAAAGCTTGGAGGAGCCACCACTGTATGATGACATCACAGATTGTAGATTCAGTCCAATGGGATACTAGACGAAGTAAACCCAGCCTGGCTGCTATCTCTACCAACATTGGAGAAGGAATCTGTTTAGTCAATCAATCATTTCCACTATGATGCCCTCCAACTGAAACTCACAGTTGTATCAATGATGACAAATTGTTGTGATCCACCACATTCACAGGTTGGGTAAGTTCTTATGCTGGAATGCAGTGTCTGCCTTTCAGCAAACATAATGCTTTTCATTTAAACTCCAGAGTTCTATTTTGGTGTCCATCCAGAGAATACTCTTCTAATAACTTTCTGGATTATCCATTGTGCCTTTCACAATCTGAACATAGCAATGTTCTTTTTTAAAGGCAGTGGTTTTTTCTTGCAACCTGCCATACACATGATTTCCTAATGGTGGTCTCATGAATATTAAGCTTCGCCAATGCAACACGGGCCTTTAGTTCCTTTCAGTCTTATTAAGTAGACAAGACAGGAAACACAACCAGATGAGCTAATTCTGCATTATTGTAAAGCCAAATTTTACATTTGAAAATCTGAAAGTATAATTCTCCCACTGTCTCTTTTACAGCCTGAGAAACTAGGGAGTGGTTTTTCTGGGTCTCCTTCTTTCACCAACAATCCAGCTTTGGGCTACTGCTTTTTATATAATCATTCCCTTGGCATCATTTCTTGGTCCATTCTCCATTGTCTTTCCCATATTCTATTAATTCTTTAGATATTAACCTGCGGTTATTGGAGATCATCTGGAATGCCTTGCTCTTGATCAATCAGTCCTGAGAAGGTTTATAATAATGTTGCTGTTGCCTCCATTTGTACAATATTTGCCTAAAAGATGACTGGTAGAATATAAACACTTTGACAATAATTTATAAGCTTTTCTAGCTTTGTGAGCATCAGCAACTATTTTTAGAAGTCTTCAGAAATCTCCTTTGTTAGCTGTGCTGTGAAGATCAGACTTTGACACTGAATAGCCAGAATTTTGTTTTTTAAATAAGGCAGAATCCCCCACAATCACATCTGACTATCATCTCATTGTTTGAAACACTGGATTCTAACTTCCTCTTCAAATGAAATAATCATCATAGAGGTTTACATACTTTTTCCACATACAAATACATAGCTTTGAATCGTTTTCCTCAATAAATAAATAAGTATATTGTTTTGATTTGTTTATCTAATTTGATTCTTTAAATTGTTTTAGGATTATCATGGGAAACATATTACATTTTAGATCATATCTATGCAGAAATGTTGAAAATTCCAAACACTTCACAAACTTTGTATTACTGTAAATGGGACCTCACCACAAAATGCCAAAACTATAAGCTAGTTTGGGAAATTGAAAACATTTCCAGGAAGAAGACAATAACTGATACCCTCTGTATTACTATGAAGAAAAATACATAGATGTGACTATATAAGCACCACAAGCTGGATTTACCTTGAGGGAAATTTTCCTACTCTGGTTGTTGATTTTATTTGTTGCAAATATGCACAGGTTATCTTCAACTTATAACAGTTCCTTTAGTGACCATTCAAAATTACAACAGCACTGAAAAAAATGACTTATGACCATTTTCACACTTATAACCATTGCAGCATCCTACAGTCATGTGATCAAAATTCAGAAACTTGGCAATTGACTCATATTTATGGCATCTGCAGTATCTCAGAATCATATAATCTTCTTTTATGACCTTCTGACAAGCAAAAGCAAGGGAGAAACTATATTCATTTAACAAAGATGTTACTATCTTAACTGCAGTGATTCACTTAACAACTGTGGCAAGAAAAGTCATGAAATGGATCAAAACTCATTTAACTGTCTCACTTAACAACATAAATGTTGAGCTTAATTGTGGTCACAAGTTAAGGATTACCTATATTTTTCAGATTGAACAAAGATTCAATATAATGCATAATGATTCTTATCTGAAGAGTGAGCTATCTGGAAAAATGTGCTAAATCAAAGATAAAATACAGCTCATATAAACATTTGCAAACAAATTTATATTTGCACTCCCAGACCAACTGAAACACCTTATTTTGGATTTAAACCTGAAGCACTCAAAAGTTCTTGATGTGGTACTAAACTGTAGTTCAATAATATTTAGAAAATCAGTAAAAGAGAGAAGTAATGAAAGGGAAAGCAAAATAAAACTACTGTCCTTCCTCATTGCTACAGGTTTTATCTAATTTATATCAAAATAGATTATTTTTGAATGATTTTCTTGTACTGTCGGGTAATATATGAGACTGTATTGAGTTCCAGTCAATGAATATCAATGAAAGATAAGCAAAATCTGGTTTCAATTTTCAGGGCTTCGGTATTGGAAGTTTAGAAATATACAAGCAACTAAGGAAATAAATAATACAGAACTGAACTGCTGGTATCTTTTTTTTTTCTGAACTCAGAAATTAAGCTCAATAAGCATGGAAAATAATGTTTCAAATACCGGAAATAGCAAACTATGGTTTCTTATTACAGAAATTAATCTCATATGCTCCTTATCTTTTTCTTTCAGCAAAAGGGAAGAAAACTGAATTAAAACAACAGCCTATGAAACCAAATGTGATAAATTACAGTTTTAGCAAATCAAAATTTCAAACCAAGATAAAATTATTATTTGGAACTGTGGTTGTAGGGCAAATATGATTAGTACAAGCTAGCAAAGAAGTATGCAATGATATGATTTTTTTTCTCAACTTTGAGAATCTTCATCTCCACCATTACAGATTACCATCTTTGTTGACAATAGCTGTACTCTAAATTCACAATAGTTTATTATTGTAGAAAAGCAAAGGTGTTGCTGCAATTTTATTTTATTGCTATTTATTTGATTTAAAACACATATTTTAATGGTGATAACTTCAGGACAGCATAACGTAAGTGAAGGATATTATAGAATTAAATATGTTTAATTCTTTACAAAATAGCAAATAGAATATTAAAGAAAATTTAGTGGCAGACACATCACATTCTGGAATAGCAAAAGAACAAGATTCTGAAATTCCCTTAATCTCCTGTCTAACAGAATACATACATTTTCTATTTGTATTACATTGTTATTTTTCTTTTAATTCTCTACTCCTCAAAAAAAAAGAAAAAAAAGAAACTGATTGAATTTGTTAAACCGGGAAAAGTTTTTATGAAAAACCTTACAATTTTAGTATTACTCATTTCTGTAGAAATGAAAGTGAAGCAGGGAAATGGCTAAACCACTTGCACATGATAATAATCAAAATCCCCCAAAAGCTTCAGGAATTGGGTCTTTGTGTATCCTATTTTTGCAGATAATTTCAGAAATCACAATATCACTATTGAGAGATCAATGGTATTCTCTAAGCTTGATTCTTTTCTTGCAGATATTTCATTACCCAAGGCAGGTAACAGCATCAGTATTAATTGCTAATAAATTGCTCTCAAACCCACTGATGATGTTACCTAGTTTGGGTAATGAAATGTCTGCAAGAAAATAACCAAGCTCAGTGAACATTAAGGACACTTCCTTTCAACCTTGAACTAAAATATTATCCTTTATTAACATCAATATTGTACAATATAAGCAGCAGTGTGATTCAATTTTTTTTGCTACCGGTTCTGTAGCCATGGTTTGATGGGCGTGGCAGGCGTGGCTTGCTTGGTGGGCATGGCAGGGGAAAGATGCTGCAAAATCTCCATTCCTTCCCCACTCCAGGGGAAGGATACTGTAAAATCTCCATTCTCTCCCCACTTTAAGAGAAGGTTACTGCAAAATCCCCATTTCCTCCCGAACAGCTGGGACTTGGGAGGCAGAGAATAGATGGGGGCGGGGCCAGTCAGAGGTGTATTTACCGGTTCTCCGAACTACTCAAAATTTCCTCTATCGACTCTCCAGAACTGGTCAGAACCTGCTGAATACCACCTCTGAATATAAGGTAAATAATGGAAAATCACTTATGGATTCTGTGATTTGTTTTATTTTTGTACTTCTCTTTTCCTGAATTTCTATTACCAATTGTTTGAAATATATTTGGTCAAAAGTATACATTTATAAAATAAAATAACCAGCACACAAATACACATTCAGAGGCTTATTTTGGAAACAATCAGGATTTTTACTGTTACAAGCATGTTACAACCTCTTTTCTGGCTAAGAATAAAATAAAACTGCTCTGCCTTTATTTTCAATATTAGTGTTTCATGCCTTAAGTAGCCTGAAAATTAAGTTTTAGGGAGTCCTTGTAATAATTCAGTCTTCCAAAATACTATATATGTGCATTAACTGAATAAATAACCATGGCCTTAGGCTATCTGAGCAATATTGTTATTTGTGTAATAGTTCCAATTTTGAAATTCTGAAATTTTGAGTTTAAAGCTTTCATTTAAATCTGCAAAGTAACAAATATTAAGTTACAACTGTTTTCAAAAATAAAACTGTCAGAAATAAAAACTGTCAATTTTCAAGTTAAAAATTGTAAGAAAGGCAAAGCTGAAATAAAAAAGATCCGCTCTCCTCCTTTCAGAATGCATAGGAATTGTGTCCGCATGCTTACCAGGACAGTAGGCATCAAGATCCAGTTTTGGTGTTGAATTGAGTGTTGGTGAGCCAAGCTCAGATTCTGGAATTCGAGGGCTTTCAACAAATTTGGCTTTCCTTAATGGAGCTTAAGAGAAAAATAGAAAGAAAGGACATGAATGTAAATGAATGTGAATGTACAGTAATGATATATGAAATCAGTTATCAAGCTAAGATCAGCTCCACTTTTTATTTATTTTTTATGCAGAGAAGGAACTATCCATTGTATAGAAAAGATATGGGCTACATTAACAAATTTAAACTGCTGCAAATGTCTCTCACAATTTCTCAAAATATCTGGGTAAAGACTTATTTATAGTTATTATTTTCAGTGAGCTTTTATTGTTAATATGTGCCAGAATTTCATTACATAAGTGGTGCATTTTGTATATCTATATTTTTTGGACCAATTATGCAAATAACACACACAAACACACGTATGTATGTATGTATGTATGTATGTATGTATGTATGTATGTATGATTGGTCCAAGGAGTGAGTGAGTGAGTGAGTGTGTGTGTGTGTGTGTGTGTGTGTGTTGTGTGTGCCCCTCGTATTAAATCTACCGTATTTTTCGGACTATAAGACGCACCAAGGTTTTGAAGAGGTAAATTTTTTAAAAAGTAGGTAGGTAGATAGATAAGGGGATTGACAGAGAGAGAAAAAGAGAGAAATATAGGTAAATAGGGAGAGAGAGTAGGTAGGTAAGTAGGTAGGTAGGTAGGTAGGTAGGTAGGTAGGTAAGTAGGCAGGCAGGCAGAGAGAGAGCGAGAGAGAGAGAGAGAAGGTAGGTTGGTAGGTAGAGGGATAGAGAGAAATAGAGAGAAAGAGAAATACAGTAGATAGGTAGGGAGAGAGAGTAGGTAGGTAGGTAGGTAGATAAAGGGATAAAGAGAGAGAAATACAGAGAGATAGAGAAATACAGTAGGTAGGTAGGGAGAGAGAGTGTGTGTGTAGGTTGGTAGGTAGGTAGATAGAGGGATAGAGAGAAAGAAATAGAGATAGAAATACAATAGGTAGGTAGGAGTTTCTGCTGGCACAGCACTTGATCAATGTAATTCTCATCAATCAGTTAAAGAGCTTTCCAAAAGAAAAAAAAACTTCCCCAAACTGGCCCATTTTTCGCAAAAACTGCCCCATTTTTTGCCAAAAAAATTGCTTGCATAGCCTTATGGACGCTTATAGAGTGCTGCTGGGGGCTGGGGGGCTAGAAAATGGCTCGGGTTTTGCTCATTTCTGCCTTCCCCAGTCTCCAGGAGCTTTCTGAAAGCCTCCATAAGGGTATGCACAGCCATTTTAGTGAGGGGGTGCGGGGCTTCGGGGGGCAAAAAATTCTGTATTCGGAGTATAAGATGCCCCCTGATTTTCAGCCTCTTTTTTGAGGAAAAAGGTGCGTCTTAAACTCCAAAAAATACGATAACTTTTGTGATGCTAATACCATCATCTCTTGGTGCAAATCCTACCAGACTATAAATATATCACCTAATCCAAATTCCACATCACAAAAGGCATATAGACTTGTGACTGCACAATTCCTACCAACGTCTTGTGACTGCACAATTCCTAGCAACGTAAGATCTAAAGTGGACAGAATACAAGTAGCAATAAGCAATAGTACTTAGACTTATGTACCGCTTCACAGTGCTTCACAGCCCTCTCTAAGCAGTTTATAGAGTCAGCATATAGTAGTAGTAGTATAGTAGTAAAACCAGCAGCAACCCACCCCTGCCCCACACCTTTTACCGTTGTGTTACTGTCGTCCATTGCAGTATATTATTGATCCCTTTATTGCTAACATGTTATTTTTCCTATTTTTAAAATATTTTATAAAGTCATTCATATTTTTATAGAAGCATAAACCCCTCAATATTATCTAAGCATATGAAAGGAAGGTGGGATAAAGGTGAATTTAAAAGAAAAATGTGATCAGGCTATAATAGTTTTAAGTAGAGATAAATATCCATTCTTTAATATTTATCTGTTAATGCAGACATTCCTATAATTGATTCCTAAAACAATAATGCAGTTTATAAAAATTAGAACTTCCATATATTGCAGAGATTTGTAGCAGATTGTAATCAATTATCCTTTATTTTCAGAAAATGGGAGGATAATATCTGAATCTCTAGCAAGAGGGACAGATAAATTTCTTAAAGTAACAAAGAGATGAAATAAACCTATTTATTCATTCATTCATTTATTCTCAATTGATTTAATATTACAGCCCATATCACAGACATGACTTTGGGCATCTTACAAAAAATAATAATAGAAACTAAATAAAATAAATGCAATACAAAAAAATAAAAGCACATAACACCTCAAGCTTAAGCAACAGAACAATCTCCAGCTCTCTTTAGAATTAGGTCAGTCGCTGAGGGCAGATCAAGATAATAGATCTAATCTCTGCGATGGAGGGTGGTGACAGAGAACTGCTGGATCACCAGAGAGTGATATGACCATGACAGAGCAGAAGTTTTCAGCTCCCCCAAGTCAAGGACTTCTTGCTACTGTTCTGAAAGATAAATCAGGTCAGACATATGACCACTATTATGCACTGAGCCCTGTATGACTTGGGATAGGTTTATGGTTGTCATGGTAGCCATGAACTCCCAAGCCACCCCCAATTCCACATCCTGAAAAGGAATAGTCCATAAGTCTGGAAATTTCCATTTCCAGTTTATCCGCAGAATCAATGAGCTCAGACAGAAAGATTGCTACACAGCAAGGATTTTGACATATGTGACACAATGACAACAGTCTTAATTGAACTCTAGAATATTTTCTAAATTAGCTAAGAGAGATCCTGAGAAATGGATGGTGTATAAATTTTAGTAAGTAAATAAATGGGCACGAACTGGCAAATTTTAATCAAGATTCATGTTTTTTTCTTATATTGCTCCCGAATTTAGATATTATTCTTCATAAAATCAACCATGATATTGCCAATAGGCTAAAAGGTTTAAATTGTATTAACAGCTAGCAAAAATTTACATTTCATCACATGTTCTTTTCTTCCTTGCCTATGAAGCATCTTATCACATCTCATCATTAATACTTCATTAAATTTGTCTTGCCATTTTGAAAATATACACAATGCAGAACAACGAAGTGTGCATAGGTAGATCTCTATATTTTTCAATGAAGTTTTCTAACTGATTGTGTTTCATTAATTAATCTTATTAAGATTATTTAGACTACTGTTGTGAGGTGCAAGCATTTTATCAATATTATTACTGAGTAATCATGTTTAAGTAACAATGATTAATTAATATATTTATGTGTTTGGAGCATTACAAAGAGTTAGACAACAGGAGTATGCAAAGCATTTGAAAGAGATGCTTTTCAAAGCACCTAGCTTGAAAGAAACATGTTTCTTTGAAGCATTAAAACAGTAGAAGTAGTCCTCAACTTACAACAGTTTATTTAGTGATCATTCAAAGTTACAACAGCACTGAAAAAGTGACTTATAACAATTTTTCACCTTATGACATTACGGTATCTCCATAGTCACATGATTAAAATTTGGATGCTTGGTGATTGACTCATATTTATGATTGCAGTGTCCCAAGATCATGTGATCTTATTAACAAAAAGTTTGGACTCAATTGTAGCTGTAAATCAAGGACGACCTTTAATATATTTTATAAAATCTGTGTGCTGTAGAAGGTTATCTACAAGTATGAGTGCACATGGAGACAACATTTCTGCTCAGATTTTCATAAGTGTCTGTGAATACACATACAATTCAAAACGTAAAGGACAAAGGAGTAACTACAGGAGGTGATTGTGAACAGCTGAGGCTGATCAAGATCCCCTCCTGCTGAAAAAAGAGACTGCTGGTGCCACGCCCTGGTTGCAGAAGTCAACATTCCGTTCCCATTCTAGTGATAGTTCTTGTTCGTGTTCACAAACCGAGAGAAGCCAACTTGGATAAGTGGTTTGAGATAAGAGAAGCCGGGTTTGCATTTTGGTGTGAGTTATAGGACTTTCTGCAGGAGCTATTATCTTTGTTTATTTGGGTTTGCAGCCAACAAGAGCTTGGACTGAATAAAAGAAACCTTTTTAGTTACGTGGCTTTTGGCTTTCATTCCTGGACGGAGAAGGTGGGGGGGGTCAGAACAGATTGACTTCTGCCCTGACAAAACTCCATTCTGTTTCCAATGGAGCAACTTCGTGCTGAGAATGCCCAGCTGGCTCAGCAGATTGCAGTATTGGCTGGTCAAGTTTCTCAGCTGCAGAGACCTGCAACATCCCCCCCCCCCCCCCAGCCACAGTGGCTATGCCGGATAAGTTTGATGGAAATCAAGCCATGTTTGCAGCGTTTCTGGGACAATGCCAGCTGTTCCTGAGTTTGAAAGCGGAGGACTTTCCCACTGACCGGACGAAGGTGGGATTTATTATTAGTTTGCTCTCAGATACAGCTGCCCGTTGGGCTACACCCTTGTTAACTCAGCCTACCCCTTTGCTGGATGTCTTCCAGAGCTTTTGTCAGCATTTCAGGCTGATGTTTGAGGCTCCCATTAAGGGGGAAACAGAAACCAGATGTCTTAAGTTACTGCAGCAGGGAAGTGGTTCATTACAAGATTATGTGAGTGAATTCTGGCTGCGTAGCCAGGATTCAGCATGGAATGAACCAGCACTTATCAACACTTTTCAAGACGGTCTGTCCGATGCCTTACTGGATGAACTGGCAAGGGTGGACAGGCCACCGACGTTCGATGCCTTGGTTCACTTATGCCTCCGGATAGACGCCCGGCTGCAGAGGCGGAGGCCTCGCCATGCATCCCAGGAGACCACTAGCGTGCGGGTTCCTCAAGAGACTGCAGTTGAATGGGAGGAGCCCATGGAGTTGGGTGCTGTCAGACCCCGAGTGTCACGCACAGCGATGGACAGACGACGTACTGAGGGATTGTGTTTTCACTGTGGGGATCCTGGACACCTGGCTGGGAGTTGCCCCAAGAAGAGTAGGAGGGTTGCGCGGCCTGTGGCCTTCCCTCAGCAACGAACTATCGTGTCGGGAAACCGGCACATTTTTGCAGCCCTGGTACCCCATTCGCCCAAGGTAACATGCATCCATGGTGTGTGGAATCAAAGGGCGGATGCCGTGTCTAGGAAACTGGAGAACTCTGACCCTGCAGACTCGCTTCCACCCCAGACTGTTCTACCCGTCGCATCCTGCGCTGCAGTTCATCATCCCGTGAGCATACAGTCTTTGATACTGGAGGCGCAGCAGGGTGATGAATGGGGGGAGCAACGAAAGGTGGAAATAGGGCCGGCTTCCCCGCTGAATTTTGAGGGGGATCTTTTGAAGTATCGGGACCAGCTCTACATTCCCGCAGGGCCCATCCGTAGATGGGTACTCTCTCAGTTTCATGACGCTCTCGCAGCGAGACATTGTGGGTTTTTCTGGACATTGCGCCTGGTCTCCCGTACGTTTTGGTGGCCCCGCTTACGAAACGACGTGCGGAAGGGCGTGGTGTCGTGTGTCCAGTGTCAAAGGGCCAGGTCTACGAGGATGGCTTCTCCAAGATTATTGCAGCCCTTGCCAACCCCGGTCCCCGCAGCACAGGACTTTGTCTCTGGGATTCTGGTGGTCCACCAGGTGGGGTGCTGTTATCTGGGCCAAGCAAGGAAAGATCACCGAAGGGCGGCTAAAAGGTTTGGCCACCGGTGTCTTGGACCGTATCTCACCCAGCGGCTTCATGTAGATGTTAAATAGGAGGGGGAACAGGACAAAACCCTGCGGCACCCCACATTTAAGGGGCCTAGGGGTCGACCTCTGTCGCCCGACCAACACCGACTGTGACCTGTCAGAGAGGTAAGAGGAGAACCACCATAGAACGGTGCCTCCCACTCACACCTCCTCTAACCGTCACAGGAGGATACCATGGTCGATGGTATCGAAAGCCGCTTCAAGAAGCACCAGGATAGAGGAATGTCCTCTATCCCTGGCCCACCAGAGATCATCTGTCAGTGCGATCAAAGCGGTTTCTGTGCTGTATCCAGGCCTGAACCCAGACTGAAAGGAGTCTAGATAATCTGCTTCATTCAAGGTCTGTCGGAGTTGAAGCGCCACCACCTTCTCAACAACCTTTCCCAGAAAAGGAAGGTTGGAGACAGGACGATAGTTCTTAAGAATAGCTGGGTCCAGAGAAGGCTTTTAAGGAGGGGCCTTACTACCGCTTCCTTAAGTGGCTGTGGGAAAAACCCCTCCTGTAAAGATGCGTTCATCTGGAGCCAGCCTCGTGTTACCTCCCTGCTGGTCGAAACCAGCCAGGAGGGGCATGGGTCCAATAAACATGTGGAGGCGCTCATCACTCCCATGGCCTTGTCCACTTCCTCAGGGGTGACAAACTCGAACTCATCCCAGCAAATCTGACAAAGACCCTCCCTCGGCATCTCAGCTGGTGCTGCCCAAGTAGAGTCCAGGTCCGCCCAAATCTGAGTGATTTTATCTGACAGAAACTGAACGAACTCCTCAGCTCTTCCCTGCAGGGGTTCCCCCGCTTCCTCACCTTTTAGGAGGGAGCAGGTCACCCTAAACATGGCGGCTGGGTGAGATTCCGCGGATGCAATAAGAACGGAAAAATATGTACATGTTGCCGCCCGTATCGCCACTAAATAAGTCCTAATAAAGGCTCTTAATAGTGTTCGGTCAGATTCGGAGTTACTAGCCCTCCAGCGTCGCTCTAGGCGTCTCTTTTGGCGCTTCATCTCCCAGAGTTCCTCGGTGAACCAAGGTGCCCTCCTAGATCCACTGCCGCGGAGAGGCCGCAAAGGCTCAATCCGATCCAGAGCCTCAGCCGCTGCAACATTCCAGGCCGCAACTAAGGCCTCTGTCGGGTTGTGGGCAAGGGAGTTGGGTATCCCTCCAAGCTCCTTCTGAAATCCTTCCAGATCCATCAGGTACTTGGGGCGGAACCACTTAATCGGCTCCATCTCCCTGCAATGGGAGAGTAGCATCCCAAAGTCAAGCCTCAGCAGGAAGTGATCTGACCATGACAAGGGTGAGATCTCTATTCCCCTTAATTCAAGATAACATCTCCACTGCCCAGAGAGAAATGCAAGGTCGAGTGTGTGTCCCGCTCTATGAGTTGGATCCTGAACTACTTGGGTCAAGTCCATAGTTGTCATGGAAGCCATGAACTCCTGCGCTCCATCAGAGTGTTCATCCAGGGATGGCAGGTTAAAGTCCCCCAGTACCATCGGTCTGGGGAACTCCACCGGCAACCCAGCTACCGCCTCTAGGAGCGCAGGCAGAGCCGTTGTGACGCAGCTGGGAGGTAGGTACGTCAAAAACAAGCCCAATTGAACCCCTAGGTCCAAGCATTTTAACTTACAGTATTTTTTGGACTATAAGACACACCAGAGTATAAGATGCACCATGATTTTGAAGAGGTAAATTTTTGAAAAAAGGTTTTTGCACTCTGCAGGCCTCTCAAACCCTCTGCGCATGTTGTTGGGTTTTTTTTGCAAAAAAAAGGGGGGGCATGCAGAGCTTTGGGAGTCTTGTAGAGTCCTCCTCTGGGCTGGGGGGTGGGCAAAAAAAAAACAGCCAGTTTTTTGCTTGTTTTTGCCCTCCCCAGCCCACAGGAGCACTTTGCAAGCCTCCCAAACCTTCTGCAAGTCCATTTTTGCAAGGGGAGGGTTGGTAGGCCAAAAATGCTGTATTCTTTTTGAGGGGGGGGGTGCATCTTATACTTTGAAAAATATGGTATTTGGAGTCATTTTTGTTGTTATTACTGCTTTTTCCTTGCCTCCTCCGGATACCATCAGCCAGCCAATGTCAACTGGCGACTCCCCGGGGGAGGGCCTTTTCTGTGGCTGCTCCGGCCCTTTGGAACAATCTCCCCATGGAGATTCAGACCCTCACCACCCTTCAGGCTTTCCACAAAGCCGTTAAGACCTGGCTGTTCTGGCAGGCCTGGGGCTGATGAGTTCCCAGCCCCACTCGAATTGTTGATTATTGTGTAGTTTTAATTTGTCTCTGTATCCTGTTTTGTTTCATTCGTTTTTGTATTGTCCCCTTCCCATATGTCTGTTCGCCGCCCTGAGTCCCTCCGGGGAATAGGGCGGCATACAAGTCTAATAAATGGAATGAAATGGAATTGTTTTTCTAATATTCTCAAAGTTGTTTTGTTTTTAGATTTACCATAGGTATTGTAAATTGTCCTACTGATAGTACTCATGTTAAGCCCCCAAGAATTGGTCTGCTTGCAATGTCATACAAATAACAATAGGACTTAGACTTATATACTGCTTCACAGTGCTTTTACAGCCCCCTCTAAGCAGTTTACAGGATCAGCAAATGGCCCCCAACAATCTGGTTCCTCATTTTACCTACCTCAGGTGGATGGAAGGCTGAGTCAGCCTTGATCCTAGTGAGATTCCATCTGCCAAATTGCAGGCAGCCAGCAGTCAGAAGAAGTAGCCTGCAGTACTATATTCTAACCACTGTGCCACCGCAGCTCTTGCAATAAATTCAAGATATAAATGCAATAAATAAATTGGGAGGAGGAGGAAGAAAATTGGATGTTGCACAGAGAGTTTCTGTTTATTGTCTTTATCATGATCATGGTCTTCTGAGGACGATTACATTTTAAGTTCAAAATATCTGAAGTGATCCCAATTGACCTTCTGGAATAAATATTGTGCATTATTAATGATACTGAATGGACAAATGCACTACCCTCATAATAAGGGGACTGGATTTTAGGTACAGCAGCTAATATAGATAATTTTCCAGCACTACTTTCTTTCCTCCACCACTTACCCCTTTTTCTAGCCTGTATGCAATTTGCATTGGTGTATTTTAGTAGCTGGAGAATGATAGCCTTACAATCTAATTTTCCAGTTGAAATATATGGCATTCCACACTGTGATTCAACCCTCCAAAAATGAATCACAAATGTCTGAGCAATTTCATGAAATCAACTCATTATCTGTAAAAGAGGCCATTACTTTTATTGTTGTGATGATTCTGGCAATTCTATGTCAGGAATCATGGTAAAATGGCGTCACAACTCCATTGTACGAACACACACACACACACACACACACACACACACACACACACACACACACACACACCATTGTGACTGCACAGAGCCATCTCCAGTGTTGGCTCCATTGTCTTTACTAGAGCAAAGGGGGTGGGGGGGTATAGCATGGGATATGTTGCCACTTCTTCTACCCAACCTTTCTTCTTGGAATTCGATTGGTGCCTCTTAAGAGGTTGGACACAGCCATAGAGCCTTCCCCAATCTTGTGCTGCTATATCTTAGAAACCTTAATGATAGAAAGACTACCAATCCTCCTGATCTCTACATGTGTCTACTCCAGAGTCATTGAGTCATCCCTATGTTTTGTCTTACTGTGAGTATCTAAGTCTTGAAGGCAACTACAACACCCCAATAACTGGGAGGGGAAAGCCACTTTGTGGCAAGTGAGAGGAAGATGGGGCATAACATTTCCAGGTATAATAAGCATAAAAGTGGACACTCCTGAAATGTGCTGAACTTATTCATAATGCTTTGGCACATTGTGGCTTGTTTTGTTAAACAAAGAATTCCCTCATCACTGTCAAACTATTTACTAAATCTGCATTACTATTACTATTAGTCTTCTCATCGTTCCTAACACCCATCTCCTCCCATTTATGACTGTAACTTTGTTGCTTGTATCCTTACGATTTATAATGATAGTTTCCTGATGGCTTATTTGTACCCTATGACTATCATTAAGTATTGTACCCTATGATTCTTGAGGAATGTATCTTATCTTTTTATGTACACTAAGAGCATATACACCAAAGACAAATTCTTTGTGTGTCCAATCACATTTGGCCAATAAAGAATTCTATTCTATTCTTTGTGCAATATAGGGATTGAATCATTGATAAGCTTTAAACCAGTGGTTCCCAAAGTGGGTGGTACCACCACCTGGGGACAGTGGGATGACTTGGGGGGGGGGGCACTACGAGGCAAGGGGGGCAGCAGGAAGCAGAGAAGGAGCTGTGCTGATCCTACAGCTTCAGCTGGCCAGCCTGCCATAAATGCCCCTTCTTCGTTGATCTACTCGATACTACCACTGCTGCTTCTTGCTGCTGCTGCTGTCCGCTACGGCGACTTAAGCAACAGCAAATCGATCCTAACTACCAGCGGCCTCAACCACTGCCCAGCAACTGAGAGAGAGGGGGAAGAGAGAGAGAGAAAGGGAGAGAGAAGGAGGAACATGCAAAGAACACGCAACCGAGCAGAGAAGGGGGGAATCGAAACAACTAAATCAGAAGACACCGAGCCATTCCCACACAGCGACTAGGCACACACCGCTCAGGACTTCCCCTCCCTCTCCTGACCGAGCGCCACGGCTCGGAATGCGCATGCTTCCTGAGCCTGCTACAGACATGGGCCACTCCCATCCTCCCCCTCCCTGTCCCATCGAATGGTTGCTTCCGGCCTCTATCATACCGCACATTCCTCAGGGTAGCTAGTCAGTCGGCACACGCTCCGTCGATCCGCGCGCTGTGCACCAAGGGTGGCAGCATTGTGCTCCGAAGGCAGGGAGCCCTATTTTCTACAGGTGCGCGAAGGGCGATCCCGGGACTGGGGATCCCCATATGTGCGTGTGGCAACTAAAATCCCCTGGTGACACAAAAAAGGGGTTGGTGGGGGTGTTCCTTGGGTAGGAAGGGGGCAGCGGGGCAATGGCCAAAGGGAATTTCAACATGGGCGACAACGAAGCAAGTTTTACATGAACTCCAGGGGCAAACTGGTAGGAAACGGGCCGCTTTTTTAAAGTGTCTTTTAAGACAAACCATCACCCAAAACTACTGGAAACTAGAGCCAGGAGTTAATGCCATCAAAAAGGCTCTTCTGATACCATAATAGGAGAGGAGAGGAAAACAGTTCTGATGCTTTTAGAGCAGTGTCTCTCAACCTTGGCAACTTGAAGATGTTTGGACTTTAACTCCAAGAATTCCAAGCCTGGCTGGGGAATTCTGGGAGTTGAAGTCCAGACATCTTCAAGTTGCCAAGGTTGGGAAACATTGCACTCTTCTAAGTGACTTAAAACTAGATATTGGGAAACTGGTATCACTTCATCAAGCCTATCCATCACATTAAGAATTTACTGAACAATGAAGTAGTTACTAAATTTTACTGAGGTTACTAAGTTACTAAGGTTCTTGATAAATGACTTTGAAAACCTGGTATCACTGGATCATGCTCAACAATTTTGCTGAATTAACATTAACTAGAAAGGTTTTTAAATTGGATTTTGAATAAATGTGCAATTAATTGTTACAGTTCTGAATTTTACTGTTACTATCTTCCTGCCATCGTGCAAACAAGCTATGTTTGCATCAAATATAAATTATTTTTTGGGGAGTATAAGATGAACTCCCCCCCCCCAAAAAAGAGGGTGAAAATTTGGGTGTGTCTTATACACTGAATGTAGCCCTCACACCCGCCGGCCCCCACCCTTTGGCCTCTGCCTCCCAGCAATTTGCCTCCTTGCAGCCAACAGCAAGTTTCAGCTTCAGCACAGCCTGATTATCACAAACAGTTGATTTTCAGTTGGATCAGCCTCCCAACCATCAACTGTTTTAGGCTGCAGGGATTGCCACGGACTGTTTGCTGTTTGCTGCAAGGAGACAAATTGCTGGGAGAAAGAGGCAGTTGTTTTTTTCTTGTGCTAATCAGGCTAAACTGAAACAGGCTGTTTGCTGCAAGGAGGCAAGTCAATAACTACAAATGCCTATAGAATGTTCAAATTATTACTTATTTTTTAAAGACTGCTTTATTATTGTTCTAGTCAACTTAACAAAATGCTTGATCTGAAAAGGCCCAGTGATATTGTATCTTCTTTAAAATAGCAGATAATAATGTGTACTTCCAGAAAGCCACATCAATTTTAACAGCATCTGTACAAGTGTAATCTGAAATGTAAAAGTGTTCTGTTGTAGTATTAAGATGAGGGTGTTAGACCCTGACTTCAACATGTTTGGAGTAGATCTATTTAAATAATTGGGACAAGTTAGTGTGACTAAATTTAAGAAAACTTTCTGGCATTAATATACTGCCATAATGTACATTTCTTCAATTCTTTGCTATTTCTATGGATCACGCACACATGCACAGAAATACATCACAGTGTATATTGTCTTTGCTGTTTGCTGCAAGGAGGCAAATTGCTGGAAGGCAGAGGCAGATTTCCCGCCCCCACCCCTTGTTTTCCTCCCCAAAAGCTAGGTGTGTCTTATACATCAGAGCATCTTATACTCCGAAAAAAATGGTATATGAATTATTAGAAGAAAAAGTAAAATGTCTACAAGCAACTCTAGTCACTTTGAAACTCACTGAACAAAGCAAGAATCCCCAACTTAAGCAAGGCGATTATACCAACATTAAACACAATAGGGAGCAAAGTTTCTTTAAAAAATGACCCTATGTATGAAGAGGAAGACTAATAGAAATAAACAATCATATAAAGAGGAAAAGGAGCAAAGGGAAAGGAGAAGAAAAAAAGAAAAGAAAAATACAATGAAAGATAGGAGCATTCACAACTGGAGGTAAGTTATTCCACTGATTAATTATTCTAATTGTCAGGAAATTTCTCCTTAGTTCTAAGTTGCTTCTATTCTTTATTAGTTTCCATCCATTGCTTCTTGACCTAATTTCAGGTGCTTTGGAGAATACCTTGAATCCCTCTTCTTTGTGGCAACCCCTAAGATATTGGAACACTGTGTCTGTATTAATTTCAGAGGTGATATTGTACCGGATAAGACGCGTTCACCTGAATCAGTAGCTGAAATCGCGGGTGGACCAGGCTCTATTTCGTCCTATTTAGGGATGTTTTTTTGAGCAAAGTGCATGCGGAAGGCTGGGTGAAGCAAGCAGGCATGCGTGTGCGCGCAAGCGCGCGCACACACACACACACACACACATACTTGCAAACTAGTGGGGAAGGTAAGTGAAAATCATCATTGATTTATTCCAATCATTCCACCGTTCTCATGTAGGTAGATTGGGGAGTTTTTTGGGAGGGTGGGGGAATCTAATGACAGAACATACATGATTGTGGGAGATGTAAAAAAAACATTGTCTTACCTGAACAGTTGTTCTATATGCGCTGCGGGAGAGTCTAAGCATGGGTTATTTTCAGTCTATTTGGCCAGAGACTGAGGAGTTAAAAGCTTTGGCCATGCTTCTTCCTTCGGCTACTTCCTCAGTTTTTTGATGAAGATGGGGTCTGGAAGTCACAGTGTCTCTGATGCATTGACCACTTTCTGACACTGGACCATAAGGCCCTAGGATGAGGTTAAACTCTTTCGGAGCGCAACATAGAACAACCGTTCAGGTAAGGCAATGGTCTTTCTCCTGTGCGCTACTTGGAGAGTCCAAGCATGGGACATACCCAAGCAATGTCTCAAGGGAGGGAAACAGGCTGGCCAGGGTCCCCACTTCTGTGTGAACCTGTTGTAGCCCTCATCTCCCGAAGGAAGCCTTAGCAGAAGCAAACAGGTCCAGTTTGTAATTCCTGATAAAGGATGTTGCAGAGGCCCAGGCTACTGCCCTGCAAATCTCCTCTATCGACTGCTGCATAGTCTAAGCAGCTGTAGTGGCCGCATCTGTGGTTGAATGAGCCATAATGCAACCTGACAAGGGCCTGGCTTTATGGTCATAGGCCATGGCAATACAGGCTTGTATCAGGCAACCAATGGTGGACGGTGTCACCTTCTTCCCCATAGATGATTGATGAGCAGAAACAGAGATTCCATTCGTCTGACAGAGGCTATTCTCCTGATGTATTTACATAGAGCTCGCCTCACACCCAAGTAATGCCATCACTGTTCCCAAGGGTGCGTGGGTCTCGGACAAAAGTCATGTAGGATGGGCTCCTGGGCTCTGTGGAACTAGGAGTTGACTTTGGGAATGAAGGCCGGATCCAACCACAAGGTGACTCTGTTAGGGTGGAAGATACAAATGTCCTCCTTCATCGAGAGGGCCACCAGTTCGGAAATCCTCCTGGCCGAGGTGATGGCCATGAGGAAATTGACTTGAAGGTTAACAGCTATAGGTTGGCAGACCCCAATGGCTCAAAGGGAGAAGAAGTGGGAGACTATAGAACCAGTGAAAGGTCCCAAGTTGGATATCCATGAATCATAGGAGGCGTCATGTTAGTTGCCTTTAGAAAACTACAAATCCTTGGATGGTGGGCAAGGAATTGCAGTTCGTCATATTTCAAAATTGTGGACAAAGTGGCCACTTGTTTGTGGAGAGTGTTGGGGGACAGCTCCCTATCATGTCCCACCTGAAGGAAGTCCAAAATTTGCAGGATTGCCACTGAAGATGGAATAACCCTGTCTTTGGCACACCATTGGCAAAATGCGGTCCAGGTCACATTGTAGATGCAGTTCATGGAAGGCTGTCTGGAGGCAACTATAATTTGGATCACCCTATTGGATAGATGATCTGCCCTCAGGATCTCCCTCTCAAGTGCCATACGGTTAACTGAAGACAGAGACTCTGGGTGCTCCAGAGCCCCCTGGCTGAGGGAGAGCCTGTCCTGGAGTATCCTCCAGGGGCGAGATATGGACAGTCCTTTCAGATCGTTGAACCATGGCCTCCTGGGCCAGTAAGGAGAAAAACCTCTGACCCTTCCGACAACACCTTTCTGATGACCCTCAGGATGAGGGGAAGGGGAGGGAAAGCGTATAAAGGCTGGGAGGCCACGGACAGTGGAGAGCGTAGATTGCTTCTGCTCCTCGGGATGGGAACCGGGAGAACAATTTCAGCAGGTGTGTGTTGTCCGGGCTGGCGAGCAGGATGACTGCTGGGCAGCCAAACCTCTTGGAGAGCTGTTGGAACAGGTCCGGATGCAGGTGCCACTTGGACTGGTTGATGGCAATCCTATTCAACCAGTCCATCTGCATGTTGGAGGCTCCCAAGATGTGCTCCGCCCATTACGAGAGGATGTCCTACTCCCCCCATAGGCCCATCTGCTTTGCCTCTTGCATGAACGCCTTGGAATGGGTGCCCCCTTGCCTGTTTACATGTGCTTTGGCTGCCACATTGTCTGTGAGCAAGAGAACATCTACCTCCCAAAGACTGATTCGATCGCACATACTAGGCCTTCTCCGGATTCCATCTGCCAGCCAATGTCGGCTGGCGACCCCCTGGGGGAGAGCCTTCTCTGTTGCAGCTCTGGCCCTCTGGAACGAGCTCCCCATGGAGATCTGGACCCTTACGACCCTCCAGGCCTTTCGTAAAGCCACTAAGTGCTGGCTGCTCCGGCAGGCCGGGGGCTGTTGAAGTATCCAGCCCCACGGTAACTATGAATGTTGTGTGTATTTTAAACTATTGTCTGTCTTATTTATTCCCTTTCCCTTTGTATTGTAAGCCGCCCGGAATCCTCCGGGAGTGGGCGGCATACAAGATTAATAAACTATAACTATAACATATCGGCCTGATATATGTGGCTGGAAGTGGTAGAGCGCCAGATGTGCTGCTCTTAGCTTCAGCCAATTGATGTTGTGCTGAAGGTCCTCCAGTGACTACCAGCCCTGGGTCACCAAGGACTGGAGATGACCCCCCCCCCCCTGAAGAGACTGGCATCTGACATTAAGCTCATGCGGCTTGGTTCCTTGAACAGATGTCCTTTTGCTGGTGTCTTCCACCACTTCAGGGAGAGACTCACCCTGAGAGGGACATGGACCTTGACTTTGGAACTGTTCTTCTGAACCTCTGATGTGGGAGCAGGAACCACTGAAGGGCCTGACCTGTCTGAAGCGGTGACGACGACTGGATAAAGATGTCATCCAGGTAACATTGTAATCTGACTGGTTGCTCCTGAAGATGGGCCACCACCACTGCTAGTAGCTTGAAGGTTCTGGGATCCAATGAAAAGCCGAAGGGCATGGTTCAGTATTGGAAGTGGAACCCTGAATAGGAGAATCTGAGGAACTCCCTGTGGGAGGGCCAAATAGGGACATGGAGGTAAGCTTCCTTGAGATCTATAGATGTTAAAGAGATCTCCATGTCTGATGCAATCCAGGATGGACTGGAGCATTTGCATTTTGAATCATTTGTACGCTAAATGTACCATTGAGCCATTTCAAATCTAGAATGGGTCTCCATCCCCCCCTCCCCCAAGTCTTCCGGACAAGAAAAAGGATGGAGTAAAATCCTAGTCCCTGATGTCTCTGGGGCACCAGCTCTATGGCCTGGGTGTCCAGCAGATGCTGGATCTCCAATTCTGTGCCCTTTTTGGTTGTCCCTGGGAATGGGACACCAGATGAAGTGTCTCAGGGGAATGGAGCAAAACTCTAGCATGAGGCCAAGCTCACTATCTGCCAGATGTCCGTAGTGGTCTATTACATTTGGCTGACAAAAAGAGCTAATTGACCATCAATGAGGTGATCCGATTGCAAGTCACTTAGACCAGCAAAAAGGCCAGTTGTTAGACCCTCAAAAGGGCAACCTGGACTGAAACTGTCTGGTCCTATCCCTGAAAGAGGATCTATCCTGAGGAGACTTTTTATCTTGCCCTTACTCTCTATTAAAATAGGGTCTAGTGCCTCCCCAAAGAGATTGCCACTCCCTTCGGAATGGCACTCGCCTATCTCTCAGGACCAACTGACCCATGTTCAACTGCTGTTCACATGGAACTCTTCTCCAATTCGCCCTTCAAAGTTCTCGTTTGAGATTGGCACTTTTAAAGGGGGCGGAAGCTAACTTCCATTTATTTCATGTTTGCTTGCCAGTGGCGGAGCCACAGGAGGTGACAAGAGGCTATGATAGATGCCATGGCCCTGTTGAGGGTGTTGTCTGCTGAATACTCAGCAGCTGCTATCAACTTGTTGATGTCCTGCAGTAACCTAGTGTCATCTGGAGAAGCCCTGGCCCACATTTGACGGAGCCAGAGTAATGAAGCTCTAGTAAAGAAAGAAGCTGATGTAGGCTGATCTAATCACCCAGGCGGACACCTGGTGAGTCTCACAAGAAGACAGCTCTGCTTTCCTATCCTCTGCCTTTAAGCCTTCTGCTATGTTGGAAGGAAGGATGGACAAGGAGGCTACGATAGCCATAGAAGCATCCACAGTTAGAATTTTAAGGAGCTCCTTGAGTTTCTGGCCTGCCCCACAACTTCCTATCAATCCCACTAGGGGCTGCGATGGCACCTGGTTGGTGCCACTGTTGCTGGATGACATCGATAAATAACTTAGGTGAAGGAACGAAAGGAATTAGGATCCTGTGGAACTGGAGAAATCTGCTTACTTTTCCTCCTCCTTTTTCTTCTTTCTGAGCAGAGAACAAGAAACTTTGGGAAACTGAGCAGGATGATATAAGGAAAGTACTAGAAACCAGGAAACTAAATTGCAGCAACATAGTGAATGCTTTCCCTGAAAAACTTGTATATTATATTATTCTATTTCTTTTGGTGACCCATAGATGTTCTTATTTAGGTACCTGTTTTCATAAACATGACTACATATTTTCAGATCAGTTGGTAGATTAAGTTAACTGATTTCGGATTAATATGTAGATGTGAAGTGGTCTGATAAAAATGAGTTAGAGAAGCTGTACACGTTAGCCAATTTGCTACAGTTGGCTCTCAAAGCAAAAATAGCAGAAAATGAAGGGAAGATTCAAGAGTTAGAATCCAAAAAGAATTGCCTGCAGAAATTTCAGAAGTTTCTGATGACATCATCCTGAGGACTAAAAATCATCTGAAAAGGTTAAAGAGAGATGATTGGCTTGGACGAAATTCAAGGGAAAAAGAATTATTTCTTAAGTTGTTCAGGAAAAGGAAAGAATTTGCAAAAGCCACTGGGAAACTTACAGGAGAGCAAGGAAAACCTACTTCTATGGCTGAAAAATGGGGGGAAACTTGCAAGGGGACTAGAATTTCAGAAGACTGCTTCTAACAGGCTTCATCAAGCAGGACTTTTTTCCTTACAGAAGTGCTCTATTTTCCACCTTCCACCTAAACTTGACTGCTTCTATTGTAGTGGATGATGGTATTGAGAATCTGGCTGGAAAAGTGGTCATTATTCTGAAAACTGCCAACTGATCAGCAATGGCCATTGCCCAGCCATTTAAAGCATGTTGTAATGAGTGAGGAAGAAGGTACCCAGAATGGACAAAACAAAATAATGTTTCAGAGAAAGAACTTGAATCTGAAGAATCAAGAAAGGAAAACTGTTCAGCCCCTTAATAATTGGAAAGAGTAAATCCAGTATTCCTACTATGAATGAACTTCAGCTGATATAACATTGTCTCATGAGATACATTAGGAGCATCAGGAACAAATCACCTCTGCTCTCTCTTCACTTGCTTTTTTTG
Organism: Thamnophis sirtalis; assembly: GCF_051295495.1. Lineage (NCBI taxonomy): Eukaryota > Metazoa > Chordata > Lepidosauria > Squamata > Natricidae > Thamnophis > Thamnophis sirtalis. Next base: position 87,185,176 of record NW_028261384.1, on the reverse strand, counting down.
CCAGATAGTGATGACTATTTGCTTCAGGGTGATCTCTTTGAAGCTGAGTTGAACTAACAGTTGGCATCTCTTATTCCAAATAAGCCTCTCAGGAATGTAATTTCCCACATGATCTGTATCTTCATAATGGACTGCAGAGAACCCGCTAGCCAGATGACTTGTGCTAAACGTATCTCTAGAACAGATCTTCTCTTCAGTGAGAAAGAAAACATCTAGGAACCATCTGCTCTATGAAAGTCCTACGTGATGCCAGCTAAAAATGTAAATAATATGACTACAGCAAGCTCCAGAAAAGAGGAGAAACCTTCTAATGAAGTAAAAGCAATCTAGATAAGTAATCCTAACAAGTGCCCTGTAGGAGCTTTACCAAAATTGGTTGCCTAGATTAGTGTTCCTCAACCTTTCCGGGTTGGTGGCCTGACACAGAGGTGGGGAGGGGGAATGGTTTTGTGCGAGGGGCATGCAAACATATGCAGGCAGGGCTGCGAGTGTGGCAGGCAGGGCTGCATGAGTGGCAGGCAGAGCTGCGAGCAGGGCTGCAAACACCAGCCTACCCCTCATGCAGCCTGGTTGTGAATAAGCCATGACCTAGATGTGTCTCTTTTTTTCCAGAGACCAGATTGGTGTAAAATAATTGCATATTCATTTCTGTAAAGGCAATTATAGGTAATCCTTGACTTACGATCACAATTAGGCCCAAAATTTCAGTTGCTGAGTGAGACATTTGTTAAGTTAGTTTTGTCCCATTTTACAACCTTTCTTGCACAATTGTTAAGTGAATCACTGCAGTTGTGAAATTAGTAATATGGTTGTTAAATGAATCTGGCTCTCTCCACTGATTTTGCTTGTCACAAAGTTGCAAAAGATTATTACACCACCCTGGAACATTGCCAAATGTCATAAATTTGAGTCCGTTGCCAATTCTCTCAATTAGATAACCTGATCATGGGGATGCTGCAATGGTCATAAGTGAGAAAAATGGTTATAAGTCACTTTTTTTAGTCTCACTGTAACTTTCAGTGGTCACTAAATGAACTGTTGCTAAGTCAAGGACTACCTCTATTGTTTTGGATTAAAAGCCTTGTTAGGTTGTTTATAGTAGTGTGTATATGCAAGGACTACGTCTCTGTCTGATTCCCATGTCTGTACTCAAGGGAAAGCATATTTGTAAACATGTAAGGTTCTTACGGATGGTGATCAGCATCTGGGGAGAGTGGCATATAGCAAAAAGTTAAAGTAACTGAAAAATGAAAACAAAGAGGAACAGAATAAGGTTCATCAGAATTAAATTCAGATATGATGATATGGGCTCAAGAAAACTGGATTGATAGAACTGTTATTTTAAAAAGTAAGTGTGCCAAATATACTTTTTTTTCTGGGGAATGACCATTGGTTTACCTGAAGGGTCATTTTCTGGGCGCTGCGAAGGAGAGTCCAAGCATGGGTTAAATACAGCCAATCTGCCCAGGACTGAATTGAAACTTTTATCTACATCTCTGGTGCTGACCAGTCTCCAGTTTTTTTCAATGAAGGCGTGGAACTGTTGCGCGCTGAGAAGTCAAAGAACAAAGTCCATATGATAAATCCAAAACAGGTCTGCAACTATGTCTACATGGTCAGTCTGAAAAGTCTGCAACGAATAGCGGAGATAGACGCCAGGGGGGTTGGACTCTCCTTTGCAGCGCCCAGAAAATGACCCTTCAGGTAAGCCAATGGTCATTTTCTTGGGCGCAGCTTGGAGAGTCCAAGCATGGGACATACCCAAGCTAAATGTCACTAGGGCGGGAAACTGTCGAGTCCAGGGTCTCTCCGCTGGTATGAATGCCCTGAAAGACTCATCTCCCAAATGCCCCCTCTGCAGAAGCAAATTTGTCCAATTTGTAGTTCCAAACAAATGGAGACAAGGAAGTCCAAGTAGTCACCCTGCAAATCTCCTCTATCGATGCCTGGTCGCCCAGGCCACCGTGATGGCAGTGCTTCTCGTCGAATGTGTGATGATATGGCATGGCACCGGTTTGGACTGGAGAACATAGGCGAAGGTAATGTATGCCGCAGCCAATGTCCAATGATAGGAGAGGAAACTGTGGCCTTGGGATGCAGGTTGAAAAGAGACGATACCCCGGATATGTGCTCCATCTGAATCGAACAAAGGTGTCTTTCTGCCCACTTTCCCAGGCATTCAGCCTCTGCCTTCAGTGATCTGGACCACATGCCACCCTGGCGGTTTAGGTGTGCCTTTGTTGCCACATTGTCCATAAGAACCATCACATGATGTCCCTGGATGCTGGAAGTGGAAGTGAATAAGGGCGAATCTCATTGCCATCAACTCCAGCCAATTGATGCTGTGTTGTGCCTCGGCAGTCGACCACCTGCCTGGTGCATTTTGGTTATATAGGTGGGCTCCCCAGCCAAAGAGGCTGGCGTCCGTTGTGATGGTGATACGGTCCAGCTCCTTAAAGAGGGTGCCCTTCGCCAGGATGGAAGACAGCCACCACTTGAGAGAATGATGTACCTTCAGCAAAACTGGAACTAACGCCGGAGAACTTTTCTTGTTCGCCCTCTGATAAGGTAGGAAGTGCCACTGGAAACATTGCGAATGAAACCTCGCCCAAGGCACAATGGATAGGCAGGACATCATTTTTCCTAAGAACTGGGACAGCTGCACAATTTTGGCTTGAGAAGACAAGGCAGAACCCATTCCTTGATGCTTGCCATTTGACATGGAGACCTGACAGCTCACGGTATCTGTGATGCGCCGAGGTGCTGCAGCTTGGTTGTCGGCTCTAGATGACTTTTTTCCAAGTTGAGTGAGAATCTTGAAGGATTCTCATCATGTAACACAGGTCTTGCATCACTTGTTGGCGGGACAAAGATTGGATGAGAATGTCATCCAGGTAGCAATGAAGCCGCACTGGACAGAATATGAGGAAGGCCGCCACTGCTGCAAGGATCTTCGTAAACGTTCTGGGAGCCAATGACAGGCCGAATGGCAAGGCTCTGTATTGGTAGTGGCAGCCTGCATAAAAGAATCTCAGGAAACTGCAATGGGCCTTGTGAATAGAGATGTGGAGGTATGCCTCTTTGAGATCTGTGGATGTTAGTAGGTCCCCTGGACTGATGCAGCTCAAGATTGACTGGAGGAACTGCATCTTGAATCTCCTGTAAACTATGTGGTGCTTTAGCTTTTTAAAGTCTAGAATCCCCCTCCACCTCCCGGAATTCTTTGGGACAAGGAATAGAATGGAATAAAACCCTGTCCCTTCCTGACCTGGTGGAACTGGTTCTATGGCCTGATGTCCCTGAGATGAAGGATCTCCTGTTCCACAAGAGCCCTCTTGACCGAGCATAAGGGTGTAGGGCATCCAACGTGATCTGCTCCCATTGGGCGTGGAATAGCTGAAGATGCCCTCCTATGGGAGTCATCCATTGATGGTCACTTATGACGTCTGAAGGATATGGAACCAGACCCCCCACAAAAAGGATGTTTGGAAAAGTTCTGCTGGCGGCCCCTGTCACATAACAGCAGACGGTCCTGGGGCCTATCCGTGCCCTGAGAATAGGGGCGATGGAAGGAGCCGGAGCTGGTGGAAGGCTCTGTGTTCTGAAAGGGCTGCCTCTTGTAGGAATTAGAACCCTTGCAATCAGACTTCTTAGTGACCGAAGGCATGACCTTCCTTTTGACTTTATTCTCAATAAGGACAGGGTCCAGGGTTTCCCCAAACAGCTTGCCCCCTTTAAATGGGGCAGAAGCAAGCTTCCACTTGGACCGCATGTCCATGTTCCAGTGTCTAAGCCACAAGTGGCAACGGGTGGTGACATTGGACACCAGGGTCCTGGATGCAAACTTGGCAGCATTCAGGGTGGCGTCAGCAGTGTATTCTGTCGCTGCAATAATTTTCTTGATGTCCTGTATCAATTTGGTATCCCTGGCCAGATTTTGGTGAGTAACTGTCTCAACCAGAGGAGAGGCCAAGAAACTTGTCCAAGAAACAACTACTAAAAAAAAACCATTGTTTACATCTTGGGCAATTTTAATGCAAAAGTTGGCAAAGAAGCGGAGACAGGGATCACTGGTCATTTTGGATAAGTGAGAGAAATGATGCAGGTGATTGGTACAATTTTGCCAAGAAAACAGATTTATGATCATGAATATATGGTTCAAACAGCACAAGGACCACTTATATACTGAGACCTCACCAAATGGACTTCACTATAATAAAATTCACTATACCCTGTGCAATCATCAATGGACAGCTCAGTCCTTATTGTTAAGACATATCCAATTATTGTTCAGCTCATGAATTGTTAGTGGCAAAGATTAAAGTCATATTATCCACCATCAAAAAAGCAGTGCCTCCAAAGAAATTTGATGTCACCAAAATCCCTACTATGGATATGACAAATAGGTTTGAACTATTGAACACTGAATTTCCTTCCTGATGAACCATGGCAAGAAATTTCAAATAACCATTATTGGAATTGCAGAAGAACACATATAACACAAAAAGCCAGAGAAAAAGTGCCAATGTCTCTCAGATGAAACTATCAAAATATCTGAGCCAAAAAAAAGCATCCAAAGTATCAGGCAAACAGGAAGAAGTAACATTGAACACAGGGCAGCAAGGAAGGATAATGAAGTTTACTGGGATGAGCAATGTAAACAGCTTGAAGTGGATTACAGGGTTTTATTTGAAACACATTTAAGCAGCTAAAAAGATCCAAGCATCATTTATGGCTGGTAAAGATATCATTATCATTAAAAACATGCAATGGAATGAGCTATCCAACAAACAAGGTATCAAGAAGAGCTGACAAGAATATACAGAAGAGCTGTATACAGGTAGCAAAGGATGACAAGGAAAGAGAAGTAGAAATAGAATCAGTCATCCTTGAGAAAGAGATCATGTGGGCTATGAACCATCACACAACAAGACTCCAGATGTTGACACTATCCCTGCAAAATTACTGAGACCAATATTAACCAGTCATTAAAGACTTGTGTCAGAAAATCTGGGAAACCAACACTGGCATGGGATCAAAATGCTCTAAACACTACATAGAACAAATGTTGCATAAAATAATCAATGGACACAAGTTTGACATCAATCCTGAAACAAGTGGAAAAAATAGCACCACAGCATTTCAACCTCCCAGGACTATAGGAGAATCTTTAAACTATAGATTTAAAGTGACCATTCTGAAAAAAAAAAGATTTTAGCAGTACTACCAGGTGAGGCAATGCTGAACTCAAGCATATCAAAAAGCTTCAGAAGTTCTCCAAAAGCCTCAACAAATACAATGAGTTTTACTTCATTACAATTCTTAATTAAAACATTCTTCTTATTGTAAAACAAACAGTCTCACCTACAACCTGCATCTTTATGATTAAGCTTTTTTTCCTTTCTTTCTCTCCCCCTTCATTCCAATGTATATCTTATACCAATCTATCCATGGCCTATAGCTTACAAAAGCTTATGTTTTTATAAAAACATCTGAAATGGATCAGACTCCTGATTTTCCCCAAAACATTATGTAAATCTTGGAGTTTTCTAAAGTCCTAATCTTTAACCTCTTATTTAATATGCCTCACAGAGCTTCACCACTTAGTGCCCTCTCTATTGATTATAACAGAATACTGCAGTAACCAAATTTACGGAGAAAAATAATAAGGATAATGACATTCAACAAGGATATTGAAAAAAAGTAAAACAATAAGAGCAGTTCAAGCAATCTGGTAGCAAAGTGTTTAACAAGAGGCTGAATGGCCCTTTATTTTAAATAGTTTAATTAGGTTTCCTGTGTGGAATATAAGTTGGACTTGATGGCCAAACAGATACTTTCAATACCATCATTTTTACTTTCTATCTATTTTTGTTGACATAATCATGTATCTATCAAAATTCACTGATCTTGAAAACGATGTTTCTCTGCAAAATAGAAGCAGATTAGAAAGAAATTTTTATTAAAATAAAGATGTGCCATTTCATACAACTGCCCACAAACTGCTGTAAATATACCCCTTAAAAAGCCAATTTATATATTACATACAAAAGAGCTAATTACTTATTGCATTACATAACCATTACGGTTTTACTAAAAGATACTACAAAGTTCAATAGTTAGCAGAACTTCCCCAGCTATACCATTTTCAGTGTCTAAATAAAAATCCCCTTAACAATGGAATGAACTCTTTTCTGTAAGAGAATGTAATAACATGGAACAAAACATGGATGAAAAAGCATTAACTACTAGCTGGATACCCATGCTCCACTACGAAACTATATGATCGGGCTTGATAAATCGACACTTACAGCTTGAAAATTAATGAGTAGTTACGATCGGCCTCTCCTCTCCCTTTCTCTCACTCCGGCTTGCCCCAAGAAATCTCTCCTCTCCCCCAGGCTTGCCCCATAGAAGCCTTTCCTCTCCTATCCCCTTCTCTCCCTCAGGCTGGCCCCATTGATCCTCTCCTACCCACTTATCGCCCTCAGGCTTGACCCACAGAGGCCTCTCCTATCTCATCCCCTTCTCTCCTTCAGTCTAACTCCTTAGCATCAGAGCATTTTCAGGTGGGGAGGAGGAGTAGAATGTCTAAGCTTCCAGCCCGCAGAGCGGATGAGTCACATGCTGCCTATGTCCAAGCCCAAGTGGCAGTTGGAACAGAGTTCTTTGCAGGTAGGGAGTAGAACATCTAACTCCTTAGCATCAGAATACGATGATGATGATGATGATGATGATGATGATGATGATGATGATGATGATAATAATAATAATAATAATAATAATAATAATAATAATAATAATATAACATCAAGCATGGAGAAGTAAAAACTGTTGTCAGGCGAGAGTACACCAACAGAGTTAAGAAAATTTTGAAATCTAAATTGAATGGTGGAAATACAATCAAGGCCATAAATACCTGGGCAATACCAGTTATAAGATACACAGCTGGTATAGTTAACTGGACACAAGCTGATTTGGACATTTTGGACCGAAAAACCAGGAAACTAATGACAATGCACTACAGTTTACATGCATGTGGTGATACTGATAGACTATATCTGCCCCGAAAATCAGGTGGCAGAGGATTATTACAAGTGAAGCAAACAGTTGAAGAAGAAAAACATGCACTGGCTGATTATTTAAAAGAAAGTCAAGAACATCTATTCATCGAAGTAAAGAACAAAAATCTACTGAAGGCCCAATAGACGAAACAAGAATACAGAAAAGATGTGATAAAATCAAGAATGAAGAGTTGACAGAACAAAGCTGCATGGCCAATTTCTGGAAAAAATAAAAGATAAAGTGGACAGTGAACAAACTTGATTATGGTTAACAACAGGTACATTAAAGAAAGAAACAGAGTCACTAATCCTGGCTGCGCAAGAACAAGCTATCCGCACAAATGCCATTAAGGCCAAAATCGAAAAATCCTCTGATGATGCCAAATGCAGACTTTGCAAAGAAGCTGATGAAACTGTTGATCACATACTCAGCTGCTGTAAAAAAATCGCACAGACTGATTATAAATTGCGGCACAATTCAGTAGCGCAAATGATCCATTGGAATTTGCGCAAAAAATTTAATATTAAAACAGCAACAAACTGGTGGGAACATCAGCCTGAAAAAGTCACCGAAAATCAGATGGTCAAGATCTTGTGGGATTTTCGTATACAAACGGACAAAATACTGGCGCATAATACACCAGGCATCACACTGGTTGAGAAAAACAAGGTTACAATCATAGATATTGCAATACCAGGTGATAGCAGGGTCGCCGAGAAGGAACATGAAAAAATCGCAAAATACCAGGACTTAAAAATCGAAATTCAACGACTATGGCACAAACCAGCAGTGGTAATTCCAGTGGTAATTGGCACACTGGGTGCTATTCCAAAAGCACTGGAATTACATTTAAAACAGTTAAAAATTGACAAAATCACCATCAGTCAAATGCAAAAAGCCGCACTGCTTGGATCTGCACGCATATTACGAAAATACGTTATGACGTCCTAGGGCCCTGGGTGGGGCCCGACTAGTAACCAATGCCAAATCCGGCAAAACAACTGGCCGCTGTGATACAATTGTATCATAATAATAATAATAATAATAATAATAATCTAACAATAATCTATTGAAGGTCCAACAGACGAAACAAGAATACAGAAAAGATGTGATAAAATCAAGAATGGAGAGTTGGCAGAACAAAGCATTGCATGGCCAATTTCTGGAAAAAATAAAAGATAAAGTGGACAGTGAACAAACTTGGTTATGGTTAACAACAGGTACATTAAAGAAAGAAACAGAGTCACTAATCCTGGTTGCACAAGAACAAGCTATCCGCACAAATGCCATTAAGGCCAAAATCGAAAAATCCTCTGATGATGCCAAATGCAGACTTTGCAAAGAAGCTGATGAAACTGTTGATCACATACTCAGCTGCTGTAAAAAAATTGCGCAGACTGATTATAAATTGCGGCACAATTCAGTAGCGCAAATGATCCATTGGAATTTGTGCAAAAATTTTAATATTAAAACAGCAACAAACTAGTGGGAACATCAGCCTGAAAAAGTCACCGAAAATCAGATGGTCAAGATCTTGTGGGATTTTCGTATACAAACGGACAAAATACTGGCGCATAATACACCAGACATCACACTGGTTGAGAAAAACAAGGTTACAATCATAGACATTGCAATACCAGGTGATAGCAGGGTCAATGAGAAAGAATATGAAAAAATCGCAAAATACCAGGACTTAAAAATCGAAATTCAACAATTATGGCACAAACCAGCAGTGGTAATTCCAGTGGTAATCGGCACAGTGGGTGCTATTCCAAAAGCACTGGAATTACATTTAAAACAGTTAAAAATTGACAAAATTACCATCAGTCAAATGCAAAAAGCCACACTGCTTGGATCTGCACGCATATTACGAAAATACGTTACGACGTCCTAGGACCCTGGGTGGGGCCCGACTAGTAACCAATGCCAAATCCGGCGAAACAACTGGCCACTGTGATACAATTGTTTATAATAATAATATAAGAAATACTAATCAACTGATGGTCATTTCGAAAAATCCTTTCTTGGGGAGCACCTAGAAGCCAAGAGGAACATACGTGCCAAATTTCAAGTTTGTAGGCTTTACGGTTCTGGAGATTTCATGATGATGCATGAGTGGTATTTCACTTTTATATATATAGATTTAGGCTCTCCAAATTAATGCCTTGTAAGATATTTACATACTGCAACTATTCATTATTATATTTAATAATGAATAAACATTAATATACTATCATTCATATTTTTATTTAGTCCATACAACATTTCTGAAAAAGGTATTTTGGAAATATGTGAATCTTTAAAAATTATTTACAGCACATCTAATACATTTGTACTTTGTTAGAGAAATAGCAGAATAAATATCATTTTAAAAAAGAAGTGCTCTCTACAAAAATGTTCAAATTTTGTGATGTTATGATCCTCTCAGTTAATAAATCAATTTATATGATTCCACTCATGAATAAAACTGGCAGGGCTGCTGCTGTTTTTATACTGGCTTTTCTGGGAATAGCAGAAGTGTGGTCTGGCAATGATCCCATTATATGTGCATGCCAGACTACTGCATCCAAAGCTGGATTGTTGTTGGAACTCACTCCCAGGGCAAAACTCTCCTTCGGCAGTATTAATTCTAGTATCAATGAATCCATCCCAAGGCAACCTACAACCAAATATGAGGTGTGATTATCTAATCACAGTTGCCCCTCTTTCAAGGGCAGTTCTTCCTGAGTTCTTTCTGGAAAGTATCATACTGAATTTTGGCAAAGACCCCATATGACCACACTAGGTAATGCATGTGGACCTCCTGCCTCAAAGCGTCACTCTCCTGCAATATATGGAAGAGATACAAAGCTCACTTTAGCTTTGCCTCTTGTAAATACAGGTACTTTTTTCATCTGCCTTAAAACTTTGGATCAACCTTCTTCTCTCCCTCCATACAACCTATAATGACTTTCCTCTTCACTGGGCCAGATGATGAAATCCTCCAAGATTTCTGTTTTCATCCTGCAATGTCCTGTAAACATTCAAACCGATACCTGGTTTCCTCAAATCCTCAGCATATTCACTGGATTGAAAGAAACACTTCTTCCCTGAATTGCCCATAAACTCAAGAGCAATCTGACTCTTACATAAAGCAGTCCCCTTTAAGGCTGGAATACTAGAGGCATTTAGTAAAAAACACTAATAGGGCAACTCTTCACCACATCCCCTTATCCCAATAGAGGACAATTCTTTGGAGAGGGGATTTAAAGCATGTCTACTCTGTGTAATCTAGCAAAGTTTGCAAAAATAACCAAAGGAAAAATAGCTGTCTGAATATTCAGAGGGAAATAAAAGTAAAACATTGTTATCACATATAAAAGCTCAATAAAGCCAAGAACGTTAAACACTTCAACTATTCTAAACAGATAAGCAAAAATTCATTTATTAAAGGGAATACTATCAAATCTATAAACTAACAAAGCAGATGACCACGTATTGAACGTATCCTGGGAGATGCTTTCCAGTATTTGGCCACCATTAAATTAAAATGGCAATACATTACTTTTTGTTTTGAATTTTGTTTCAGGAATTTAAAATAGTTCTTTGGGTGAATAAGATCATATAATCAACTTGAACCTTTTGCTTCCTGCAGCATGAAAAGAACGTTGGTCTTACCTGAACGTCTATTTTCGGAGTGGGGGAGGGAGTGGTCACGTGTGGGTTTTATCTTAGCCTGATTGGTCCAAAGACTGAGAGCAAAGCTATAAATACTGGTGCCTTCCAATCCTGGCCCAGATTCTCGAAGACGAACGGTACAACTGAAACGACAAAAACAACAACACCACAAACCCCAGGAATGCCCGGGCCCTCCCCTTGGCTCCAACTAACATAACTTAGGGCGGGTCGTGACCACTCCCTCCCCCACTCCAAAAATAGACGTTCAGGTAAGACCAACGTCCTTTTTCCAGAGTGGGGGGAGGGAGTGGTCACGTGTGGGACATACCCAAGCTAAGGTCCCGGGGAGGGAGAATAAGAACCACTAGGGCCCAAGGGGAGCCTCAGCCGCCACCCCCTGCAAATCTCTCCAACCGAAGGACGCGTCCGCAGACGTGAAAGCATCCAGACGATAATGCCGGATGAAAGACGTTGGGAAAGCCCAAGTGGCCGCACGACGGATGTCCTCAAATGGGGCCCTTGTGGCCCACGCCGCCAAGGTCGTGGCACTCCTAGTAGAATGGGCCGTGATCCCCAACAGAGCCGGCCGACCCGAGGCCATGTAAGCCTCCACGATGGCCTGATGCAGCCAACGGCCAATGGTAGCCGAAGACACCCTCGATCCCAACGACCCTGGCTGGAAGGAGACAAACAGGGCCTCCGACCTACGGACCTCCCCGGTTCGCCGGAGGTAGATTCGCAGAGCGCGGCGGACATCCAACCGATGCCAGAGACATTCCTTGACATTGGAGGGGCCCAGGCAAAAGTCGGGCAGGACGATCTCCTGGGCCCAATGAAAGGGGGTATTTACCTTCGGGACGAAGGCCGGGTCAAGGCGAAGAACCACCCTGTCCTGGTGAAAGTGACAAAGGTCGTCCCTGGAAGACAGGGCGCTTAGCTCAGAAATACGTCGGGCGGATGTGATCGCCACCAGGAATGCCTCTTTCAGCGACAAGAAGCATAAGTGAACTGAGCAGAGGGGCTCAAACGGGGCCCCCGTCAAGGCCCTGAGGACCAGGGGAAGATCCCAGGTGGGGAACCTGTGGACGGGGGGAGGCCTGAGATTAGCCGCCCCCTTCAGGAAAAGCTTGATCAGGGGAAACTGGGAAAGGGAAGAAGTTCCCCCCCCCCAGGACCTAAGACAGAGCCGCCACCTGGCGACGCAAGGTATTCTGCGAAAGCCCATCCTCAAGACCTTTCTGAAGGAAATCCAAGACGTTGGGAATGGTGGCCCTATCGGGAGAAATGCTCCTAGGTGAGCACCATCGGATGAAGGCCACCCAGGTGGAGTTATAAATGCGAGTCGTCGACGGCCACCGAGCCGCCTCGATGGTGTGAATGACCCCGGAGGACAGATGAGCCTCCCTCAGAAGCCGCCGTTCAAGAGCCATGCGGTCAGATGAAGCCACTGTGGCTCCGGGTGAACCAGAGCCCCCTGCAGCAAGACTACCTCCCCCCACGGGATCCTCCATGGGGGGGGCCCACCGACAGCTGTACCAGGTCCGCAAACCAAGGCCTCCTGGGCCAATACAGGGCCACCAGGATGACCAGGGCCCCCTCCGCCACCACCTTTCTGACGGTCCCCGGGATGAGGGGAATGGGGGGGAGGCATAAAGAAGGCCCAGGGGCCACCGGTTCCTGAGGGCGTCCGTGTCCTCCGCCGACCTGGACTGGAAATGGGTGAAGAACCGTGGAAGCTGTGAGTTTTCGGGTGACGCAAATAGGTCCACCAGAGGAGACCCGAACCTTTGGCAGATCGTCCAGAACAGCAACGGGTGGAGCTGCCATTCGCCGTTGTCCAGAGTCGCTCGACTGAGCCAATCCGCCTGGACATTGGAGAGTCCCGAGATGTGTTCCTACACCAAGGACAGCAGGTGTCTCTCCGCCCAGGAGCCCAGCCGCAGAGCCTCCAACCAGAGGCCCTGTGAGTCCCACCATAACGATTGATGTGAGCCTTGGTGGCCACATTGTCCATCAGGAGAAGCACATGGCGTCCCTCCACCGAGGACTGAAAGTGATGCAGAGCCAGTCGCGCAGCCTTCAGCTCCAGCCAATTTATATTGTGGCGAAGGTCCGAGGCCGTCCACCTGCCCTGCGCCATCTGAGAGCCCACCAGGGCCCCCCACCCGAACAGACTCGCGTCCGTGGTGACGGTCACCCTGTCCGGCTCCCAGAAGCAGCAGCCCCGCTGAATGGCCGGGGAGAGCCACCACGCCAGATTGATGTGGACCCCTGCCGGGAGACGAAGAGTCCGAAGAGAATTGCTCAATCGTCCCCTCTGAAAGGGGATGAGTTCCCACTGAAGGGGCCTGAGATGAAGCCTGGCGCACGGGACAATTCCGATGCAAGAGACCATCTTGCCCAATAACTGTGACAGAGAGAGGATGGAAGTGGACCGCCTTGCACGAACGCTCTCCGCCAGACGATGGAGGCTGTCCTGCCATTCCTGAGACAGACTCACCACCCCCAACTTGGAATCTATGACTGTCCCCAGATGCAGAATGCGAGTGGAGGGAGAAAGATGACTCTTGGTGAAGTTCACCGAAAAACCCAGGCTTTGAAGGCTCCGAATAGTGAACCGAAGATCCGAGACGGCCTGAGGAAGGGACCCCGCCTGAACCAAGACATCGTCTAAATAGCATTGGAGACAAACCGGCACAGACCGCAGATGAGCCGCCAGAGCCGCCAGAACCTTCGTGAAGGTCCGTGGGGCCGAGGCCAGGCCGAAGGGAAGAGCCCTGTACTGCTAGTGGTGGGACCCATGAGAGAACCTCAAGAACCGGCAATGAGCGGGCAGGATGGGAATGTGAAGATAGGCCTCCGTGAGATCCACGGAGGCCAGGAAGTCCCCCTTCCTGATGCCCTGAAGAATAGATTTGAGGGATGACATTTTGAAGCGTCTGTACACCAGAAACCTGTTCAGGCGCTTGAGGTCTAGAATTGCCCTCCAGCCCCCCGTGCTCTTCGGAACCACGAAGAGGTTGGAGTAGTGGCCAAGGCCGCGTTCCCCTAAAGGAACCGCCTCCACCGCCCGAATGTTGAGAAGGTGGGCGATCGCCTGATCCATCAGGCTACGGCGCTCCCGACTCCGAGATGGAGGGAAGAACGACCGGAAGAGGTTTGGAGGAGTGGAGAGAAATTCTAAGCTGAGACCTTGACGAACCGTGTCTCGGACCCAAGCGTCCGATGTGATCTCGTCCCATTGATCCACATAGAGGGAGAGGCGGCCACTGATGGGACAACTCGGGTTCGAGTCACTTCCCCCTGCGGTAGAGACGGCCGCCTCCTCCACGAAAGGGCCGCCTTGCCTGGCCCTGGAAGCGATTCCTGTCCTGAAAGGACTGCCCGGAGAACTGTCTATCAGCTGGGAAGGAAGAAAAGCGCTAGTTATAGCCATAATCTGCAGCCCTATACCTTTGCCTACCGAAAGGGCATGACCTAGTCTCGGGCTTCTTAGCCGTAGAAGGAAGGACCTCCTTCTTGTCCTTATCCTCTATTAGGATGGGAACAAGGGCCTCCCCGAAAAGATTGGGCCCCTTGAAGGGGGCGGCCGCCAAATCCCATTTTGCCTTGTTGTCCATCTGCCAGTGACGCAACCAAAGAAGCCTACGAGAGGTGACTGAGGTGGCCAAGGCACTGGAAGCAAACTTGACCGTATCCACAGTCGCATCAGCAGAAAACTGGCAGGCCGCCATGATCTTAAACAGATCCTGGTGGATCCGCTCGTCCTGGATGGGAATGCGCTCCTGAAGCTTTTTAAGCCACATGACTGTGGCGCGGTTAAAGTAGGAAGCCGAGGCCGCGGACTTAATAGCCCACGCCGTGGCGTTAAAATTCTTCCGCAAGGTAAGCTCTGCACGCTTATCCTCCGGCTTCATCTTATTTGCCGCATCGCCCGACACCACCGGAAAGGAGGAGACCAGGGCAGCCACCGGGGTGTCAATGGTTGGCAGTTGAATGGCCTCAGCAAAGATCTGTTCCACGTTATAGTGCCAGCGGTCATTACTGCCAGGAGCCGAGAAATTGGAGGGGCGAGCCCACAAAAACAGGGTAGGAGCAGGAATCTCCTCCTTGTTGGTGGCCGCAGCAGAAAACATGGCCATGTCAGGATCCCTAGGGGGACACACTGAAGGATCACCCTTCCCAACCTTTGTGGTCTGCCGTGCCTTGTCCAAGAGAATTTTAAACATGGCTGGAACAAAGAGGCCCTTAGAAGAAGGCTCATCAGAAAGGGCTGCATTCTCATCATCCGAGAAGCCTATTTCCTGGGGGTTCTCCCCCCCCCCAAGAAAGAAGCCTCGCTGACCATGGAAGGAGAGGAAGCTCGATACTGAGCCCTGCCTAGCCCCCCCATGCCTAGAAGAAAGGGAGCCCTTGCCCCGATGGGCAATGCCCCGTGAAATGGCTGCAGAAATAAGTCTTTTAATTCCTTCAGGAAGATTATCCAGATCCTCCACATCCTCAAAAACAGAACCAGGCCCCTGGGGTGCCAACCTGTGAGAGGAGCAGGGGCCCCTGGACGTACCCTCCAGAGGATCACCTGCAGGGGATGGAGAACGCCTCCTTCTGGAGTAGGCCCGAGACCTGCCAGGGGAGCTTGAGGAAGATGCGGGGCTAAATCCCCTAGGGGAAGATCTGCTGGACATAGGCCCAAGGGGAAACCTGGACCTGTCCCGGGATGAAGGTCTGGCCGACTAGGCCTGCCTCTCTGCCCTCGTAAAAGTCTTCTCCAGCGCCCTATGCCGCCTGGCTTCCTCCCTAGTGGAGGACCTAGAAGGGCGCCTAGTGACCAAGGATCCCTGGGCCCCCCGCCCCACCTCCTGATCCAGGGCCTCATCACCCCCAGCTGGGCCCACCACCTGGCCCTGGGGAATCTCCGCTCCCTCGTCCATAGCCAACTCATGTGTCCGACGAAGGGAGCTGGAACACAGGCCTCCGAAAGTCCCACCGGAACCAGGGCCTATTCGTCTGTGGGGAAAACCAGGCCCAAGCCTCGTGCAAGGCCTCACCCACAAGTTAGGCCGAAGCAAGGCCCCGCGCACATGGCGACCTCCAAAATGGCCACCAGAACTCCGTGCGCGGGCAAAAAGGCCGGCAAACAACTCCAGCGGCTGAGCCTGGCTTCCAGGAGCCAGCACCGCGCTGAAACGGGTCGGGGAGAGCCACGCGGCACCCAGGCACGCTCTCCTCAGCCCCGCTCAGTCCCCACAGCCAGCAGAACAAATACGGTGGCGCGGCAGCCGCCCGGGGCTATCAGCTGTTCAGCGGGCGGCTCGCACGCTCCATGAGGCGCCGAAGCCGCTGCCGCCGCCGCTGCTGCAACAAGGGCTGCTTCGCAAGCAGCGAAAACTGGAGCTGGCACCCCCGCACTCCCGGGGATAGGGCTGAGGCTCCTGGCCCGCGGGGGGGAGACCAACGCCCCACAGGGCCCTCCCCCAACCGCCCGAGGCAGAGATCTGTCCCTTGGGGCCGCAGCAGTACAATTTAGAATTTTTGGTAAAAGTTTTAGAGTGCCCAATTAAACCAAATAGGAATCAAATTGAAACAACAAGAAATCCTACCTAAGAATTGACTCTAACAGTGCTTGGACCAAAGACTGAGAGAATCTGGGCCAGGATTGGAAGGCACCAGTATTTATAGCTTTGCTCTCAGTCTTTGGACCAATCAGGCTAAGATAAAACCCACACGTGACCACTCCCTCCCCCCCTCTGGAAAATATCACAATTAAAAATCTAATCTGATAATGCCACCAACAAAACACTGTTTGGTCATATCCCTAATCTTTTGGAAAAGACTAAAAAAATCAGATTATGATTAAAAGATAAGTAGTTGCACAATAGTAACAATCCTTTCAGCTTTCTGAAGGCAGACAGGAAGCTGCAATAGCACCACATTGTTATTACAATATACAATAAGATTGTAGATGCTTCCCAACTAATATCTTCATGAAGCTCAAATTTTTAAAAGACCTACCTAATAAATTAACATAAAAAGCTGAACAATCAGGATGTTAATATATAAACTAGTTTATTTTCTTTATGTTGTTAGAGAGAGGGCCATGTATCTAATCCTCAGGTAAACATTCTTGTGTAATTTATAAATAAGTAAAAGCAATCACCTATCTGCTGTAGTCTTAATTTTTTTCTGTAGGATTTATCTAGACTGAATCCAAAGTAATATTAAAATCAACAAAGCCCTGTAGAGCAGGGATCTCCAACCCCCGGGTCACGGCCCATTATCGGTTCTTTTGAATCTATTTATTAATGTCATGGAAATATGATTTTTAAAAGTGTATATACGGTAGATGAAAGTTGAGCACCAAACTGCAAGGGATAACAGTTCCCCTATTTTCCTTCTGGAAATAAAACTAATAATATATATAAATCTGAAAAGGTCAAGAAGAGAACTTGACAATTAGCAACACCATTATCATGGAGAATCAAGGATCTAGGGATAACAGTGAAAGTTGTGATAATCAAGGTCACTTTTAAAGGTAGTGGAACACCAATGAGAAGACTTGGGACCTATTTTTTCAGTGATTCTCACCATTTCAACATCACAGTAAATAGTAATATGATAACTCCAGTGTTTATCAAATATATACAATGAATGTACAACAATAATTTGGTTATAGTGGTAACTGCCAGTAATAACATATCAAGTTTATCTTGGTCCAAAAATGAGATTTAGTTTTGAAAGATTTTGAAAGAATCTAGGTAACAGTTTTCCCAATTCAAAGCTATGAAGTCTATGTGTACATTTTTAGTTGCTCAATAACAAAAATAGTTTTGCTGTAAGGGGGAAAATGACTATTTTAAAAAAATTAAGAATTAATTCCAAACTCTAAAATATTGTGAAGGAAAATACCATGTATAATTTATCACTGTATTTCTGTGTGAGTTGATTTAGAGCTGGATCTTTAATACCATTTACATAATCCTCAAATATTAAGAATTACAATAGCTGTTAAGTTTGTTTATGCTAATTTATAGTTAAAAGCATTAGAAAGCATTAGAATTCAACATTTTTTTCCATTTGGCTTCATCTCTCAAGCTGATACATGTATGAAATATCACTCCAATTATGCATACAAAATTCAGCTGAAAATAGATGCATTTTATATTTTCAAAAATCTCAAATCTTTTTTTAAAATTCAAAGCATGATATTATATGTAGCTCAGAAACAGAAGAATAGATTCCTATTCTAAACAAAAAGAAATAAGCAATTAAATAGATGAGTAGAAACACAGATTCTGAAGCTATAGTATGGGCATATTTAATACATTTTTCTGCAATTAAAATGTTGTTTATATCAAAATCTATAGCATAAATATACCTAACTATGATTCTTGAAATTATTGTATCTTATGATATAAATATAATTTTCAAGTGTCTAACATTGTCTTTTTCCCCTTTTCTGATGATAAAAATCTGGAGAGTTACAGGTGTGTGTGTGTGTGTGCGCGCGCGCACACGCATGTGTGTGTGGTGGTGTTGTTTACGTGTAAAAGTTGTTATTTTATTATCTATATAAATATGAGCTTCATATAAATATTCCAGAGGAAAAAATAAATGCATTATATAAAGCTACAAGTAAACAATTAAAACCTATATGAAACATCTGACTGACAACAGCAGCCTCCTGGTAGTCTCTGTGAATTAATTTTCAAGAGACAATTATCTCTTTTTCTACACTGATTTTCACAAGGTCTGAAGCAGGCCAAAAATAATTTAAAAAGATAATCCATGGTACATACAAGGCATCAATTTTCCTCTTAATATACTTACGGACTTCAGTTCTTCTTCATCATTAATAGAATATATTTTTCTGACAATCAGAGCAAAAAAAAATCTATTTTCATGGGCAACCTTTCCATCAATTCACCCTCTTAGTGTCCTTGTCACTAGATCCATATCACTGCTGCCAGCATCCGTGTGAAGTTACATACGTTGACATGTTCCATCCTCCAAACCAATCTTCCTATGGTGTTGCTATAGCTTCCAAGCTTCCTATGGTGCTGTTATAGCTTCCAAGCAAGAAAATCCAATTCAAGGTCAGTTTTAGGATATCTCAAATGAATGCCAACCTTGTCTCTCGATTAAGTCCTTCAATACTAAATAATCCTTCTTCCTGGACTGTCATACAGAATACAGAGTCTACAGCTCCCTGGAGATAAGTTCAGTATTATCACAGTTTCTTTCTTAAATTTGCACTATACCTTGTCAGAGTAAATTATAGAAGGGACAAATAGGTAATGGCGCAGTATAGCTAAGTGAATGATTCACTTATGTGCTCCTTAACATTCAAGAGTAACATGAAAGGCTAGAAATGCAATCCAGTACAGAGCTGATGAATGGTGCAATGCTGTTGTTGTCATAGCAACAGGGGGGAAGCACTACCATATATAGAAATATGACATGAATTCCGAGAATGGCTTATATTAAAAAGCAATAAACACTTACCATCTCTCTATAATGTCTATGCTGCCTTCATTTACAATCAAAACAAACTGTCACATGCATAATCATCTCAAACAGCAAAACTATCCTGGGAATATTGAAGTAGCAGCAATAAGGTTTTTAAAAAAATACAAAAGCTCCTCCCACAGTGTTTAGGCAGAAACAGTTTGGCTGTGATCTAGGATTCCATCTATGTTTCAGGCAGAAATCAAAAGCTGCATATCAGAAATGAAGCAAGCAGGCTCTGTGGAAAGAAATTAAGTGAGCCAGCTTGTCTGGCAAACATAGATCACTGGGGCTACGACGTCAGATCAGTAATGAAACCGCTGAAGAAAGTGTGAGTAGATGAGAACTATGACATCATCCACTCAAGTAGAGCTGAACTGGTGGAAGTATCCTGTTCTTAAACCAAAATCATTGATTTAAACCACCAAAACATTATGAATTCTTATGTAATATAAATATGACTCCATAGCAAACAATGGGTACAGAAAAAATATTCCATAGCACAAAATTCTGTTTGATATGACAACTTAAAACAACTATATAAAATATAATAAACCGAGACAACGTTTGCTTTCCTTTTATGAAAGGCAACAGAGTTTGTGAAACATTAGTACAACTGGGCATGTGATATATCATGCATAAATGGTACCTTCAGGTGATTGTTATAATGAATATTCAGGGCAATTTTAATAAGTAAATAGTAGAACTATTATGTTAACATAAGCCAGATGCTTCCAAAGGAGACCAAGATAATGATCAAGTATCCTATTTACTCAAAAACATGACAGAAAAAAAACTTAGAGCCTAAACTGTGGATTAGAGACATATATAAATATTTTGAACTCTATGTGTTACAGTGGATAAGTTTTCTGTGTAGATACAGTCTCATTCTTGTCTGAAATGAAGAGATTAATTTTGCCAAGCTGTGCTGAGATCCTTCTGATGAGTTCATCAATTCCTAAATAATCATTTTAAATGTCTAGATTGAGCATAGGATTAATACAAATGCAGTATTTAATGGTGCATGAATTGGTTGGTTTCCAAAGTCAGGTAAAGCAGCCAAATAGGTAGTTTCCAAATTTGCTGTATATTCTGGACTGAATTCTTGATGCCATCGAATACTGAACACCTTATTTTATTGATATTAAAATCTGATTCACATGTGAGCAGAATAGGAAATTGCTTGCCAGGGTCATCATCAAGAACTCACTGTACAGAAATGTGCCTCCAAGAAACCTATACATTTTGTTTGCCTGATCATAAAACTAAAATCTTGCCTTAGGCATTCTGTATTAAAGCAAAGAGTATTAATGTGGGTCATATCAATGAATGAGTATATACCAATTGGTATATACTAATTGGCAGCCATGAATAACTGTCTTGGCTCTTTCTAACTAAATAACAATTAAATCTACCTATCTCTATAGATATTTGTAAGATAAACAACAAAATATTAAATGCCTCTTCTTCATTTCCTCACATAAAACCTGCTAATAATTTTGTCTGCGAGTAATTATAATATATAGTTAGCCATGACCATTTTCAAAATCTTCAGGAACATTTTGACAACTAATAACAAATTGTATATTCATATATATGGATATATGAAACTCAGTGCATAGCTTTGCTTTCACATACTATCAAGCCCCCAATTTCATAGAAAGAAAGGCCTCCATTTCCCCTTCCAAACTACACATTCAGCATCTCTGAATGTTCAATTTGGATCACAATTTGTAAATGGAGAATACTCCTCAATCTGCCTGCACTGCTTTTTATATCTGACATGGCCTTGGATGTTTAAATCTAACCTATGCCCATTCTTGGCTATGCTTCTATGAGAATGTCTCTTGAAAAAAATGCTTCCAGTTTTGTTACATATGCATTCTGGAATAGATATTCCAAATCTCTGTCAGACTTCAGAACATGGATCCTCTCTATCCAGATCTTCAAGTACTTTCAATGGGCTAAGACAATGATGGCTTACCTTTTTGTTAAGGTGTGCCAAGAGAGTGGTGAGCATGTTGGGCCATTTTTTCCCCTCCGCAGGCTTCAGGAAAGCCTCCTGAAGCCTCTGGAGGGAGAAAAATGACCCAACAGGCAACCCCATTCTTGGTTTGCATATTGGGAAGTTTTTCTCCCTCTGGAGGCTTCAGGCGGCTTTGCTGAAGTCTCCAGAGGACAAAAAACAGCCCAATGCGCAAACCAAAAATCTGTTCCCGAACTTCTGGTTTGCACGTTGGGCAGTTTTTCAGAGGGCTAAAAATGGCTGAAAATCAAGGCCTAAAATCAGCTGGCCAGCATCTGCATGCATGCTGGAGCTGACAGGACAACGCCTTGTGTGCCCTCAGAAATGTCTCCACCTGTGACATGCATGCCATAGGTTCGCAATCATGGGGCTAAGGCATTCTAAGGATACATTCTAAAGATACATTCTAAGACAGTGATGGCTAACCTTTTTCTAAAGGTGTGTGCCAAAATTAATGCTCACCCACTGTGCATGCACACATGACCACCACCACCCACCTGTGCATGTGTATGTGCCCCCTACGCATGCGCCCTACCCCCCCAAAGAGGGAGAGAGATCACCTTCCCCGGACTCCAGAGGCTTTCCTGAAGCCAGGGGAGTGTGAAAACGGTTTAGAAAAAAATCAGCTGGCCAGCGCACACATGCATGCCAGAGCTGAGAGCTGCCAAGCCAACTAATATGGCTCCGCATGCCACTGTGGCACACGTGCAATAGATTCACCATCACGGTTTGAAGGCATTTTAAGGATACATGCTAGCATCTACAAAAGAAAATTTCTTGTTTTATCTGTTGAAAAATATTAAACCTTCCTTTGTATATTAACAGCATTGCTACCAAAGAAAGAAAAATGCAATAAAATGTTGACAAAATCAAATATCTTTTGATATCAAAAATACCTGCTGACTGAATCCCAAATATAAGAAAATTATAGTCTGAGCAACTTTGCTATGTTTGGGCTCTATACAGATCTGGACCAATTCCCAAGACAGCACACTCATTGCTAAAGGTTTGGGAGTTGAGATATGCACTTCTGGGAGGCATTCAGATTGAGTGTGATTTATATGGAAAGAGAGAGTAAGTGAATGTTTATGCGCTGGTGTAGCACACTATAAGCAAATAAGTTCCTGCTTGTGGTCCTAAATATGAGAATTAAAAAACTTGCAAGAGACCAATGGTAGCTTCTTCTATGGAAAGGCATAGCTGTGAGAGGAGAATGAGAAAAACAGTTAAGGAAATACAATCATTGTGATAGGCGCACAGCCTTGGATGGAGATTAGTTTGGTTCCTTTTTGTGCTTAGGAACACAAGCTTTTCAAGCTTTTTCCAAAATTTCTCAAATCTTACGAACTCAATAAAGACTTAAGAGTTGGGTGGTGGTTTTAATGGATTAAATGCTCGTTATTTATGTACCTATAGTAGCAGATACTTGTATCTATAACTTTCAGGTCTTCCAAAGGAAGATCTTTAATGGACGTAGTATGTAATGATAAGAACATTTTTTTCCTTCCTGTTTGTTTCTGTTCTCCCTTTCTTAGACTGAAACAGTACTAGATTTTATAATATGTTCCTATATACAATATAGCTGAAGCACTTCATATTTTATTGCCCATGGATATTGACCTGTCTTTCTTTGTGTTCATTTTTGCAGATTTGCATATGTGACCAATGACAGAACTTTACTAACTGACCATCCATGGAGTTCTTGACTGGTTCTTCAGTGCTGTCATATTTAGAGTTGCTTCGCTGTTTGTGTCCTGCCAGTATTGTATCCTTTCTCCCTTCCAGGACTACAATATTTGGATAAATTAGACTTTAAATAGGAGTAACTGGAACAGATTGAATCTTAGCATTTTTCAGAATATTAAGCCTGTTCTGTGATTGCATACCTGTTCCATGCATCAATTTAACAAACAAGAATGTATTTTAAACTAAAAAATTCACAAAATGTGCCTGTTGTCCTCAACTTAAAATCACAATTGAGCCCAAAATGTCAGTTGCTAAGTGAGACATTTATTGAATTTGCCCCATTTTACAACCTTCCTTACAACAGTTGTTAAGTGAATCAATGCAATTAAGTTAATAACAAGTGGTTAAGTGAATCTGTATTTCACATTGCTTTTACTTGTTAAAAACTTGTAAAAGTAGATCACATAACATTGGGACACTGCAATCATCATAAATATGAGTCAGTTACCAAGTGTCCAATTTTTTATTATATGACCATGGGGATGCCGCAAAGGTTCTAAGTGTGAAAAATAGTCATAAGCCACTTTTTTTTCAGCACCATTGTAACTTTAAATAGTCACTAAATGAAATGTTGAGGTCTACCTGTATTCAGATAGTCCAAAATATCCTTTAAAAAAGTATTTTCCATAGCAGTTTATAACTAAATATATTTTGAAACTCAAATCCAGGAATATAGTATTCTTCCAGTAGTGACAACAATTATGAACTAAGAAAGTTGCAGGATGAATCAGCAGAAAGAGAAAGCCCAAAGATGTCAAGCTTTGGGCCAATAAATGGCAGGTCTTTATAAAAAGGCATCTGTCGGGCTAAGAAATGGAGATCTGAAATTTCCCCTTTTCTGTGACAATTTTAAATATGTTACATTCTAGGTAAAGAATGTAAAGTGTTATATTTATAATTTATTTATTGACACTACCAATTGTACTTCAAATAAGCTTTTAACAGTATCTTCATAAAATACTATTATAGAATGTACTAACTTACTTTAAATGTTAATATGAGTTACCCAGTATGAATGAAAATAAAATATTTTATGATTATGTTCATTTTTAATTATGTACAAATATTCAAACAAAAGTGGAATATGCATCTGAAAAATAAATAAGCACACATGAATAGTTCAGTCTACTTGTAGCTGATATAAATAATTCCTGCTTATAATTATAACTGCCCTATTCTATGGAACTCTCTTCTTTCTGGCAGGTCCTATCCATAAAACCATAAAAAGCTGTCTCTTCCCCCAAGCGCTGAAAGAGGCTAAGGTTAGAACCCAGCAATTACATTTGTTAATTACTGAAAAATGTTAGTTATGGCACCAGGTTTTGGTTTTATTGCTTTTGGGTTTTTACTATTATTGTGAGCCATGATGTATGACACATAAAATGAACAGTCATAAAAGCTATGCAACAAACAAACAAATAAATTGGTTGTTAGGACCTCTAGGCTCAATCAGCTTGATTAAAATATATCTGATTGTTTCATTAGGATTTGCCTACCCATAAATTGAAACATGATATCTTATAATATCTCAACATTCCTTCTTCTGGTACAAGTATTTTAAGTTTCATGTTAAATCTGTTCCTTTCACTGTCGTACAGTTACTGTCTCAGCAACCAGTTTTATGATTGTGGAATTCAAGATCTATACAGCCTTAAGTGACACCAAATGTTCCAACCAGGCCATAGTTGTAAGATCTTTTTTCATTACATGCACCATTTAATTTACAGCTTATTTTTCTAATCCAATAACGTAAACCAGTTTATAAAGTTAATGATTAATTAATATAAAATATTTCCTGTACATCTGACAACTAGTCCTAGACAAGAGCAAACAGGATGAAAACATCAACAGAATCCATCTCTGAATTTCATGTAACTGCACATGGTTTTTCAAATTAGAAGCAGTTACTGAAATTCCAGGCCATACTCATATGATACATATAAATACAATATTTATAATATTTTCCATGGGATATTTCTATTTATTCCCTTACTCAGGTTATTTGTGAGCCTTGAAAAACTGTACCGGTTTAAACAAGGGATTTACTTTAGTTGCTCAGCATAAGCTCTCCCATTTAACATCAATTTTACACAACATTTTTTCTATAGGGACATTACAGATGACACAATATATTTTCTGTAGAAATATTGCAAGTGATTATATAAAAGCTGTTGAAGAAAACACTGTACTTGTCTACAGAATAATCCATATTTAAAATGGTGGTGTTTTTCCAGCATAACATTTTCTTATCAGATTCTAACACCAATTCTATTATTTCCAGCCATTTGTCTTAAAAAAAATCACCTCACAAAAAGCCACAAACATTTTTGCCCTTAAAGGTGAGGATACGGCACAAACAATTACAGATTTATCCTTATATCTTTATGCTATGATGCAGCTTATTTCACAGTTTCTTCATAAAATCACACATCTTATATGTTCATCTAGCATTTTCCACCCACAGCAAACTATTTTTGTGTTTTATGCCTCTCTCCATTTCCACCCCCAGCAATCCTTTGAGGATTCTAGGTTGCTTGGCAAAGAAACTGGCTACATTCCAAATTTGACAGGGACAACTAATATATCCTACAGTCCTTTTATGAAATCCAGCATTATGGGTTCATCTTTCTTGCAAGGAACAGAAAATCACCAATCTACCTTAGGGATTTTGATATCCCTAATTTTGAATGGACTTTGTTAGCCAAAGCAGTGTGATCTGATCCTAGTAAGCTTAAAGAAGAACTACTTTTGTTACAGGACTTTTTAATCAGCATCTTTGGTCAAGCACTCATAGTTTTGGCATGAAGAGCCTAGAACAGGGGTCTGCAACCTTAAACACCATTTGGACCCGTTTCTCATAGAAAACAAAATACAGGGAGCTACAAAACCTGGGTGGGCATGGCTAACTCAATGTCACTCACTCCCACTAAGTCACATGACCACCACCCCCGGCACGCCTATCCAGGTTTTGTGGCTCTCTAGATTTCTTTTCTGTGGGAAACAGGTATCTCTCTCTCTCTCCGTCTTTCTTTCTCTCCCTCCCTCTCCATATCTCCCTTCATCCCCCTCTCTCATCTCTTTCTCCCTCTCTCATCTCTCTCTTTCTCCCTCTCTCTATCACCCTCTCCCTCTCTCTCATATTTCTTTCTTTCTCTCTCCACTCCCCCTTTCTCCTCTCCCTTCCTCCCCCTCACCTCTTTCTCCTCTCTATCTCCTTCTCCCACCCCCTCTCTCAACACTCTTTCTCCATCTCCCCATCTTTCTCCCTCCCTCCCTATCCCCATCTCTCTTTCTCCCTCTCTCCCTCCCTCCCTCTCTCTCTGTGTATCACTCTGTCTCTCTCTGTGTGTCTCTCTCTCACGTGCGCTCAGGGCAGCTGCCTGCCTGCTCACTTAAGCAGTGATGGATTCAAAATGACGTGGCTTCTCTCCTGTAGTAAGGCTCCGGCCATTGCCCTGCCCCCCCCCCCCAGCTTTTCAGGCGAGCATGGAGGATGCAAGTTCCACCCCAAAGTGGCAGGAAGCAAAGGCTGTTTTATGGGCAAATGTGGTGAGGTACAGGACTGCTTTGGTCCTGCACTAAGGCTTCAGCCATCGCCTTGCTGTGTCCGCCCCTCCCCCTGCACAAGAGGAGAAGAAGGGGAAGGAGGAGGAGGGTCACTGGAGCCTAGGTGCAGCAGCAAAGCAGCCCTGTATCTGCCTTTATGCCACATTTGCGTGTAAGACAACCTTCTCTACCTGGCCGAAGTGCTGCGGGGGAAGATGACACAGCAAGGCGATGGCCAGAGCCTTATTGCAGGAGAGAAGCCACGTTCTGTTAAGACCCTCCTTAAGCAAGTGGCCAGCCGGTCTGTGTGTGCCTTTGCTGCGCTTTAGTGCGCGCTTGAGGAGGGTTTCCCCTATGCTTGAGCACCCCCCGCCCCCATCCCAGCCAACCACAGGGTCACAAGATGAGAAGGAGGGAAGGAGGGTCTTATAAAATTATCAATTAACAGAGCTTCAAATGCCCCTCTCTACACATCAAAATATACTAAATATACCGTATTTTTTAGTGCATAAGGTGCACTTCCCCCACAAAAAAAAGTGGGTGAAAATGCCTGTGCTTCTTAAACAGCAATGGTTGCTGAAGCCTCACCTGCCCACTGGTCCCAATCTTTCGGCCTCTGCCTCCCAGCAATTTGCCTCCTTGCTTCAGCCTGATTTAGTACAAGCAGTTGATTGGTGGTTGGATCTGCCTCCCGGAATACTGCCTATCAACTGTTCCAGGCTACGGGGATCACTACCACCCATCGCCGCCTATTGCCGCCTTGTATGCCACATTTTCACCCTCCCCGCATCCCGTTTTCGGCCTCTGTGTGCCAGTTTTAGCCTCTGTGCACCCATTTTCAGCGTGTTCCAAACAGCAGGGATTGCTACCACCACATATTTCCACCAAAAAGGGGCTAAAAATGAGACACATGGAGGCTGAAAATGGGATGCGCAGAGGCCACAACTGCGGTATGCAGATGCAACAGCGACCATGGGAGGAGGTGGGGGCAATGGGTGGTGGTGATCCCTGCAGCTTGGAACAGCTGTTAGGTCGTATTCCGGGAGGCAGATCCAACCACCAACAAGCGACTCATGCTAAATCAGGCTGTAATGAAGCTGACCAGGCTGTTTGCTGCAAGGAGGCAAATTGCTGGGAGGCAGAGACAGAAGCAGATTTTTCTTTCTTGTTTTCCTCCCCAAAAACTAGATGCGTCTTAGAGTCTGAAAAATACGGTACTTCGCTTTATCTCTGTACACATATTAGAACATAATATATAATAAAAATGTAAATATTTTGACATACATTGAGATACATAATAAAAATATTACATATGCACTTTGGCAAAACAGGAATGTTTTAATGGGAGCCAGTTTGGTCAAGCTAGGAATCATGACACTGATGTTCTAGTCCCATCTTAGGCATGGAAGCTGGCTAGGTTTCTTTGAGCCAATTGCTCTCTCTCAGCCCAACCAACCTCATAGGGTTATGTTGTAAGGGAAAACAGAACAAGGAAGAATATTTATGTATGTTTGCCACCTTGAGTTACTTAAAAGGTAATTAGCAGATCCACCATCTTGGTGCCTCCTGGTGTTCTGCCATCAGTTGGGGAAGGGAGGGTAGGACAAATGGACAATAAGGCTGTATTTCTTTATAATGGGAAAATGGGATGAGGAACTGACAGTTGAGGAAAAACAGAGAATTTGGAATCCGGTTAGTGCTGGCATCTTCAGGGCCATTTGCCCTGAGATTGGAGTTTTACCAACCCAAACACCTCAACGTTTCCCAAACAGTGCTGGATTAGCAAAACATAGATGGATCTTGGATGGGGGGGGGGGAGGACTGGAGAAACCAAGGGGTTGTTCTGTATTGATGAGTGGGTACTTTAGATTATGTCTGACTTTACTTCAATCAGCATCTCTTAGTGCAAGTGGAATAAAAATTGGGGGGGGGGAGAAGAGAGCAGGAGGGAGAGAGGAAGAGAGGGAGGGAGAGAGAGAGAATATAGTAAGAAATCATAAAGTAATACATTAAAAACCAATTTCATAAATATATATTACAGACCTCAAATTAAATAAGGTTTTTATTATTATAAAACAACCAATTCTGCTCCAAAACAATTCTAACTAGTAAATCTTCATCATATTATAACATTGTTAAAATCATACAACTTGTATAACACAATATAAAATAAGAAATGTATTTGTCTGCAGTTAAGATAAACAGTTTGACAGAATAGTCATCCACTTAAAAATGTAGTTATTTATAACTAATTTACAAGAAATATTTACTTACTTAGAAATAATTAAAATTTTTAGAATTGTAGCCAATATGGTGAAGAGGTAACCAAAACTATACAGTGCTCCGGCAATTTCTCTAGTTTTACTCTATTTATTTGCTACTGTTACTCACAACATGTTTGTCTTATCTACTGCATGTCTATCAATATTAAACTTTAACAGCTATGTGTGTAACCATTCATAAGCTTAATGTACATTTATATCATTTCCACCTTAATGGAATCATCACAGAGAATCCTCTTATATGCAATAGAAGCAGAAATTCACATCTGCCAACCCGCATTGGACCAGCATGGCAGATTATGGTCTATTCCTTCCACATGCCAATACAACCTCAAAAAAGACCTTCATTCCCCAGAGACCCTAGGGCAATTACCCATGGCAGCAGGAACACATGTCTGAAGGTAGATGGTTCTAACAATCACTGTGTTAAATCAGACTGGCTTTGGATTTTGGACATAGGAACAATCAACATTCAAACAATGAAAATGGATGCTCTAGAAGAACTTCTGACTAACTCAACAATATGCATTGGAATATCATTGGATTATGGACAAACGATGATAAGATGAAAATTTAATTGAACTAGTTGGGCATTTACCCTACACTAGAGGTACTGAAAATGAACGAAGTGGCATAGTTGGTTTTCCCATCAACAAAACCTGAAAGACTCTATAGTAAAATTTGAAAGTATATCAGACAGAATAGCCCAATGCATCATTCCATTGAATGAACATGCAAGCTTCAAAATAATCCAAGCTTACACACTGTGTAATGATGATGAGGCCGAATAATTTTACAACGATGTGGCCTGCCTTCAAGGAAAAGAAAAATAACAATACAAAATTCTAATGGGTGTCTTTATTACAAGAATAGGGAGAACAATATTTGTAGAAAAAGCAACCAGCCCCTATGGAAGTGGTGAATAAGATAACAGAGGTGACAACTAGCAGATTTTGCTAAAAGGACAGGAACTTTATATATAAAAGCTAAAAGTGATGCAAAGAGTCATGGAAAGAGTAATGCCCAGCATTACAAGACAAGATAGAGAAACCTGCACATGGATTAGAGTATGATGATGATATCATACTCTAATAAGAAAGTATGATAAGAGAATAAAAGAATTGAAATGGAAACGGACTGGTCACATAGTGGAACTGATGGCAGGTGGATCAAGGCAGTCATTGAATGGATCCCACTTGATAAAAAGCATCCATGAAAGAGACCTAAAACAAGATGAATCAATGACATCAGCAGGTATTGTGGGCCGAATTGGCAAAAGAAAGTTCAGGACTGTATTGGTTGGAAACATGCAGAAGAGGCCTTCATCCTGACTTCATCCAGGAGGCGGAGGAGGAGGAGGAGGAGGACTTTCCCACAGGAAGTCTTTATATTAACATGGATTTTAAAATTAATAATCTCGTGACCAATAAAATTCACTTGGATTTGATTAATTTTGATATTTACATACCACTTTTCTGTAAAGTTAAACGCAATCTTAAATTAATCAAACTCAAATTGCTAGGTAAAAATGGTACAAATAAAAAGTACAGGTAGTCCTTGACTTACAACCACAATTAGGACCAGAATTTTGATGGCTAAGATGGCTATGGTTAAGCAAGTTAACACGTAAACAGACCTAATTTTACAACCATTTTTACTGTGGTCATTAAGTGAATTACTATGGCTATTAAGCAAACCATGTACTTTTTAAGCGAATCATGCAGTTGTTAAGTGAATCTGGCTTCAAAACATTACTTGTTGGAAACCACCTGGAAAGGTTACAAATCTCTGACTACAGGATGATGCACATATGTCATATGAGTTAGAGAGTTCATGACTTAGTAACAAGGTCAGCCAATGGGAGCTGAAACAGTTCAGAGCCTGGGCATGCTCTGTAGCTCTGAGTCTGTGCTGAGCTCCAAACTAGTCTGCTGCTGAAACTGAAACTAAATCTCGTCTCCTCTGTGTTCGCTTGCATTTACTACCACGTTGGAAAAGCTGCTTTTGGTATTGTATATTTACTCCATGTGTTGTGTTATATTATATATAAAGAGAAGTTGTGATGAGAGAGAACAGTAATGGCTAACCTTTTACATCACTGTGTGCTGACTTGCATGCCAGAAATGGCATGCAAAACAATCCTGCCTGGACCACATTGCCTTCGCATGGCCTTCGCATGAGTGGGAGCGCCAAAACCTGGAAAAGCAGTGTTCTGGCGCATATGTGTGCACCGGCACCCAAACTTTCAGTTTCTGGTGTGGATGTGTGCCTGACAAACAGCTGGCTGTTGTGTATGTGCATGACATAAACTTGGAGGTTCGGGTGCCAGCATGCTGCTCTTCCAGGTTTCGATGCTCCCGTGCACAAGAAGGCCAGCTGACCAAGGCACGTATGTGCACAGGAACGCGGAAGAACATGCAGGATGGCTCTGGTGTCGCTTCCAGCACATATGCCATAAGTTCACCACCGTGGAACTAGAAGAGATCCAAGGTCCTTTCCAACTCTGTTATTTCGTTAAATCACTTTTTTTATATCATCATTAACAACATTACACCAGTACGTTGAGGATTATCTATAATCTTTATAGTTCTTATTAATAAAAATAATAAAGAGCAATAATTTATGAAGCATTTTAAAAGTCAGCAAAATTATGATATTGCTCTCTTTACAAAAAAATGATGAAAGGAACAACTGAAGATAAAAATAAATACATTTGCATACTATGTAACAAAAGGAATTACTAGGACCTTTTTTTCCTTTTAGGGGGGGGGGGGGCAACTAGCAGTCATGAAAACACTCAACAAAGAAAATGAATTCCGCAAAGAAATAACAGAAATGGTTTCATTTCAAGACTGCCTATTAATAATGTAACTACAAAATTACCCTTAAGTTTAAAGTATTTTCATAAGATATACAGGTTCATACCAGTTTTTGCATTTGTCATCACTTTTAGAACTCAATAAAATTATTTCTTTTTTAAAAAGTCTGAAATCTGAAATTGTAATATGATAATCATATGTATAATACACCTATAAATTGCAAATTATTGTATTTGGCTAACCGCCTGAAAATGAAAACACAACATACAAAAAATACCTAAGGACAATCCATAAACTCTAACTTCCCTATTACAAAAGAAATGTAGTATTAAATTTACTTCATGAGTAGGCACTAATATATGCTTAACATATCCACCTGCATCACCAACCCACACCTCCTCTCAATTAACTATAAATAATGGCACTAGGGATAAAATGTGTGTCTGTCTTTTATCAGCTTTTTTTCAAATATTCATGGTAGAAGAATAACAAAAAATTCAACTAGGAGAATCCTAAAAACAACATGGAATAAAATTTCCTGGAGATAATGGTGCTTTGGTGCCTGGCCAGCCAGGATGATCCCACTTCTCACTTGGCCACTTTTTCTCTTCCTTCTGGGCAGCTACTGGAGAGAGACAAGCCCACCCAGCTCCCCTCGCTTTTCCCCCAAAGCATTCCTTCGCTAACCTGCTTTTTAGCTCCCTTGTGTTTCCCCACGTCCTGTGCAGGGCAAGAAAAAAAGTTTATGGGACTAAAAAAAAGTTCAACCAGATCTTCCAACTTCTCATACACACTAAAAAAAAGGTATTGTGAAGCTGGAAGGTCGGATTGAACTATTCTTTTTTAGTCCCACAACCTTCTTTTGTTACCCTGCACACGGCAGCAGAGAAATGCAATGGAGCTAAAAAGCAGGTGGTAA
Organism: Thamnophis sirtalis; assembly: GCF_051295495.1. Lineage (NCBI taxonomy): Eukaryota > Metazoa > Chordata > Lepidosauria > Squamata > Natricidae > Thamnophis > Thamnophis sirtalis. The sequence goes on along the minus strand of NW_028261384.1, from coordinate 87,152,611 downwards.
GGCAAGCCCTCCAAGGGCACCAGGCATTGAAATGGGCCCGTCTCAAGGCAAGGCTGGCATCTACTGAAACACAGCAGCACAGCTGCAGGCCTCCAGAGCTGCCATCTTTGAAACAGCAAATGGGGACCAGGAGCGTGAGATGGTGTCTCAGGACCGAAACAGCAGGTGGAGGAAGAAGCAGCAGCCACTAGCAGGCAGATCATCTGAGAGCGGGGTGGGGTGGGGGCAGAAAAAAAAACCTCCAGGGGCAGATGCAGCTGATATGCAGCGGCAGAGGCCTTTCATCATCATTCCCCCTGGCTCTGAAATAGGTTAGGGGACCGAGCCTCCCCCAACCACCCTCTGTAGCATGGCAGTCTGGCTCGAGAGGGGAGTGAAAGGGAAGAGGTGGGGAGAGGAAGATTAGGTGCAGGTAGGAAAATCGAGCTTGGGCTAATTTTCTGTGTATTTTCGGGAAAAGATGGTATTAATAGCGGGGTCTGAATTGAATTTATCAGGATCAGATTATCTCCAGATGTTAGGCAAATTCCAGCTGAATCAGGTTTAAAATCAAATAATTTGTGGTCAGTGGTTGCAGGGGGATAGCTAACAAGGAACCATATGGCACACTTAGAATATTACTTGTTACGATGCATCTAATTACTGAATTAATTCTCTAATAATCTTCCTAAACACAAGTGCCAAAAGCACCATCAATTTGCATTGGATTAAAGGTTCCACAAGAAGTTTGGATTGGTTTTATTGATTTCATGGCCATTGTAAGTACATGTCTGGCATTAGAATATGCATTGTGAACATTGTAGAGTAAAAAAATAAATGAAAATAATATAGGGACAAATTTAACATGATCGCTAGCACAGTGATCACAGGAATCCACCCACAGACAATTATATAAACATAGATCAAATAATGCAGTTACATACTTATTATCTCACTACAGGTAAGTCTCTTTCATTATCTTATCTCATATCAGCAGAGGGTGAGGGAAGATGGGAGGAAGGTTATTTTACAATTCTATACACATAAGAAGATTTACATCTCCCCCCCCCCCCCAATTTGAGACCTGTCAAGTTCTGAAATAATAGACCTTGTTAAACAAATTAAGCCTGGTAAAGTTCCACCTAATTATTGCTAAGACTTATATAGTAATGGTGGGTTCCTGCATAAGCTTCATTGTTTACCTATACAGATAGAACTGTGTATATATCAAAAGACTAAAACTTATCATAATGCCCAAACACAATGCAAAACCACAATTGAGATTTATCTGCTAACTAACAGCCAATCAGTTTCTAAAGCAAATAGTAAATAAAGTTTTTGTAAAAATCTTTTAAAATAAATTGTACAATTGGGTCAATTCAGAGTGTATTTCTGTGGGTGAGCAGGTAAATTTTACAGCTGGATACTTTGCTTTGGCCACAATCTTATACAGCAATATCTGGCTCAAAATATTTCTCTGAACCAGGTTCTGCATTACACACTGCATTCATGGACTTTACATTTGCACTAGATTTCATTTCATTGTACTTCGCTGTAGGAAAGATATAAGAACATAGATGGACACTATGATATCTCTTGCATTTTATTAACCTATTCCTATGTGAAGAAAACAGGAAATTTCAGTAACTGCGATAGATAGGTTGGAAGAAATTATCACATTAAATTATCACCAGCTGTTGATAAATTTGTTTTTTTCATAATATTTGTTTTAGAGCAGCATTACACACAGTCCTCAACATACAACCACAGTTAGGATGGGAACTTTCTTCATTATGCAATGTGGTAATTAAGTCAAGCCCATTTTATGATCATTTTTTGCCATGGTCATTAAGTGAATTTGACTTTGCTTGTCAGAAGCCCACTGGGAAGATCCCAAATGGTGATCACATAACCCTGACATGACTTATCAAATGGTCAAGCACACCCATTTTGTTCATGTGACCATGGAGACATTGTACTAGTCGTAAACGCAAGGACTGTTGTAAGCCACATTTTTCAATGTCGTCATAAATTTGAATGGCCTTTAAACCTGAGCATTTTATGATCCCTGGGCTACATCTGGTCTTTTGGCTGTGTCTGTCTAGCCCATATGTGATCAACTGGAAATTAGAAAACAAATGTAAATAAATATATATCGTGCACACAATACAATTTCACTTCTTTTATTTTGAAGGCAGCTATTTTTTTCAAATTTACATAGATGTGTGCACATCTATGCCTATGTACCTTCACAACCCTATTGGTTTGGACCTCCACAACAGTCCCAGTTTTTCATAATAGTCCCTTGAAAAACTTAATTTCCCACCCTGCATTAAATAAGTAGTCATAAATTGAGGACTAAAAAGTTATGTAGTTATAAAATTATTGCAAATTTTGTAGAAAGAAAGGGAGAAGGAGAGGAGAAAGAGGTAGATAGAATGATGTGATAAATTAAAATGAAAGGAGGAGAAAGAAAAATTGAGACCATAGGAACATCAATGAATATGGGTGGATGGGCATGTCAAGGCTTACAACTTCTTATGGCAGTTAATACTGATCTAATGAGTGATTGCTAGAATATATAGTAATACGGTAGAAATGAAAATGGGGCAAAGTTATTTTCTGAGATGATGCAACTGGAGCCATGACAGACTGATGAACAGGTGGCATTCAAAGAAATTAACAAAAATAAAATACTAGAAAAATATATTAAAAACACAACTTAAAAAGGGTAGTATCCTGCATCAATCATTAGATGGTTACTCTAAAATAGTTAATACCAGCTGGCCATGTAGATTTAAAAGAGTAGAAGATATCCAAACAGCAACTCTGGATCTTCAGGGATATGTAATTCTAACCTGTACAGGATAAATCCATGTACATTGATCTGTCTTTCAATTATCAGAAATACATGTTTATCTAAATTATCATAAGTAATTTGTTTATTCCCATTGAATGTATCATCCTCAATCAGATTTTAAACTTCCTTGGATTTTTATATATAGCTTATAAATACATTTATCATATGTTGGTTTCCTTAGATGTATCATCTGCTTGAAAGGACAATGCTCTTCAAATAAATATGATCCCACCTCATCCCATCCTGCAACTCACTGGGAAAAATAGAGAGAAAAAATGTAAGTCAAACAAAAATCTAGTGCTACATTGACTCTCCCTATATTTTCAAAATAGGATTGCTAATCTCAATGTAATAAAAACCTGCATTCTTGATTCCAATTATTCAATAAATATGCACTCTGTATCTTTGTCTATGTATGAATGCACTTGCCTAAAGCCAAACTCCAGAAAAAGGCCAAGCTCAGGAGGAAAAAAATAAATTAAATGAATTAATATTCAGTATTAATTAAAATCAATTATCTGTAAAATTAGGTAATTTATTTATTTAATCCTCATCTGATTATATACCGTATATACTCGAGTATAAGCCGAGTTTTTCAGCCCACTTTTTGGGCTGAAAAAAGCCACCTCGGCTTATACTCGAGTCAGTGAAAAATTTGCCCGGCACAAGCCCCGGGAACGAGTGGAAGTTCTCTGTGCGAGGTGAAACGGCCGGCAGCCGCCTCGCTCTCCTGCCTCTCCGTTCCCAAGCAGCCCCGTCCTCTCCTCCTCCCTCGGTCCTTCCCGCGGCCGCCTCGCCAAAATCTCACTCTCCCTCCCCCTGCTTCGGCCGCTGCTGGCCATCGCCCAGCCGCTGCAGCCGCCTCCCCTTCCTCCCTCCCTCCCCCTCGGACTCCTCTTCCCGCCCCCGCCGCCTCGGCTTGGAAGGGCCGGGAGAGCGAGAGAGAGAGAACGGGGGAATCTCTCGGGGCTCGCCAGAGCGCTGCTCCTTTCCCAGAGCAGAGAGAGAGAAGGAAAGAAGGGGGGAGAGAAAACTGGGTGCCCGAGCTCTTTCCCCACATCCCTATGCAGCGGGGAAAGAGAGGTCACTCCCAGTGAAGTGTCGCCCCCACGCTCGCTGCTTCTGCTGCAGCCACCCGAGGCTGAGATGGGATTCGGGGTTTTGACAGATGCCCGTTTCCCCCTCCCCGCGCTCGAGCCCTTCCCCCACATCCCTATGCAGCGGGGAAAGCTCGCTGCTTCTGCCGCAGCCCCCCGAGGCCGAGACGGGATTCCCCTCTGCCAGCGCTGGGCAGCAAAGCTGAGATGTTAAGCTCACTCCCTCTTCTTGCAGCACGCCCCGATGCGAAAAACGCCAAGATCCCGCACACTTGGGGCTGCTGCAATGTCCAGGGAGGCTCAGCTGGTCTGAGTAGGCAGGGCAGGGGTAACGCGGTGCCCAGCTCAGGTGCTCTGAGCAGGGGGGGAGCCACCCCCTCTGCCAGTGCTGGGCAGCAAAGCTGAGATGTTAAGCTCACTCCCTCTTCTTGCAACATGCCCCGATGCGAAAAACGCTGAGATCCCGCGCACTTGGGGCTGCTGCGATGTCCAGGGAGCTCCAGGATGACTGAGAATCCCCCGTGTTATTCCAGATAGGATAGAATATTGCCTTTTCCACTTTTTCCATTCCCCCCAATGGCGGTTAAGAATCGGCAAAAATTTGGGGCGTGTGTCTGTGGGAGAAAGAAAAGAAAAGAAAGGAAAAGGAAAGAAAGGAAAAGAAAGGAAAAAAAGAGAAGAAAAGGAGGGGAGAAGAGGGGAGAAAAAGGGGTTTGTTGTAGAGTTGATAAAGCTTTAAGAGTTTGGCGGCAAGAGGATTCTGAATGGATCCCGAATGATCGGGACTCGAAACAGCTCTATTACGTCCTGCTTTTTGTGGGGGGGAAAGAGAGAGAAAGAGGGAGAGGGAAAAATTTTTGGGAATGGCCATAGCCTTCCTCATCTGGATCCTGGAGCGAAGCGCAAAAAAGCACAAAAAAAGTGTTGGGTTGGGTTTTTTTTGGATACTCTGATTTTTGTCTCTCTCGTTACTGTTTTCAATTCAATTCTTTTTTTCCCCAGTCTTTTTTTAAAAACTGAACGCTTCTACCTCCACCCCTCCTTCGCCGTCTGCCCCGAGGAGTTTTGGAGTGGAGTGGAGAAAGAGGGTTTGAGGCGCGGGGATGGAGGTGGTCGCCGCTGAGTCCCCCCGCCCGGGTTCCGGCGGAGAAAAGAGGACGGGATGGGGGGGGGATCGGCTGGCCAAGACAGCGTAATCCCCCGCTTTCCAAGCTCTTTTCCACTTACAGAGCTAGTTTACTGTTTTTCTTTGAAATAAATATTCAAAAACATTATTGGTATCTATTTTTATTTTTGAAATTTACCGGTAGCTGCTGCATTTCCCACCCTAGGCTTATACTCGAGTCAATAACTTTTCCATTTTTTTGTGGTAAAATTAGGTGCCTCGGCTTATATTCGGGTTGGCCTATACTCGAGTATATACAGTAAGCCATTATTTCATTGACATAGATTAAAACTCTTCCAGAATAGAACAGAAAAATAAAAACTACAGTACAATAGAAATAGGATAGCAGGAAGGGGTATGTACACTAGAAAAAATGGAAAAGAGTTACAGATCTTGATGAAATGGGGAGGGGCACGAAGTAATTGGATAAGGGAGCAAATGAGAGAGGGAAGCCCCATTTACCTATTCTTAATTTTTTTTAAAAAGAATGTTTAAACATTAGGCAAAAAGCCCCTTTAGTCCAATCTACTCAGGAGCTAAAAGTCCGCTCTGCAAAAATCCAAAAAGGATTTTCAGTTCCTGAGCAAAGAGATTATCACAATAAATGTGGCATGCACTAACTCCTTCACCTACCTGAGACACCCTGTGTCCTTCACCTTCCCACATTGCCTCCCTGCTAGTATTTTGGCTCCCTCTCATCTCTAGGACCTGGATGAAAGTGCTACCTGCCAAAGGAGTTCAGCTCCCTGTCATGTATGAAAAGGAATTCCTTTGGTGGAGCTTCAGTTGAAAAGAGCTTCCAGATATGAGAGAGTAAGCAACTAGCAACCTTCCCTGATGGCATTACCATTGAGTTTCTAGAGAAGCCAACAGACAAGATTGCAACTTGTGATCACATGATCACAGGACACTTGGCAACCAGTCATAAGTGAGAACAGGTTACCAAGTGCCCAAATTGTGATAACATGACTGCAAGACATTTTGTGATGGCCAAAAGTGCTTTATAGGCTGTAAAGCACCCTTTCCAAGGCCATCATAATTTCAGACCATTCTTATATGAAGGTTTAGGACTATCTGTGGGAAAAAAAGATTGGGTCTCATTGTTAGATGCTATTTTCCATTATGGTAGTATGGTATGTGCCAACCCATTCTACTGGGCTCTAGCCCCTGTTTATTTAAATTCATTCAAAATTTTATTTGTTATTTAGAATTACTTTATGCCCTACTAAATAACTGGCACCACATCTAAACAGGAATAGCACCATGGTTACTATGGGTATCTTGAAATTTGGATTTCCAAATACAAGATGTCACTCCAAAGAATACTCTAGGAAAATCCCAGCATAATCCTTGAAAATTGCATCCCTTCATATATGAACATTCAGGTTAGAAAGATAGCAAGTTGATGTACATATCTGGGTTTAGAATCATGAATGCAACTGCTCTCTTAGGTCTCACCTATTACTGTAGAAAGAACTTAGGTAGGCAAAACTGATATCACTGTGTCACGCATATCAAATCAGAATCACGATTATTCACTGACTGGCTCTTCAGCAAAACATTGTAATAGCTAGTCTGTTCAACTGTTTTATTGACAAAAGTAAAACAGATACAGGACAAATACAATACAATTCTAGTTAACGTAAGCTACGGAAGTCAGGCAATCATTAGTGCAGTTTTGGGAGGGGGGAATTGAGGATGAGAATCTTTATTTAACAATTTTAATTTATTAATTTAAGTTCCTTACCAGTCAATTTCTTCATAGGCTGCAGTCGAACACTGATAGATTGATGTGTTAGTAATGGGGAAGATGGGAGAGAGCGGGACATGCCTTCCATAATTCGAATGTGCTGCATACCTTCAGGCACTGTGAGTGTTGGGATAGCATACTCTGGTTCAAAAGCACAATCGTTCTCTGCACAACTGCCACCTAAGAAAAATAATTTCAAAAAGTGTTATTAATATAATAATGAACGGGCATCTAGGGGACTTTATACTTTACACTAAATTAGGAAAAACATTTTAAGAAGCTAACTTATTTCCCAATCTGTTAAGAAATCTTATTAAATTGCATTCTATAGTATAGGAAATCAAATTTAATTATTGTTTTCTTTAGTACTGTGTAAAAAGTACTCCCTAAGCATAAAAAGAACTCCCTATTTGCCTGTAACTGTAGTTCTTCAAATGCTTATCACAGATATATGACATATATGGGTTCTGTAACTACAGAATAGCAAATTCAAAATATTCCAGAACAAAGATTTTTGACAGCTTCCCTCCTTACCTCATAGCATTATATATGAATGAGACTCCTATCCAATCTCTCAGTTTCAATTATCAACACAAATAAAACCATCATACTGTTTCAAACTCTATCCAGGGAGACAAGAGGTTGTGTCAAGTTGTGCTGATCTGAACTACTACTATTAAAGGTAAGAAATCAGTTCTTCTGTCTGTTACATAAATGGGTGATCAGCACAAATTGCACTGAGTGGCAGACTCAAATGATAATGGGAAAATACTGAGGAAAGAAAAATGTGCCAGCATTGCCTCATACTGAAACCAATGATTCAGATAACATCTTATAAGTGAATAAAATTGAGATCAGATAACCATTAGACAGATCTCAGAAAAGAAAATATTTCTCAAAATATTTCTGCACACATGTCAAATGGCAACAAAGTGCATGGCCAAATAATAACACTACAATGGTGGTTTGACCAACGGAAAACCACTGTTGGGTAACTGATTTATTTTCAACATGTTTTGAAAAAGGCTTAGTTAGTCAGCCTTTGAGACAATGAAAGGAAGAAAATATTACTCCACAGAATTAATTTCAAGAAAACACCAATACAGTAAAGAGATGCCAATGAAATTCTGAAACTGCATTCAGGAAAAAAAAAGCTAAATAGTTCTTTGCCCTTAAGAAATATCAAAGTTCATCAGGTTAAAAAGAACAAGATGACATGTCCTGAGCAAATTTAACAGAGATACAGATACTTCTCAACAACCCTAACTGGGAGCAGAATTTCAATTGCTAAGAAATACAGTCATCATGCAAAACATCATGTGACTGCATCATTTTGCTATGCCAATTTTGGTAACCCTGGTTGTTACTATTAGGCCAAGATTGCACCATTGTTTGGCAAGGACTTCACGCTTCTCCTGTTCTGCTCAGTTCCACTTGCATTTCCACCACCTACCATGCCTGCCCTTCTGGCCACCTTGCACTCCCCCAACCCTGCTGGCCTATGCTCCACTGATCCTGCCACCTGCACTCTGCCACTCCCACTACCTCATTCAAGCTCCTGCTCATCTTGACCATCTTCTTCCTCTCAGAGCTGATGTCAAAGATACAGGGCAGAGTGCGGGGGGGGGGGGGCAGGGCAGTGGAAGTGTAGGACAGAACACTGGGTAGCCAAGCAGCAGAGTGCAGGAGGAAGGGTATAGGAGCACAGAGTGGCAAAATGCAGGTGTTGAGTCCCGTTGCGGAGCTTGCCATACTGGGGGGTGGGGTTAGTGATGGGAGAGGCACAGAGAGGTCCTTCTTGTTGGGGAGGGGATCGGCAGCAGCATCAGTGGCAGCAACAGCTCCCCGATGCCCACGGCAGCCACTCGTCAGTTGTTTCCGGCAGCGAATTCCACGGAAGTGGCATGCTCGGGAGCGACCATTTGTCAGCTGTTGAGTCTGGAATATGGCTGGTCAACCATTAGGACCATGCCAGCGAGCAAGAGAGCCTGCAGATGCTGACAGCGTTTCCAGGACTGGAATGCTGCTGCCTCACATTAGCTGATGGGCTGAGACTTCCTGGCCCTTGCCAGACTTTGCTGATGCTGGGCAAATGCTAGCTATGAGTGGCCAGATGCCAGCGTGGCTATCTGGCCAGGGCCGTGGCCTGGCCCCAGTCCATAAAATGTGCTTGGAGGCGGTAGCTTCCTTTGCTATACTTTGCATGGTGTTAGTGTACTATGTTCACTCTGCACCCTGTTGCTCCAACCACTGAAAGAGAAGTAAACACTGGAAATTCCATCCACTGTATCTCCCGTGTTTTTGTATGCTTTCTTCCTGGTTCGGGCTAGGACGGTTTTACAGCAGGGAGGGGAAAAGGACAGAAATGGGGGAAATAGGAGATTGGGGGGTGGTTGCATTTGTAAATATAGGCAAATGCCAAACACCCAAATTTTGATTACTTGACCACGGGAAAGTTGCAATAGCTGTAATTTTGTCGACCAGCCGTAACTACCATTTATTCAGTGCTGTAGTCATTTTAAACGAATGAGGCAAGAATTAACTGCACTATTAAAACCAAAAATAGTTATCAATTGTTATGATTACCACAATAAAAGACTGCAAATTAAAAACAACAAGTCAATCAATTCAACAAAAATATCTCAATGTCTGATTATTGGTAAAAGATAAAAGTTTTTCATGTCCAGTCATGCCCACCTCTAGGGCACAGTGGTCATCTTCATTTCTTGGCCAAGGAAACCAGCATTGTCTGAAGATATTTCCCAGGTCATGTGGCCAGCATGGGTATACACCAAAGGTGCATGGAACACTGTTAGCTTCCCATTGAAGTGGTACCTATTAATCTACTTGCAAGCGGTATTTGCTTGCTTTTGAACTGCTGGGTGGGCAGGAACTGGGCACATTTAGGTCTCGAACCTGGGCTGTCAGCTTTCCAACTGATAAGTTCAGCATTTTAAGCACTGAGTCATTGTACCCATTTGATTATTAGTTTTAAAAAAAAGGATATTACTTTGCAAAGGACAGTCAAATGACAAAACATATAGCAAGCTAGACTGTTAAATAGGAGTTGTTTCTCCATTCTAGAGGTACCAAATTTGTCTAAGTGGAGTTATACTCTAATACCATCAGGACAGGCTGGGGCCCTACAGTTAGTCCTACAGATAGTCTTCAATGTAAGATTGGTAGCTTAGCGACCATTCAATGTTATGATGGATTACTCAGGGTTACTTACGATCCAGATTTGAAGTTCATGACAGCCAGGGAGAGACGTGCCTGTGATCACGTGTTCATATTTTGGGTGCTTGTAAACCAGCCTGCACTTATAGCCATTTGTAGTATCCTGTGGCCACATGACCACAATTTACGAAGGTTTTTTCCCCAAAAAATTAGTGTTTTATTTTGGTTTCCAGCTAAAAACATCCATTGCAGACAATATTCACTTAATACCTGCAGCGTTTGCTTAATATCAACAATGATTCACTTAATTGCTGCCAAGAGGGTAATAAAATAGGCTATGGTCACATGGTGACCTTAATGACCAGCATAACATTTAAAACTATAATTTTGTTCTCAATTGCTGCCAAAAGGGTAATAAGTATATTACCCTGCTCCTTGACCTCTCAGCGGCCTATATTACTGCTCCTTGACCTCTCAGCGGCCTTCGATACCATCGACCATGGTATCCTTCTGCGACGGCTGGAAGATGTGGGAGTGGGAGGCACCATTTTACGGTGGTTCTCCTCTTACCTCTCCGGCAGGTTGCAGTCGGTGTTGGTTGGAGGACAAAGGTCGACCCCTAGGCCCCTTAAATATGGGGTGCCGCAGGGCTCGGTCTTGTCCCCCCTCCTATTCAATATCTACCACTGAATGAGATCATTCACCGGCACGGGATTAAATACCATCAATATGCAGATGATACTCAGTTGTATCTCTCCGCCCCATGCCAACTCAGTGTAGTGGTGGAAGTGATGTTCCAGTGCCTGGAAGATGTCAGGGTCTGGATGGGAGTGAACAAACTTGCACTCAATCCTGACAAGACCGAGTGGCTGTGGATGTTGCCCCCCCCAAGGACAGTCCAGATATTCCATCCCTAAGCCTGGGGGGTGAAACTCTACACCCCTCAAAGTGGGTCCACAACTTGGGTGTCCTCCTGGACTCGCAGCTGACATTGGAGCATCACTTGTCAGCTGTGACCAGGGGGGTCTTTGCCCAGGTCTGCCTGGTGCACCAGTTGCGGCCCTACCTGGATCGGGAGGCACTTCAAATGGTCACTCATGCCCTCGTCACCTCAAGACTTGACTACTGTAATGCGCTCTACATGGAGCTGTCCCTGAAAAGTGTTCGGAGACTACAATTGGTCCAGAATGCAGCCGCACGAGCGATATTGGGTGTACCAAGATACACCCATGTTACACCTATCCTCCGCGAGCTGCACTGGCTTCCTATCGGTCTCCAAACGCATTTCAAGGTGCTGGTTATTACCTTTAAAGCCCTACATGGCCTAGGACCCAGATATCTGCGAGACCGTCTTCTGCTGCATACCTCCCAACAGCCGTTAAGATCACACAGGGTGGGCCTTCTCCGGGTGCCGTCGACCAGACAATGCCGTCTGGCGGCTCCCTGGGGGAGGGCCTTCTCTGTGGCCGCTCCGACCCTATGGAATGATCTACCCCCAGAGATCCGGAACCTTCCCACTCTCACGGCCTTCTGAAAGGCTACCAAAACCTGGCTATTCCGGCAGGCCTGGGGCTGTTGACCTCATGAATGAGGTCCAGCCCCGCCTAGATTGAGTGCATGAAGTGATCTTTTAATCTGTTTTAATCTGTTTTTTTCTCTATTTTTAATTCTTTATTTTAAAAAAATGTATTTCTGTAAGCCGCCCGGAGTCCTCCGGGATTGGGCGGCCTATAAATTTATTAAATACTTAAACACTTAAATACCCTTTATATATATACAGGTAATACTCAATTATAATTATAAATTGAGGATTACCTGTATATAATAAGAAAGTATCCTTGACACGATAATAAAGATTAAGACAATAATCAATGGGTCACAGAGCTGAAGGGAAATGTCCCAATCTTAAACTGAAGATACAAATTACACCCAGAACAAAGAAAACAAGAAAACATGCAAATCAGTCAAATCAACAGCCAGTGAACACCAACACTTGGGAACCACTTCTTTATCTATGGTAGTCCCAAGGTTTGAACGCTAGATTTATTCCTTGTGTCTATTTGAGTCAACAGTCATGTGGTTTCTTTGGTTTAAAATTTCTGCCCTCTATCCTTTGCTTATAAATTGTCTTTCTCTTTCAATTTTATCAGCTTCAACTCTTCTAGAGGATACAAGAGATGGGCACTAAATGAGGATGGGAGCAATAATAATACTGTTTCCACTGGGCTGGACTGCAATATGACATAAATAATAGTATTCCATGAAGAAAGAAGGTTACTCCGCCAGGAGAGAAAGGATAAAAAATAAACTGTACTGAAAGAAGTATACTGAGTTAGATTGAAAAAGCCGATTGTAATCCTGTTATGAAAGATTAAATGGAGATTTGGATAACCAATGGGATCAACGGAATCAATGATGCAACCAAGAGTAATCCTTATGCTGGTAATCTGCTGCATCATGCCAGTAATAATCATCGGTTCTCTGCTGCATCATAGCAGAGCAAGATGGCACAAAAGGAGCCAAAACTAAACATCATTCATGATTCACTAGAGCAGTGGTTCTCAACCTGTGGGTCGGGACCCCTTTGGGGGTCAAACGACCCTTTCACAGGAGTCCGCTCCTGGAGCTGTTGGAGCCAGAATGAGGTAACAGTGGCAACTTAGTGGGGAAATGCTTTGGTAATTCAGTAGGTGGAGTTGAATCACACAGGTCTGGCAAGCCCTATGCATGCGTGGCCCAGCCTCAGATTGTTCTGAGAGGAAAAGTCTTGTATAAAACGGCCTGGGAAAATATAGACTAAAAATAACTGTAAATCTAACAATGTATTACTTAAACTTGGGCCATGGTTCTGTATCATCACTACTGGGCTTCCCCCAGCAGCCATCCACTCTGTCTCCCCACAGAGCAGCTCTCCCTGCAACCACCCAGCAGCAAAGCCCACAGGAAAGAGAGAGAGATAGAGACTCCACCAGTTCCATGATCCTTAGTGGGAACACATCTGATTGGCTGGTACCTGCTCCCCACACCCCACCTGGGGTATCCTTTTCAGACCAGGCCCTAGGAAATGCACCTTAACAAAAACAACAATAGATGAATGAAACACAGCTGTTTCATCACAAATATATAAGAACAATTAGTAGGCTTTCAAAAATTCAGTTAATAGCTCATTTTTAATTGCCCCATTAAAAATCAAATTGCCCCCCTGTAGGACGTTAGGAACCACTGATTTAGACAATAAACCATCACTGGTTTATTGGTTACCATCACTGCACACATTAAAGAGATGTGGTTTCAATCTTCTCACTCAATTGCTAAAAAATTATTACAACAGCAATACAAGAAAGACCAAGGAATTGAAATCATCATCATTGTCATCACCATTGGCATAGGAAAAGACAAACTAGCTGCAGAATCTGGGAAAGGACAAAACTAGCAATTTCTATTTCAGAGTCAGTTTTCTGCCCATCTACAAATTTGTTAGGAAACTGAAGAATGGGAAGAAATGGCATTGATATTTGATTCAACTGGCCATCCACTATACAATGTCCTATCCTTAAAATCCAGAAAGTCTATAGACATCATTAGCAACAGAAAAGGCCAGACAAGTAGATTGATTGTGTGCATATTAGAAATGGAATTGGTAAAGGAGGAGATATGCATGGACATTCTCAGCTGCTTCCAAGAATTTATCTGCATTTAGGTATCAAGAGGACAAGGGACATAGAAGAATTCGAAGACCTGAAAGGAGCATTTGAAGATGATGCATTTTCTCTGAAGTTGGAAGTTTCAGGTGAAAGGCCAGAAGATTAATTCAAGCTATTTCAGAGAAAAAACTAATACATGTACTTTATAGTATTTAAAGGTATATGGGTAGGATAAAAACATAGTTGAGAGATCAACATGATCCTCTAAAGTAATGGACTCCAATTGCACGGTATCAGCCGAGGTACCGGGGGAAGGTCTTGAGCGGAGCTTATGGACTGAGTTTCAACTTGTCGCTTGCCTGAGGAAGTGGACAAGGCCATGGGAGCGGTGAGTGCCTCCACCTGTATACTGGACCCGTGCCCCTCCTGGCTGGTTTTGACCAGCAGGGAGGTGACACGCAGCTGAATCCAGATGATAGTTAACACCGCTCTCCGTGAGGGATCCTTCCCGCTCCTCCTAAAGGATGCGGTGGTGAGACCCCTCCTGAAGAAACCGTCTCTGGATCCAACCTCCCCTTCGTAGGTAAGGTTGTTGAGAAAGTGGTGGCCTTTCAACTCTGACGGTCCTTGGATGAAACCGATTATCTGGATTCCTTTCAGTCCGGTTTCAGGCCTGGTTACAGCACGGAAACTGCTTTGGTCGCACTGATCAGTGATCTCTGGCGAGCCAGGGATGGGGTCACTCCTCTATCCTTGTGCTTCTTGACCTCTCAGCGGCCTTTGATACCATCGACCATGGTATCCTTCTGCGACGGTTGCAGGAGGTGGGAGTGGGCGGCACTGTCCTCCGGTGGTTCTCCTCCTACCTCTCGGACAGACGCAGTCGGTGTTGGTCGGAGGGCAGAGGTCGACCCCTAGGCCCCTCAATTATGGGGTGCCGCAGGGTTCGGTCCTGTCCCCCCTCCTATTTAACATCTACATGAAGCCGCTGGGTGAGATCATACGCCGGCACGGGATTAAATACCACCAATATGCGGATGATACACAATTGTATCTGTCCGCCTTGTGCCAACTCAGTGAAGCGGTAGAAGTGATGTGCCAGTGCCTGGAGGCTGTCAGGGTCTGGATGGGAACGAACAAGCTTGCACTCAATCCCGACAAGACTGAGTGGCTATTGATGCTCCCTCCCAAAGATTGGCTAACTACTCCATCTCTCAGGCTGGGGGGTGAAATTATACGCCCCTCAGAGAGGTTTCGCAATTTGGGAGTCCTCCTTGATCCACAGCTGACTTTAGAACACCATTTGTCGGCTGTGACCAGGGGGGCCTTTGCCCAGGTTCGCCTGGTGCACCAATTGCAACCCTACCTGGACCGGGAGGCCCTGCAGATAGTCACTCACGCCCTTGTGACCTCAAGACTGGCTTACTATAACACGATCTACATGGGGGTGCCCTTGAAGAGTGTTCGAAGACTCCAGTTAGTCCAGAATGCAGCCGCGCGAGCGATTGTGGGTGCACATAGGTACACCCACGTTACACCTATCCTCCATGAGCTGCACTGGCTACCCATTGGGCTCCGGACATGCTTGAAGGTGCTAGTCGTTACTTATAAAGCCCTTCATGGCATCGGACCTGGGTACCTGAGAGACTGCCCCCTGCCAATTACCTCCCCAAAACCAATTCGATCGCACAGACTTGGCCTCCTCCGACCCCCCGGGGGAGAGCCTTCTCTGTTGCAGCTCTGGCCCTCTGGAACGAACTCCCCGTGGAAATCCGGATCCTTACTACCCTCCCGGCCTTCCGTAAAGCTACCAAGTCCTGGCTGTTCCGGCAGGCTGGTGGCTGTTGATGCATCCAGCCCCACTTCATCTGTGAATGTTGTCGTATTTTAAATTGTTGTATGGCCTTGTATTGTCTTATTTATCCCCTTTCCCTGTTTTATTGTAAGCCGCCCGGAGTCCTTCGGGAGTGGGCGGCATACAAAACCAATAAATAATGATGAATGATAAATGATAATGATAATGGAAAGACAAATCCTTGGAAAGATTTAGCTGGTCCTTGAGAAGCTACAGATATGAAAGTCATCCTGTTCTCCTTTTAATGACAGACACACTCATTTAATGACAACATTGGGGAGAAAAGTCATTAAATGAGCACTTAACAACCATCACCAGCACACAATCATAAAGGGCAAGTTCCATTACAGCCATATCTCAAGGACTCCCTGTATTGTGCTGCCTTTTCTTACATGAGGCCAAAATCTCTAGATGGAGAAGAGTGGATAAAAGCAAGTGACCGATGAAAAGCCTGAAAATGTGGCATGAAAGTAGAAGAATAAGTAGAGCTGTTGTATGAAAATTCAGTCATAGGCAAACAGTTTTTGACAGTTTATATAACAGCACAATTATTACTGCATAGTAAATTTTATTCTCTTGGCACGGAAGTTTGGTGATGTGTTGAACACAAATGGATCTTAGTGGGCTGGAGAATGAGCACCATAATCTGGATTAAATTACTGTATTACTTTTATTATTTTGACTTTTTAATTGAAAAATTAAAAGGCATCAATACCTTGATTCCAAACTTCTTCAGTGCATTTGCATGGCTAAAGCTTAATTTGGAGGTATTTGCTCTATACTGATCTATTCTGTTTGCTCTAAACTGATAGGCATCACTCAAAGTACAATATTCATAATGGCTAAAACTGACTTTAAAAAAATCTTTTACATGTATTTTTAGCCACAAGAGGGAGCTCCAACATAAGGACAAAATTATATTAAATGTTCAATTTTATGTTAATAATGAAAATGGCATTTAATTTTTAATGTAAGAACTAATATTAAGAACAAACATTTATATTCTATGTAAATGAATATTACTGAACTTTCAAATAATTCCATATTAATGTTTTAATCCTTTTAATTTAATGAATAAGATTATTAAGCATAAAAATCAATTATTGTTAAGTATATTATTTACTAACCTAATCTGAGCAGACAAAATATAGCTGAGAAGAATTCAAAATGGAAGAAAACAAGCTTGATCCCTCTATTGCCTTTCCTCAACTTAAAAAAAGTGCTGACAGAAGAGTTGGTTGCACAGAGAGAAAAATAATCTTGTTACTTTAATTCAGTGAATACATCAAAATTTAAAAGCAAAATTCAAGCTCTCTCAATGCTGATTGGTATTAATTAGATATATAATAAAACAATGACTCGTAAAACATCAAAATTAAAAACTGAAGACAGAATATCTGACATTGTTTTCAGTAGTCTTCAGGAGACAGAACTGAACCAGAACCAGAAATTGGAACCCAAATTAAAATTAGTCAAAACTAGTCAGAAATATGGAAACATAACTTAAGTTTCAAAGATATATCTGAGGATTTCAGTAAAGAAGATATGGAAAAAGAAATGAAAAAGGATGAGACTTATCCAGATCTAGATCTAGATGAAAATCTGTAAATTTAAGAAGCCTACAGAATATGTTAGTACGAAACAGAAAATAGAATATACCATATTTGTCAGAGTATAAGACACACCAGAGTATAAGAACATCAAGATTTTGAAGAGGTAAATTTCTTTTAAAAGGGTTTTGCACTCTGCACACCTCCCAAACTCTCTGCACGCCTCATTTTTTTGTGAAAATGGAGCATGCAGAGAGTTTGAGAGGCCTGCAAAGTGCTCCTGGGGACTGGGGGTGGGGGCAAAACAAGCAAAGAACGGCCCAAGAAAACTGGACTAAACAAGAATAAGAGTAGGAGAGCGGATAAGAAAGAGGAGGAGAGGGGGGAAAAAGGGGAAGAAGAAAGAAGGAAGGAGAGGAAGAAGGTAGAGAAGGGAGATTGAGAAGATGGAAGGAGAAAAGTTTTGCAACACAAGATGGAGGCATGGGGTAGCAAGAAAGTGATCCAAACTGTAATATATATAGCTCAGATGGAGATATCTTAATTCTTTGAGATATTCATGAGGATTTTTTTCTCCCAAATATGGATAAAGCAATTTCATCCAAAAGAAACTTTGGCAAGGTTCCTCAAAATCTTTCAGTTATATGCCATTGTTATCATTTTTGAAGTATGGAGATATAAATATCCTTCAAAGAAAACATATATCTACCACTCTTCAGTTCATAAAATATATTCAAGAATAGGCACACACTATATTTCTAGTTTTTTGCTTAACCATATAATAGACATGGAAGTGACAGCTCCTACTTATACGGCTCATAACTGTTAGAGTAAGTAGAGACTGAATAGATGGAGACAATGAATTATTATTATTATTATTACAAGATGTAGATGGAAGTATTATCAGCACTAAACATCAGAACTAAACAGCATTTTTCTGAACAAATTTAACTCTTGATGTTTCCTTATCTACAATAAGGAATTCCAGTACATTATGAGAGCTCAGGTTATGTTTTTGGCATCAAAAAGAAAGAAAGCTATGCATAAACAGTAGGATATATTACTGAATGATTTGAAATACAGTGGATATAAAAAGTCTATACAACCCTGTTAAAATATCACATTAATGAGTTGTAAAAAAAAATCAGACCAAGATAAATCAGGTTCCCCCCACTTTTAATATAACCTATAGGCTGCACAAATTAATTAAAAAACAAACAGATTTTTTGGTGGCTATAATAATTTAAAAAACAGTAATTTGGTTGCATAGGTGTGCATACCTTGTTATAAATAGGGATGTGGCGAATTCAGCACACATTAAAACTGATATTGAATAGTAGCCGGCATACACCTGCTATCAGTTAAAAGTGATTCAGATCAAGCCAAGATTTTTCTGAGTTGTCTCTTGCAGCAAAAGCCATGGTCTGCAAAGAGCTTGCAAAGCATCAAAGAGATCTTCAATGTTGGAAGGTATCAGACAGGAAAAGGATATTTTAAAAAATTCCAAGCATAAGATAGTCATCAAGAAGTTGAGAAAATGTTGGACAACAGTGATATTTTTAAGAATTAGATGTCTCTCCCACCCCTGATTGATGAAAAAACAAAAAAATTGATCTGACAGGCTGCTAGGAAGCCTTAAGTAACATTAAAGGCAGGAATTTCTAGCAAGTATTGGTTGTGTCAGTATATAAGGGTTTGTGAATTGGAATAGACATGGTAACAGATCAGCCAATGGGGACTGTTTGGTGATCCAGACAGCTCAGAGCCTGGGTGTGGCTTTGGTTCACTGTTGTGTGTTTGTGTGTGTGCGCGCGCATACACACACGCACGCTTCTGTGATTCTATAGCTTCTGTGATTATTGATTCTGTACTTCTGGATTCTGAGTTCTGGTTCTGGCTTCTGCTATATGGTATTGTATATAAAAAAGTTTGTTATATAAATGAATCCTGCTCAATTATTAACTTGTGTGCTTGCTGCAAATTCTAATAGGTTGTGTATTACATGAGACAACAATTGCCCCTATTACGTATGGAGAGTCTCAGTCATCCAGGTCCTGGTTGTCCCAAAGATGCTTTTTCAAGTACATTTGGAACTGGATTGTCTTGGTTTTTGGTTTGTTTGTTTGTTTGTAAACTTTTAGCTTCTCATACAAGAAAGTTCTTTGATTCTAGCTTACAGATAGGAAAGTCCAAATTCAGTGGAGGAAATAACATCAAGGCAATTAACACATGAGCAATTCCAGACATTAAATACACAGCTAGAATAGTGGACTGGATTTAAGCAGAACTGAAAAGCTTGAATAGAAAGTCCAGAAAAACAATTACAATGAATCATGCCCTTCATCCATGCAAATATGGGGTCAAATTCTAATTACCAAGGAAAATAGGTGGGTGTGGGATGTTGCAAATACTTCTTCAACAGTCTTTGACCAGACAGATAAAGAAGAAAAATAGCATTGGAAGAGTATCTGAAGAATAGTGAAGAGAGTGAAGATACACTAAAGCTAGTATAGGTAGTCTTCAACATATGACCACAATTGAATCCAAGATTTCTGTTAAGGGAGATATCTGTTAAGTTAGTTTTGCCCCATTTTATGACCTTTATTGCCTCAGTTGTTAAATGAATCGCTGCAGTTGATATGTTAGTAACCCAGTTGTTAAGTGAATCTGGCTTCCCCATTGACTTTGCTTATCAGAAGGTCGCAAAAGATGATCACATGACCTTGGGATACAGAAATTGTCGTAAGTATGAACTAGTTGCCAAGCATCTGAAATTTGATCACATGAAGATGAGAATGCTACAATGATTGTCACTGTGAAAAACCGTCATAAGTCATTTATTTCAGTGCTGTTGTAACTTTGAATGGTCATTAAATGAAGTGTTGTAAGACAAGGACTACCTGTATATCGGAAAGGCTTACTGAGTATTGGAAAGACCAAAATGGCCTTTAAAAAGGCCAGATGAAGACGAGAAAAGAAACACGGGAAGACAAAGAATTACATAGCCAGTATAATAAAAAAAAGCAATACAGTTCAGTATGAATTGGCTTTCCAGTCCCTCCTTGATGCACTTTTTTACATTGGATATCTAGTTCAAATGCCAAAGAAAAATCAATGATATATTTTTCAGACTTTTGGAGGCTCATACTGTCAATTGTTCAAACTGCTCAAAGCTATTTGTTTAAAGCAAAACTAACAGATGTGAATTAAGTTTAACTAAAAAATGGAGCTTTAATTCCAGAAATCCATTCTTTAAATTTGGACCTCTGCAATTAAAAGGCTCTAGATTAAATGGTACTCCATATAAAAGATGGAGAAAAGTATCTTGCTTTTAGACATGATAATAGCTGTTTAGAAAGGTGAGTTAAGAGTTATTTTTACATAATCAGAAATGTAATTTCTTGCCTGGTAAAAATGCAAAGAGAAGGAGTACAAGTAGCAAATAAAAGACTTTCATGTTGGGATTGGTTCTGGACCAAACTTTACTTGTGAGACAGAAACCAGCTCTCAGCCCCCCTTGTGGCTCCTTGAAAAGCATCCCCCAACATGCTCCAATGCCTGAGGAGGTAGGGGAAGGCTGCAGGTGTCCTGGTTGATCCCAAGGGGGTCTGGGAGTGGGTGCATATCTCCCCAGAAAACCGTCCCACAGCCCTCTCCATTCCCTTTTCTGTGAAATTGCTTTCTCTGACACCCAATTGTGCTGGTGGTCAGTAAATTCAAAAGGAACCCGCAGCTGAGAACCACTGCTGTGGATTAGTTGATTCAGGAATATCCATTTCTTTAGTTTTAGCTAATAGTGTTGGTCACTAACAGATAACCTGAGTGCTGCATGTGCTACTCTCAAACTTACAAAGTATGAGCCAAGTTTAGAAAAATTATCAGTGTGCATACAACAGCAAAAGTCACATTAATCAAAAGCATGCCAAATGCAAACTTTTACCTTTCAATAAAAAGTTGTTTGTATCATTGAAAGCACTGTTATTGTGGGGTTTTTTTCAGAGAAATGATGTTAATCACATATGAGTTGCTTTTTCTGAACTAAGACTTCATTATTCAGGTTAAATTAACGTGTTGGCTCTTTGCAATAAAGAAGTGGGGTTTTGGGTGCCGTTTCGGTACTTGGTCTCAAAAAGATTTGCCATCACTGCTCCATACCGTTTCAGACAATTGGTTATCCAATCTCTTCTTAAAAACTTCAAATGCTGGAGCACTCACAATTGCTGGAGGCACATTTTCCACTGATTAATTGTTCTAACTGCCAGAAAATGTCTCCTTAGTACTAGGTTGCTTCTCTCCTTGATTAGTTTCCACCCATTGCTTCTTGTCCTGCCCTCAGTTTCTTTGGAGAATAGCTTGACTTCCTCTTCTTTGTGGCAGCCCCTGAGAAATTGGACACTATTATCTTGTCCTTCTCTTGTTCTTCTTTTCATTAATACCCAATTCCAGAAACCATTTTTCATATGTTTTAGCTTCCAGTCCCCTAATCATTTTTGTTGCTCTGCACTCTTACTAGAGTTTTAACTTCTTTTTTACATTATGGCGACCAAAACTGGATGCAGTATTCCAAGTGTGGCCTTACCAAGGCATTATAAAGTGGCGTTAACATATAAAGTGGTGCTGATTCAATTACTCAGGTTTAGTCTTTGAAACCATCTTTTTGATTTAAAAAAATGTTGGGCAGATAATAGTGAGTCTGTTAGTCTTTTCTGCAACCTGTCAACAATAGCTATTTAAATAAGTCAATCTCTGCAGAATATAGAAGATTAGCATTTACAGAAATTTAAGCTTCAGAAGCTAATATTACAGCACAATCAAGGAATGATGAGGTGGCATCTACATACCTCTTTTTTCCCAAACGTATCAGCAGAAACAAAGTATTTTGAAAATAAAATCATAGAAATGTCTTGCTTATCATTTTAAGGAAAGGTTTGAGCCTTGCAAATAGTGAGCAGTTAAGCATAGTAACTCTTTAAATTGAATAAGTAAAATTTTAAAAAGGAAAAAAAATTGTCAAATGATACATATACATTAGAGCTAAACTTTAAATCAAAATGTAATTATAAAAAATAGTTAAAATGAAAAACATTACAGGAAAACATTCTATTAGACTGCCTCTCTCTTTTCCCCCTCTTTGATTTTGTTTCCCAACTGCAGATTGCTAGTATTTTTATATTATGCTTTGGACATTATTTTGATTATTATTATTATTTTATTTATTTTTGAAGATTTTTTTCTTTCAAAATCCATTTTCTAAGATTGCCTTAGATTGCCTAAGATTCCTAAAATTGTGTGCAGTATTGTTTATGTAAGGAAATTAATCCTGCTTAAATTTGGGTTAAACTTGCTTTGAATATTATATATTGTGGCATTCTCCAATTTTAGTCCCCCAATCTTGTGTTGTCATCAAGGAATCTCTTTATCACTGTTATGAGAGACTGACTTTTGCTGCTATCATATTTCTTAATAAACTGTGTGATACTTTTCATTTGTATTCTGTATGATCATATATAATAAAAATTAAAATGGTTTTCATTCAAATTTTATTTTCACATTTTTATTATTATTAGGTATGTATGTGTGTGTGTGTGTGTGTGTGTGTGTGTGTGTGTGTGTGTGTGTGTGTGTAAAATGGAAGCAGTAAGCTCCCTCCCATATTTGGGCATACCAGGGGTTGTGACACTAATTACATACATATAATATTTTTACTGTTGCCTTTTTGTTACATTTGTGTTATATTTGTCTCCCTTTATTTATTTATCAGCACAAAAATCACACACACACACACACACACACACACACACACACAAACACATATATGTTGCATTTATGCTGATAAATAAATAAATAATTTATCAGCACAAATACAACACATATGTAACAAAGGCAACAATAAAAATATTGGGTTTCTGTCTGGATGGTCTCTTGTGACGAGCCGATAGACAGAGAATGGAAGTAGTGAACTTCCTCCCATATTTGGGCATACCAGGGGTGTGTGTGTGTGTGTGTGTGTGTGTGTGTGTGTGTGTGTGTGTGTTTTGTATTTGTGCTGATATATATATATATATATATATATATATATATATATATATATATATATATATATATATATATATATATATATATATATATATATATATATATATATATATATATATATATATAATCTTAGCCTTTGTCTATAGCTTCCTTCTTTGTTGTGACATTTCTAACATTTATTGTTGTATGGTTGTTTTGTTGTTAGCATGTATATGAAATTACTTTCTCCAGTATCAAAAAAAATGATTTTTCAATTACAAGAATGTGTTAGAGTTAGTTAGAAGGCATTTGGGGGGGTTTGTAAGTGATTAACATCTTGTCAATTTCAGGCAGCCAGCAAACAAGTCAAAGGGTACTAATTACTTACACTTAACGTGACCTTGATACTACCCTCTGTTGATGCACCATAGAACAAATTTGCTTTTTTGGCAACTGTAGTGCACTACCGGCTCATATTTAAATGGTTGTCCAGCAGGATTCCTAGATCCCTCTCATAGTTACTGCTTTGAGTTAGGTACCATCTATTGTGTTCCTGGTCCCAAATCCCTAGAGAGCCAAAGCTCCTCTTCAACTTATTTGGTTTACGTCTAGACAAATGCCCATTGCATAAAACACTAGAAGATTAGGAATACCTATTGGTAACAATTTTTTCTTTGGTGGTAATAGGAGAGGAAAGAAATCTGTAAAGGAGAACTTCCTGGAATCTAGAAGAATGGGCACAACTTCATACCTGAGCATCCAAGGCTGCCTATGAGATACACCACATATTTTATGTGGAATATCTGGAAGTCCAGTTGGACAATTCATGTCCAGTTGACTCCATGCATTCTATATTTTGTATCCAGAGGCATAAACAGCAGAGGAGAATATTAGAGATTCCAGAATATAAAGAAATCAAAGTATGAGCTCTCCCATTTCTGGCTATTAATGCTACATAAGTATTCAGAACCTCAATAATATACCTCTGCAAATTATACTTTCCCCTTGGAATTAAGGCACATGCGGGCAAAAGATTAAAAACAGCAATGTTGATGAAATAAGACAACCAAGTAAAAAAGAATGATGGGAAAAAAGTAAAATCTCTTATCCAGAGAATTATAATAGCTAATCTTCAATTATTGATCAGATGATGTGAACCATTCCAGAATTTGTAAAAACACACCAGTCCATGACTGAGCCAAGAGAATTATTATTTTTTAGCTTTTCTAGCTATATTGAAGGAAAAAAATTCTTCAGAATCAACTTAAGTCAGCAAATAATATTCCTACCTCATATCTAATACCTTCCAGTTCTATCTTTTTCTCTTCTTTTTTCTTCTTCAAATTCAAAACAACAAAAGGTTGCTAACTGTCCTTGTGTTCCGGTATGCAGTGCCCTGTAGCGTCATTTTGAGGGCAGAAGTTGAAACAATTTATGTTCAGGATGTGAGGGCTTGCATATATTTTCACAGCCCTCTTTTTGATTCTTGCAGTATACAGGTCCTCAATGGAAGGCAGGTTGGTAGCAATTGTCTTTTCTGCATATCTAATTATCCGTTGAAGTCTGTCTGTCTTGTTCAGTTGCAGAGCTAAACCAGATAGTTATGGAGGTGCAGATGACAGACTCAATAATTCCTCTGTAGAACTGAAGCAGCAGCTCTTTGGGCAGTTTGAGCTTTCTGAGTTGGCACAGAAAGAACATTCTTTGTTGTGCTTTTTTGATGGCGTTTTTGATGTTAGGTGTCCATTTTACGTCTTGAAATATGATGGAACCTAGAAACTTGAAGGTCTCTACTGTTGATACTGTGTTGTCTAGTATTGTAAGAGGTGGTAGTATAGGTGGGTTTCTCCTAAAATCTACCACCATTTCTATGGTTTTGAGTGTGTTTAGTTCAAGATTGTTCTAGTTGCACCACAAGGCTAGTTGTTCAACCTCCTGTCTGTATGCAGATTTGTCGTTGTCTCAAATGAAACCAATCACTGTTACATCATCTGCAAACTTCAGTATTTTAACAGAGGGATCTTTTGAGATGCAGTAAATGGTGTATAGAGAGAAGCGGAGAGAGAACACAGCCATGGAGGGGCGGCTCCTGTGTTAATTGCACATGTATCTGATGTGATTTTGCCTAGCTTCACCTGTTACTTCCTGTTTGTTAGGAAGCTTATGATCCATTTACAAGTATGAGCAGGTACAGCTAGCTGATTTAGTTTAGTTAAAAGAATATCTGGAATAATGGTGATTCCTTCCAGATAATGCTGAGCTGAAGTCTACAAAGAGGACCCTTGCATAGGTCTTTGGAGATTCAAGATGTTGTAGAATGTAGTGCAGAATCATATTACCGAGCAAATAGATAGAAAGATGAGCATCATCTGTCGATCTATTTGCTTGGTAGCAAATTGCAAGCGGTCTAACAGCAGATCCGTGATGGTCCTCAGGTGGCCAAGCACTAGTCTTTCAAAGGTCTTCAGAACTACAGATGTTAGAGCAACCAGTCTGTAGTCGTTCAGTTCCTTGATAGAGGGTTTCTTCAGCACTGGGGTGATAATAGAGCGCTTGAAGCAAGAAGGAACATAGCACATCTCTATTGATTTATTAAAGATGCGAATGAAGATGGGGGCCAGTTAGTAAGCACAAATTTTTAAGTAAGGAGTTATCTTGTCTGGACCTGGTGCTTTTCCTGGCTTTTGTCTGTGAAATAGGCTTTGCACTTCATTCTCTGTAATCACCAGATGTGGTGGGCCCAATTGGATTTGGTAGGTTGTAGGAAGCTTAGCTGTTGTAGTTGGTGTGTCTGAGATGGGGATTGTGGAGATTGGTGGCAGTAGTTTCTGGCCTGATTGTACAGCATTCTATCTGAATGTTTCTGAAGAGAGGAACTTTAGATAAATTATTTTAGAAATTATCTTCTATTCCCTGAACTTTTTCTACATTTTCCTCATTGTAATTGCAATCTGGTAGGGAGTAATTTAGTCCCTAATCCTGTTCTAGTTTACAGTCTTTGTTTTATAAAATCCTAACCATTCCTTCTTTTCTCTCCATGCTTACCCACTTCTTGATTTTTTTATTGTTGTGTATATATGATAATATTTTTGGATAAAAGGGCTTGTATTTCTTGATATCTAAGATGAATAGGAACAATATTTCAAGTAAGTAGTTATTTTATCAAACATAATAGCTCTGCTTGTTAATTATTAAGAGGCACATCCCATAAACTACATTACAAGTCAATTATTGAGAAGATATTATCTGATTTCCTTATAAAGTGATTAAACTGGATGTTTTAAGAAAGGATAGATGCGGCTTCCGGTTTGAGGGGGCTTGCTGGTGGGAGCTGGTCGTTACAGCTCCAGAATCCTGGTCACGTTTATCTGTCGGATGAGCAATCCATCAGCCATCTGACAGCTTGTTTACCTTTTCTTTGGGCCAAGAAGATTAGGTGAGCTAATTGTGCCAGGCAACGTGCCAACTAACTCTCACAGATCGTCTCTGGGAGGGGGGAGGCCAGCCGACGGCAGAATTGTCTCCGTGCCAGGAATTCCTGCTGTGATTGGCAGCACAAAGCAAACCTCAAATCCTCAGAACAAAATATGATTTACTGAATCCAAGACGAGCGGACCCTGTACATGTGAACTTTTAATTGTTTGTATTAATCCTTAGCTTCATTTTTTACAAGAATTCCTTCTGATATCTTACTTGCTAAAGACACATTCAAAATGGCGCCGAGCAGTTTCGTAACACTGTTCGAGTTTTGAATTTCTACGGAGTTTAAAACTTCAAAGGGAAGGAGTGATTTGATACTAAATTAAACAGTAACAGCTGCACAATCGACCAGCACAAACTTATTAATTGGTTGAAGAAGATTAAAACTTGGAATGGCTTCTAAGCAAAACCTTATTCAAAAGGTTCCCCCCCCCTCCCCGGCTTCAAAAGGATCGCGTGCCCCGGCACAAAACTACAGTCATTACTTCTTCCCCCCATAGGGGAGCCATTAACTAAACAAATTTTTCAGAAGGAATTGGCTGAAGCATTTAAAAATCATGTAGTTACGATGGAAACAAAATTTAAGGAGGAGATATCCGTTGCGCATAAAGAACTGTCTGATAAACTTGAGACCCGGGTTCAGAAGATCAGGGATGATATGTTGGGGGTTGTTAATTTGTTAACAGAATATGTCTCGGAAATTGAAGACAGATTAGAAGATCTTAATGATGCCAATACTAATTTGGTATCGAAAATCGACGTAGTGCAACAAAAAGTTGGATATGCTGAAAAAGAAATCATTATGTTACAATACAGACAAATGGAACTTGCACTAAGAATAAGAGGTTTGCGTGAAAACAATCAGGAGAATTTGAAATGGATTCTTTCAGAAGCTTTCGATAGTCTGATGGGAAGGCCAGAGGGAAATTTTCATTGGCAAATTGATAAGGTTTATCATGCTAATTCCTGGATGGTGAGATAGAAGCAGCTTCCACGGGACATTGTGATTTACTTTACTACAAGAGACATGAGGAATATGATATTGCAAGAGTCCTATAAAACCAAGCTTCAAAGATTTATACCGTGTATGGGTTCTGGGAAGTCGGGGGAGGGAAGGCTGGGGGGGGTTGGGGGGAGGGTGGGAGGGAGGGATGTATATTAGGTTTGACAAGGGGTGTTAGATTTTAATGTAATATGATTCCACATGTATACTGTCTTCTCTTTTTTTTTTTCTTCAAAACTAGGATATGTTAAGTATATTGATATGGAAGCATAAATACCATTAATATAGATTGGAGTTTGCTCAGAAGCGGAAATACACCAATGAGAGGAAGAGTGGGAAACAGAATGGAGAAGAAAGATGGGAAGAGAGGGGTAGGACAGAGGGTAAGGGGGAAGATAAGGAGGATAAGGAGGAGTGGAATGTAGAGAGAGGAGAAGGAGAAAGGAAGGGGAAGTAGAGTAGGAAAGGATGATGGAGGGAAGAAACAAGGTAGGAGAGAGGTAGAAGAAAGAGGTGTATGGAGAGCAGAAGAGCTAATAATGGGTTTTTATCTTTTTGGGCATTGATGACAACTGATGTAATTACTACTTAATACAATAGGATATTGGCTATGTAATAGTATACATGTGATTGTATGTCATGAAAATGGAAAATAAAAAGTATATTTTAAATAAGAAAGGATAGATGCAACTTTTATTGAGAAGGATTAAAAAAAAAGTTAAAGAGAAGTTATTTACCTTAACCTTTTCATAAATGATTTTCAAGAAACATTAACAGAAATACAGATATGGAAGTCTATGTCTTGTAATCAGATTCTCTGTTTCTAAGTGATAGATGCCTTCAATTTTATAAGACATAGATTTTCTTCAAGACAATGTTAAATGAATCTATAATGTAACAAGTGGGTGTTATAAGAGGGTATTTATTTATTTATTTATTAAATTTATAGGCCGCCCAACCCAGAGGTAGAATGTAGCTGGCTAAAAACCTAAAACTCAGTAGAAAGAGGAACACAGAAATTATACAGATAGCTGGCAAAGAGCTGATTAAGTGAAGTGAGAGAATATTTCATCTTCAGAATACTGCACTAATTTCAAGATATGTCAATTGAACTGTATTCTCAAGAACTATTTTCTCAAGAATCATAGCTTACCAACATTCAATTAACCGTGATCTTTTGCATGTTTAGTTATTTTTGATATATTCTTAATAAAGCCCATGTATTTACCAATAAAGTCACCTCCTGGCAAGAAGGGGAAAAAACAAGATTGATTAATTAATTAATTGATTGATTGATTGATTGATTAAATACATTTTTCTTGTTTAGGATAAAGAATTTAGGATAAGCGCATACAGCAATTTATTTCTCTCTTTGAAAGTTAGAATATCTTTAGAACATGAATTATTGCTTATATTTTCAAATGAAAATAAATATTAAACATCTCATATGAAATGAAATGCAAGAACACCTGAAATTCATTTGTTTACTTACCTTGTCCAGAATGACTCTGACAATAATCTATGCTTGCCTGCCTTCGATCTTGTGGCTCCTCGCTTCCTCCATCTATATGAGAACCAAAACAACACAAGAGAGATTAGGCAAATACAATTTCTCTTCCATTATGTGCTTAAGTGTGATGTTATGTAGTCACCATAACCTCACTGAAAGCTGGCAGTGAAGATCACAAATGGCAATCACGTGACTAGAGGGATGCTGTGACCAGTCATAAGTACCACTCCTTCAGTACTGTTGTTAAGTTTGAACAATTATTGAATGCAGGGACGTGCAGTCACTAGAGGCAGGGGAGGCGGGGCCTCAACAGTCTCCTCAGGAAAAGGAAAGAATTTTAAAGAATTTTTTAAAAAATAATTAAAGCCAAGATAGCAATAGCAATAGCAGTTAGACTTATATACCGCTTCATAGGGCTTTCAGCCCTCTCTAAGCGGTTTACAGAGTCAGCATATTGCCCCAACAATCCGGGTCCTCATTTTACCCACCTCGGAAGGATGGAAGGCTGAGTCAACCCTGAGCCGGTGAGATTTGAACAGCCGAACTGCCGAACTAGCAGTCAGCTGAAGTAGCCTGCAGTACAGCACTCTAACCACTGCGCCACCTTGGTAGCAACAAGATAGTTGCTACCAGATTCCAAGTCACAGTGGCTTGGTGTCTGCTTAGTGTTAACCAAAGCAGGAGGCGAGAGAACTCGGGGCCTCCTTTGCATAAGGAATTTTTCGCCTTTTAAAAGTTAAGAAAGTGTTAAAAAGCAAAAAAATTCATATGCAAAGGAGGCACTGATTCTCCCGCCTCCTGATCTGGGAGCAGCAAATCATGCCTTGTTGTTGCAGTTGAGCACACTTACGTTGGGCGGGTTATTTTGGAGGACGTGCTTCAGAGGAGAGAGGAGTGGGGGAGAAGGAGGAGGCTTGCTCTTCACCCCTACCCAACCTTCCCAGGGTCCAGATTCCCTTCGCTGCAAGCCTTGCTGTCTCTTGCATACCAAAGGTGGGTGGGTGTGGGAGCTTTGGTGGCCCCAATTCTTCTCTGGGGGGGGGTGTCTCCTGGGGCTGCTGGCTAGAGACTCCCGAGGAGCGATCCCTTCCCTCCTAGTCCTCCTCCCATCTCCACTTTACCCGGAAGTGGGAAGGGGCAGCGGCAGGGACGTTCTTGCCGCTGTGTCCCAACAGGCCAGGTGTCTCGCATTTATGTCCGCCATAAACGCGAGACGCCTGGCCTGTTGGACACAGCGGTGGCAGGGGGAGGAATGGGCTGGGTGGGCTGGCTGGTTGGGGAGGGGGGAGCCCTTTAAAGCCCTGCTGCCACGTTTGGAGAAAGCCCCAGCGCTAGGGAGGCTTCCAACAGTCCGGCGAGGGTGACTACAACTCCCAGCGTTCCTTGCGGTTAGGTGGCCACCGGGAGAAGTCTGGGGGAGATCTTTCTGAAGCAGGGAGAGGAAATTGGCTGTGTAGGTTTGGGGAGCCTCCGAGGCGCCTGAAGAGCCCCGCAACTTGTATGGCTGGCGGTGGGAGTCCGGCTGAGAGAGGACCGCCTAGCATCGGTGGAGGGAGAGGTGGCTGAGGTGGGAAGGCAGATAGGGAGAAGGGGGTTTCTCCTAACGTGCCGGGCATTTGGCTCTCCACTGGCTTGCTCTTGTCAATCCCGTCGTCCTAAGCACGTGAGCCACCGTGTTCCGTACTAAAGCGATACAAATTCTCTCCAAGTGAAAGGTTTAGGATTGCAGCCCTGCCTAAAGAATTTCTTTCCCTGGTTTAACTTATCCATGCTCTCTCTTGGGTCTCTGCTCCGCTTTCCCTTGAGAAAAGCAGAACCGCAAACAGCTCCAACAGGTCGCGGGGTCACCGGGCTCCCCTCCCCAAAGCCGGGTCGCAGGTGGGAAGTTCCCTCTCTGTGGACGGCGTGCGGGTGGGGATTATGGGAGCTGTAGTCCCCAAGCAGTATCAGATGCTGGGGGAGTGATTGTGGGGAGGCTGCGAGGTCTGGGCGACCCTCGATCCCCAACTTCTTCCCCGGTGATCAAGAAGGCGCTCTGCACACACTCAGGAGCCCGTTGCCTCCGCCCACCAGCGGCTCGGCACTCCTCTGTCCAGCCTGGCTCAATTGGCACTTGTTCAGTGCTGCCTCAGTGGCCATGGCGGCGGGCGTGGAGGGAGGCAGTGGCAGCCCCCCAGCCCTGGCGGCAGGTGAGCGCTCCCCCGGAGGGTAGGGGCTTTGGGGCTGGGGGGAGAGGAGGGGCACCTGGGGGGGCAGGGTGGGGGGGGCTTGTGGAGGGGGGGAGGTCCTGGGTAGAAGGGGGGCAGGAGGTCCTGCCAAGGGTAGTTCTAGTTGCCTAGGAACAATCCGACATTCCCTGCGATTCCCCCAGATTCTTAGCCTGTATAGACATAGCCTGGCACTTTCTTCTACAGACCTTCATGCCCCAAACCATCATTGTTGCAAACCACCCAGAGTCACCAAGAGGGAGTGGTTGGCCATATAGACCTCACTTAATTCCTGCAAGAGCATCAGGACCATATTTATGGCTTTATCCACAGCAACGTCACCTATCCAGTCACATATTTTTGTCCTCATTTCACTGAGCCCTTTACTAAATACTCCGTTTTTTTTTCCATTCATGCTTTATTTCAGTGACGTGCGCTGAGCTTCATGGCCGGTGAGGATCCCGCTCTATGGCGGACGGAGCGCCGGGGCTTCGGCGGGGCTTTTGCGCTTGCCCCACCGGCCATGAAGCTCACCGCATGTCACTGATTGAATGAGTGGTCATTAAGCGAGGATCCCTTAAACTGCTATTTTTGTAAGCATTGTAATAGCAATGCCTCTATGATTTATTTCTTAGTGCCTCAATTACATAGTATCTTTAAAACCATAAAAATAACTTATCTTGATCTCTCCATAAATGTCTGAACTAAACCAGTTATTTTCTTATTCAACTCATATGTTCCAAAGCACAAAAGCATAGTTAATAACATACTAAAAGAAATCTACATTTGAGAATCATCTAATCATTCTATAAAGTGCTCCATCACACTAAAATTAGCATTTAGTAATCACAAATATTTATTTTTTATATAAAGCATGATGCTCACTGGTAATAACTAATAACTACATACCTATGTAAACATCATACAATGTAGGACCAGACCAAACTGTCCATCAAAATGCAACTAATTTTAAATGCATCATTTATTAATCAAATTTCAAAGTCAGTAACAATTTAGAAAATAATTCTTTATTAGGCATCAGGGTAGAAACTATGATACTGTGAATTCTAATCCCATTTTAGAATTTACAAAGATGCTGAATGGCCTTGGATCATTCTCACTTTTAGCCCCTAGAAATAAGTCTCACTTCTCAGAAAATTTGCCAAGAATTATTTCACAGATGTTTAGAATATCTTTTGAAAAAATCCTCTATGCTCAATATTATATTCATTGCTACCTGGTTCTTAGCAACTAAAACGATTAAAGCCCTGGAGACAAAAACATATGAAAAAGGCTTGCAGGATTTGGGTTTGGCTAGACTAGAGAAAAGAAGGACTAAGAGGGACATGATACCAGTATTTCAGTATTTTAGAGGCTGCCACAAGGAGGAAGGGGTCAACTTATTTTCCAAAGCACCAGAGAGCAAGATGAGAAACTACAGATGGAAACTAATCAAGGAGAGATGCAACCTAGAATTAAGGAGAAACTTAATTAGCTAGTGGAACAGCTTGCTGTCAGAAACTGTGGGTGCTTCATCACTGGAGGTTTTTAAGATTAGACTGGACAATCACTTGTCTGAAATGGTATAGCACAGTGATAGCGAATCTTTTAGAGACTGAGTGCACAACCTGCAACCCAAAACCCACTTATTTATTGTAAAGTGCCAACACTGCAATTTAACCTGAATAATGAGATTTTACTACCTAAAATAATGATAAACAAGGCAGAGTTCAGCTAATTGTTCTTTAAAAAACATGATAAATGCACTTTTATGCACCTTCATTTTTTCTGCTTTTGAAATATTAATCAACAATAAAAAATAAAAACTTGTAATATCATTTCTTTCCCCCCTTTCTCTCTCTTCCCTTCCCTATTTCCCTCCCTCCGTTTTTCTCTCTTTCCCTTTCTCTCTCCCTCTCCCTCTGTCCCTCCTTCTTCTCTTTCCCTCCCTCTCTTTCCCTTCCCCTTTTTCTCTCTTTCCCTCCCCGCTCTCTGCCTGTTTCTCTCTCTCTCTTTCCCTCTCCCGTTTCTCTTCCCTCTCCTTTCCCTCCCTCCCTCCCTCCCTGTCTTTCTATCTATCTATCTATCCATCCATCCATCCATCCATCCATCCATCCATCCATCCATCCATCCTCTGCTGCCCAGCTTCACGTGTCGTGTGAATCCAACTACCTGGGCTGGGGAGGGGGAGTGGAGGCTGGCAGGCAAAGCCAAGCGCTAGAGATCCACACAAAATAAGGCAACTCCAACTTGGATCCTGCTGGGGAGACAACTCCTCTTCCCTCTCCCTCTCTTCCCCTACAGAGAGGGTCCTGGCAGCCTGGGCACAGCTACCTCCTTAGAGGTGACCAGAAAGCAAACAAATGTGGCAATCCAGCTGGGAGGCAATGGTGCAGAGCCCAATTCTGGCTAGCAAAAGCAGAGCAGGTAGGGTACAAACCTTCCCTGCTGCCACGGCACTGGCCGGGAGGGATGCGTGAGCCTAACGTTTGGAGCCACATTTGGCGGAGTTTGCAAGCAGGCTCAGCACAGCTGCTTAACGGGGAGGGAGACCCTGGCCCGTTTGGTTTGCTTCAGTGTGGGGTGGGAACGCAGAAGACAGAGGAAATCTGTACCTTTTAGAGTTCAGCCCTCAAAGACTCCTTTGGGGTGACTGGGGGTGGGTGGGTGAGGAGCGGGGCCAGCCAGTGGTGGGATCACCTGACAGGAAGCTGCAGCGGAGGGAGAAAAAAGCCTGTGACTTGCCGACACCCACCCTATGGCATACTGTGCTGGGGCAACAATGCACTCAGAGTGGCCTCTGCTTGTCACTTCTGGCAGGCGTGCCATAGGTTCGACATCAGGGGTATAGGATCTCCTGTTTGAACAGAGGGTTAAGCAAGGTCCCTACCAGCTCTATTCTGATTGAACTAAAATAGATTACATACCGTAATAGTACCGCCATTGTACTATGCATCTTGGTTCTTCCAAGGCAAAAGACTGTTCTCCTTCAGCAGCTCCACCATCTATATCCCCCTCCCCCAATCCTGATCTTTTTTGGCTGCCCTGCACAGCCTAAATAGGCCACTGTATTCTCTCACCACTACCCAACATGAATCGTCCTCCCTGTCCTTTTATGACTTATCATATAATTCCTACCCTTTGCTTGGCTTACTACTTCCACTGAGGAGTGCTGCCTTAAGACCTTAAGCATTGCATGGAATTCCTGAGTTGCAAAACACCAATAAGCACTATAGCTACAGCGCACAAAGATGGCTCAGAAATCTCCAACCATGTGGCTCTGGTTTTGTAATAGTTTTGCAATTAATTGAAGCAGAAGAAAATCCAGAGAGCGCATCCAGGAGTCCCCAAAGCCATGGTGAGGCTCCGGTGCTACTTGCCATACCATGGCTTCAGGATGCATCCTCTGGGGGGTTTTGCCTCAAGTAGTCGCAAAACCATTTCAAGGCAAAGAGCCTCTGAGCTACACTGCAGCAAGAAGCACCTGCCCATCTCATGTCATGCTCCATTGGCCACTTATCAAATAAGAAGCAACCCACACTCCAGCTCCATCTTGCCCGTGACTTCACCACCACCTCCTAAAATCATCCTCATACTCCGAACTGACATCAATGGCATATGGAAAATTTCTGCTGTGCTTCCCCTGCACGCCAGGATGATGAGCCCAGTGGAGGGGAGGCAGGCAAAGACAATAATCAGTTGAGGGAACAGTAGTGGGCAGCTGTAAATGCAGCAAACTCATTTTTGTATCATGTGACCATGGTCACAAATCCACTTTTTAAGCACCATTGTAAACTGTTCACCTTTGAACAGTCACTGAACAGTCACTGAATGATTGGACATTAAGCAAGGATTAGCTGTAATTCTGTATCTTTTTTCAGCCGTCTCTTTTAGGGTGAAAATGTCACCTTCCTTTTGAGTAAATATGCTTCTAGGAAGAAAAGTCTACTACAAATGTATGAAGGAGCTAGGTGAACCTCTAGGATTATGTATGTGGCAGAAGTATGTAAACCTCTTCTTTAGCGCATTTCTTTAGACACAAGTGACCTATTTAGTGCCTGCCTCTGAACCAGGATGGCTTGCTTTCACTGATGCAACTTTAAATTCTGAATTGTACCAGCAAATTCTATAGGAAGATGTCAAGTATCTTATTCATGATTTAAAGCTCAAGAGAAAATGGATGATGCAGCAAATGACCAAATCATACGACCCAAAAATGGTTAAAATTGGTTAACATTTTGGAATAGCCAAGTAGAAGTCCTAATTTAAATCCTATAGAAACATAGTAGAATGACCTAAAGCAGGTACTTCATATAAGGAAGTCCCCTAATATTCCTGTTGAAGCTGTTCTGTAAGGAAAAAGGCTAAAATTCCTCCAAGCCAACATGCAGGGTGATAACAGTTATTGGAAACATTTAATGCAGTCATTGCTGTGCAAACAGGGCAAACCAGTTTTTGCAAAGCAAAGTTTCATATGCTTTTGCTACACACAGTTATATTCTGTAGCTTTGAATAATTTTCTTCAATAAATAAGTAAAATGTTTTTGATTATTTCTTTAAGTGGGTTCTTTTTATCTAGTTTTAGGATTTATGTGGAGAACGGATCAATAGAAAATGAAAATTCAGAGTTCTTAAGCTTTTAAGTATTATTGCATTGTGTTAAGAGTACAGTATACAGCAAATGGTACCAACACACTACATATCTAATATCAATGGTGTTAGATAAAGATGTTTCCCGGCCCCAGTACTTTTTAACCTCTACATCAATGATGTGCCAGATGTCTTCTGCTCTCAGGATGTTCACAGTTACATAATAAATTATCAACATTATTCTAAAGGCAGGTTATATGATCCCTATGGACAATCTCAATCTTGGACTAATGAGACAACTCCAAAAGTTAATGCTTACTACATTATTAATCTTTTGAAATTAAATAAAGTTATCAGGGAATTGTGTAGCTGGTGTCCAAATGGAATCAGAAACGCTGACAAGTACTTGTGGTTTATATAAATAAATATATTTATAGTAAATAAGAGAGGCAAACAGGAGCATCATTAAGTAAATCAATACAGTAGGAACATCAGTAAATCACAGATAGCACATCTAGCACACAGAGGGAAAAAGTGGGAAACAAGGAAACTCCTCCTTTACACTCACAGCAACCAATCACAGCTTAGATTGCTTCATGCAGTGGCCAGCTCTCTTCAACCAGTTTAGCTATAACTGTGTGTTCTTATTCATTGTCCAACTCTTTACTGCGCCAGCTATTAACATTTAAATATCTTAACAGGTTGTTTCACAAGATCCTTGTGTTTCTGTATAGCCAATGGCTTTGTCATGTGGTAAGCCAAACTGTCTTTCTAAAGACAATGGTTAAATGCAGCATTGCAGGCTACTTCAGCTGACTGCAGTTCTGCAGTTTGGCTGTTCAAATCTCACCGGCTCAGGGTTGACTCAGCCTTCCATCCTTCCGAGGTGGGTAAAATGAGGACCCGGATTGTTGTTGGGGGCAATATGTTGACTCTGTAAACGGCTTAGAGAGGGCTGAAAGCCCTATGAAGCGGTATATAAGTCTAACTGCTATTGCTAATAAATTAGATCTATTACATTTTCTTTCACTGCTTCTCTGACATAAAAAAAATATTTTATGTCAACATGTTTGCTTCTGATTTTTAACTCTCACCTATTTCCATTTGTACATATGCTGTGCTATCTTCAAACACTTGGATAGCTCCCTTCACCTCAATATTCAAATCCTTCAATAATTGTACATTTTTCTTTTTTAGCTTAGAATATACCCTCCTTTTTGTAGTTTCTTTATTTCTATTCCTACATAGTTCTTTATTTCTCTTAGAATCTTTGCATTTCTTTTGTTCAGCCATAGGTAAACCAGAGGTGAGTTTGCACCAGTTCAGGCAAATTAGTAGTGGCAATTGCGACTGGGTTGTGAAACCAGTAGGGACGGCAGGCTTGCCATGCCTCCGAACCGTTTCCCCGGTTCACTGCAGTATGTATTTTTAACATTTTTAGTGTTCTGCACATGTGCAGACCTATTTACAGGCAACTGTGCACTCGCAGGGAGTGTCAGTCGCGCGCACGTGCTTCGCTCACGCATGCACGCAAATCACACGTGCACCGGACCGGCAGTAATGCCAGCAGAAACCCATCCCTGAGGCAAACCCAATACCACCTGGCAATTTCAAGGTCAACAAAAATGACACATACTTTCACCGCATCTGTTGTGAATCTTCTTGTTTGCTCTTTCAGACTTATTTGCAACCCCCTTGTTTGCTCTTTCAGACTTCCTTGGAACAAACTGTTCCTGTTTCATAGGTATCCCACTTTCTAAGCATTTCTTTAAGCTATTCTCAGAACTTGAGCCACTTTCAGATCTTTGATCAATATATATACATGAATGCTCATCCACTAAAAGGCATTAAAATTTCAGGCATGCACCTTTTCCCAATTCTCAAGTTCTGAAAAATTTGTAAAATGTGTAATAATTACATTTTTGGGTCCATCTGTAAACCTATATGCCTTTGATCTTGATTATAGTGGCTTATAAATTTTAATTTCCTTGTCTTTAGCTGTCCTTTCTTTCTAACAGTTTTGGGAATTGCACCCATGCATTGCCAATGGTTCTTAAATGTGTCAAAGATGGTTGTCTTCCATACAACATGTTATATGAAGTTTGATTAATTGCTGAACTGCAAAGATCTATTGTCCAAATAATTGGCAGTTAAGATTGCCTCATGCCAATACAGTTTACCCATTCTTGCGTCTGCTAGTAACACATCTTTCATATTTTGTACTACACCATTCCTGTGCTCATCAACTCCATTCTCTGCCAGAGTGTTGTGGTTGGTTTTTCTAAGTTTTATGTCTTACTTTCTCAGCCATTGCTGCAACATATTAGACATGAACTCTGATCCTCTATCTATTTGTAGTTGACTTACATGTTGATTATACCTGCTTTCTACAAACATTACCCATTGTTTTAATTGTTGAAACACATTTTGCTTTTTAGCAAATAACAAAACCCATATCATGAGAAACCATCAACAATTTCCAAAGCAAATTTGTCCCCTCCCATGGGGCCCTCTATCCCCCATGGGGATAGCGGACCAATTAAATCAGCATGCACATAATGAAAATTTGTTTCATATTTTTTATCATTTCTTTTGTTGATAAAGTATATTTTTGATTTGGCCTCTTTGTAAATAGCACAATCCAAAAATTTGTCACAATCTTTTACATTTAAACTACAGCTAGGTCAGGCATTTTCTGCCATACTTTAAAGGTTGCACGACCCAACCTTCTGTGCAACAAATGTGCACACCCATTATGCTTTGGTTCATTAGAAAACATTGTCTCTGCGCTGCCACCAGTTTCTTTGTGGTTCAAAATATATAAATTGTTCAGTCTCAAACCTTATGCACCCACCGTTATTCTTTATGACCTTGCATGTACCCTTTGCAAAAATTACTTCATACACATTTAGCAAATTGTGATCTAAATCTGGTTCACATAAAACCTTATCAAACAATTTACAAATACATGATTCATATATCGTTCCTTTTCCTTGTACAGAAAAATAATTACTATTTGCCAGGCTTACAAATTTCTGGGCAACCTATCCCAGACAAGAAAATAGTTTTGTGTTATTTACAATATGTTCACTTGCCATACTGTCCCAACATCCACATGCCTTTGTTGTTTTTGTTATTTGCCTTCACTACAGAAAACTGTGTGTCTTCTTGCTTCTGTCTCTGTGCTTTGTCTCTCCTGCTTGAATCTTTTAATATTCTTACTGGACAATTTCTCCGGATATTTTGAGAAGATCCACATGCAAAGCAGCATTTTACAATTCAGACTTTCTCTCTCACCTTGTTAACTCACTGGAAAACAGTTTCATTCTGACTGGGCTGCAAATTATTATTGTTTCTTTCTAATCTTTTATGTTCTTCTTCCAAAAGTTTCCCAGTCAGATAACTCATGGTTAAATCACACTCATTCATGGACTCAAGGCTTATTACGAACACAATACAATATACACTTGTGTGCTTCTGAAAACACCATTCCTTGCACTTGTAACTCAAGGAAGATTTTCCTCATAAACTGGAAGTGTTCTGATACACTTTCTCCAGACTGTAGCTTTGCTCTATAAAATTTTCTGGCAAGAGTAACTTTGCTGCTTGCAGTTTCCTTGTATTCTGCATAAGGGCAGCCAGGATTCTCTAGCAGATGTAAGCCCACGCACATGTATTACCTGACTATCTTTCAAGCATAAAATTATGCTGGATACTGCTTTTTCAGTTTGTCTTTGCCCCTGCTTATTGAGATCTGCTGGAGGATTGCTTACAACTGTCCACAAATCCTTCCTCCACAGAAACATCTGCATGTTTAGGCTCCATGAGACATAATTTGTCTCATTAAGACAAGCAAAAGAAAATTCTCTCCCCATTCCTCTAACAGATAGCACCGTGCAGGCTTTACAGGCCAATAATCCTCAACCTCCCTTAGGCTCACAAAGAAACTTTTACTTCAGAAAAATACTATTGGCTCTTCACAGTGCTTTGGACCCCTTAACTTGTTTTGGCCTTAAACAGTAGGGTCTTGAACAGGGTGGGATAAAACAGCACTGTGAACGAAGGCTTGTCTTGGATGAAGCCTTCATCCTCCGATATATCCTACTCTCCTGGCTCCTTGTCCCCCATGATTGAAACCTCACTACAAAGGGGGGGGGGAAATGGGCATCCTGCCTATGAAACAAACCAATTGGAGACTGTAATTGCAGACCTGATAAGCGAGGAAACCCTGGTGGAAGTTGGTTTGGAAAGCCTCTCTGGAGCAGCGCAGACTCTATGCCCTGTGTAATGGTCTCAAAGATAATGGTATGCCATTCCTGAGAGAGACCAGGGCCTGGATCCTTCCCAGAGCGGAGGCCCGCTGCTGTGGAAGTAAAGGTAGCTGATGGGGCAGAAGGTATAGTAGCAGAAGCAGGCTCTAAAGTTACAGACGCTAAGCAAGAGAGAGGAGCAAAATCCTCCTCATAACAAGCTGCCTGAAAGGGGTGCATCTCATTAGTATCATTGAGTGACCAATCCAGCTGACTATCTTCCAGAATCTGTGAATTCTGTCTTCAAAGGGCAGGAAATCTCAGGCCTACTCACTGGAATCCTGAAAGCCCTGTGCTTCTGCTTACTTCTGGGCCTTGGAGAACTGTTTTTCCGATGCCTTTTGCCTCCTTTTCAGCAGCTGATGAGGCCCTCCTTGAAACTGGGGCCTGGGACTTGTCTGAGGCTCCCCTAGAAGATGATCTCTGCTTCCTGGGGGAAGGTTCTGTCCGGCTGCTGCTTGCAGGCAAAGAATGGTTCGCCATTTTGAAAACAGCCATTAGTACTTTGAATCTTTATTCCTGCTCTAGTGGCCAAGCAAAGGTAAGGCAAATCCCAAGCCTGGGAAGGAAACCCCTAAATGCACTGCAACTTTGCCTGAACCTTCACGCAATGAAGGGACTGCAGAGAAACTCACTGTGAATGCTAGCCATGAAACAAAGTGGCACGAAACCAGCAACACAGTTTGCAAACGCCCCAGAGGATCTACAATATGGACCAGGAAGCTTCGGGCCTTGGTGATGCATGTTGAGCACAATGATCCAAACCATGTAGAAAAGCCAACAGAGTGAAGATCAGCTTGATAAGGCTATCTCTCCCTCGCAGAAGAAAAAAAATGGCACAAAAAGAGGCTTCAGCGCTCCCTCCGAGCCTTTGGAAGCCTCCGGAGTTCGAAACAGTGCAGTGATAAAGTTTAACACTGCCGCTGCAACTTGGAAGGGGGTGGGCTCAAACTAGCCTTTCTGTCCTTTGGTGCTGCTCTAAGCCTTTTATTTTCACTAACTAAAAGAATCAACGCATGCTAATGAGAAATTGTGCCTCTCTAGCCAGACTGAGAAGAAAAAAATGAGACCTTAGCCGGCAGGAAGAGGTGTTGCCAAAGTTTTTCACTTCTCAGTCTCTGGCCAAATAGACAGAAGTTAACCCATGCTTGGACTCTCAAAGCAGCGCACAGGAGAATCTCAAGTTTTATTGTTGCTTTGTTTTCAACTTTCAGACAATGATCATTTTCTGATAGATTAATTTCTATTCTCAGGAATTATTGCATTATTTACTCATTTTTTTTAGAAATCTTATCAAATATTCTAAGATTCCAAATTTGTCCGATCCATTTAAAATTGTCTTAGCTTAAATTCTTATTTAGTTTTTTACTATTTCTTTTATATTCTTTAAATCCTTTAAACTGTTAGCTAACTATTCTTCTATTTTGGGATGAAGTTTTATTCACCAGGTAGTTTTTCAGCCTTGTTATTTAGAAGATCTCTTTTGGTTATAAAATAATTGCAAATTCAAAGGTGATTAGCTAATGAACCCCGTGTCCTTAAAGATTCATGGTTGCAAGCTTGATGGTTTTTATCATCTCCAAGCTTTCAAACCTTCGAGGCAACCACTATCCTCAGGTCTTCTCATTAGGAGCATCTATCCAGAGTACCAGTGGGGATTCTCTCATTCCTTCTTAATCCGAGGAGATTCTGTTGGATCGAGTTTGTCACTAGTTTGCCAGTTGTCAGTGCAGCAG
Organism: Thamnophis sirtalis; assembly: GCF_051295495.1. NCBI lineage: Eukaryota > Metazoa > Chordata > Lepidosauria > Squamata > Natricidae > Thamnophis > Thamnophis sirtalis. The sequence goes on along the minus strand of NW_028261384.1, from coordinate 87,110,683 downwards.
CATCTCCACTCTAATTGGCCATTTTTCTTACTTAGCTGCTGAAGCTACAGTATACTGCTTCTTATCATTGTATCATCCCCTGTAAGCATTTAAGATAATCCTCACCACATTTCAAGCTAATTAATCTTATATTATAAACTTGGGAAAATGCATCCTGTTTCATAACTTGATGCCATAAATAATGTTTGAACCCAAATTTGTATGTTTCACTAATTTTATTCAATAAATGCTAAATGAATTCCATCTGTGGGCAATTGTTACCAATTCCAAGTTCAAGTAAAAAGGATTGACCCCCACCTGAAAGAACAAAAAAGGAGGCATGAACTTATGGGAATGAAAATTAAAATTCACCTCGAGAATAATGTTTTAGCCATCATATCAGCACTATAACCAAAGGCAAGGTACTAAGAAAAGTATATGATTAGCTAAAGACTAAATTATGAAACTAGGAAAATAACTTAAAGTGGCCACTTGGAATATGTGAACTAATTTTCAAGTCAGATATCATAAAATATTTATCGTGAACTATTTTAATATAAAATTTCAACTGTGGCATAATCAGAATTAGTACTCATTGGATTTGAAAATGTCCATGTCCACATACCAGACAATGATGACTGGATGATGTTGTGCTACTCGGAAAATGAGAAATAGAAGGTATTGGCTGAGCTATAGAAACTATAGCTTCCAAAACTATTGTGAAACTTTCGTCTCATGTAAATTAGCATTTCTGTCACTTTCAGGAATAAGAAAAATGAAAGTAATCAAACAAGTACAGATTGAGTTCCTTCCATTGCCATTGAAGGAACTAATTCTGATTGTTAGTGAAGGAAATTTTCGAGTTGGTAACAACTGGCAATGAAAAAATAATGATAGGAAAATTTGATACAAGAAAGATGAATGACAATAGCTGCACCTACTACTATTTGCAACAGTTAAAATCTGGAAACAGTTTATTTCAGCACCCAGTAAAACATCAATTGACTTATTGTTCACCCACTAGAAAGGATAAATCAGTCCTCATCTATTTTCTAATTAGCAAGTCATTTTCAAACAATTATTCATGGATGCCAGAACAAGAGACCAAATTGCCATTATGATCATCATCTTGTGCATGCAATATTACAACTCTAACTGAAATGAACTGCTCATAACACAGGCACACCCAAATTTATGAATGGGTGGGAACTACAGGACTCTACTTGCCAACAACAAATCCAACTAATGTTTAGCAGCTGATTTGTCACCCTTGAACCAATGATTGAATACTATGAATTTCAAAAAAATATTAATTTGTCTTATAGTGGTGAATACAATCATGGATTTGGATGAATACCTAGCACTGTTAGACAACAAAGCCAGTGCAAAGTCAAAGGTGTGTGACAATACTCACCAGCTTAATAAGCACATCTGTACCTAGCTCAAAGCAGAATGCAACACATATTGGAATAACATTGCATTGAACTACATTGAAGCAGTTGCACATTTATAATGAATACTGCAGTCTCTAAAGCACATTATACCTTGTCAGTAGTAAATTGTTGGCTCCACTCTTTCCTTCAAAAGATCTAACCGTTTGAAGAAATATCAAATGTGTTTTTTTCATGGAAACAAACAATAATAATGTCAATTTCCGAGAAAGGAGAGAATCAAGAGTGCAAGAATGATCATGAGATTGTCAGTCATGAGCAGGGTATTTTGAAAGCTCTCCATCAAAAGTTTCAGAAAAGAAGAAAATAATTAGCTCAAGAACAGTGCAATTTTTGGCCTACAAAAGAATATGGTGGCCAATTAGAACAATTGCTTGAGGAATACAGTGTGATTTGTGCAGATAGTGAAAAAGACCATTGGCTTACCTGAATGGTCGTTCTCGAGGCGCTGCGGAGTGTCCAAGCTCGGGTTAACTTCAGCTTGCTGCCCAAGGAACTGAGTTTGAAACTTTGTTGTAGCTCCGCCTCCTGGTTGCTCCAGAGGCTCAGTTTTAAAAAATGAAGGAGATCGATAGTCCATGACCGAACTAGTCCAAGTCCAAGTCATGAAGGTGCTAACAACACACCTCATGGGCCCACCTTAAGGGTGGGTTTGGACACTCGGCAGCACCTCGAGAACGACCATTCAGGTAAGCCAATGGTCTTTCTCCTAGGCGCTGCTTGGAGTATCCAAGCTCGGGACATACCCAAGCTATGTCGAAGTTGGGAGGGAAGAAGAAATGTCCGGGGCCGCAGTGCTTGCCATGATCCTCTGTAGAACTCTCCTCCCAAAGGATGCCTCAGCAGAGGCGAAGGTGTCTAGTCTATAGTTACATATGAATGGAGACGGACCAGACCACGTCGCAGCTCGGCAGATTTCTTCTATTGGAGCTTGCGTAGCCCAGGCAGCCGAAGTTACAGCGTTCCTCGTAGAGTGTGCTGTTATGCGCGAGGGAACCGGCCTGGCCTGAGTTTCATAAGCCAACTTGATGCATGCTCTGAGCCAGCGTCCGATGGTAGAGGACATGACTTTCTTCCCCATGGAGGCCGGCTGGAAAGACACAAATAAGGCCTCCGACCTACGGAAAGGTCCGCAACGGTTCAAAGGGTGATGCGGTCAATGCCTGCAGAACAACAGTCAAGTCCCAGGTAGGGTATCTGTGAATGGTTGGTGGGCAAAGGTTGGACGCCCCCTTCAGGAACCCTTTTACCTGTGGATGTGGTGAAATCGGAAGTTGAGAGTCAGAAGACAGAATGGTGCTCAGGGCAGCCACCTGTCTACGGAGAGTGTTTGGTGCTAGCCCTTTGTCCAAACCGTCCTGAAGAAATTCCAGGACTTGCGGAATAGTCGCGGAGGATGCCACAAGGTGATAGTTGAGGCACCAACTGGAGAAGGCTGTCCACGTAGCCTCATAGATTCTGACAGTGGACGATCGTCTGGAGGCCTGAATAGTCTGGATGACTCTGTCGGAGACAGCCAGTTGCAGCCACTGGGGCTCCGGATGTTGTACGACCCCCTGGCTGAGGGAGATTTGCTCCTGAGGTATGCGCCACAGCCGGGACACCGACAGGCTGACTAGGTCGGCGAACCAAGTCCTCCTTGGCCAGTAAGGAGCGACTAGGAGCACCTCCGCAGCTTCTTCCAGAATCTTCCGAATGACATGTGGTATCAGAGGGAGCGGAGGGAAGGCGTACAGCCGACCTGGGGGCCAGCGGGATCTTAGAGTGTCCGTGCCCTCCGCCCCTGGACAATGGAACCGGGTGAAGTACCTGGGAAGTTGAGCATTGGCCGGCGAGGCAAACAGATCGACCACCGGGGGGGGGGGGCGAACCTCTGAGACAGCTGGTAAAACAGCCTCGGGTGCAGATGCCATTCCGAATTCTGGATGGTTGTTCTGCTGAGCCAGTCCACTGTCAGGTTGTCCACGCCGGAGATGTGGTCTGCTCGTATTGACGCCAGATGACTGTCCGCCCAACGACCCAGAGTCTCTGCTTCCGACATCAGCACCAGAGACCGCGTGCCACCCTGGTGGTTGATGTAGGCTTTTGCGGCAATGTTGTCCGTCAGAATCAGTACATCGCGGCCTCTGACCTGGTCGAGGAAGTGGCGCAGGGGGAGTCTTGCGGCCCAGAGCACCAGCCAGTTGATGTTGTGGGTCGCAGGTGCCTGCGACCACCTGCCCTGGACCACCGCAGTTCCCAGATGTGCACCCCAGCCGAAGAGGCTGGCATCTGTGGTGAATTATCAGCGGCTTCGACTCCCTGAAGCATGTGCCTTTGAGAAGGGCTTCCGTCTGCCACCAACGGAGGGAGCAGAGGACCTTCGGTGGGACTCTTACCACCCGTTTTGAGTTGCTGGCCTTCTTCCTCTGGAGAGGGAGCAGGAACCATTGCAGTTCTCGCGTGTGCAGCCGCACCCATGGAACCACCGCGATGCAAGACACCAGCTTCCCCATCAGCTGTGAGAGAGAGAGGATCGGGGCTGACCCAGTCGAGCAGATGCTCCTCATCAGGGTCCAGATGCTGTCGACTCGCTCTTGAGTGAGGAAGACCTGGCAGGTTTCGGAATCGATGATCGTCCCGAGGTGCTGGATCCTGCAGGTCGGGTTCAGGTGGCTCTTGGCGAGGTTGACGGAGAACCCATGAAGCTGCAGGGCCTTGATGGTGGTGGCCAGGTCTGCTTGGGCTTGCCCCTGGACGACGAGTGGATAAGTATGTCATCCAGGTAGCATTCCAATCTGACGGGCAAAGACCGGAGTCGTGCGGCTACAGCTGCCAGCAGCTTGGTGAAAGTCCGCGGGGCTGACGAGAGTCCGAAGGGAAGGGCCCTGTACTGGAAATGGCGATGGGCGAACTGGAACCTCAGGTACTGGCGGTGCGCCGGGTGGATCGGAACATGCAGATACGCCTCCTTCAGGTCGATCGATGTCAGCAGATCGCCCGGTCTGACGCAGCCCAGGATGGTCTGGAGGGACTGCATCTTGAAGCGCTTGTACGCCAGATGCTTGTTCCGCTCCTTGAGGTCCAGGATCGCCCTCACCCCCCCTGATGACTTGGGGACCAGGAAGAGGATGGAGTAAAACCCCCTGCCTTCTTGACCCCTGGGGACCTCATCTATGGCCGCTATCTCTAGAAGGTGTTGTATCTCCGCCCTCATCAGTTGTAACTTGTGGGCGGACCTGGGGATAGGGCAACGGAGGAAGGTTCTCGGAGGGAAGGACAGGAACTCCAGGGTCAGCCCGTGGCGGACCGTGTTCCTGACCCAGCTGTCCGTCGTGGTCTCCTCCCACTGGGCGGCATAGAGCTGGAGGCGGCCGCCTATGGGGGGGGAGCCCTGTGACGGTCACTTTGACTTCCTAAAGGGCTTGTTGGAATAGCCTCCCCGGAAGGATTTGTGGAAGCCTTGCTCCTTCCCTCTATCCCTAAAGGAGGGCCTATCTTGGGCGCGATCCTGCGAGGCGCCATAGCTCGACTGGGACCGGCAGTGGAAGTGGAGGGCTTGTTATTCCGAAAGGAATTTTTGCGAAAGGGCTGACCTTTCCGTTCGTGTTTCTTTGTGACCGGAGGGAGCACCTTGCGCTTATCCTTATTCTCGGTGAGGAATGGATCTAGGGCCTCTCCGAACAGCTTACCCCCCTTGAAGGGGGCGGAAGCCACCTTCCATTTCGCTTTTACATCAGCCTGCCAGTGGCAGAGCCACAGCAGGCACCTCGAGGTGACATTCGAGGCCAGCGCCCTGGATGAAAATTTAGTGGCGGCCAGGGATGCATCAGCAGAATACTCCATGGCAGCAATGATCTTGGTGATGTCCTGCCTAGTTCTGGAGTTACCTGCCGGGAGGCCAGCCTGCAGTTTGCGGAGCCAGAAGAGGGCTGCCCTGCCAAAATAAGAGGAGCTGGTGGAAGCGCGCATGGCCCAGGCGGTGGCCTGGTGCGTCTTAAGAGCAGCGGATTCCACCCTCTTGTCCTCTGCCTTGAACCCTTCCAATAGCTCGGCTGGAAGGGAAGTGGGGGATGTGAGGGCCATAATAGAATCATCCACCTGAGGGACCTTGAGGAGCTCCTCCAGGGGGGCCTCCATGGTAAATAACTTCCTATCCGTCCCACTCGGATTGGCCAGAGTCCCCGGCTGAACCCATTGTCGCTGAATGATGTCCAAAAACAACTTGGGTGCTGGCACGAGGTCCAAAGGCGGAGGAACCTCATTAAAAAGGCCTGCGCCGGGATCCTGGGGCCCTATGACTATGCCCATGACCGGATCAGGTATAGGCTTTGCTGCGGGAGCTGGGAGACGCATCTGGGGACCTGCAGCCCTGGCCTTCGTAAGGAGGGGCTTAAACATGGCCGGATTGAAAAGGGCTGTTTGGTGGCAGGCTCCTCATCCTCCGATAGGACCGAAACCTCCACCTCAGGCTCCTCCTGATCTGACACCTCACTAAGTCCCGTGGGAGCAGGAGAGGGTGCCCTAGCTTCAGGGGCCTTGGGGACCTTGGCCTGACTGGGAGCAGGCTTGTGCGCCACAGGGGGCAACTGAGCCACCAGCTGAACCATGCCATCTGAGATGCCCCTGGATATGGCTCGAGCTTCCACCTCCTCCATGGCCCTGGATAGGATGGACTCCTGACCCTGAGGGGGAGGGGGCTCCAATTCAGATGGAGCTAAGGATTCTTCCTCAGCCCCTGAATCCATGACTGCTAGGGAGTCCATAGCCATGGAATGGGTAGGGGATCCCAAGGAAGCCCTATGAGGGTTGGGAGAGAACCCAAAGTCCTCACTGCCTGGGCCTAGAGGGGATTCCCCTCGCTGGGATTCACCCCTGGGAGACCCACCCCCTGTCTCGCTGGGGGATGACTCCATAGGGATTTTGCGCTGCGCTGCCTGGGCCTTCTGGAACTGTTTCTCCAGGGCCTTCTGGCGGCGCAGTGCCATTTTTTCCTCAGCCTTGGAGGCCGAACCTGCCTTAGGCTGCTTCTCCCCTGGGGAAATACCCCCCCCAACTCCCTTGCCCAATGGATTGGGCCTGCTACGTTTACTGGGAGTGGGCCCGGTCTTTTCCCCTTGCCTCTCTTCCATGCTGCTATTATTAAGCTGCTGCTCCATTCTGGCAATGGCAATGGAACCAGGCCTGGGGTAGGCCAGAGCTTGATCCACACGCTGGGCCTTAAAGGGTCAGAGGCCTAGCCGGCTGAAGAGAGGAGAGGGAGGCTGGAGCTGGCTGATGAGATCAGCCTAGCACCTGCAGATCCGCGCTGAGGCAGGTAGGCGGGGGTTTGAAGCCTGGGTTCCCTGCGGCCGCTGGAAGGAGAAGGAGGGCAAGAGACAGCGTGGGCTCCCACGTGAGTCTCCGGGCTTAAGGCGGCCCTCTGCGGCGATCCACTGCTTAAAGGAGGCCGTGCGGCAAGAATTGAGGCCTGGAAACGAAAGTGCGCCAAAACGGGCCGTTTAGAATGGCGGGCGATCGCGCCACGCGCGCCTGGAGCTTTGTCGGGCCGGCACGGAGCCTAGCGCTCCTGTCAGGGGCTCAGAAGGGCTTTTGCTGCCTAATCGCCCCCCCCACGTACTCACTGAACCGGCGTTTTTAGGGAGACCCAACCAAGGAGCAGCCCAGGTGGAGGCTGGGCTGCGAGCGCCCCAGGGAGCCTGCCTGCGCGTTGGATTCAAGGAGATATCTCGCAGAAGAGGAGAAGAGCAGGAGGAAATTACCCCTAACTACAACCTATCTATCCAAAATAGCAAAAAAAGGAGCTACAACTCTCTAAGAATCACTAAATTGGGGCCCAGCTTGCTGCACAAGGACTGGGGCCCCTGGAAATACATCCTGTTGGGCGACTGAGTTTTTTAAAACTGAGCCTCTGGAGCAACCAGGAGGCGGAGCTACAACAAAGTTTCAAACTCAGTTCCTTGGGCAGCAAGCTGAAGTTAACCCGAGCTTGGACACTCCAAGCAGCGCCTAGGAGAATGAAGGCTTCTTGATATAAAAACATATGGCTTAAAGTCAATATTGACAAGATCAAGGTATTCAGAACTCATGGTTTTCAGGCAACCATCCATTTTGATGGAGCTCAGCTTCCACAAGTTAAACTATTTAAATAAATACTTTGACTTAATTTACTAAGAAGACAAAATAGCTACCACAGAGAACATCGATAATCAAGGCAGCTGTCTCTGGTGCAAAGAAATCAGACGTACTCTACCAAAGTATGCATCTAATGATCATTAATACTACAAAAGCTATTGCATAATGCAAGTGTCCAAAACCTTACTTCAAAATGAGTTGAAAATCTACAAGTTTTTCAAATGTGTTGCCTAAGTCAAATATGATGGTTTTCAATATATAATAAAATATTAAATAAAACAAAGAATAGTATTGCTGTCTGCAGAAATTGGGAAAAACTATTTAAATACCTCTGCCACACTGCCCCATGCCAACTTCCTTATTGATTACTCTGAAAATCATGCTTTATAGGTTGGAAAGTACAGCTATCAACTCCAAAGAAAACTTGGCTGAAAATGTGTGTGTATACACAAAGATGTTTGTAATTCCAAGATTTTTAAGAACAGAATAGAACAGAATTCTTTATTGGTCAAGTGTGACTGGACACACAAGAAATTTGTCTTTGGTGCATAAGCTCTCAGTGTACATATAAACAACAAGTGATATATAAATCATGATTATAATAATAAAATACAATCATCATGAATTATAAGATATAACACTGAATGATAGTGATAATAAAAGCAATCAATAAGTGATAGTCATAAGATGCTAAAGGAATAGATAATAGGAAAGATTAGAATAATAATAATCAGCCGTCTGATCCGCCCGCCTGTGCCTCTTTTTGCAATTGGCTGGGGGCCGGCTGTCCTCGTGCCACCGCTCCTGTCAGGTAGCCCCTCCCTTTTGCAAAGCAGCATCTGCTGCCGCTGCTGCTCCCCTGGCTCCAAACACTGGCACACAGGTTTTTCGGTTCCTAAGACTATCGAAAATATGTGTTTTCCAATGGTCTTAGGTGACCCCTGTCCAAAAGGGTCGCGACCCACAGGTCGAGAACCGCTGTTTTAAAGGCTATCACTGGTACTTTAATTTGAGTTTTGAATACCTCCACAAAATGGTAACCAATTGATGTAACATGCATGAAACACAGCCTTATTATTGTATTTCCAGTGTCGTACAGCTGCATTTTATACAAATTGTAGTTTCCAAACTCTCTATAAAGGTAACTCTACTGACAGAGTATTGAAATATCCAACTTAAAGTCCTGATTGAACCCTGTTTTTTTTCATTTTCAGTAGGACCACACTTTGAAAATATAACTACAGAATACAATTCAACCAAAATAAACTGCATAGCCTTACCCTTATTATATCTGTTTACAATTTGTTTGCACATATTGGGCTAATTTCAGCCCAATCCTCAAAATGATCTCTTTCAGAATTTCACCTAAATCAGAATGGTTTTACACCTGGTTAGTAACAGACAGAGAAGAACAACAGAGCCCTAACTTCTTCAATTTTCTTACATGAAAGAAAAACTGTGAAGCAAATCTCTCAAACATAATATTGCAAGGTTATACCAAATGGTGGGATCTATCACTTACAGAAAACTTAAGATTTGAAATTTCAGTTCTTCCCAGTTTCAAAAATATGTCCAAACATAATAGAAATTGCAGTACAAACATTTACCTAGAATCAGGTTAGCTACTCCTTAAATTATAATAAAGAAAGCTAGGGAAAGATTAGGGAAATCATCAAGAAAACAATCTCCTGTTCATCTTCCAATACAATATTTTTCATCTGAACCCCATCTAAATTTCAGATTAGAAATTCTTCAGAGAATGAGTGCTATTCAGAAGTACTGGATTTTATTTTTCATTAGCACTGGATAGCAGCCATAATAAACTGAATAGAATCGAAAATAGATGGAGCCACCATCTTCTTCAAATGTGACTTAAGTTATAGTTCTCACTGTCTTCTTCTTCTTCTCCCTCCCTCCCTCTTCCCCCCCAAACACTACCGCTATAGTAGCATCTTATGTCTTAAATGATTGATTTTACTCATCTGGTCATATGGCATCAATCATCTGAGATGTCTCCCTTTTTAGGACATATACTTACTCCTTCAATACAAGCACTTATCCCCCCCCCTCTCTCTCCCCTCCTCCTCTCTCTTAAACCCCCACACACAGAGAGACCTACCAAACAGATACAGTAGTTCTTTGATTATGACAATTCATTCAATGACCATTCAAAGTTATAGTAGTCATGTTAGTGAGGGAGACTTATGACTAGTCCATGAAGTTGTAGGTGATGCAGCATCCCCGCAATTTACACAGTTGCAGCATTCTACAATCATGTGACCTTCTCTGCTGGGTTCACACAAGCAAAGTTAATGGGGAAACCAGCAGGAGCTTGCAGTTTACATGCCATTCCCACTTCTACTACTCATCAAACTGTCTATGGCATGCATCCAATACTCCCTAGTCCACCCAACCACATTCCATAGCATCAGCCCACAGCATCTGTCCGCATACATTCCATACCACCTAAATGACCTGCAGAGTCCTGGTTATGACAATAACCAGGATTGCCATCACTAATCAATATAATCACATGACATCATGCTTTACAGCAACTTTTTCTTTCTCTTCTCCTTGTACATTTTCCGCTTATCCAAGTGGAGGGAATCTTCTGATGTATCATGAAAGGACTACAGTAGTAAAAAATAATAATAAATGTTAATATTATCAATCTGAATAAGTATCCATTACAGGTGTTTCTGAGTCCTGTTTTATGTTCAGAAGCTATTTAAGACACTTTTTAAGTAGCAGTAAGAGCAATAGCAGTAGACTTATATACCGCTTCATAGGGCTTTCAGCCCTCTCTAAGCGGTTTACAGAGAGTCAGCATATTGCCCCCAACAATCTGGGTCCTCATTTTACCCACCTCGGAAGGATGGAAGGCTGAGTCAACCCTGAGCCGGTGAGATTTGAACCGCTGAACTGCTGATCTAGCAGTAGGCTGCAGTGCTGCATTTAACCACTGCGCCACCTTGGCTCTTGTTTACTTGTTTGCTGTATTTCACGTCTCTATATTTACTTACTTATTTATTTACTTATTTATTTATTTATTTATTTATTTATTTATTTATTTATTTATTTATTTATTTATTTATTTATTTTGTCTGGCGCCCACTCTCAAAGAGACTCAGGACGGCTTACAGGTAAAAAAGGGAGGGGGGGACATACAAAAAAATAAAAAACAACATTAAAAGTTCAACAACATTCATAACTTAGGATGGGGCTGGATACATCAACAGCCCCAGGCCTTACATGAGGGTAAGCTGCTTATGACTGATTTTTTCATCCTGATCAAGTGAACATTCCCCCATTCCAAAAAAATCATATCTCTATCAGCATAGATTTATTTTGATGCCCTCTAAAGTCTGTGAAATGCGTATCAAAAATATATAATTTATCAATCAAATCAGACTCTGTGCCAAAGGACTTGAAGGTACCCCATTAGATATTTTTCCTGGCCCTGTACCTATTTTAAACAACATTTTGCTAACCAAGTTACTAGATTCACAACCGTCAGAGTCCATGCTTATGACTGGTGTGAAAGTCTCTTCTACTGAATCCCAGTAGTCAGAATTCTTTGACCAAGGGGCTCTATAGTAGGTCCTCTCTGCTGTCATGAATTGGACAGGCTTGTCCTAATGGGATAAGGTATGTAATCAGCAGTCAATCTCAACATATGGAAGATATCACATTATCTTCATCACCGTTGCTGTAACGTGAGTAGTTTTTAAACTATTTTCGCCATTTTAAAAAGAAGAACAGAGATGCTTACCTTGGCTAGACTAAATCTCTGCATCTTCAGCAACTTTTAGCTGTTGCAAACAAAATCCTATTTGCAAAAATACCATTCACATGGTGCCACCATCCTATTAAACTAAATTAAAAACTGAGATGCTGTAACTAAAAGCCAGGTTCTCTGCTATTGGAGCATCCTTAGGAGAAAAATCTTCTTATCATTCTGTAGGAACCTGAAGACCCGACTCTGCCAATTGGCCTGGGGACAAAAGGGGGAGTTCCGCACTAGGAAGTGGTGCTGGATTGATGGCCGATTTTACTTCCCCTTCACTCTCTGCTCTCAACCCATCCATCTTTTTATTATCATACTGATTTATTCTTGTTGTTTTCTTTTTCATTATTTATTTTATTGTTTTATTATTTTTCTTTTCTTTTGTTTACAGTTCTTTTCATTTATTCATGTTTATTGTTGTAAGCCGCCTAGAATAGGCAGCAAATAATTTTAACAAATAAATAATCTATGTTCCGGCAGATGTATTGTGCAGCTCAACCAATACACAGTTCCCTATGCAGCATTCAATTAACTTTTTCCATCATAATACGTATGGAGATCACCAAACTCCAGAATAAATCCCTATTAATCTTTTCAACTTCAAAACTGAGTGCAATTTTTTCTCATCAGTGATAGAAAGAAAATATACAATATGGGGCTTCCAGAATTATGCACAATGTTATAAAGAGGGTCCTGAGGAGCATTGAGAGTGCCCATCTATAGAGTGACTGAAGGTCGGACTATACCAAATAATAATTTCTAATAATTCCTAGCATTGAATTAAACTGCCTTTAACGACTTCTAACTGAAAAAAGTTGGAAGTAACTTTTCTTTCTTTTTTATCCTCTTGCATTCTCTTTCTTTTTAACTTTCTTAATTTTTCTTTGTATTTTAACTCACAAGAAATTTTACTAAAAATAGAGAAAGAGAAGCTACACATAAATGTTCGACCATATTCAATTTTTTCAAGAGGCAACTGGACTTTCTGCCTTTTTTCTTTGAAGATGTTTTGCTTCTTATCCAAGAAGCTTCTTCAGCAAAGAACAGAAATTTCTTGGATGAGAAGTGAAGCGTCATCCATGACGTGGATGACTTGAGAATCTTCATAGACACATTCAATTGAATTTATTTCTTGGTAAGAATACATAGGTTTGTAGCCTTATGTGTCTTTCACTCTTGAAGGGAGTTTAAAATAATAATTTAGTTTGTGGAACCAAGGGCTTATCAGAAGTTCAGTTTAATAAAAACGTGATTCATAAAAACAAATTTATTAAGAAATATTAATTTCCCAAACTAAGCATGGGAGCTCAATTTTAAAAAATCATCAAAAAGTTCATAAAAATAACAATGAAACAAGAATATACCATGTTAAAATGTTTAAGCATGTTTTATTACAAACATGAAAAGGAAATAGTGATATTACTGCTCCCCCGTTCTCTCTTAAGGGAGTAAGTACAAATAACTTCATATCACATGTAAGACTTTTTTATGCTTCCAGATAATTTTAAAGCAATACACTCTAGTGGCTATAATGTATCCTACTAGGAACAGGTTATTGAAGAATTTTGTAACTCTGCTACCTGAAACTCTTTAGCTGTTTATTAGTAAATTGTCTGATAATGAGCTATTTCCAAGTCAAAGAAGATCTAAAAAGTCCCTATAAGACTCAAGAAATAAATCCTAAATCTTTTTGAGATCCAAACTATATTTTCAGGTGGGTACCAATATTTGGAGCAAATCACAGCATATTTTCTAGCAGTTACTACCACTCACTTTCTTCCAAAAGATACACAGACATTGTAAATTATAACATGAAAGACATAAATAATGGTTTTCTTAAATGAAACAGAGTTATATCCAAAAGTATCTTTTATATACAAGTAATGATTAATAAAATGTATTTGGCTTTTCCCATCTGTTCCTTGTTTCATTATGTATTTCTTCTCTAACTTATGCTGTACATTTTAGCAAAGTTGGGAGATGGTGAGAGAAAAAGTTTGGTATCTATGCTTGAATGGGGGGAAAAGCACATAACCTCATTATCTTGACACCCTAAATGGCTAGTAACTAAAAGTATAAGAATACAATGACCCCTATCTCCTGCTCTCAATGTTTTTAACTGAAAATGCCAGTGATTATATTTGTCATAATCTATATACAAATATATTTTTACAAATCAAATACATCACCTCTCATAAAGAGATATACAACAAAGAAGATATCTGCTCCTACTTAAATTAAATTAAAACTGTACATTTTTTATTACCACTTGAAACCAATAATTGAGGAAAATCTCTCTTTAGTCAATAGTTTAAGACAAACTAGTCTTGAATATCAATCTAGGAGGCAACAAAAATGAAATATATGACTATGCCTGGAAATATAGTATTAAATTATTCACAGATTGCCACATAAGGTTACATAAATGCTATGAAGCTGCTGGGTGTGGCTTCATGATCATCTATACTTGCTTAGTCAGAGCAGAGGAACAACTATCAGTTTAAAAGTCAGCTAGAAACTGGGGTCTAGAAATATCCCCTCCAACAATAATGTCCTGAAGTTTCTTCTATATTTGAAACCAGGGGACTATTTTCAGAACAAATTTTCTTCTATATATAAACCAAAGAAAATCAATCCTCTAAGTTTAAGTGTCAGTATGATAAGCTCTTCCCCTTTCCCTATAGGATACTGTGTATTAGAGTAAGTATTTTGGATATTACTTGCATCAATTCATAACATTTATTTTAATTAAATGGAAGGATCTGTTCTGAAAAAGTCAATAAAAGCATATAGTATAAAACAAACAATATTAGTCCAAGTAATGTTTGACAAACTTTAAAATGCAACTCTAGTACTTAAATTATGCAACGTTACACTTTAAAGAAACTATTTTTATCCTTATTCCCTGCAAATATTTAGCACAAATATATTGTCTTTATATGTTTATCTTGTTGCTTTCCCTCACTGAAAAGATACTTAATTACAGCCAGTTTTTCGTCTGCAGTTTGCAGCAATAATAACCAGCCATTTTGTTTTCACCATGAAAGACTATCAACCCGATATCTATCTATCTCTTTATTAGAATGTTAAGACTATTTTTAAAATAACCACTAAACAAAATATTGCATCAAACAATTTAGACTGCTTCAAAAATGTTACAAATATGCACTAACTTGCACAATCATCCAGGCATATAACAGCAGATTCTGTAACATAATGGATTTTTATTATATGACTTCAAAACAAAATCTACTGTTGCATAAACTATTAAACATATAGTATAAAATATTCTAAATAAATATGTTCATGTATTTAGTAAAATAGTATATTTTGTTGCTTCAACTGCCTTATAATAAATATGTCAAGGCCAACACACATTTTTCTCCACCTGTTCAGACTGCAATAGCTTGCTGTGAGAATGCCAATTAAAAAGGTGTCAGTGTTGACAGCCCCTATTTCTTCTCAGTTAATCTGTCTCAAACATACATTTACATCCTGTATTTTAAAGACACTACATACATGCACGTACTTGTTTATATAATAGCATGGCAACAAAGAAATATATGAAATATCAGCAGTACATAATAAAGAAAAAGCATTCTGAATTCATCTTAAATGTAGTGCAGTCTAACAAAAAAAGGAGGGAAAGTCTACGACTGAGGTTTGAAAGGGAAGTATGTAATTCTTTATTGCATCTTATTATAGATTCAATCATAGTACAGTATTCAATTTCATCTGCAACACATCATAAGAATTACATAACATTTTGGAGACACCAAGATATTCAAAAGTTATCACATGGTACAGTTTTAATAACTATAATAAATAGAAGCAATTCAGAGGAATTATATTTTGCTTCAAGTAATAATATTCATCTAAATCTAGAACAGGAATATGATGCTGACAGTTCTGTCAAAAATAGTCTGTGATTTAAATTTAAGGGACTGGAAGTGTCTCCCACTGTTTGAAATAAATAAGATAAGTTAATAAGATTAATATCCTGTATTAATAAATTCAAATATACTGCCCACATAGTATCATGCAGGATCAAATTTCTAGATATAGGATGGAACCTTGTAATAGAATATGTGGCGTTGAAATGAAAAAAGTATTAATGCTTTCTAATATAAAAATCCGATAAACTAGCCAGTAACAAAAAAGTTCTTTGAAAAATTACATTTCCATCTCTGACATGACTAATTTTTTATTCCACTAATAGTTCATTGCACAAAAAGATAATTAATCTTAGATATTATCCATGTTAAGGTGCAGAACACTACTAAAAGCAAAATTCAAGTGTCTGCATTCATTTTCCTCCCATCCCTATGCCTAATGACACAGCATTGCTTAAATCATTCTTATTCAATTATGTATGTGCAAACTTGGATCATAATCTGAAGATTCCACAATCTGCTACATACAAAATACAATTAATTAGCACTTCAGACCGTTTAGCTATCTTTTTTTTACACATTACCCTTACTAGCATCTCTTAATGCTTGTGAGGTATGCTGAAATCAGAAAAAACACATTTAAATCCAATGTTAAAATTATTTTCTATTGATTTTCTTAATTGTAACTTTACAAGCTGCTGTAAATTATTGTATGTTTTAAAGCTTTTGAAAATATGTGTTTTGAGAAAAAACAAAGTTGGATCTGGTTATATTTCTTTCATCAAACATAATTCATAAACACAAAACAAGTGTCAAACAAATGTCGAGCATTTGGAATGCAAACCTGATATTGCAGCTGTTAAAAATAGCCACAGCATTCATTCTCTGGGATTGCTATGTCCTCCCTTGGCCAATGAAACAGAAAATCCTTCACAATTCACAATATGATAAAATTAAATTCTATTTCTTTCACCTCTTCTTACCTTTCATACATTTCAGAAAAATTGTGATTGGAAGCATAAGTTTATCAAATTGATATTGCATGCTTGCAGTCTTTCTTTTAAAACATGCTAGATAAATTATCCAATACATACTCTCACATATTTTATAAGTAGTATGCCGATCTATTGTACATAATCAAGATATTGTCAATATACCTATCACAAAATTCAACATTAGAAAAAGACAGTATTGCTAGAATTATTTGTGGTTAACATTATAAATGAGAAAGTCTTACACTCCCTTTTCTGTTGCAGCTAAATAAAACCATTCACCTACCTCTGCTGCATACTGATGGTTATTGTTTCCTAAGGAAGCTTCAAACATGCTGCACCATTTTGCCTGTCTCATGGATGGTGCAGAAGCTGGCAGGGCAGCAGACAGAGGAGTATACTGGAGTCAGCAAATGTCAGTGATAGCCTCATACTGCAGTCTATGCATTAAACACACTGAAACCCACAGGTGCCTACGTAGAGCCATACAGCTGCAGGCAGCGCCTTTACGTTTTCTCAGCAGAACGCCTGTGTTCCACTTTCATTCTTCTTTAACCCATTGCATGACAATAAACCAGTACTATCCCTGAGGGCATCTATAGCAAAATTGTCACATAAAAGATTGCAGGCAGAATGAAAAGCTTTAGGGCAGCACATTTCCTATAGAAATGACAAGACAATTGCATTCACCACAAACAGGTTTTTTTATTTGATTATAATCAATCATTTTTTTAAAATTATAACATAGCCTCCCTTGATAAACACTTTAATATTTATAATATACTTGCAAAATAGCTGTCCTTTTGAGAAGATCTAAGGAATGTACAATTTGAAAAACTGTACAGTCTGCATCTTGATGTTCGGGCAATAAAATGCAATATGTTCCAAATAGATATTCTCTGTTTAGGAGCTGAATGGATTATTTTATTTCAGAAGAAGCAGTGCCTAGAGGAGCAACATTTTCCCCACTGAAGAGAATGGCAGCCATTTACTTGTATTCAGTTCTTTCAGCAGGACAATTAAGAGAGTTTGATGGAATGGAATTCAAATGAGGAATGGAATAAGGATAGAATAAAGAATAGTTCTTTGTAGTAATTTAAATTTGGTTTCAAAATAAGAATATGCCTCATAATTTCTTGAGACCCAGTGAATTTCCACTGCTAGTTACAATCTCAAAACTACATCAATTCCATGTGAGAATACCTCACAGTTCCTTGTGAGAATAATGCATGACAGTAATTTATTTATTTACCTATTTAAAACTATTTATAAATCACATTGCAGAGCTATGTTACTGCCAATTAAAAGAATTTGCATAGATTCAATAAATAAATATATCAGAAAAATACCTACTATGGATAAATAATTTTTCAGATAAACAAATCACTTAAAGCATTATAGACACCTTGTTTGTTTATTGGTGTCAGAAGCATCACAATTAAAATAAGCATACTATGTAATGTAACATTTAAAATATAAAATATAAGACTAAGATATGTAGAGGTTAAACAGATTTCTGCCCAGAAATTAGCAACATTAATTGCGCTCTGTTGCACTACCATGAGATGCTCAACTGTACACTGATTGGGGCACAAAAGAAAGGTATACATACAGTATGTGTTGTTATCTGTATGTTACTATAATCACAAAAAGCAGAAGCAACCAGATAGCCTCATTTGTTCCGAGTGTCTCTGAATCATTTTATACCCATGTGTAGGCTATTCAATGATTTTCTTACTTCCAAGCTTTTGTTAGACCCAGGTGCCAGTTCCACCATTGGTTCCATCCATGTTGGTTCTTTATAGTTTCCCATAGATTCACTTTGCTTTCAAATTCTTCAAATCTTCTGTCAATCTAAGTAAGCTATTTCTGGATTTTAGTCTCTCCTGAGCTGGTTGTAGGCCATAATATTGTCCAGATATTGGTAATGGGAGTCTTTCTCTGTATACTGCTGCTTCTCTGTGAACTTGAAAGCTAGCTTTCAAGGTTTATTAAAACCTGTTAGACTACCCTATGATAGGTGCAAATTTGTGTAAAGTTTCTCAGAAACCTCTCATGATGTAACTAAAGTTGTATTTTGTAACTTAAGATAGTCCCAGCAACGTGCAGTCAGGTGAGGCAGGGGAGGCTCATCACTATCATCATGAAAATAAAAAATAAATAAAAGGAAAAAGGTGAGAGCTGAGGTCAGGCTGAGCTAGTTGCTGCCAGAGTCACCGGGGATGACTCTGCTTAGTGCTTAACTGTTTAAAAAAGCCTTTAAAAAAGCGCCCTCTACAGGAGGAGGCAGAAGAACGACGTACCTCATCTAGTCTGACTTTAGGCGTTTTATGATCACTCAAGCAGAGTTAAGCAAGGATTAAAAGCCTAAAAATTCCTGACGTAGGTGAGGTACATTGTAGAGGGTGCTTTTTAGAGGCTTTTTTAAACAGTTAAGCAGAGTCATCCACGGTGACTCTGGCAGCAACTAGCTCAGCCTGACCTCAGCTCTTGCCTTTTTCCTTTTACTTTTTTTTTCTTTTCATGATGACAGGCAAGAGCAGAGTTGAAATCCTCTCTGAAACAGCCGGAAAAGGTATGTGTGGGTCGGAGGGAGAGGGAGGAATTCAAACTTCATCCTCCTGGTGCATGGCTTTGGGCAAAGGCTGGAGGGAAATGCTCTCCTTCCACAAGTGTAGTTTGATTGCAGGCAGAGCCACGTTGTCTTTTCAAACCTGTAATCAGTGAAGCTGGGCTGGATCCTTCCAGGACTGGGGGAAAGTGTGTGTGCTCCAGTATGGCTCTTTGACTGGCTTCCTGCCTCCTTCTGTGGTCTCCCTGACTCCCTCCAATCCAACTTCTGTGTGTGTGTGTGTGTTTGAGAGGGGGGGAAGGAGGGAGGGAGAGAGGGAGGAAGGAGGGAAAGGGAGAAGAAAAAGAAAAAGAAAGAAGGAAACTTATTTCGCAAAGGAGAAAAACAAATGCTGTCGCTTTAAATCGGAACTGAGCATGCCTGGCTGTGGAATTCTGGGAGTTGAAGTCCACAAGTCTAAAAAAATTTGAAACACACCACTGTGTCAGTGCCTCACCAGCCATAAACCTCACCGCATGTCACTGGATCCCCATTAAAACAACTAAGAGTCTTTGATTATTAAGACAGATTCCTAAACGTCTCTTTCCTTTGAGCTCAAATTCAATGACCCATCTTCAACAATAATCTGGCCTTTTAGTTCCCACTCCTAAATGACAGTTGTTTGTCTAAATTCTCTTTATTCATGATTTGAGAAATTCTAAATACTAATAAAACCTGTCACAAACGAGGACTACAAATTCTGCCCCTATCAATGAGTAATATGCCAGGTCTGTGATTCATAAAGCTCCCCTCGTCCGGGACTTAATACTTGACGAGGGGGCAGACCTGGCATGTATTACTGAAACCTGGCTGGGCCATGAGGGAGGAGTCCCCCTCTCAGAAATGTGCCCAGAAGGGTTCCAGGTACTCCACCAACCATGACCCCAGGGAAGGAGTGGGGGAGTGGCAATTATTATCCGAGGATCATTAGTTCCTCGCAGGATCCCTGCTCCGGAGACTGTGGGGTGTGAGTCTCTTCTCTTGAAGTTGGACCTAGGGGTTCAAATGGGCTTGCTTTTGATGTACCTACCTTCCAGCTGTGTCATAACAGCCCTGCCTGCACTCCTGGAGTCAGTAGCCGGGTTGGCGGTTGATTCCCCAGACTGATAGTACTGGGGGACTTCAATCTGCCATCCCTAGGCGAACGCTCTGATGGGGCCCAGGAGTTCATGGCTTCCATGACAACCATGGACTTGACCCAAGTAATTCAGGGTCCGACTCATACAGCGGGACACACGCTCGACCTAGTGTTTCTCTCGGGGCAGTGGAGACGTGATCTGGAGCTAAGGAGAATAGAGATGTCGCCCTTGTCATGGTCAGATCACTTCCTGTTGAGGCTTGATTTTCGAAAGCTACTCCCCCACTGCAGGGAGGTGGAACCGATTAAGTGGTTCTGCCCCAGGCACCTGATGGACCCGCTAGGATTTCAGAAGGAGCTTGGGGAGATACCTGACTTTCTTGCCCACAATCCGACAGAGTCCTTGGTCGCCGCCTGGAATACAGTGGCGACTGAGGTGCTAGACTGGATTGCGCCTTTGCGGCCTCTCCGCAGCAGTGGATCCAGGAGGGCACCTTGGTTTACTGAGGAACTCTGGGAGATGAAGCGCCAAAAGAGACGCCTAGAGCGACGCTGGAGGGCTAGCAACTCCGAATCCGACCGAACACTATTAAGAGCCTTTATTAGGACTTATTTAGTGGCAATACGGGCGGCAAAATGTGCACATTTTCCCGCTCTTATTACGCCCGCAGAATCTTGCCCAGCCGCCCTGTTAGGATAACCCGTTTCCTCCTGAAAGGGGAGGACATGGGGGATGCCTTACAGGGACGGGCTGAGGAGTTTGCTCAAATCACTCAGATTCGGACAGACCTTGACTCCATTTGGACAGAACCAGCGGAGATGCCGAGGGAGGGTCTTGCTCAGATTTCCTGGAATGCATTCCAGCTTGTCACTCCTGAGGAAGTGGACAAGGCCATGGGAGCGATGAGTGCCTCCACCTGTTTACTGGATCCGTGTCCCTCCTGGCTGGTTTCGACCAGCAGGGAGGTAACACGAGGCTGGCTCCAGACAATTACGAATGCTTCTCTGCGGGAGGGATCTTTCCCACAGCCTCTGAAGGAGGCGGTGGTGAGACCCCTCCTCAAGAAGCCTTCTCTGGACCCAGCTATTCTTAAAAACTATCGTCCAGTCTCCAACCTCCCTTTTTTAGTGAAGGTTGTTGAGAAGGTGGTGGCCCTTCAACTCCGACGGACCTTGGATGAAGCAGATTATCTAGACTCTTTTCAGTCTGGTTTCAGGCCTGGTTACTGCACCGAAACCGCTTTGGTCGCACTGACCGATGATCTCTGGCGGGCCAGGGATAGAGGACATTCCTCTATCCTAGTGCTCCTCGACCTCTCAGCGGCCTTCGATACCATCAACCATGGTATCCTTCTGCAACGGCTGGAGGAGGTGGGAGTGGGAGGCACCGTTCTGCGGTGGTTCTCCTCTTACCTCTCCAACAGGTCACAGTCGGTGTTGGTTGGAGGGCAGAGGTCGACCCCTAGGCTCCTTAATTATGGGGTGCCGCAGGGGTCGGTCTTGTCCCCCCCTCCTATTTAATATCTACATGAAGCCACTGGGTGAGATCATTCGCCGGCATGGGATTAAATACCACCAGTATGCGGATGACACACAGTTGTATCTGTCCGCCAGTGCCAACTCAGCGTAGCGGTGGAAGTGATGTGCCAGTGCCTGGAAGCTGTTAGGGTCTGGATGGGAGTGAACAAACTCGCACTCAATCCTGACAAGACTGAGTGGCTGTGGATGTTGCCCCCTAAGGACAGCCCGGCTAGTCCGTCCCTAAGCCTGACAGCGACAGCTCCTGAGGGACATAATTATATATTTCTCCACAAAAGAATCCAGAAACGCGATCATGCAAAAATTTTACAATAATAGTTTGAGAGTTGATGGCCAGGACTTGATTGTCTTCAAAGAAATACCTTTCCAGATGTTAAAAGCAAGAAGAGACTATACCTTCTTAACTAAAGAGCTTAGAAATCATCAGATTCAATATAAATGGGAGGCCCCAGACGGCATTACGGTCACATTTGAGAATCAAAGATTTCGTCTCAATTCTGTTTCGGAGGCTCGAGATTTCTATTACAAGACTTTGAAGGCGGGACTTCCTGATTCACTTGGAAAAGAGGAGAGACAAGCCGAAGGAGAAGGCAAGCAACAGACCACATCAAGATGGAGGGGGTAGCTCCCCCTCCCTCGGAGAAGCAGAAAAGCGGAGTTTGAGGATTTAGATATTCTAAAATATTCGCCAAAGTTGTGGACTGAATGGGGGTTTGTGACCTCTCTCCGGTAGAAAAAGCGGAATTTATTGGTGGGGTGATACTGAATGTATATATGTAAAATGCATGCAGAATGATTTACGTTGTTTAAATCTTGTTAGAAGGGAAAGTTTGAAGATATTATTTTAAAATAGAAGGTAAACTGATTCTTGTTGAAACTATTATTTGAATATGTGGAATGATCTATGCTATTTAATTCTTATTAGAAGGGAAAGCTTGGTGAAATTATTTTGAGCTAGATTTTAAACTAATGTCTGCATAAATTTGATAGTGGCAAATATCAGAGAAGCAAGGTATGAGGGTAAAATGCATGCGGAATGATTTACGTATATTGGTGGGGTGATACTGAATGTATATATGTAAAATGAATGCAGAATGATTTAGGTTGTTTAAATTCTGTTAGATTTTTATTAGAAGGGAAAGCTTGGTGAAATTATTTTGAGCTAAATTTTAAACTAATGTCTGCATAAATTTGATAGTGGTAAATATCAGAGAAGCAAGGGATGAGGGCAAAAAGCATGCGGAATGATTTATGTTGTTTAAATCCTATTAGAAGGGAAAGCTGGTCGGGATCATCTTAAGATAGAATGCAAACTGATTTTTGTGTAAAGTAATACTTGATCCACGCTGCTTAAATTTTACTAAGAAGGGAAAGTTTGGTCAGATTATTTTGAATTACTGTTTGAAATTAAGGTTAAGAAAGATTATTTACGCTGTTTAAATCCTATTAGAAGGGAAAGTTTGATTATTCTTCTGTGAAGTAATATTTGAATATGTGGAATGATCCACGCTGCTTAAATTTTACTAGAAGGGATTATTTTTGAGCTAGATTGTATATTGATGTCTATACAAATTGGATTTGGATAAATGTTTATTTGAATACAAGGTTAAGGAAGAGGAATGGGAGAGTCTACAGGAGGTCGGGGTAAATAACAAAGAAGCAAGAGACGAGAATAAAATATAGATAGAATGACTTATACTATTTAAGCATAGATAAAGATGGGGGGCTGAACTTAACACAAAGAGTTTCTTTTTTTTCTTTTTTCTTTGTTCTTTTCTTTTTTTTTTCCCTTAATATATTACTTTTATTTTTAATCCATACGAACATAAGATACTTTAGATAGAAGGCAGTGCCAGGTGTGGGCCCTGGGAAGTCGGGAGGAGTAGGGATGGGGATTTATGGAGGGTGGGTGGGTGGGTGTTAACATAGTCTCAATAAGAACAAGAATGCACTTATATACGGTTGTTCTTTTTTTTTCCTTTTTTTTTCTCTTTTCTTTCTTTATATTTTTTTTTCCTTGGTTTATCTTACTTTTTATCAGATTATAATAAACAACACTTGAATAAAGGAATACACCAAGGAGGGAGGTAGAGGGAAAGAGGGAGGAGTAAGGAAGGAGTAAGGGGAATGTAAGGAGGGCGCGTTGGGAGTAAGGGGAGAAGGAAGGTTTGAGGGGAAAGGGAAGTAGGAGGGGAGCGTTAGAGGGAGGAAAGGAAATTTGGAGGTTGTAGATGGGGTGTATGGAGGATGGAAGTGTCAGGTGGGGTTGTGAATGATGAGTTGTGTTTTCTTTTTTATTTTTTTAATTTTAAAATTTATTTATTTATTTATTTATTTTTCTTATAGCAAATACCCTGTATATAAGTGATTGTAAAATGGAATGTGAAAATGAATAAAATATATTTAAAAAAAAAAAAAAAAGACTGAGTGGCTGTGGATGTTGCCCCCTAAGGACAGCCCAGCTAGTCCGTCCCTAAGCCTGGGGGGAGAAAATTTACTCCCCTCAGAGCGGGTCCGCAACTTTGGGGGTCCTCCTGGATCCGCAGCTGACATTAGAACATCACTTGTCGGCTGTGATGAGGGGGGCCTTTGCCCAGGTTCACCTGGTGCACCAGTTGCATCCCTATTTGGGCCGGGAGGCACTGCAAACAGTCACTCATGCCCTCGTCACCTCAAGACTGGATTACTGTAATGCGCTCTACATGGGGCTGCCCCTGAAAAGTGTTCGGAGACTACAGTTAGTCCAGAATGCAGCTGCGCGAGCGATACTGGGTGTACCAAGGTACACCCACACTACACCTATCCTCCGCGAGCTGCACTGGCTCCCTATTGGTCTCTGAGCACGATTCAAGGTGCTGGTTATTACCTTTAAAGCCCTACATGGCCTAGGACCCGGATATCTGCAAGACCGTCTTCTGCCACATACCTCCCTACGACCGATAAGATCACACAGGGTGGGCCTTCTCCAGGTGCCATCAGCTAGACAATGTCGGCTGGTGGCACCTAGGAGGAGGGCCTTCTCTGTTGCCGCTCTGGCCCTATGGAATGAACTACCCCCAGAGATCCAGACCCTACCCACCCTCATGGTCTTCCGAAAAGCTATCAAAACCTGGCTATTCCAGCAGGCCTGGGGCTGTTGACCTCTTGACCAAGGTCCAGCCCCGATTAGACTGAGTGCATGATGTGTTTCTTTTAATCTGTTTTCTTCTGTTTGCTTTTAACCTTTCTTAAAATTTTATTTCTGTAAGCCGCCCGGAGTCCTTCGGGATTGGGCGGGCTATAAATTTAATAAATAGAATAGAATAGAATATGATGAAATAACTCTGACCTTACTTAATCTTCCTACATAAAATTACTCTAAGAAAACGGAGGCCAACTTTATATTCTAGGCAGACAAGAAACACTGCTAAGACCTTTCTTTGTTCTGCCCTGCTTAAAATAACATCCATGAGATCTTCAAAATTAACAACTGGATTAATCCTAATTTTGCCCAGCCCCTTTTTTTGTATCTTTTTAAACAGAAAGGTTCTACATCATAGGGTCAGCATGAAGATCCACAACACTCCTGAGTGCAGCCAAAACCAGATTAAAATGCAAATGGGTGATATTTGAAACATAAAAATAAAACATAGGTAATATTATATTTTAAAACTGAAAAGTAAATAAAGCACCATGTGACAGGCATTCCCTCCCAGTCTAAGCAGCAGCCTCCAAACAACCTCATTGCTACAATTAAACTGAGATATGAGTTTGTGCCTTTGGGTTGAGGATACCCATAATCTAACCCAATGGATAATTAAGTTTATTTTATTAATTTTGTTTTGAAATAATTAAAGCAGTCACATTTTTATGATGATCATACCAGTTGTTTCGTTATGTATGAACAACTGCACTTTCTTTTCAGTGAAGTGGCTGTATATGACAATAATGCAAGATTCCCACTATGCAAACATCACTCATCAAGGCAAACAGACAGATAGAGCATGGCCATTAAAAATATTTTTTTTGAAAAATATTAACAATTGAACTGTTCCAAATACTTATAAATAATAATTTTTAAAGTAAAATATAAAAATATCTAAGTAGCAATTAAAAAAGATGGGGGCTACCAGAAAGCCTTTTTTGTTTGTTTCTCTATTTTTCCTCAAAATTCTTTGTCTGTGTGTGTGTGTTTTGCATATTTTACTTAACCAACAAATTCAATAGACGGTTAGATTACACATAATTTGCACCAAAAAATTATGTTTTAGAACTAACATTTTAAAAATTACCTTACTGTACTTATGTTGTTGGAGACAAAGAAATTAACATTTTATTTAAAATGCATTGTTCCATTTCAGTCAAAATAAATTTTAAGTATTAATTCTGGGTTTAATATTTTCAGATGTTTATATTCTGTCTCAATCTACTGAGAGTTCATATAATGTCTGTCTGTTAATTTGCATTTCAAATGTTTGTTTTTGGTTTGCCAATTTTTTAAAATTTCTTTTATAATTTTATGCATTTTTGCTTTGTTCTTTTGCATTCTTGTATTAACTTAAAAAAGAAATACAGGTAGTCTTTGAATTATGACTACAATTGAGTCCAAAATTTCTCTTTCTAAGTAAACCAGTTAAGTGAATTTTGCCCCATTTTATGACCTTTCTTGCCACAATTGTAATTGAATCACTGCAATTATTAAAAGTTAGTAACACAGTTGATAAGTAAATCTGGCTTCCCCATTAACTTGGCTTGTCAAAAATGTACAAAAGGTGATTGCATGACTCCATAAATATCATAAATGCGAGTCAATTGCCAAACATCGAGTTTTGATCACATGACCATGGAGATGCTGCAAAGGTCATAAGTGTGAAAAATCACCATAACTCATTTTTTTAAGTGCTGTGGTAACTTTGAATGGTCATTAAATAAACAGTTTTAAGTCGAGGTCTATCTATATTTGGAGGGGATTACACAATATATGTTTCAAGAGATAATTATCTGATGTTAGTGAGTCGAGTATCAAGCTCATAAACCTGAACATTTTATCCAATGAAAGATATTTCACAAAATTGTGTGCAATTATCTTTTTAGTGGTAAATAAAATAGCTATGCTGAAAAATATTACATAAAATTTTGCAATATGTTAATAACTTCTTTGAATGGAAAATTGAATAAAAAATACAGTATTTCATGGACATAGTAGAGTCTGTAAAGAATAATCAGAAGAAGAATTTGAAGAAAGAAGCAAAATCAAGAAACAGTAATCAAATTCTGTGAGTGTAAAATACCAATGCCTCTTTAGTCCATATTGGGTTTCATCTCTTTATTGTGTTAAAAGATGTAGAGCTACAGAAATCTTGTGATAACAGTTTGCTGGATAATTGCCCAATGAGACATTACTTTGAGGTCTGGACATCTTCTTTTCTCTCCAATTAAGATGAATATTAACCTTTTTTTATAGCAAAGAGGGATTATTAATGATGCTACTGTTTTAGAATCAAACTGCATATTGTTCCACAGAAACAAGTGCAAACCTGTTAGAAGAAGTAGAGAAAGAGAATGATTGAAGATAATTTTGCATGTTTCTCCCTTTGGTTTATGAGGGAGGATATGGTTAGCCATGAACCCATGAGAAAGATGGCTGGTTTTTAAATATGATATATAAATAAATACATAAATTCCTGCATATACAGTTGCGGGGAAAAGTTTGTAAACCCCTTGGGATTACGTGGAATGTTGCGTGAATTAGTCATAAAATGTGCTCTGAACTTCATCTAAGTGACAACAATAGCAAAACACAGTCTGCTGAACATAATACTACACAAACATTAGATGTTGCCATGGTTTAATTGAACATAACATGTAAACATTCACAGTGCAGAGAGGAAAAAGTATGTGAGCCCCTAGCCTAATGACTTCTCCAAGAGCTAATTGGAGCCAGGAGTGAGCCAACCTTGACTCCAATCAGTGTGATGATATTGGATGTGTTGCTGACAGCTGTCCTGCCCTTTAAAAACACACATCTGTTTTGGGTTTACTGATTTCAAGAAGCACTGTCTGATGTGAACCATGCCTCGCAGAAAAGAGCTCTCAGAAGACCTATGATCAAGAATTGTTGACTTGCACGAAGCTGGAAAGGGTTACAAAAGTATCTCCAAAAGCCTTGATGTTCATGTGTCCACGGTAAGACAGACTGTCTACAAATGGAGAAAGTTTAGCACTGTTGCTACTCTCCCTAGGTGTGGTTGTCCTGTAAAAATGACTGCAAGAGCACAGCGCAGAATGCTTCATGAGGTAAAGAAGAATCCTAGAGTGTCAGCTAAAGACCTACAGAAATCTCTGGCACATGCTAACATTGTTGTTGACACATCCACAATAAGAAAAACATTAAACAAGAATGGAGTACATGGGAGGACACCACGGAGGAAGCCATTGCTGTCCAAAAAAATATTGCAGCACGTTTGAATTTTACAAAAGAGCACCTGGATGTTCCACAGCACTACTGGCAAAATATACTCTGGACAGATGAAACCAAAATTGAGTTGTTTGGGAAAAACACACAACACTATGTGTGGAGAAAAAAAGGCACAGCACACCATCATCAAAACCTCATCCCCACTGTAAAATATGGTGGAGGGAGCATCATGGTTTGGGGCTGCTTTGCTGCCTCAGGGCCTGGACGGATTGTTGTCATTGATGGGACAATGAATTCCAGGGTTTATCAAGACATTTTGCAGGAAAACCTACGACCATCTGTCCGCCAACTGAAGCTCCGCAGAGGATGGGTGATGCAACAGGACAGGAGCGATTCACACCAGACATCTCAAGAATATTGCTTCACTGAAACAGTTTTGTGGTGAAGAGTGGTCCAAAATTACTCCAGATCATTGTGCAGGTCTGATCTGCAACTACAGGAAACGTTTGGTTGAGGTTATTGCTGCCAAAGGAGGGTCAACCAGTTATTAAGTCCAACGGTTCACATACTTTTTCCTCCCTGCACTGTGAATGTTTGCATGTTATGTTCAATTAAACCATGGCAACATCTAATGTTTGTGTAGTATTATTTAAAGCAGACTATGTTTTTCTATTGTTGTGACTTAGATGAAGTTCAGAGCACATTTTATGACCAATTCATGCAAAACCCCACGTAATCCCAAAGGGGTTCACATAGTTTTTCTTGCAACTGTAGGTAATGTATCCTTTAGAAAAAGATGTTCATTAGAGAAGTGTGAATAATAAAAAATAAAGGGAGATGATAGCAATTAATATGATTAGACTTTATCAAATTTAGTGTAAAATATAAATAAAGTAAATGTAAATTGTCCTTAATAACCACTCATTCTGCTATTGTTCTAACTTGCGACAGTGATACTTACAACCAGTTCTCAAAGTTCCAACCATTATAGCTTCCACACTTAGCACCCAGCTCACAATTAGGACATTACAGAGTCATGTAATCACATGGTCACCATTTGCAACCTTCTTGGCTTGATTCCTAAAAGCAAAGTAAATGGGGAAGCTAGCAAGTGGCCATGTCTTGCTTAATGTCAGTGTGGGATTTTGTTAACAATGGCAACCAGTTAGTCCTGGAACTGCTGCCACTATGCTACATGGCCAAATGAGATTGTGCTTTACAAATGCATCGGTTAGAAACAGAAATTCTAAAGTAATGACCCATAATAACAGGATCTTTTGATAATTTCTGACCTGTAGTAATTTAAATGAAAACTGAACATCAAAGAAGGCATGTTGCTCAGTGAATGGCTCATCACAGAGTGAAGCTTACATTTTTTTTCTTAGGAACTATGATTGATACCTCATCTCACTATTGGAGGGGGTTCCTTTAATTATAGAAAAAGAAAAACCATATCCTGCAAACAAAGTCTTCTTACTAAACACGTTATAGCACTGCTGAGATACACACACACATATCACAAAAACAGCTTACTATTTATTTTTAAAACAGCTTACTATTTATTTTCAAAATCTGTATACTGCTTTTTTCCCTTAGAGATTTACAACAATACTATTCAAAAACTTTTTTTATCCCTTTTTCTTTCTTTCCTCTCTAACAGAGTAAAATTGTTATTCTTTGTCATTCTTGAAAAACTAAATAAAAATAACTTAAATAGTAGTAGTGTTTTGATCCTAAAAAAGTCATTGAGGAACATGATAGATTCCAAAAACAAAATTTTTGAAAGTATTTCAAAATATTAATTGCTTGCTTGCTAGCTTGCTTGCTTGCTTCCCTTCCCTTTCTTTCCTTTCTCTTCCCTTCCCTTCCCTTCCTTCCTTATAACAAAAGTGACTGCCAACAGTCACACAAGGCAAGATTATAACTCACCATCTCATAATTTCTAGTCTGATAAATTAACCATTGTACCATATATGTATGGCTCCATATATACATGCAAACATTTTATAATGTAAACTCATTAATTACTGATGCCATTAGTTCAAAATCATTTAATTTTATTTCAGCAGAAAAGGCAATCCTACAAGATTTCAATGCCAAGTATTAGACCTTTAAAAGTCAAAACTGGCAATTTGTGTTGAACTCAGAAGTTACTATGCAAGGCTCATACAGATGGTATGTATATTCTTGGTCAGTGGGCACCATCAGCAACAAATTGTTGTACTTTTCTCTCTATAATTCTCTTTAAGTAAAATTGCTATTGTATGGATCCAACTTTGACTACTTGAAATTTCTGAATGGAAAAATATTTATTTTTAAGTTTATTGCATATTTCTTTATTTTTAATCACATCTTTTTTATGCAATTAGAACTCCAAAGAGTTATCCCCTTCTCATGGGAAAATGCTTCCGAGAACTGATTTATTTTATGTCTTTCTTTGGCACTTTTCTCATACCACACAGTGCAGCAAAAATGTACACAAAGTTCAATGTGGCCATATCATAGGGTTTTTTTTTAATTAGGGCATGATTTTTTATTTTTTATTCCTTAGTCAATAATATTTATCACCATATACTTCATTAACATTTTCATTCTTTCATTAATAAAGAGAACAAATCCATTTATAAAGCAAGAGGAGAAGGAAAAAGAAAATATTAAGAGTATTTTACTGCATTAACATAATTCTGTTACTGTATCAGAAGTATTTGCTGCAGATTTCAATAATTAAATACATTTACATATCATACAACCTCAACAAACCAACCTATAGCAGTTAGCAGCAAGATATATGTCAAAATCAAATATACATCAAAAACAAAAATAATAAAATACTAACACTTAGCAAAAATAAGTTTTAATATACTGGTAGTCCTCGACTTATGTCCACAATTGAGTCCAGAATTTATGTTGCTAAGTTAGAAATTTGTTAAGTGAGTTTTGCCTCATTTTACGACTTTTCTTGCTACCTTTGTTAAGTGAATCACTGCAGTTATTAAGTTAATAACCTGGTTGTTAAGTTAATAACCTGGTTGTTAAGTTAATAACCTGGTTGTTAAGTGAATCTGGCTTTCCCATTGACTTTGCTTGTCAGAAGGTCACAAAATGTAACCACATGACCCTGGGACACTGCAATCATCATAAATATGAACCAGTAGTCAAGCATTTGTATATAAATCACATGACCATGTGAATGTTGTAAATGTGAAAAATTGTCATGAGTCACTTTTTTCCGTGCTGTTGTAACTTTGAACAGTCACTAGATGAACTGTTGTAAATCAAGGACTACCAGTAGTTGGTCTTCAGAGCTTTCTTGTTGAAATAGGCAGCTAAGGCACACAAGGCTGGTTTTCAATTTCTTAGTATTTCACACAGTAACACCACATAATCTGCAATTCAAAAGGAACATGATGTATTCATTAGTCCGGGGGGTGGGGGTATTTGAGCAGGATTATTTATCCTGTACATAAAATAATTATGTTTCTATAACTAAAATGCCAGACTACAGCCCTGCCTCACTCTTCATGGGATTATTCTGGCATAATGCCTTTATACCCTCCAAATCCTGCTGTGTTGCTTCATCATGGCAGTGAAAGGATTATACATCAGGAGTGTATATCAACATTATACAATCCCAGCAGGTCACCCTGAGATGTAAAAGTCATCCCAAATACTCAACTTACCCATGTAACTGAAAGCAGAGATATAGGAAGATGCTGAAGTCAGATCACTTTAGTGACAAGAGCAAAGAGGTCATTTCATACCGCATAGAGAAAGAAATGGGAAACCATTTCTGTATTTTACCAATAAAGTCACATGTATATAAAGATGAAAAGCTAAATAACTTCCAAAGTATTAATGGTATTTATGACTTGCCAGATTAAAACTTTCAGAAAACCTAATCATAGAAATATCAGCACATCACCGGGACAAAAAAGAAAAAGAAATCTGAGCTCATCCCAGAATTACAGTGGAAACATGGAGTTTAAGAGCATGAACATGGGGAAGCTCAGCACAATGAAAATTCAGTTAATCAACTACACTATCATCAACAATGAATTGAAATGGACTGAAATTGGACATTTTCAGTCAAAAAAATCCATTGTTTCCTACTCAGGAAATGAAAAATGAAGAAGGAATCATGATGTTTTCACAGTAAGGAACAGTACTTGGTTACAATGCAATCAATAACCAAATAGTATCAATTACACTTTGTATACAACCCTTTAGTATAATGATTGTCACACGTTATGCTCAAACTACATAAGAAGACATTGATAGATTTAGGATCAAATTCAGTCTGACACTGACAGAACAACAAGCAAGATATGCTGCTTGCTTTTGGAGATTTTAATGCCAAAGTTGGAAATATTAAGGAGGAAATTGTACAGGTAGTCATCAACTTACAAGTTCATTTAATGACCGTTCAAAGTTACAACGGCACTGAAAAAAGTGATTTATGATCATTTCTCATATTTATGACCTTTATAGCATCCCCATGGTCATGTGATTAATATTCAGACATTTGGCAACTGACTCATCTTTATGACAACTGTAGTGTCCTGGAATCATGTGATCTCATCTTGAGCAGTTTTCTGACAAGACTTGTCAGGTATACTTAACAACCATGTTACTAACTTAACAACTCCATTCACTTAGCAACTTTGGAAGGAAGGTCATTAAACAAGGCAAAATTCACTTAAGTGTCATTTAGCAACAGTAATTTTGGGCTGAATTACAGTCATACGTCCAGGGCTACCTGTAGTCAGACTGCATGGTTCTGAAATAAAGCTACAGAATAATGTATTAGTTTCTACCAATGCAGTGATTTCTTCATTGCTAATACAGCCTTTCAACAACCAAAACAACGACTATGTATATGCATATCAACAGATAAAACCATTGACAGATTACAGATGGTCTTTAATATTGTTAAAAGGAGGTGGAAGACCTGTACTAATAAAGGTGTGGGCCAGGGACTGACTGTGGAATATATCGCAAATTGCTTATGTGCAAGTTTTAAGTTAAACTGTAGAAGGAAGCTAATCCCTTAACTTATATGATCTTGAGCATAAACCCCAATTTTCAAGGAAAAATCACGAATCACTTTGAAGTCCTGAATTTCATTGATAGATAATCAAGGGAATTATTGGATGAATTTATAAATGTTGTTGTCAGGCCTGCAGCCGGTTCCTTTTGGGATCTTTGGTCTGCAACACTAATATTCTTTTCTACTATGCTGTTTCATTAGTGGAGAAATGGGAGGGGGAATAGTAAGGAGTAAAATGTGTTGTTGTCAAAATAAAAAATTCCTTCTAGGTCATCTTTTGTCTCTACACCCCTGAGCCTGACCGGAACTGGATGGGTGGAACTGCCAGCGTAGCAGTGGAAGATTGGACCATGTGATGGACTTGTGGTGTGGGGGCAAGATCATGAGCTTTCAACTGGGTGGGGAAACTCAGGAAGCTTTCAGATTCAGGTTTTCCACAGATGTACCAACACGTCTCTCTTAATAAATTGGAAGTTTGAGGAAAGCTCTGCCTTGGACTCTGATTTAATTTAGGATGATATTTGGAACGCTGACAGTTGTTACATATTAATGTTAAAAGAAGCAAAAGAAAGAAAAGTGGATGTCTGACCTATGGCAATTCTGAAGAACAGAAGAGAAGCCAAAGAAAAAGATTTCAGGAAAAAAAATGTAACAAAAAATTTCAGATAACTGTTAGAAGAGATAAGAAGCAGTATTACATCAAATATAAAAGAATTAAAGATGGAAATAGACATAGAAAAACAAAATTTTCCAAAAAATCTTTAAATTCAGAAAAGATTTTAACCTCAAACTAGTATGCTAAAGATGCCAATGGATAGTACAAAAAAGATTTATATAGTAAAAAAATGCAGACATTTTGGAATTTAAATTCTAAATGAAATCATGGCTTTTCTTATTAGGTATAATCTTAGAAAAAAATCTATAAGAAACATTATAATTTATTGAGAAATATGCCTACATCAGAAAGAATAAATTTTGGTCACTATTGGAAGAAAGATACAATTCCAACAATATCTGATGGGGAACTTAAATTTGAAGAATATGCAGTAACTGGAAAAATTAACAGTATACACACAGTTCTCATTCACCAACCATAATTGGAACCAGCAACTTGGTTGTTAAACAAAACAGTGATTAAGTGAAAAATCACATGAGCATGACTGAGTTTATAGTTTTGCACAGGAAAACACATATTAATTGAGTGTAATAGTGAATACATGATTGAGAGAGAGAGAGAGAGAGAGAGAGAGATGCTGTGAAGATTGGTCACAAAGGTTTTTTTTTCAACACCATCTTAACAGTGAATACTTGCTTCTGTGGCAGTTGCTGAGAACTAGCTGTATAAAGGTAGATGCTCTGGTGGCGCAATGGTTAGAATGCAGTGTTTGATCCTGACTGGCACAAGGTTGACTCAGTCTTCCCTCCTTCTGAGGTTGGTAAAATGAGGATCCAGATTGTTGAGGGCAATAAACTGACATTTGTAAACCACTGAGAGTGCTGTAAAGCAGCATGGAACAGTATATAAGTCTAAGTGCTATTGCTATAAATACAACAAAAATGTAACAAAACGTAAGCAAGAATGGTTCCCATACATATATTACCTCACATAATATTGCAAATAGAATCACAGTTTGGCTTCTAAATGGGCTTAAATGCTTTAAATAAAGCAAAACAGAAGTTATATACAATGGAGTAAGTTAGAAGCTCAATAATTATTTTTCCAATCTTGGGCTGGTCACTAGGGCCAAAGATTTACTCTCCAAGCTTTCAGACTCGTGTTGAAATCGATCCTGAGAAAACGTCTATCTACCAGAACGTATGATTGGACTATTCTATGTATCGTATTTATGAAGTGCCTCCCTATGAGTTGATTAGTGTGTTAAATTGTTGGCTGTGGTTTCTTTGTGTTGCCAAGTCCTTGGCTCCTAAGTACCTGATAAGCGGGTAGTTAAATCAGTACTCCTGTTGATTGACAAGGTGTCCATTTCCCAAGTTTCAATCATTTCCCTGGCTATCTTTGTACCTGTGTCCTTGTTCATTGCAATATTATGATGCCAATGAATTCAGGTGTCCTTGACTGACCACTCATTTGTGTTCTTGAAATCTGGTGGCTAGCTTCCTCCCCATCTGTTCTAGATAGTCACAGGGGCAATCCATGCAGGGGATCTAGAAGATTACATTAGAAGTATATCCCGTCTCCAAGCGATCTTTGTAATGTATGATTTGTCTTCGTATAGTAACCTCTGGGCAGTGTGCCATGCTGACTTGCAGATCTAGACTTGCAGATCTGCTGACTACTGCTTCCGAAATGTTTTAGATCTATGGCAGGGTGTGTCATATAATTGGTCTTATATCTTCTTTCTTCCTTTCCCTCCCTTGCTTGCTGCACAGACATCTTGTAATAAATGCTTGTGGGTCCACATTCTGCCTGAATTGTTCACATAAGTACCTTCTCTCACTTAGCTTGCTGTGTACTACAGTGGGTTTGCACACTGCCATTTAATGTTCTGACACAACTCTTTTTGTGTGATACTGTATGGTTATTGTTGAAACTAAGAATGCATGGAATGTTGGTAGCCTTGTCATAAACCTGGTATCTTAGGCTTCCATCTTCGTGCCTGTTGACAAGCACATCTAAAAATGTTAATTGCCTAGCTGCTTCTGCCTCCATTGTGAATTGTATGTCTGAGAAGATGGAGTTCAGTAGAGTATGAAAGTCTTTCAATGCATTTCTTTTGATGATGACAAACATGTTATCCCTGTAGTAGCACCAAAATTTAGGCATGTAGTTTTGAAATGCATAGTGTTCTTGTTCTTGCAGGACAGTTTCTGCAATAACTTCTGATATTGGGGATTCTGTGGCCAGCCCTTTTGTTTGCTCATGCATTTCCCTTTTGAATGTGAAGAAGGTAAGTTGGCAGTACCAACGTGGCTTCATGATTTGTGCCCTGGGTAAGTTGTTCTGATCTGTGTTGTACTCTTCTTCTAGTGCTTTTATCTATTCTTTTGTATGCTAAGTAAGAAGGGATAGATGTAAATTAGGACACTGCCTTAAATGATCTTGTTAGGAGCCACATTTAAGCCTTGTAGTTTTATCAAAATTATGTGGATGATGTGACCAGGCTGTTCGAGAATGGGATCAGGAAGCTTAAGCATTGTGTCAGCCATTTAGCCAGGTGAGGGTTTCTCATAGCATTATAATAGGTCTGAAGGGGACTCTTATTTTGGGTATCTTGGGGAGTCCATAAAATCTCACTGGGGCAAATATGACTGTGCTACTTGCGCAAAGATGAAACCACTGCCAGAGAAGTCCCCTGGACTACTACAACGAGTGGCCAGCCCTAACCGACCATGGGAAGAGGTCGCAATGGATTTCATCGTCAAACTCCCAGACAGCAGTGGGAACAGAGTGATCTGGACGTTATTGACTTGGTTTCCAAGCAGGCGCACTTCATCGCTTGCTCAGAGTTGCTGACCACAAAGAAATTAGCGAAAATGTTTGTGAAACACATTTATCGCCTGCATGGATTGCCCAAGAGGATCATTTCAGACCGCTGAGTCCAGTTCACAGCCAAGTTCTGGAGAGAGGTTCTGAGGTCCATTGGGTCCACACGAGAACTAAGCTCAGAGGTTCATCCCAGCATGAACTGCGTAGCAGAGAGAGCCAATGCGGTGGTGGAACAATACATCCAGTGTTATGTGGACAATCAGCAAGACAACTGGTCGGACTTGCTACCTTTTGCCGAAGTGGCATACAACGATGTGGTCCACAGCAGCACTGAATTAACTCCTTTCCAGATTAATAGTGGCATGGAATTTGTTGCCATGCCTGAGTTGCCTAGAGAACCTCCCTCCTTCATGTCTCTGAATGAAAGGATGGACACACTAAAGAAAGGATGGGAAAATACAAAGAAGGCTCTAGCAGATGTGGCAGAAGCCTACAAGAAGCAAGCTGATAAACACCGCTCGCTCCAAAACCCCTTTCGTGTGGGGGACAAAGTTTTTGTATCTACCAAATACATAAGATTAAATGCCTAGCCAGAAATTTGGTCCAACATTTCTAGGTACATTCCCAATAGTGAAGATAGTTAACCCAGTTACAGTTCAACTCAGTCTACCCATAAGTCTAGGGGAAATTGACCCAGAATTTCATTGTAGCTTGTTGAAGCCAATAACTGGTCCAGCATAAGACCGTCTACCCAAGCTTTCTCTTCTCCTGTAGTGATAGAAGGAGAAACACCAT
The DNA here is from genome assembly GCF_051295495.1 of Thamnophis sirtalis. Classification (NCBI taxonomy): domain Eukaryota; kingdom Metazoa; phylum Chordata; class Lepidosauria; order Squamata; family Natricidae; genus Thamnophis; species Thamnophis sirtalis. The sequence goes on along the minus strand of NW_028261384.1, from coordinate 87,073,552 downwards.
CTGAGGTGGAAAAAAACGTAGATTCCAGGCTGAATAGAGGTCGCTTACAGTTCTTAGTGCAATGGAAGGGTTACCCTTTGTCTAAGCTACTTGGGTGAAAAGTTGGAACCTAAAAGTGGAGAAGTTAGTAAAACAATTCCATGAGAAGTTTCCAGATAAGCCATAGGGTCCCCCTGGAGGGGGGGTCATTAATTTTGTTATGTTAACTTTTATGTTATTCTCATTTCAGGAAACATTTTTCTTCTGAGGAGAGGCCACCTGTCAGGCCTGCAGTTATATTCCTTTTTAGGATCTTTGGCCAGCCACACTCTCTATTATTTCATTATGCTGTTTCATTAGTGTAGTAATTGGGAGGGGGGAAAGAAAGGAGTAGAATTGTGGAATTTGTTGTTGTCATTCTTTTCTAGAAGCCAAGGTCATCTTTTGTCTCCGCATCTCTGCAATTACCGAAACTAAATAGGTGGAAATGCCAGCGTGGCCGAAGAAGATTGGACCATGTGATAGATTTATGGGTGTGGGGATAAGATGGTCTTTCAACTGGGTGGAATCCCAGGAAGCTTTTAGATTTGGGATTCCACAGTTTGTTGCCAACATGTCTGACTTATTAAATTGGAAATTTAAGGATAGTTTTGCCTTGGACTCTGATTTAATTCTGCATGAAATTTGGAATGCTGACAGCAGAGGTATGTGATTTACTTTTATACATGATAATTTAAACTGAGTTGCTAATTGATTGAATATGACAATTGAAGGAGAATTAAGTATGGATTAAAATATATGAAATATGGACATATAAAGAACTCCTAAGATGATGAACAAAGTGAGATGTGTATCGCTTGTTATTCTATATAGTAGATTAAGGGAATTGTAACGAATATTGAACAGTAAGGATTGTTATTTAAAGACAATTAAGGGTAACCTAAACCAAGATATGGAAAAATGGAGAGGGAACATGGAATAAACTTACAATGGAAAATTATTGAGATTATAAAGACAGAATTACAAATTTGGGGTGTGTAAGGATGCATAATTATATAAATATAATGATGAGAATAGCTGGGAATTGTAACCAGGCCCACGTCTTGGCCAAAAATAGGCTGGGGGAACAGGTTTCAAAAATACAATTACTATATATTTATACTTTTTTTCTCTTTTAAAAAAGGAGGAAAATATATGTTAAAACTAAATATGTATATTGAAAAGGAATTAAAGGAATTAAAATGGAGCTCGCTCAGAGGCTGAAATACAACAAGTAAATAAGATGAAGGATGTGAAGTAGAGAAGAGAGGTAAGGGAAGAAGAGAGGGTAGGAGAGAGGGTGGGGGGAAGAGTAAGAGAGAAAGAAGGAATGGAAAGGGGAGAGAGGAGAAGGAGAGAGGAAGGGGAAGTAGAGAAGAGAATGATGACAGTGGAAAGAAAGGAGGTAGAGAGGAGGAGAGAGGGAGAAGAAAGTGATGGATAAGGTTCAAAAATGCTGCATGGAGAGCAGAAGAGCCAATAATTGTTTTGGGGAGTTGATGGTAAGACGAACTGATGTAAACATTTAATACAATGTTGGTCATCAAAGCGCCTTTTGAAAGCCTCCATAAACCTATTAAAATTTCTTAGGAGGGGGGAAGCTGACTGATGTAAACCAGCACTCCAGTCAGACGCTTCGCCATCCAAGGATAGTAAAATCATTCTTATCCTCATAGTATCTGATTCAAAATCTGGGCCGTAGATTTCCATGTAATTAAAGATTTGCATGATAAAAGACCCCAGTTTTGCAGGGCTTCCATCATATCTCACAGGCAAGGGGGGAATCTTAGCCATTCTGCGTCTCCTGGGAGGTGGGGCCCCTGCTCCGGCAAAAGCCCCAGCAACAGGGGGTGAGTCAGCTCGAGGGGGTGTGTGAATCAGCGCGTGGGTTTTCTCGGCCCCAGCCCCTCCTGACCTCTTCATCTTCCCCACCTATTTGCCCAAAGTACCTTTGTCCCCAGTAATCAGGTAGATCTCTCTCCTGGGGTCTCCTTTCGGCCCCCGCCTCCAGCGGTCTTTGTTGGGGTCTTCTTCTGGTAACCCCCGCATCCCAGCTGGCCCCTTCCTCTCTTTGTCCTACCGAGGTAGACCACCAGGGGGGAGGTGGATCAGCCGGGCTTGATATCTGCAGTTGACACAATTCTTCTTGAAGCAAGAGTTCGGCGGGGAGTTCTCCCTCAGCAGGGAGCTCTGCCTCCTTTTCTTCTCTGGCTGGCGAAGACATTTGCACCCTCCACGGTAGATGTTGATCTCCTGGAAAGGTGGTTTTGAGACTTCGCTACTTGTCAGCCCTCTCCATTTAATAATCAGGAAAGAAAACCACGAGACTCCATTTGTGGAAAATCAAATGTACTTTTACTAATTAAAAATGGTTAAAGAGCAATTGCATAGCGAAGTCTGGTTAATTAGGCGCGAAAGCAGTTGATATATAGAATAGCCCATTCCACACCCCCTGGCATCATAGGCCTAGTCCAATCATAAGTCCTTCAAGTGTCAGGTGTGAGATAACTTCAAAAGGCATCACGAAGATGGAATGTCGGTGCCGTTAGTCCAGGCGGGAAACCCCCACGCATGCGTAGCCTGTCCATCCAAAGACCTCCAGAACATTCCTCCAGCACAACGAGTAACCCCACCCAAAATACCATGCCCTCCCTCCCCGTTTCAATGGCAGCTGAAGCAACAGCAAAGCAGAAGCTGACAGTTATGTAATAGTATACATGTGGTTATATGTTATAAAAATGAAAAATAAAAAACTTTATATGAAAAATAAAATCTTGTTCGGACAGCATCTGTTTTTCTGATTTTCCAATATTATTTTTTTGTTACACACTTGTTAGTTTTAGTTGGCCAAGATAAGCATTCAATTGTGTAACCATCGTTCTCATATGGGTTGATTAGTATGTTGGTGGTTAGTGCTTTACTGTTGTTTCCTTGTGCTGCCATCCTTGGCTCCTAGGTACCTGATAAGCTGGTAGTAAATCAGCTATTGACCCATTTCCAGGTTTCATTTCAAGATTTTCAGGTTTCAATCATTTATCTAGCTATCTTTGTACCTGCATGGCCAATAAACTTAATAGTTGCAAAAACTGAATCTATGTCCTTGTCCATTGCAATGTTATGATGCCAATGAGTTCAGGTCTCCTTGACTGACCACTAGTTTGTGTTCTTGAAATCTGGGGCTAGCTTCCTCCCCATCTCTCCTAGATAGTCACAGGAGCAATCCATGCAGGAAATCTAGTATATATTAGAAGTATATCACATCTCCAAGCAATCTTTGTAATGTATGATTTTCTTCATATGGTAACTTCTAGTCAGTGTGCCATGCTGATTTGCAGATCTAGAAAGCTGCCAACTACTGCTTTCAAAATGTTTTTAATCTATGGCAGGATGTGCCATATAGTTCGTCATGTATCTTCTTTCTTCCTATTCCTCCCTTGCTTGCTACACAGACATCTGGCTAGCTTCCTCCCCATTTTGAATTATTCATGTAGGTACCTTCTCTCCAGTTGCTGGAGTGGGTTCTCATTCTGTATTATGTTTTCTTTTTCTTACTTTAAAAAAAAGCATTTTTAGTATTTTAATTTTTGGTAAATATAATCTGCTTATATATTTTTTTCTTTTAATAACATATAAAGCATACATACATTATATTTTTTCTCAATAATATATTCAATTTATATTCAAATATAAGATGAATATTCTAAAATATAATTAATATTTATAGAATAATTCTCTACTTTTTCTCTATTCTAATATTTTAAATTACATATATAAAAGAATGTTAATATTATTAATTAATTCTGTGCTATATTCTGTACATAAATTATGCTGTTCACTGTACTGAAACAATATAATGCATTCGGATTATAACAATGGATTACAAAATAGGGATACAAAATAAAAGCCTCCATGTGAAACTAAATATTCCCTTTATTTCTCTAGCTGCATTTGAGAGAGAAAAAGATGTTCTGCATATATTCATAAGTACTTTTTACAAATCAATTCCCTGGACTAAATGGTTTGGAACGAAATGTGATCAAATGGCAGTAACTATTTGTACACTATTCGAAAGGAAGAAAAAAATCTAGTCACAAATAAAAGCCAGCACTCTCTTTCTTCTAATTTAGATTCAAGTTTGGAAGATTCAACATGTCTCTTACTTACAGATTAGCAGATTAGAAAGACATTCTTAGAAAGAAAGATTGCAACATTTCACCCTTAGATAAATTAACACCTTTAAGAATTACCATATATTGTAAACAAAGATATTTTGCTGTAATTGTTTGTATTTACATAGAAGAATTAGAGAATGGCAGCTGTGTATTCATCTATCAGATGTATATCCTAATCTTTTACTCCAATTGAATACTCAAAGGGGATATATATAAATAATATAAAAATATTTGAACAATAAAAGTTCAGAAATATAAACATCATAGAACAATAAAATGATTGGCAAAAGATATTCTTCTTCTGATTTTTTAAAGATAGGCTGATGATTAAATGCTGTTCCTAAGGGAATATATTATGCCTACTGGTAATGATGCAAAAAAAGGTCAATATAGCACACTAGATCAATGAGCCCTCTGACAAATCTTTATCCATGGCTCTCTTGTAGAACTTAGTGCCTGAGCAAGTTCATATTTAATACTAGATATAGCAATCAGGCCATAAACCACTTGTAGATTTAAAATACAGATAGTCCTCAACTGACAATGATAATGGAGTCTGTCCATTAAGCAAGTTGGCTTCACTTAGCGACTTCCACCTCCTGCTCTCCCCTGGAGATCCAGGCCTGCTTGCACACGGGTTCTGCCACCTCCAAAGTACCCCGTGTTCCCCATCCTGATCTTCAGGATCCCCAGAGGCCTTGGCTGCTCTCATGGGAGCCTAAAGCTGGACAGCAGAAACTACTGAAATGCAGAGGACCGTTATAGTTTGTAAGTCTTGGCCAACACCAAACTTACCTTTCTGTTTTTTGCAGAGGAGCCTGGCTGATGTGATCCAAGGCTCAGCTTTTTTACAGAGGCTGCCTCATGGCAACCTGGTGACATTCTGCTAGCAAGTACAACTCTCACAAGTTGGTAGGGAGCTCCATTTTTAAGGAATCTCTATTACTGGAATTTGTGCAGTCTACATCGCTTGGTGACAAAAATTCTGATATAAGCATATTTTACATGCCAAATAAAATGCACGTATTAGCCCTTAAGGACCAAATGATTTTTCATTTATTCATTTATTTTTAAAAACGTCTTCAACTTCTGATTCTGATTGAGAAGTTCAGTTTAGATACCTTTTTATTTTTGCAAGATTGCAGGATTTTTAGAAATTCCACATTTCCATAAAAATTCCAGAAAAATGCTATTATTTAAATATTAGTAATATAACCTTTATTATCCTTTATTGCCTTTCTTTCACTTATAGTTTATTTGTCAGTAATTCTGAGTTGTAATCATCTAATTTGTAGCATTTGTGTTTTAAGAATAAAAGCTAGGATGCTATTTATCGGTTTCTAAAATCAGTCTCTTTTCTTTTCCGATATATGCATATACATATAGAATAGAATATAGACTAGATTAAACTAGACTAGACTAGACCAGACCAGACCAGACTAGACTATCTTAGCATCGAATAGCATAGCATAGAATAAAAGCGTTGGAAGGGACCTTGGAGGTCTTCTAGTCCAACCTCCTGCTTAGACAGAAAACCCTACATCATTTTCGACAAATGGTTATCCAATCTCTTCTTAAAAACATCCAGTGTTGGAGCATTCACAACTTCTGGAGACACGTTCTTCCACTGATTAATTGTTCTAACTGTCAAGAAATTTATCCTTAGTTCTAAATTGCTTCTCTCCTAGATTAGTTTCCACCCATTGCTTTCTTGTCCTGTTTCGGAGAATAGCTTGACTCCCTCTTCTTTGTGGCAACCCCTGAGATATTGGAATACTATCATACTATCATGTCACCTCTATTCCTTCTTTTCATCAGGCTAGACATATCCAGTTCCAGTAACTGTTCTATGTTTTAGCCTCCAATCCCCTAATCATTTTTGTTGCTCTTCTCTGCACTCTTTCTAGAGTCTCAACATTTTTTTTACATCATGGTGACCAAAACTGGATGCAATTGATAAATTATATCTATATAGATATAATTTATTCATAAACCTTTAATTTCTATAATAAAATATATTGAAATCTTAATTTTTGAAAAGATAAATCCATCTTCTTTGTTGACTTCTTTTTGATTCTGTTCATTTGACTTATGCAAATTAACTTCTTGTAGTTAACGATGTTTGTTTTCTACCATTTTCTTGAAAAAAGTTTAATGCCTCTGCTATTTTGAGGAATTCCCTTTTTAGACATCTTTTTATTGTCAAACTTGCCAGCTAGATGGATATTAGTTAAAAGTACATGGCCAACATCAAAAAAGCAGATTGGAAGAATTGTGACCATAGCTTTAAGTAATATTGATATGTGTAAAAACACTCTTGGTTTTCCCGTTTTTATTAGAAATATCCATTTGCAAAATCATCTGGCTGAATTGAACCCCTATTTTGTCAAAATAGCTTCTTCCTGTTGTTTTGACCAAAATTGGACAACTGGTGTATTTTAATTATTTTCCCTAAAATAAGATAGTGGTTAAACAATAAGTTTAAATAATCTAATCAGATATCTCATTTTATTCACACAGAGGTTAAACAATTCAGCTGCTTATTAGCAAGGCAATTCAATGTTATATTTACTACATTGCTTTGCTCAGTAACAACAATTTCAGCATTCCCAGTTATAGTCATTAAGCAATCTTGCAGGGCATTAAGTCCCATGTAGGCAGTGTGGAGTGCCCAGGGGAGAGGGGAAGAATTTTAGTTAGCGAGCTCCCTGCTGAAGGATTTCAGCTCCATGTCTGTTTGGATTTTAGCAGCCAAAATCCAAAATCCAAGCAACCACAGAGTTGAAACCCTTTGGCATGGAAGTCTTTCAGCCATCCTTCAGAGATAAAGAGGAATTCCTCTTGGCAGGTAACATCACCCTGCCACATTTCCTACCAACTTCCCCACTAACTTTCTAAGGAAGTTGGCACAGAACAAAAGGCAATGACATGATCATAGGATAACAAGCATCCAGATTGTGATCAAATGACTGTGTAGACAACATTTTGCAATGGTTGGAAATGCTTTACCGGCCATAAAAATTTTTATAAAGTGCTTCTTTAACATGCCATACCGGGGACCAAATGGGGAAGTTCCAGACTACAGGTATTTGCTGGATTGTTGGCAGACTCCCACTCCCGCTTTGTTCACTATTTTTCATTTTGGTTCATATTGATGTATTTCCATTGTGTTCTCTTTCACTGTGTATTTTATTCTATTACTTATTTACTTCTGTTCTGCTTATGCTCTTTTCATTTCTTCTTTTTTATTGTTGCAAGCTGCCTAAAGTAGCCCCACAGCAAAGTGGCTGCAAATAAATTTAACAAATAAATAAATAAATAAAGTGCCCCCTTCCATTGCCTTCATTAATTTGAATTATCATTAAGTGGAAAGTTGTAAATTGAGAGCTACCTTTATATTTTTATTTTAAAAACACTCTTAGTTAGTTACAAATTAACTGAATTAACCAACATAAATCAAAGATCTTTGGATTCCATCGTTTTTAAGAATGTAAAAGGGTTCCAAGACCAAAATGTTTGTGAATCATTGATCTATGATCTAGTATAAAGATTGGGTGCATATAAGAAGGTGTAACCACTTGATCTCTTCCAAACATTAAGTGACTTCTTTTAAACCAAAAATTTGTACCTGTGTAACTTTTCCTCTGGATTAACAATTAACAGATTTTTTTTATTATTAATGTTGTTCCCCTTCCATTCATAAACTGATTCTTTCTATAATTTATTTGAGGATTTTATATGGATTTGATCTTTCAGTTTCTCAAATGAGCTCTGATTTTAATGCCAGATAGAGCGCTAATGACTAATGTAGTCTTCTCCTGAATTATAATGCTTCAAATTTTTACTTTAACAAGCTCTTTTACCTTGGCCCAACTCTAAATATAAAAGCATAATAATAATAGGTTGGGGATTAATACTTTTCATGATTCTGTATCTTAGATGACTCGTCTCCCGATGTCTGAAAGGAGAAATTAGTTTATGTTTTGCAACATTTAGCAAAAAAAATGTCAGTCTCCCCTGAAAAACACTCTATTTAACACTGGCTTTTATTCTGATTTTTTGGGAGTAGCTACAGCAGTAATTTGATGCCTCCTCTATTAATATTGGCTTTTACACCTAATTTGAATGGAAAGTAGAATATAGTAGAAATTAAATGTGATATCAATAATACTTTACCCCATTAATTCCCACACAAAAAGGTATTAAAATAATGATTCATTCTGTCCCCAGCTCTTCAACTTTTATATTAATAGAATTGTACAGGTAATGTGACTTTCATTCCATCCCTTGTTAAATCAGAAACTAATTTTTACTTTTCTCGGTACTGATAAGGATACAACTACTCTTTCCCTGATTCAAGATAGATTTTGCTGTAATTTTTGGACATTGATTAAATACTGATAAATCCCTATGGATGCACCATCCAACCAAAATTCTGGAAATGCTACACTGATGAAATCTTCGTCATAATTAAATATTCCCAAATTGAAGAAACACATCATCTACTCAATAATATATTCCCCAGGATCAAATTCACATGCAAAGAGGAAAGAAACAAAAGACATCCATTCCTCAACATCAATATAAATAGACTAGACAACAGAGAACTGGAAACCCATGTCTACCGCAAACCTACATACATGGACCAGATCCTCAGTTTTGCAAGCCACTACCTCACTGCACACAAAAGAAGATATATCCAGACCCCCTTCAGAAGGGCTGGGACACACTGCAACTCCACAACAATAAGAAAAGCAGAAGAGAAACAACTGCTTGACATCTTTCTCTGCAATGGATATCCAAAACATTTCATTTTTGACACATAGCACCCAAGTCATAATGCACCACACAGCCAACTATGCAAAAACTAACCCTACCATGCACAAAAGGTGTGTCGGAAGTAAGAGACAAAATTCTCCAAACTCCAAGAATAGCAATAGCCCACAACCCACAGCCACCATCCACCAGAATTATTATCCAGAACCAAAGACAAGATGCAGAAGAAATAAATAATGTAATTTACAAAATCAACTGTAACAATTGCAAACAATTCTATGTGGGATAAAGTCACATTAATTAAAAACAGGATCCATGAATGTTGGCTGGCAGTCAAATACCATGATCCCAAATCCCTAATCTCTACCCACACTGACACCAAATAACACCAATTCAATTGGAGCAATACAAGAATCATCGGCCATGCTACCACCCGCCACTCTCATGAGTTTATCAAAGTCTGGCACTCCACAAGCAATTCCGTCAACAGACACATCAACCTACAACCAGTCTACAAACCCCTCGTAATTCAAATCAACTGCACAATCAACCAGAAACAGCACCAATCCTCAATCAACCTTCATAATTGCCCCAACCAGCACTTTACCTCCCAATGACCGTCACCTGGTGTAATGTCCCCATCACAGGACCCGTCACAAGACTCTCACTGGGGACCCACACCTGACCCATCACCAGACCCACCACAACCCTCACTTGACACACCCCACCTGACCCAACACAAGACCCATCAAAAAATCCTGACCTGATGTGAACCTTATTTCCATCACCTCACCATCACAAGACCTTGTGACCACACAAAGCCCTTACAAACAGAAGAACATTGACACTGACATCCCCTAAATTCTGCTAAAGATGTTACCTAACCTGGTAACAAAATATTCAGAAACCAACCTACAAACTCAGAGAACAAATTCTGCTAAAGATGTTACCTAACTTGGTAACAAAATATTCAGAAACCAACCTACAAACTCAGAGAACAAACCTCCATCCTCAAATACTGATAAACTAAGGAACTGGGTATATATTATTCAAAAACAAAAGTGTTACTTTCCCCAAGTATACATGCCAGCATAAGGGGAAAATCAATAACCATTCCCCTATTCCTTAGTAATCATTAATTAAAAGGCTTAAATATCTAGGCATCTATTTCCAGTAGCTCACATTAAGCATATAGAAATCTCAAATGGCTATAGCCCAGCATCACAAAACTTTGAAGTACATTTACTTCAAGAGAAACATATCATTCCCACCATCCATTTAAAAATTTAACACTAAGGTGTTGAGTCCTTGACTTATGATCGTTCCTTTAGCCACAGTTTAAAGTTATGATAGCACTGAAAGAAGGGACTTACTTCCCAAAGTTGCAGCCATTGCAGCCCTCCACAGGCACATGATCAAATTCAGGCACTTAGCAGCCTGACCACACTTACAATTGCAGGGGTGCTACTCTCCCAGCTATCTCCTTCCATCTATGCTCCTTCTGCTGTGTGCGCCATTACCACAGTTGCCTGACATCTTCTTCCTGTTGTTGACCATGAGTACCTACCCTGACTGCTGGATTATGTGGGGCTGCCTCTGCACTGCAAAAAAGGGGGGTGAACAGCTTAAAGAAACCAAAGCACATCAAAATGTCCTTTTGCAAAGAGTTCCTGGGCAGGACTTTGGGCTGCAAAAAACAAGGGGGGGGGAGTCTGCTTCTGCTTTTCCTCCTCTTTTCTGAATACAAAGCCAGCCCCAATCAGGAGAGCAACACAAAGGAGCATTTTAGTGCACCATGACCCATTTAAGCTTTGTGTTTTTCTTTTTCGCTGAGCAAAGCCAGCCCCTGTGGCCCAAGGCATGCATGTCTTGTCAGCAGTAGGAGTAAGAAGATGGCAGCAAAGACCAGCTAGGGCAGTGGAGGCAGGGTGGCAGGCTTGTAAGAATCAGGGTGCTGAGGTCAAGTGGGACTGGGCTAGGGTATCTGGAGCTTCTTAGGCATGGCAAGCACCCCTAGAGCCATACAGTTCTGGGGCTGCTTGCTGCCTGGCAAAGTAAGGTATAGAGTAAACAAAGAGGAGAGATGGGGGAGAATTGGAAACAGTTCCTTTATTTACTGGAGCTGGGAGGGACCAAATCCAGAATTATTTGGATTGAGATGGGTACTTGGCTAATGAACAGTAAATTTCATTTAACGACAGCAATGGGGATCACGTGATCACAGTTGCTAAATAATGTTGTTGTGTGACATCTTTATAATCATAAAACTGAAATTACAGTCCCAACAGCAGTCATGTTGAAGACTACCAGTACCACCATTCAGTGCTCAGTTCTGTATATATTTTAATCATTCATACTTTAAAATCACTCAATTCAAATTTGTCAAAATATCAAAGTCTCTCACTCTTCTCTGAATGCAGCTCTTCAAACATAACTTGGCTGTCCTTCTATAGCAGCTTAAGTAAAAATATAACATTAAAATATTGGCTGAAATCTTCTTGTCTGAGCTTAGTTTGGCTGATATTAACTTGGAAGATGACCACTGACAATTATTTCTCCTCATGTAGTTTTTATGTCCTATTTCTAATATTAGTTTTTACCTAAAGCCATGCAATTAAGAGTTCTTAAGATGACAATATAGAATAATAGATCTAAAACTCTATCTTACTGTCTCATGATCATCTTTCATATTCTTTTCACATACTCTAATTGTCTCTACAGAATTATATACCACAAAGAAACATTCATGCTAGCAAAGGTAGGCCATGTTCTGCTTTATACTCCTATTTACAGTACTTAATAGATCTCATTATTCACTTCTTTCTCACTGGGCTTGCCTGATAGTAGGTATCTGCTTTTTCTTTAACATCACCCCTGAAATTTCCACAAACATAGTAACTGATTTTGGAACTGATTTTGATGCTCGTTAGGGACATTAAAGTTGTTTATCTGTCTGCCCCCACCCTGCCCTGCCCATCTGTCCAGTCCATCCATCTGTCCATCTATGTTCCATCCACATCCACCACACACTTATCTACCTCCCTACCTAAATCTTTTTTTAAAATTCTGATTACTAAAATATTATTGTGATTTCCTTCTGTAATGGGTTGTAAAAACTTACAGCAATAATCTAAATCAGTTATCCTCAAGCTGTCCGGCTCTGCAGTGTGGGGGGGCAGAGGAGATGGTTTCACATATAAGTTAAAACAAAAACAACAAAATAATCATTCAAGGATGTGCAAACTATAGTGCTATTGCTTTTCAATCTAACCTTGTTAATATATATGTTACTGGCAATGTATGAAGAACTGGCATTGTATAAAATGCCTAGGAAATGTGTGATATTTTTAGACAAAGTATGAAATATTTGTGTTGTTTTAATATGCTATATACTTGGATATAATACAGTATCTATGCATTACACAAAATGAGCAAACTATTTAGAGTGTTTCAGAAGCAATTACATTCTGTCCTGAAAAGCGGAAAGCATGAGAAAAAAACTCAAAATAAACCTGTGTTGATATTGTTTAATATATAATGCAATACAGAGAAATGTTGATAGGTTTTCAAAATTGTTTTATTTTATTCTACATTCAAAACAATACTTGCTGTTTCTTAATCTTGCCATCTCAAAAAACTGACAAAAAGTGATGCATTGATATCTTCTTCTAGGGGAAGGGGGGTATACTCAGAGGTGTACAGAATAAAAGAGATTCAGTTTTCTGTCCTGGAGTTAGGGGCTAGGAATTGTTTATTAACTGCATAATTTATAATCAACCATAAGCAGAGAATAAAGAAATTGAATAGCTTAAGTGTCTTTTTGAGCAGTATGTAGTATAGTAGAAGGAACTTGAATGCCAACAAAATAGTTACTGTAAATAGCCATTGTCACAGAGACAGAACAGCTGAAAAGGTCTATGTCACAGAGACTGAACAATGAATACAAAAGGCATCGGGAAATGATCTCATAAGAACCTTGCTCATTTACAAAAGTGGTATTACAACCAATTGGGCTAAATATACAACTGAAGTAATCAGAAATTCATGTTTTCTCAGTGGGAAGGTGGGGCCGAAGCCGTGACGAGACGACGTGCGATCTCAAAGCTCTGAGATCGCAATCAACACTTTTATTACTGGGGGGTCCCAACGGACCTAAATCATCCTGAAGAGATGGTGAATAGGAAGATTACGTCTTGCTGATCTCGGGAATATCGCAAAATCTCTGAAAAAAGCAAGAAAAGATCTTTGAGCCAGTAATAAAAATTCCAGTCTTTTGTCAAGACTGACAAAGTTAGGGCGGCCTCAGAATGGAATGATGTGGAAAGAGAAAGTGTTTCCAGCTGGTGAGAAACTTTTATTGTTTTTAAAAAACGAACTGCCTATAAAACCTAAAAACCAACTTAAATCAAAGAATAGAAGAACTTAGCGGCGAATTTGAACTTTGTAATGGTTCTGGACAGTGGTTATCTTACTTTTTAAATACTATTTACATGGATTGAATCTAAGCAAAACTTTTTCAAATGGATGGATTAAGCTTTTTTCTTCTAACATTTCTTTGTGACTTTCTGCAAGCTACAGATTGATTTTTTGACTTCGTCATTGCAAGGTTTTACTGCCTGGCTGTTTGGCTTAAGATCTGATAAGATTCCACAGCTGTCCCTTTGAAGTTTGTTTTCGTTTACAGAGAGCTTGTGAATGTATGTTTTAATCTTGCTGACCTTCTTAAAAAAAATAACTGCGTATGAATATGGCATAGAGTTTTTGAATTTGCAAGGAATATTTTCAGAACTGCAAAAATTATTAAATACAGAGGAAAAAATTGAGAGAAAATTGGAATATTTGGAGCATTTAACAATAAAATATGATGAAAAAACTGAGGATGTTTTTCAAATACAAAATAAGGAGATTGAAATTCAAAAAACTGAAATGAAAGACAAATATAAAGAGATTAAACCTGTTGATATTCATGGCAATTGGTTTATTACTGAAAAAAGAAAGAATGGAATATTGAAAGAGGAATTAAATGGAAAGAAATTTTATTTCAAAGGACAGGACATAGAAGAAGAAAACATTAAAGAATCTATGGACTATGAAATACTATTTGCAAAATATTTGATAATACTGCTGATAATTAAAGACAAGCTGAACAAGGAAACAGAAAGAGGGCGTCAAGACTACATGCGAGATATTACAAGCAAGGAGTTGCTAAGAGGAGTCCATACAGATTTGATCAAGAGGATGTTTGGAGGACTGGCTCCACAAATGGCAGAAGACATTAAATTGTTTTGCTATTGGAAAGATACAGGTTGATAGATGGAAGAGTATAATTTAAAACTAGCTAAACTTAGTTAAATTTAGTGACAATAGGTATAGTTAAATAAAAATTTATAATGATAGTAATGTATACAATGTCTAGTGTTATGATAAGTAATAATTGATATGAATATTGAATGTTACCCATGAAGGAAAGGCTAGAAATACTTTTGGACTATATATATTATTATATTATATGCTATATGTTATATGTTATTATTAATAACAATAACAATAAAAAAGAACAAAATTAAACATAGCTAAGTTTTAATTATTGGGGGAAACGTTATGATATAGGATATAGTTAAATAAAGAAAGGATAATGATAATATATTATATACTTATATGGGTATAATATAAGAGAATTGGCTGTAAATGGTAAACAGAGATTTGGAAAGGAGGATTAGAAAAATTTGGTATTAAATATTATGGATGTTTAGCTAGAATAGGATATGAGGATTTAATGTTAATGGAGAATTTTATAAATAAGTAAATGAAATGCCAGTATGTGGTTATGTATTAAATCTTGGTATATTTTATGATGAAGGACGTTTAAATAATCATAGTCAAATAAAAGTGGAGGTAATATAATAAATATCTGAGTTAAGATATTAGAGTTAATATGAATTATATTTGATGATGGTGGAAGAGATGCACAAAAGCCTTTTGTAACCAACTGATACACTTTCTACAGTATGGTAGAAACAAAGCTCCATTCCTACCCTCAGGTTTCCAGTAAGATGCAAACCTACACAACCACAAAACGATGGGGGAACAAATAAATATAGGCTAAGTGGTAGAAACTGAAGATTTGGATGATGATGATTTTCTGTACTCTAATATCTGTCTATATTTCCCATAGTTCTAATTTATTTATGAAAATTTGTAAAAATTGGAGATTTGCTTAGTGTTTAAATCATTTTAAATATGCTAGAACAATTATCCAAAAATAATTTCTCTATTTGTAGATGTAAATATTTCAAATTATCTTTCTTCAAAATAGATAATAGTAACATAAATAGCTGGCTAAAAACCCCAAGGAGTGTGTTTCCAAGAATTGTATTACTAAGATGTATTTAGAAGAGTTCCAGGTTCATATTTTAAAGATCTTTCAAGAATATTATAAATTAGTAAAGATGTTTTTTTTACAGAAATGACAAATCTTCAGATTTACATCTAAATTACAACTATGATAAGATACTGGGGCTTTTAACTGTCCTAATTTTCATTTTTATCACTGAGCATTCATTTTTATTTTTATTTCTGCACAGAATTATGAATACAAATAGTGTTCTGGGAGTTAAGTATTCCCCAGTTAAGGGTTAGCATGGGAGGAAAAAGATTAGAAGATGATGAGGATAATAGTAATACATAGATACTACTACATAGATAAATATCTTTATGCAAAAGATAATGCTGAGAGAGTTAGGTGTTTAGCAGAGTGATAACATGAGGAAGAAACTATTTTTGTGTCCAGTTGTTTTGGCATGCAATACCCTATAGCGGCATCCTTAGGGGAGAAGTTGATATAGTTTATGTCCAGGATGTGATGAGTCTATAGATATTTTCTCAGCCCTCTTTCTGATGCCTACAGTATACAAATCCTCAATGGAAGCAGGCTGGTCACGGTTGTTTTTCTACAGTCCTATCCATTGAAGTATATACCTATTCTGTGAGAGTGCTGTGAAAAGAGATACAAATGACAGACTCAATAATTCCTCTGTATCAGCAGATCCTTGTGCAGCCTGAGTTGACGCAGGAAGAACATTCTTCGTTGGATCTTTTTAATGATGGTTCTAATGTTAGGTGTTCTTTTCACATTCTGGGAGATTAGAGAACACAAAAACTCTCTAGTAGAAGATCTCTACTGTTGATACTGTGTTGTCTAATATTGCAGGAGGTGGTACAACAGGACAACTTCTCCTAAAATCTACTATCATCTCTACAGTTTTAAGAATATTCAGCTCCACATTGTTCTAGCTGCAGATTGTTCTGGCTGCACCAGAGCCAGTTGCTATACCTCTCATCTGTATGCAGACCAGAGGTGGGTTCCTACCGGTTCGGACTGGTTCAGCCGAACCGGTAGTGGTTTGGTGGCCTGGGTTGCTGGAACCGACAGTGACCCAGGCCTGCCGTGCCCTCGAACAGGTTCTCCTGGCAGCGCCATAGGCACCACCATCTTTTTTGTTTCTACACATGCGCAGAGCAATTTTTATTGCGCTGCACTAGTACGTGCGGCGCAGCCAGAGGAAAACAAGCAGTAGTGACTGCTGGAACCCACCCCTGATGCAGACTCATCATCATCTCCAACAAGACCAATAACTGTTGTGTCATCTGCAAACTTAAGTACTTTAACAGAAAAATCTTTCAAGATGCAGTCATTTGTATATAGAGAAAAGTGTAATGGAGAGAGCATATAGCCCCAGAGAGCTCCTGTGTTAATTGAATGGGTATTAGATGTGATTTTATCAAAAATATATACATTTACCAAAAAATATATAAAGATTTACCAAAGAAGTTTAGCAGAAAAATTACAATGGAACAATAGCACCAACCAGATTTACAGTTATGAATTGATGACATGTTTGTTCTTTATGTATGAGTTGGGTTTTTATTGTATAACAGAATGATCACTATTATTCAATGTGGTCAAGTTTTTGCTTAAGAATTGAGATTTAGGTATTCAGGTATGTATTTTGTTTCTTTTTTCCTTTTCTGGGTTTTATGTATTTAGATATTTCTCATTTTGATGATATATACTTTTTATTAAGCATTTCTGTATATCAATTAAGTATTTCTATATACTAAAGCAAAGAAAAAAATCATCATTGTTCTCCAGCAAGTTCAACAATTATGCTAACAAATTCAAGTCATTTCCATTTTTTTTCCTAATTCATTCCTACAAAGAAACAATAAATTGATTCAATGTATATTCAAAGTATTAAAGAATCCTGCTTTCAACTATGTAAATTGTTGATAACCATATATGTTCAGTTTTTTAGCAGGAAAGTATATGAAACTGTTGAAATAATAAACAGTCAAGTTGAATTACAAGACCATAGCGCTAAATATTGAAATGTCTTAGCAGGTTTTCAATGACCCAAACAACTGATATTGGTTGCTTTGTTTGGGAAATGCTACGAAGAATTTAAATTTCAGAATGACAGCATGTTTATGTCCCATATGAAAAGAGTCACAATAATTTTAGATACAACTAAAATATTAAGAAGACATAACTGCCAAGATTGGGATCCACATCTTTTGTGAATATTTGGTAACTTCCAAAGATTTTTTTAAAGGTAAATATTTCCCCTGTACAATTGTGTCTGACTCTAGCAAAGCTAACAAAGATATGTGACCCTTAAAAAGGAAAATAATACTCTTGACTGAAACATCATATTACACAATGGAGGTAACTATGTAAAAGGTTCAGTCTTCTGTCTCATTGGCCAAGTAGGAAAAACTCTTACTTTATAATAAGTGTTAGAAATTCAGAAAGAAGACAAATATTATACAACTTTATCTTCCTTTACAAATCAACTTGAGGTTTAGAATCATCAAGATTCTCCCTTAGCTTCAAATATTGTCTTTGGTGAATATATATTTTGGGTACTATTTAACTGATCCAAACTCAAACACAATATGAGCTATACCATCAATATCCACAGAGGACTGTAAACTTAGCACCCAAATTCAAAATAGAGTGGATAAATTTAAGGTACCAATTTTCAAAAATATTCTGCATCAGAAATGCTGTACATCTAACTTCAAAATATCAAGTCACAATTTGCAGGATTTATATTCTAGCAAAAAAAAGCTTTTGTAGCAATAAATCAATTTTCAATTGTAACAAATCCTCCTAGTGCACTACAATGCACTTTACACATTTTGGTAAATTTTAATTACCGTTTAGAGCCAAATTAATACTATATGTTAGGTTAATGCAAAATTTAACTTCAGTGCAATTTGTTCATCCAGAATACTAGTTTCGCCAAATGAAAAATAGAAACATATAGAAATAGTAAGAAATTAAATTACAACGTAACTCTTGATGACTAAATTCTTTACTCCTATACATTCCTTGAGCGAACATTTCTAAATGGTACTTGGAGACCAAAGTAAGATAAAAATGTACTGCTAAATTAAAATAACCCGACCTAATGAGATTTAACTATTTTTGTCAAGAATATTGAGACCATTCAGGTGATAATGACAAAAATATTATAAACTTTCAGCATTTCATATTGCTACAATTTTGGAACACTTCATTTTATTTTATTTTACTTTATTTTTGACAGCAGCTGCCCACTTACCAAGGGAATAACAAAAAGTCTGCTGACCTTAGCAAGAAGTAAAATATATTGAATGCAAGATATTCTACTTCCAAATTTATATGCATAAGAAGACCTTAAACCTGATTTTGTAATACTATATTAATGGATCTGTCATATGAAAATGTATCATGTCTTATATTTATTTTAGCTTCTTTCTTCCTATCATTCACTCTAGATGGCTTCTGGGCCTATATTAAAATGCCACATGTGGACATGTCCCAGATTATTGAACACTCAAAATACATCAAGGATCGCAAGCTTGATCTGGTTTTTATTTTAGGCAAATGCAAAGTGATCTAAGACCTAAGACCATTATAATCTATTCCCTCTTATGGTCAGACCACTTTCTAATTACTTTGGAGTTTTCTGGTGCTGCTGTCCCCTGCAAGGAAATGGGAGCTATTAGATAACTCCACCCTGGGTGATGGATGGTTTTCAAATGATAATCAGGAGCTTTCTGATTCTTTGATGGATCTGTCAATCTTTGGAGTGAGCAGCAATCAATAGAATTGCAATAGGTGGCATTTCTTTACATGCATATCTTGTTCCAGGCCAACCAAAGGTAAACACAGATGTTAGGTTGCTAAGGCTGTGCTCTGGATAAAGCAAGTACAGGCAGTAAAAGGCAGAGTGTGTTTGCAAGCACCTCAGTAGAATCCCAAGAACACATCAGTTTGCTTATAAATAAGTTCCGAACAGGGAGATCCAAAACACTGGGCAGAAGTATTATCAATTCATAGTTCATAGGCTTAGATTTTATATCTAGGTCATCAGCCAGTCCAGTTTCACAGTGATAGAATTTTGGGAGGCAAAGGGTACAAAGCTTCAGATTGAATGGTTGTACCAAAGGAATTAGTTTTATGTAAAGCCTCTGTTAAGTGGTAGCCAATAATGGCTGAGATGGCAAACAAGGAGGAACTTTGACCTGCTTGGCATCACCCAAGATCTTTGTTTCATCAACTGCCTAGGCATACTTCTGATGATAGCTGACAGGATCAGCCTCAGGTGCTAAATTGTTTAATGCTTCCTATGTCTGGTTCATCCAGAGTAGACTCCTCAATATCAGAGTCCTTCAAGTCTGAGCGAATTATGTTAACACTGATCCTGGTGGAGTTCTTGATTTTATGAACAGTTTTAGGAAATGCGACATCAGAATAGACATGCCTAGACAATGAAAGAGACTGATTGAACGCTTGTACAATTCCATATTAAGGCCTTCATAATAGTGATAAGAATAGCAAGGTAAATTGTTTATCTGCTCTTATTGCATTTGCATATCACAATCCCAAAGCTCTTTCTGAAATAACATGGTATTAATAGAGAGAAGGAAAACTTAACAGGAACATTGAGGAATAGTATAAGAATCTGATGGATAAAGTTACTCAGATTCATTTGAAGCTGGACTCTGGCTGGAGAGTTCTCTTCAAATTGAATAGAGAAGGATCCTGCCCTATTATGTAAGAACAATTCATGAGCCTTGAGCAAGTGAATAAAGTCTGGATATGTTAACATTGCCAACTGTATCATCCCTCCTGTGAAGGAAAAGGCTGAGTCTCAACCCTAGCAAGATTGAGTCCTCTAGATTCAAGGAAATATCAAGCCAAGAATTTACCATCTTGAGCTCTTGATGTGATAGCAGTTCCCTAAGTAAAATATGTATGTAACTTAAAAGTTTTTCTGGAGTTTTGACTCCTACTGAATGATCAAGTAGCAACCAGGACTATGAGAGTTTTTGCACAAATGCATTTTATATGAAAATTATGTTCTTTCCAGGATTGAGAGGAACTTCTACTACCACACATGCTCTAGTCGCCTTCCACTTGGCTACTCTCAAAGAACACCCAGAAGCTACAATTCTTCCAGAATGCAGCATTACAAGCAATTATGCTATTCCTCATTTTGCCTATGTAGCATCTCTGTTCTATGACCTGAAGAGTTACTAGAAGAATTATTATTGCAATTCAAAATACTGATTGTCACCTATAATATCCTTTATAACTTAGGATCTGATTATATTGTCTTTCTTCTATAATTTCTAACCAAGGTATACAATCTGGTAAAGTTGGTATACATTAGATCCCAGGTGTAAAGCATGGTCACTTTGCCTGACCTAGGAGGTATCCCTTCTCTGTAGCAGTGTCTGTCTTATAGAACAATGACCCTTACCTATTGAGCTTTCATAAAACTTGGTTCTTCCACCAAATGTTTAATGACATATTCATTTTAATCCTTTTAAGTTAGTTATTATTCCCAACATATAATTACATTTAATTATCTGTTTTGATAATCCTAATATTTTTATAATTATTTTAAACCAAATATATAAGCCACCTACAGTATATTTCAGTAATTGAGACAGTGATTGAGGCAGCACATGAATGAATGAATGAATGAATGAATGAATGAATGAATGAATGAATGAATGAATGAATGAATGAGAAGCAAAGCAAGCATTGTTTCAAGAGCAGCAATGCTACTGAGGTCTACCTGGATCTACCATAGAAGTAGCTTTATTCCTTGGATTAAAATGACTGCACAGCATCAAGACACTCCTTTTACTTACCACTGGATCTGTTCTTACGGTTTGATTTACCACCTGTAAGAAGCATCTTGAGACTGTTCCGAAACATGGTTGTTCTAGTCTACCAGCAGGACGCAGAACCT
Organism: Thamnophis sirtalis; assembly: GCF_051295495.1. Lineage (NCBI taxonomy): Eukaryota > Metazoa > Chordata > Lepidosauria > Squamata > Natricidae > Thamnophis > Thamnophis sirtalis. Next base: position 87,052,275 of record NW_028261384.1, on the reverse strand, counting down.
ATATATATATATATATAAAAAAAAGAATTAAATGTATCCATTAACTAATTTTGGGTAATTATCAATACAGAGCAAAGTTGAGATATAAATCTTTATAATACCTATTTACATTAATAAGGTAACATCCAAAATCCAACATTTAAAACCCCCATAATTTTTGAATGAAGCCTTATATAAGAGATTTTCTATCTTCCAAGTATAGATGACAATATTTAGATATTTTTGGGTTCTGTTCTACCTTATCTGTTTAATAGTTTGGAACATGATTGGATTCTGCAAATTAGGTAAAACTGGCAAGTTATCTCCATGCTGTTAACAATATACAATCTAGAGTTTTATTGCAGACAACTCTTGTCTAACATAAGTAGTCAGGAGCGCCAAACCTATATAAACAAAAAACGATCAGTGGTGAAAGATCTATTGAAGTATTGAGCAATTGAAACTAAAAATGAGATATTCAGTTATACATTGTAACCACCCTATTTTTTTAACATTTGATCCATACCTTATTTACAAAAAGAAAAAAATAACCTATTTCCAGCCATGTTGGTTTGTGTTTATCTTCTACATTCTTGCATTTAGCATTTTATACATAATTCTAGTCTACATTCTATGAATCTTGACTCATGCCTATTTTGGGCTTTCCCTTTTATATTCCAACCATCGATAAAATTTATCCCAGATCTTATAATATTTGGATTCATCTTAGCATGTATGGCATAGATTCTGCCAGGACTGTCTACACTGTGTCCAACATTTTAATTTATGTTTAATATAAAACTTTTTAATAAAAAAAGAAACTAAAAATGAGCTAGTGGAATTAAAGTATGAAGGGATTTACAGTAATTAAAAAGGACCTATGTTGGGTACCTCATTTCCTAATATACTTCAACGAATGCTTACCAACTGATATACTTCAAACGAACACTAACCAAATGAATGAACACTTCTTCAATATTACATTACCTTTGAATGTATTCTGAAATGTTATGCAATTTGAAAATACAAGAGCATCAACTTCTCCAGGTAATTCTGAATAACCAAACATGATTAAATGGAAGAAGAAAAACTATATATAACTGATTTTTTTTAGTTATAGAAAGATCAGTTTTACCTAAGATTACAATCTATAGTGTAATGTTAAAGAAAGGTGGATGTCCTGGGCAGTAATAATATTGGAGAGGGGGGAAGCAAAATGTGTTCTCCTTTCCTTTAACTGACTTTTTTCAGATTTTTCAATAGAAAATCTGGCAATGTGCATTTAAGAATCATTCTATGAAATATGAATTAAATAACTACTATAAAATTGCAAATAGCATTATTCATTTGCTGTCCTTTTCACCTGATCCCTAATGATTAGCCTTTTCCCATTACCTTACTACTGTGGCATAAGCCCTGTGCTGCAGCATGGGAAATAAGCAGCTTCTTACACTTATTGCAAAATACCACAATCAGAGATGTGAGACAGAAGATGAAAAACTATTTAAATTTTAAAGCAGCAACAGAAAAATCCCAATGAGAAACAACACCTGAGCCAAGTAACATCCAATTTCATAAATATACAAAATATCTAAATATTACATGCTACTTCATAAGTTATACATTTTATGCTCTTAAAGTGATAAATGTTCTATCTACTTGATTTTTCAAATGAAAAAAATACCCTGAGGAAAAAATAATTCAAAATTCTAGCAATATTATATTACTAGAAGCACTGATTCTTAGTTATTAAGGCATCAAGAATTCTTCTGTGAAAGCAGGTAAGATAGCCATTTGTCTATAATATTCCATCTCAAATATGTAAACAGCACTGCAAGTTCTTTTGTTCAGCAAAAAAAGTCCTTCTACAGATTTAAAACTTTTATATGTATAATTCAAGATATATCTCCTTTTACACACTTGATATAAGTATTTGTTTATGCATGCCTAATCATAAGAATTAGCACTGAATGTTTCAAATAATGCTTGGTTATTAGTCTTCCAAGAGAACATCTGTAAAGGTAGCTTTTAACTTATGACCAATAATTCAATAAACATTCAAAATTATGAATGTGCTGGAGTCATGATCGATTCCTAAAGTTATAGTTGTTGAAGGGTCCTTTGTGGTCACATGGTTGTGATATAGGCAATTGAAAATGTTTGTACTTATGACTGGTTGCCAAGCACCCTGTAATCATATCATTGCCATTTGAAATCTTTCCTGCTGGCTTCAGAAAGCTAAACTAGCTAACTAGCTTTTTAGTTTATTTTATTTCACATTTTGGATCTGCTCAGCAGAAAGCTAAGCTAGCTAGCTAGCTAGCTAGCATTTTATTTTATGTTTTTATTTATTTTATTAATTATTTATTTTATTAGTTATTATTTTTATTTTATTTCACATTTTTGACCTGCTCAACTCCCCCAGAGAGGAACTTTGAGAGGTGTATAATAAAAAATAATTTAAAAAATAAAAAAGTAAAAAGTTAATGAGAACGAGAGGAAGGAAGGCCACAAGTCATTGCCACCTGTCAAGAGGACCCACTCTACCCTGTGGGGGCTTGCTGAAAAAAGAAAATTGTTCTGATATTTAAGCAGCTTTTTCAGTCATGGAGGATTTTACAGTCCCAGAGCATAGAGAGTAGCAAAGTAAAAATCCTCCCAACAGAAATACAAGCAGTATTTTCAGCCAATGAGGATTTTTAGAACCAGAGTTCAAAGACTGACCTTGAAAATCCTTGAATTTACCTTTAATCTTTTCAGATCATTTGTAAAGATAAACTAGAAAATAAATGAGGACAAATCACAAACCATCAGTTATTAAGTTTTTGCACAGATTAAAACCCAAAGATAAATTATAGAGAAATAACCTGTTCTGATATTGTATTCTGGGGCACTCTGCTCCAGATAAGCCTTTCTGCTCTGAGGCTGAAAATCCTCCCTGTCAAAATCCAAACACAATTTTCAACTATAAAGGATTTCAATCCTACTTGGATTTCAATCAGAATTACTTTCAGCCCCAGAGCAGAGAGGATTGTTTATAGCATCCTAAACTTACACATGGTTTATCCTGGACCTCCCAAGGACTTCCCCATTGCCCTGAAGAACTCTTTAGCTTGGACTCCATCCACTTAATGACCAATGAGATAACAACAACCAAAATTAGGAGTGCTGGGATTGTGGACATTGAGAGAAGCAGTCACATGGGACACATTCAATTTAAATCTCACTATAACTTTCTAAAAAACACTGATCTAAAGAGAAAACTCCTCTGAAAACTTTTATTCAAAAGAGCAAGCAGGAATATACGTATTTAAGTGTGCTCACATAAAGAATAACTGAATGGTTTGTTACATAGAGAAGCATATGCAAATTTAAAATGGAAATACAATTCTAAGGTAATTGACTAAAAATAGAGATAACATCAGCATATTACAAGCAGTACAATACTGCATAACATAAGCATTTCAATTGTTCCTTCAACACAGTGCAATAGATATTTTAATATCTCCCTTCAGGAAGCTATTGGTAGATTGTAAAATTGGCTAAAGATAATGTCCTTCTGAATTTAGCGATTATTATACAGCCATGGTACCTAATAAGGTGGATAGAGGAGAAGAGCAAAGTATTACTGAACAAAACTGACAAATCTGTTAGATCTTTATGTCACAGCACAGTGCTGAAGATTAACCAATGAACATTCATGATCTCCAATGGATCCAAACATGACCATAAAAAGTGGCAAGATTTTAATTTCTTGTGAAGTGCCTGGCTCCAGGAAGAATTTAAATTATTGATCAAGATTAGAACAGTCAGACCAATTGGAATAACTTAAGGAAGAAAAGGTGTAAATCCAAACAGATGGTTTGATTGTAAGTAAACCAAAGTCATGGAAAAGCATTTTAAAATACAAAGGGAAGCTTAAAAACAGGCCTTACAAATTAGGTTTAATTTTAAGTGCAGGTGCAAACTGAGCTCCTTGGAAGGCTGGAAAAGATTCTGGTCTAACATGGAACTTTAAGATCATCCGTATATTTGGCTGTAATGAAGCCCTAAGATTAAAAACTATATTCTTGTTCAGTAATGTGCCTTGTATAATTGGAACATGGACGTTTATTTTAAAAAAAACCACCTTTAGCTTTCATGTAGTTATTGTTAAGTGAGGTCACAACCCTAAAGTGACCCTTCACCATACCAAAGAAATCTTTTCCTGACAAATCTGTTCTAGGAAGACTGGTAATTATTCCATAATATCAGGGCAATAATCCAGATGAGTTAAATAGTAATTTAAAACCCATTTCTATTAAATGGAGATTACAGAATTTAGTTAGTTTAAAACAAATTTCAATTGTTAAGCAAACCAGAACAGGGTTGTTATTTTTGAAAACTGACAACCTTTGTTGGCTATTTGTATCAAAATACAAATAAGAGTTAAAGGAAATGCAAATGACCAGGCAAAGAAGTGCAAGGCAGATTACTAGAATGATTATAGTTCTCCTGATTTGAAGATGCTGAAAGAAACATTAGAACATCCAGGCCCGTGATGGCGAACCTATGGACATGTGCCAAAGGTGGCTCGTGGAGCCATTTGTCAGGACACGAGACATTTGCCAGGGCATTTGTCAGCCTTTTGGGGGGGGGCATTTTTCACCCTCTGAAGGCTTCCCTGAAGCCTCCAAAGCACGAAAAAGCGGCCCTATGGGCAAACCGGACATTCGGGAACGGACTTCCGGTTTGCTTGTAGGACCGGTTTTTGCCCTCCAGAGCCTTCAGGGAAGCCTCCCGAAGGCCCCAGATGCCTCCGGAGGTCGAAAATCGGCCCTACAGAGAACCCAAAAGTGCAGGAATGGTGACTTCCGATTTGTCCGCAAGTCCATTTTTCACCCTCCGGAGCCTTCAGGGAATCCTCAGCCCTATGGACAAGCCGGAAGTCACCATTCCCAAATCTCTGGGTTCCCCGTAGGTCCCTTTTTTGCCCTCTAGAGGCTTCAGGGAAGTTCCCGTCCGGGGGGGAGGCTGTTTTCACCCTCTACAGGCTTCTAGAAAGCCTCTGGAGCCTGGGGAAGGTGAAAAAAACGTGGCAAAAATGGGGGGGTGTTGGTGATTACGTGCATGCGCGCGCGCTGGGAGGCCACACACATAGCATTATGTGTGGAACGCCGATGCACAACCCCCTGTGCTCCCCCAGCTTTTGGCACGGCAGCCGAAAAAGGTTGGCCATGATTGATCTAGGTTATTAAATGTTCTTATGTCATCATACCTTTTTTGAAGAACTAAATTCATAATTTCTAGATGAGTTTCCCAAGTTACTATTGGAATTTTAATGTTTTAACAAAATATTACTACATTACGATGATTATAATGTGAGGAAATTGTCCAGAAAATGTTGTCACGCAAAAAAAACAGATAAGGATCTTGATTGTATCATACAGAATTAGAAGTTCACTTGGAGGTCAGTGTAAATCCTACATTGGAGGGGAAATGGCTGATTTAGGAGAGATTGAGAGATTAACCTCTCTGTTACTGTCAGCATGGCAAGTTAAACCAGATAGAAATCACAATCAGATGAGCTAATTCTATTTTATTGTAGAGCTACATTGATAGAAGTGTGAAAGTACCATGTTTCCCTGGAAATAAGACCCAGTCTTATTTTCAGGTAATCACGATATTTTCACACTTCTATCAATGCATGTACTTATTCATTATTTCAAGTTGGAGAACACATAGATGTCTATCTGCTCCTCTTCAATGTCATCATTAGTGTCTAACATTTCAATATTTTGATAACAATGTTCAGAAAGACCTAGTCTTACCTATAGCAATAAGAACAGAAAACCATATTATAGAAATATAAATTACCGTAGGATCACAGCAAGAAGCATCTGGGAAATAAAACTACCTTTGTTTATGCCATGACTTTTTTTTTCTATTAGTCAGTATGCATAATTCATCAATATGTTTCAGTCACTTTGACAAGCATACAATGGGTTCTAGAATATCCCAAGATTTAAAATGGACACCTAACATTAAATCCATCATTAAAAAGTCCCAGCAAAGAATGTTCTTCCTGTGTCAACTTAGAAAGTTCAGGTGATCCCTGGAGTTATAAAAATATATTATTGAGTCTGTTATCTGTTCTTCTATAACAAACTGTTCAAACAGGTAGTTAAAACTAGTTAAAACTGCAACCAGCTTGCCTTCCATAACCTGCATATTGCACAGGTAGAATGTGTCTTTTAATGGGGTGAAAATGAATTTTTGCAATTCTTTTCTATGAAGAGTTCTAAAAAGATGTGTTTTTACACCAAGGATTCAAATTTGCTGTTATTTTTGCAATTGCAATGTTTAGCTTGGTATGGTTAATCCACGTGAGCATATACCTATTCTGTCCTAAGCCACTACAATATATACGGACACAGACTTGGCTGTCTGCCACAACTAAGGAGGGAGATAAGCAACCCCTTGGCTGGGGGCCCAGAAAGCTCTCTCTATGAAACAAGGCTTGAACTCATGAAATTCTCCCAATCTTTCTCTATGGTTGGATCAGTAAATTGTTGTTTCCTGCAAAATTCCCCCCCTGTCGCCCCAACTATAAGCTCTCTGGGAGGGGCCAATCAGTGGCCATTTGTTCCTATTTCCTTCTGTGACCCTTTTTCCAAAGCTGCTCCCTCCTCCTCACAGCCTGCATACATACATGCGTGACCCGTCAAAAGCGCGGACGGCAAAAGCGCGATCGACAAAATCGCGCCTTTGACGTCATCACAGCGCGACGAAAAAGATCGAAAAATTCAAATAAAAATTAATAAAAATTAAATTAAAGCAAGCTGATTCACATAAAGGTAAGGGTTAGGGTTAGGGTTAGGGTTAGGGTTAGGTTAAGGGTTAGGGTTAGCTTTAGAGCGTTAGCGTTAGCGTTAGGGTTAGGATAAGGGTTAGCGTTACGTTTTTCGTTACTTTAACGGTTAGGTTTAGGGTTAGGTTTAGGGTTAGGTTAAGAGTTAGGGTCAGGGTTAGGTTTAGGGTTAGGTTTGGGGGGGTTAGGGGAAGGTTTTAGCTTTATTTTTACATTTTTTCGATCTTTTTCGTCGCGCTGTGATGACGTCACAGCGCGCTTTTGTCGAGCGCGATTTTGTCCTACGCGCTTTTGTGGTGGAACCACATACATGAGGGACAGTCTCCCTCTGTTCTTCCTCACTGCTCCCTGACTCAGACATCACCTGGTGGCCAACATGCCTCTCTAGTCCCTGCTCTGACTCCAAACACCCCCCAGAGTCTTCCTCAGCCTCCAGGGCAGTCCCATAGTGTTCATCGCTGTCAGATTCTACCAAGAGCTCAGCCGGCCGCTGTTGGGCCACAACAAAACCCTACAAAAGTCTCTTGTAACCCAAGTACTATTAACTGTACCTTCTCTAAATTATACCTTGTGCTACAAAAATTAAAGTTTTTTTCTGCATGAATCTTATCTAGCTAAGCAAAAAAGCCATGCAATCATAAACTAATATGAGAAAGCAATTATCTGAATTACAAAAATGTTAAAACATGTTTGATCAAGACTTGTTTTGATTCGTTCTTCGACATCAACCGATGACTTGCTTCTTGGCCTCTGATATAATCCTCATGTTTCTCATATGTATATACTGTGCTTACTACCTCTGTGACCTATTTCACACATCTATTCTATTGATTGGGTATCACAGACCACTGTAGTACTTGCATTGTTTCATCAATGAACTTCTTTATTTCCACTGTAGTCAATTTGCACATCAAAGGTGGCTCATATACACCTTCAGAGTCAATCAGCTCCAGCAGAGTAGATGCTCTGGCATTAATTAAAGGCATTTTTCTTGCACGTACAGAAAAATCTCCCAGTGTGTCCTCATCTGCACCTCTCAAGCAATGATCTTCTGCACATCAGCTCTCATCTCTTGATTGTCAACTGAACAAGGTGTCTGGATTATCATTTTACTGAAAGTGTACCATGATGAGTACTGAATGGTTAGCAAAACAGAATCTACTACAGCCTTCTTTTGCAGTCTGACTTGCTGCAGCTAGAACAACATATGACACCGAACTTCAATCCAGGAATGTTTTACTTTGATCTTGAATCAGCAAGGGTAGAATACCCCGACAATGCATTCCACTAGCATTCTAAAGTTTTGGAGAGTTTTATCTTTAAAGCCATGTTATGAAACCCATATTCAACAAACCTATTTGCAGTTGTCAACCAGCGTGAATGGCTTACAGGGCTGATTTCAAGAAGCCAGATCAGTGGGACTTATGGCCTGTGTGATCCTCTATACATACACTTGATCAGTAGAGAGATCCTTTACAACACTTTGGCTCACTGAAATGAGAGGCTCACCAATTGAAACTCTGGTAAATGAAGGATCAGTGTCCAGTTCTGTTGCAGTGTCTAGCATGTTCTCAATTTTACCTGCCCATTTGTTGTTAGACAAATATTCCCATCCTATTCCCGTCCTGCAGGGGTAACCCATTCATGTGGAGTGCACACATCAACCAGATCAACTTCCAATCTAGTTTGAATAGAGATTCAGTGCATGGCACTGCCTTCACAGCCAGTATTAACAGTTGTTAAATCTCATCCAATGGCCTTCAAGCTTTTGTCAATGCCTTTCTTCTTTATGAAATACACCAGATTATCTGCAATCACTTGAGCAGGTTTCCTGTTTTTGAGCCTTTCTCTAGAATGAAATGATAAAAGATATCTTCCACCCAGCTCACTGCACACAGACTAATGTTGTTCTTTGATGGTACTGGGGAATTACTGGTATAAATTGTTTGCTTTCAGCAAAACTTTAATTGTATCTAAATGGCATCAAAGAAAATGCATTTTATTTCACCCTTCTTACAGAGCTCATCAAATTCTTTATCTAGGGACTTCATATTTTTTCCCTGGGCACTCTTGATTATATTGTGGTCAACTACAAGTCTCTTGTCTTCTTCCGTGATCAAGATAGCATGTATGAAGGAAGCTGTGGGAATGGCAGCAAGGGCATATAGACCAACACTATATCTTATACTCTGCATAGCAACATTTGTTATTTCTAATCTAATTGTACTGTCTTTTCTTTTGAAGTAGAGGGCACATGTTTGGTCTAAGGCCTCTTCATAACTTCGACCACATTCTTCTTCTTCAGCAATCACCTATCCTTCATAAGAAATAATTACTTCATTTGTCAATATCAAAATGCTACTTATATAATATCTGTTTATATTTGGTGGGCCTTTAACTCTTATCATCTTGCCACTTTTGCCTTTTGACTAGTCGTTTCTGCTCAGGTACATCTGGCAAACGAATCTTGTGTGATCTAAAAGAACCAATCTTGTCTCTCCAACCTTTAAGGAAAGCAAATTCCCTCAATGGTATCGTCGTCCCTTAGGGCAGGCACAGTTAATGTGAGTTTCTTTTTTGCAGGGTAACTGAATTCAGCAAACAGAACAATTTGACATTTGTAGTTGAGGATGTCACACAATTTGTCAAGATTCACAACGAAAGTCTCTTTAACATCTAGCTTTCTTCTACCAAGAGGTATTTTTTTGGCTTGATCCCAGCTCTCCTGGATCTTGTTCAAGATTGTCACTCGTGAATTTACAACAGGGGTCACAAAAGACTTGCTTGTTCATTCCCACTTGTCAAGCACTTTAGGATTATGTATCTTGCAAGACTGGATGCGGGATTGCTTCTAGCATCATCACTACTTTGTTCTTTTAACAGTAGGTTACATCGGGGGTGAAATCCAGCAGGTTCTGCACAAACGGTAGCTGAAATTTTGAGTAATTCAGAGAACTGGTAGCGGAAATTTTGAGTAGTTTGGAGAACTGGCAAATGCCACCTGAGAGTGTTGGGAATAATAATATCTACAGTATAATATTGCTACTGTTACACTTTACCGCCCTATAGAGATTTGTGATATTATGAGGATAAACTCAGCATAGAAAAATAGGAATTTTGCATCCTACCACTTTAGGAGAGAGTTATAAAGAAAATCCACCACTGAATTCACATGTAAATTCAAAACAGAGAGGGTAAGAATACATCCTTACCACATTCCTATCTAAACATTTACTGCCCCAGCTATGGACTTCTGCAAATTATACTTCACTCTTAAAGTACTGTGTTATTTTTGTACCAGAAAAAGAAGACACCTATCAATAATTACGTTTTTTAGTTTTTTCCAAAAGGTATTTCTGCAAAGAGAATCAAAGGTATGTTTAAAATCTATAAAGTTCACAGAGGAGTAGTTATTTTTAAGAGTGTATTTTTGTGCAAGATAGTGGAATACCAAATATGGTGTAATGTTGATTTCCCTTCTCTAGATCCTGCCTGTTCATCTTGGATTAAGTCCAGTGTTGAAATTTGTGGTTTAAATATTTAGCATATAATTTCATAACAACATTTGAAAGGCTGATAATTGCACTGATTGTTCTCATTGTCCTTTTTATAAATTGATACCATTATTGCCAGCCCCCAACGTTTTAGAATATGACTAATCTGATCTATGAATGTGAAAAGGAATGCTAGCCAACTAATTGGGATGCCTTTTGATTATTTCAGACAAAACACAATATCTGGAGCCTTGTTCATCTTAAGAGATTCAATCAACAGGCTAATTCTGCAGTTGATCCAGGTTGCTCCCTCATTTATGTTTCTATAACCATCCATGTACACCCCTCTAAAATACTCCTTTCAGGCTTGAATTGACACTTTGGATGGGGGAAAGTCGGGGGGGGGGATGGAGAGACTGGTTTTCCTAATTCTCTGATAGTTTGCTAGAAGAGGGAAGAATTCTTTTTTTTGACTAATTGAATTGGGGTTGTAAAATCTCAAAGATGATTTAAGATATCCTTTTGGAACTATTTGCAAACTGTATGAATGTGCTTTAAAATGGTAGGAGTGGTATAACAGAAATATTTTTTAAAAATCCAAACTGCAGAAATGTACTAATGATGTGGGATCTGTCAATCCCTAAGAAAGGAACCATAGTGTTATAACAGGCAGCTACCATATTTTTCGGAGTATAAGACGCACCTATTTTCCTCAAAAAAGAGTCTGAAAATCTGGGTGCGTCTGAAACATCGAATACAGCATTTTTTGCCACCTGAAGCCCCACCCCCTTCACCAAAATGGCTGTGCATAGCCTTATGGAGGCTTTCAGAGAGCTGCTGGGGACTGGGAAGTGCAGAAATGAGCAAAAAATAGGCCGTTTCCCCCCCCCCCATCCCCAGCAGCACTCTATAAGCCTCCATAAGGCTATGCATACATTTTTTTTGACAAAAGACGGGCCCGTTTTTGTAAAAAACAGGCCTTTTTTGTGAAAAACGGGCCTTTTTTGTGAAAAACGGGCCTTTTTTGTGAAAAACGGGCCTTTTTTGTGAAAAACGGGCCTTTTTTGTGAAAAACGGGCCTTTTTTGCTTCTTTTTGCCCTCCCTTCCCCGGAGCACTCTGCAATCCCCCCCAAGGCTATTTGTGCCTTTAAAAAAAAACTGGCCATTTTTGGGATGTTTGCAGAGTGCAAAAACTTTTTCCCCTTTTTCCTTTTGGAAAGCTCTTTAACTGATTGATGAGAATTACATTGATCAAGTGCTGTGCCAGCAGAAACAAAGTCTTAGGTGCTGCAGATTGTCAGCGATTTCCTTCTCCAGCACATGGTTAAATACAGGTGTATTTAACAAACATCTACCTACCTACCTACTCTCTCTCTCTCCCTACCTACCTACTGTATTTCTCTTTCTCTTTCTCCCTCTACCTACCTACCTACCTACTCTCTCTCTCCATACCTATCTACTGTATTTCTCTCTCTCTCTCTTTCTATTTCTCTCTATCCCTCCAACTACCTACTTACACACATTCTTTCTCCCTACCTACCATACTGTCTCTCTCTCTTTCTCTCCCTTTACCTACCTACCTACCTACCTAACTACTCTCTCTCTCTCTCCCTACCTACTGTATTTCTTTCTCTTTCTATCCCTCTATCTACCTACTTACTTTTTTTAAAATTTGCCTCTTCAAAACCTTGGTGCATCTTATACTCTGCTGCGTCTTATACTCCAAAAAAATATGGTAACTAAAAATACCAACCAATGTACCTCACTGGTAAAAAAAAAAGATACAATATTAAAAAGTACTGAAAATAAAAGGGATATGTCATGCTGTTAAGGCAATGCTTTTATAAAACAGTAGCACAACCATACTTTGAATAATACTATACAATTGAAATTATTGGCAGGCTGCTTTCTTACTACATTCCTAGAGTAACTGTGGCTTTTTAGATTTAAAAAAATGGAAGGAGGTTGAGAAAGGTATCTAATGTCAGGCATCATGCCAATATCTGTGTACTTCTATCTGAATTACAACTTACTTACTTACTTACTTACTTACTTGCAAACAAAAGTAGGGAAAAATGAGTAAATGTAGAAAATTTATTGTCATGCAAAAGCTACTTTTATTCCCATGATGTTTTCATTTTTGACAGACGTAAGTTAAAAACAAATATTCATTTATATTTTCCACTTGCTTTGTAAGTCATTATATCACACTGTACTACTAATGAATTTGCAAAGGCAAACAGCATAATCATCTGACATCCAGATACAGTGAATCAGACATGACTTCTTTGTTCCTGTAAATTTAAGGTTATTTTTAAAAGTCAATGATACCAGTAAATTTTAACAAGTAGATAGAAATGGGTCACAAAAATGGATTACATCAAAGTCAGAACAGGATGCGAGGGAAATTCAAGAGATGATAACAGCCCTAGCAAGGTATCCTCATGGAAAAAAGGGCTACATTCTTGGCACAAGCATTTTTTTTTTCCTAAAAAGATAAGTGAAATTAAAAGTTCTTCATCAATCTGTTAAAGATGTACAAGGAGAATTCAAATCAAGAATTAGATATTGATTACTGCAAGATGCCAAGGAAAGAGGGGACTTGGGTTTAAAAATTTGAAACTGTACTTTGATGCCTATTGTTTGGTTTGGCTAAAAGAATGGGTGAATATTTAGAATAAGAGGATATTGGACTTGGAAGGCCATGAATTAAGATTTGGCTGGCATGGTTACCAGTAGTATGATAAAATTGAAGTAAATGTTGATTTCAACAACCATTTTGTCAAGATGTGCTATTTTGAAAGTTTGGAATAAATATAGAATAAGGTTTTCCATAAATATGCCTCTTTTGGGTTTCCCCAAAGGAAGCTTTTTTTTTTTTAAGAAAAGAGGCCGAACAGGTGGACTTATGGTAAAATAATATCTTTTAACTTGGGTGACCCTACCCTCAAATCCAAGAAGGAGCTAGAATCAGAAGGTCATGTCTTCCATTGATTTACCTATCTACAATTAAAAGAAAGATTTAAATTAGACAAAAAGAATTTTTGGTTTAACTTTGTCAAAAATGAATTGGAAATCCTATTGTATGGTAGTGATGAACATATTATTGCTAAAGTCTATAAAATGTTATTGAATTAAATCTGGAAAATGAACAAATAAAGCACTGTGGGCAAGGAATTGGATATAATGTAATGCTTGAACAGTGGGAGAGTATGTGGAATAAGGGTTTATCATTTATATTAAACTATTACTTAAAAAGAAAATTTCTTTAAGATGATATATTGTTGGTATTTAATTCCAGATGTCAAGAATGTATAAAAGCATTTCAAATGAATGTTGAAAATGTAAATGGAAAGAAGGGATTTTTTTAAAATCATCTATAGGGGATGTATGATATAAAGCAAAGAAATATAGGAGTAGGATTCATAACTTAATACAGGAAATTCTTAAAGTGAATATAAAGAGAAAACCAGAGACTTTTCTTTTGGGTTTAATGGAAAAACACCTGGGGGGGGGGAATTCGGAACTTTGATGTTATATATGTTGATGGCAGCAAGACTACTCTACGCATAGAAATCAATCCCCACAATGGATGAAGGCCTGCAAAAATTGATCAAGATGGCTAAATTGACTGCTTTGTTCAAAGAAAAAAATACAAATACTTTTATTTCTACTTGGAAATCACTTCTGGACTTTGTGCTTTAGATGGGGGGAAAATGAAACTTGGATGAAACTGATTATATAGATTTCTTGTTTTAGATGGCTAGTTTATACTATGTCAAAGTAAAAAGTTGAGGTTTGGTGTTATCGCCTTCTTCTACTGCACCAAAGAGAGTCAAAAGTTAATGCCTTTCTTTTTTTCTTTTTCTCCTTTTCTTTCCCTCATTTTTCCCTTCCCTTTTACCTTTACCTATTTTCCCTCTTTACTTTTTTTTTCTTTGTATGCTACATTATAAACTAATAAAACTTTAAAAAGATGTACAGGGAGAATTCAAGGAATACTAATTTGTGAAGTAAAAATCAAGTGCAGGAGAAGTGTAGACAATGGACACTGAAACAAAATGGCAATCCTGTACTTGTAGCGCAAGCAGGAAATAATTTATTCCAAACAATGAGCTGAATTTTTAAACCTATTCTATTTTATTAGACTTCAGAGAATCTGTATTATTTTGCCAGTTGTCTTTGGCAGGAAGGCTATCCACAGGTCATTTAAATTTGTAATTCTTCCCTACTATTCGATCAAAATATATTCATCCTTTTTCAGAGTCTTTGAATGTTTGCCACTGAATACTAATGAAGTTTGTTATGGGATCTACTGATACAAAAAGAGAGTTTATGTGAATACATATTTGTTTCATTTACAGATAGTCCTCAACTTATGGCAAATCATTTGTGACTATCTGAAATCCAAAGGATCCAACAAAAGGTTCCAGAGTTCAGATAAAGTTACATAGTTACTTTCAGGTGTTAGACAACTGGTTTGCATTTACAGCCATTTGCAGCATGTCATAATCATGTGACCATGATTTACAATATTTCTGAAAAAAATAAATGTCTATTTCTGGTTCTTGGCAAAAACATCCTATAACAAACAATGGGTTCATTAACAACTACTGCCATAAAATTGGGTTGGTCACATGGGTGACTTGCTTTAAGATTTATGACCATAATGGGAAGGCTCCATTCTGGTTGACGACTACCTGTATTTCATAATCACTAAAGTCCTGCCAGTATGAAAACAAATGCTCTCTAAGATTGACTCCCTATTTGCATTAAATATTCAAACTTGCTCTCTTTCTATAATTGGTTATGTCTACTATAAAGAAATTTCAGGGTATTCCTCCATGGATAAGAAGTTCAACTCAATTTTCTAGCATGAATTGCTTGTGACAAGTTCTATTATCCTTATATTTATATTTACATGGCATATAGGTCTCGATTTTCACTCTGGCATTCCAAAATAGTAGATGTAATCACCTTCAGCCATTGTTTTGTAAACTTGCTTGTATGTCGAAGATTAATGTCTTGTGTTTATGAATTTCAGTTGATGGACAGATCGTGGCCCGACAAAACCGCGCTCGTCAAAATAGCGGCGACAAAACCGCGTCGCTAAAACCGCGACGTCATCACGACGTCATCACCGCGACAGAAGGACGCTTTAAAACAGCACAGCGACAGAAAGCCAATTTAAATTAAGGTAAGGGTTAGGATTAGGTTTAGGGGTTTGGTTTAGGGTTAGGTTTAGGTTTAGGTTTAGGGTTAGTGTTAGGTTTAGGGTTAGATTTAGGGTTAGGGTGCTGAGCGCTTCGGAAGGCGCGGATTTGCCCTCCGCGGTTATGTCGTCGTGCTAGGGTCGCCTTTTTCCTTAGCACTTCGGACGGCGCGGATTTGCCCTCCGCACTTATGTCGGCACGAATGTGGGCTTCGCGGTTTTGTCGGTGAACCTGGACAGATGGCTTCAATAAAGGAGAATATTTGCAGCTCAGGGGTCTTTGGTTTTCTCGGAGCTTATTTGTTTTCTTATAGACATTTCATTACACAAAGTAGGTAACACTGATGTTACCTAGTTTGGGAAATGAAACGGTTGTAAGAAAGCAACCAAGCTAAGGGGGCACCAAGGACAGAAGGCTTGATTGATATTCTTCTGTAGAATTCTTTGATACAAAGCAGAATTCCTTCAATGGTGGCAAATTATGCAGGAAGCAAAGCATTCCTGAATGATGACATCACTATTTCCATGCTTGATAAATGGTATGAATTATTGGGGAATGCAGCATTTGATTCTTCCCTACATAACTAGGGCCCCAAACTTTCATGTTTGTTTCATCTGTCAGTACAGCATTCCTCTGGGTATTTTTCACAAATGTAAAACAAGCATCAATGTTGGCTTCTGGCTTGTTATTCTCCTGCAAATCTCATTTTACTCCAAATATTTTTCAGGTGGTAGAATGGATGAATATTGACCATAGCCAGGATGACAGAGACATACAGAAGCCCTGATGTTGTTTTGGGTCCTTTCCAACCTCTTAAGTGATTATATGTTGTGTATATTTTAAGATAGGTATTTTCTATAATGTTCCTTATTTTCCCAATTCTATTCCATTTCAGTACTATATCTAATTGTGGAATGATAGAGGCTAAGAGGCTTAAAAATAATTTTGTAATTCTTTTCAGATTGATAGTCATCAATGACTTTCATGGAGCATTTCATAACTTTATTTTGAACATGCAAGAAATGCTTCTGGAATCTTGAGTGAAGAAACTTCACTGTGAGGAAGAATTCCAAAGCTTGTGAGATTTAAATATGATATGATTAGCTCAAATCAGCTCTGATTTTTAATGAAGCACATAACTACTTCTAGTTATGCCTTTAATTGTACTGATCTTTCTTTCACAGTCACAAGGCATGTTAAAGGATTTTCTTCATAAAATAAACAAAATAGAACCAAAGCTGGGAATTCTTTGTTCACCTGGGCTGATTAGCAAGACCCACATTAATGTCCAACAGCATTCAGTTGCAAAGATATAAAAGAATTTCAGAAAACCCAAAAAAGTAGAGATGCTATGAATTGCAGGTTTAAATGACCTGAACAGTTTTCAAGTAAAATAATATTTTGATTAAATTGAAGGGACAGAATATTCTATAAAACCAAATAAGGGTAGGGAGAATAGATCAGGTAACATCAACCCCTCATCCTTATTCATAGCAACTAGGTACATTTATTTTAATACTCAGTTTATTTCTAGGTTCATTGGGTATAGATTTCTTCATCCTCCTGCTAACCACCTACTAATGTAATGAGAAAGTTACTATCATTTCTCTGATAAAGAATGATATTCTCTGTTCCTAATGTTTTGCAAACTGTCATCTCTGATTCTGAAAAACCCACTAGAAGTAGAAGTTCTTTCAGAAGATTTATGTTTTAAAAAAAGGAATGAGCATTCCCCAAATCTACTTGTAATTTATCCTTAACTGTTAAAACATTTCACTCTCTCCATATCCTTTGATAGATTGTTTACCATCTTTGATCTAACAATATTAATTTGTCTGATTAAGAAATTTGTCACCAAAAAGGAATCTAGGAAAGTATAACATAATATCATAAGGAACTATGAATAAAAATGGACCCTCAGAAAATTCAGAAACTCTTTCAACTGTAGAGCTGTACTTCAGCTAATATTAAATGGAAACAAATTAGTCTGAACACTAAACAAGTAAATTTCTTTTCCTTTCTCCTAGTCCACTTATAAATGCAAGTAATTTTACATTTTCTACAGCAAAAGAAAACTACAATTTGAATATTTATAATACATTACTACTCTGGGACACTAATTAAGTAGTTCTCAACTTATGACCACAATTGAGCCAAAACTTTATGTTGGCTGAGAAATTTTATTGAGTTTTGCCCCATTTTATGACTTTTCCTGCCACATTTGTTAAGTGAATCACTGTCCTTGTTAAATTAGTAACACAACTGAAATGTTATCTAAATATAAGTAGCTCGGGTTGATAGTTGGGCTGTTGGTCTGAACTCCGAGCTTGGAAATGTGGTTGAAAATGTTTCGTGACCATTCAAGGAGACATCATGAGTATGCTTTGAATTGTGCTCGTTTGTCAAAGTACTGGTCTTTAATTACCATTTTATGTGATGCAAATTAGTGTGGTTTTTTTTTGTTAACAACTGTGATCCCGGTTATGCCAAATCTGTGTCCTTCTGAATCTTCATGGATGGACATGAGGGATAGTAGGTCGTGTCTTTTGATAGCCAGGAAGGGTTTGTGCAGTCTGACTGATAGTTTTCTTCCTGTTTGGCCGACATAGTTCTTGTCTTGGCCCTATCGAAGCCTGGACTTGAGGAAGACGACAAGTCGGAGCCAGGGACAATGAAAGAGGATGGTGTAGCCTAACTGACCCTGGAGAAACGACCGTAGAAGCAAGACGAGGTAATTCCTCAGGCCTTGAAAGGGTTGCCCGTGAAGGAGAGAAGGCACAGGATGACCGAGTGAGGGGGAATGAGATGGAAAGAATAGGCAGTGGAGTAGGAGCTCCCAAAAAGAACAATTTCTTCCACCTGATCCTCAAGCACAGAGAATGGAGGCAGGAGCAGTGCAGTGCAGATGACTTGGGAGGAGGGCGCCCCACCTCTCATCACAAGGCTCACCTGGGAAATAAGATTTAGAGTGGGGAGGGGTGCTTGTTAGGAACAAGTGTTGTCTTTTTCCAGCCATGCTTGCAATTGTTGACAGCTTGCCATCTTGTCTTTCTGTACTTAGCCTTGCTTTGTCTGGGTTCAACTTGCCTTGCTTTGTCTGACCTGGCAATGCCCCAGCAACCCCTCTCTGCAATGAGGACTCCCTGGAACTAAGTTTCCTGAACTGTGTTTGCTCTCAGGACTGGCTACTTCTCTGGATTCACAGCAACCAGGAACTAGTGAAGGTGCATGTGTGTGTTTGGAGCTTTGCTCTTGGATTTAAAGTGAACTGTGGGAACTTGGGGGAGGGGAATTGGAGCAATAAAAGGGAGTTAAGCGTTCACTCCGGCTGTATTGCTTCTGTGCCCTCATAGTTCTTTTCACAGTTACTGCACTGTATTCGATATATCATGCCTGATCTTTGGTTTCCTCCTTTCCTTCTGTCTGCTCTTTTGGTTTTGACAGGGCTCATCTGATAGTTGAGGTTGGTTTGTGGGCTACCACGAGATCAAGTTGCCATAGTAATCTTGCTGTCATTTCTGAAACATTCTGTACATAGGGAATGATTCGTCTTGTCGTCATGGTCCTTGCTGTGGCTGTTGTATTGCTTTGAGTGCTTTTGTATTGCTTTTACTCAACAATTGGAAAAAATGTGAACACCACGTCAACCAAACAAATTTTGTACTGCCCAGGGTTGGGTCAGAACTGGGATTCAGTACCCCTTATAGCTTCCCAAGCCTGGGATAGCTGATTAAGTATTTTAAGGGAGATTCGGATTAATGTCAAGTGTTCCAAATAGCATCCAAAATTAAATCAGAGTCCAAGGCAAAGTATTGCTCAAAGTTCCAATTTATTAAGAGAGTTGGCACATCTGGGGGAAACCCAAATCTGAGCTTCCTGGTTTTTCCCCACCTAGTTGAAAGTTCATGCTTTTGCCCCCATACCCACAAGTTCATCACATGGTCCAATCTTCCACTGCCATGCTGGCAGTTCCACCCATCCAGTTCTGGTCAGGTGCAGAGACAAAGGATAGCCTTAGATTCTAGAAAGGAATTTTATTTTGGCTACAAAGCATTTTACTCTGTACCATCCTTCATCCCATTTTCCCACAATAGAAACAGCATAGTAGAATAATAGAAAGTGTGGCAGGCCAAAGATCCAAAAAGGAATATACCTGCAGGCCTGATAGGCGGCCTCTCCTCAAAACAAAAACGGTTCCTGAAAGAGATTAATGTAGGAGTTAACATAACAGAATTAACCACCTCTCTCCCCCCACCCACAGGAGGACCCTTTGGCTTATCAGGAAACTTCTCATGGAATTGTCTTACTAACTTATCCGCTTTTAGGTTCCAGCTTTTCACTCAAGTAGCTTCGGACAAAGGGTACCCCTTCCAATGCACAACACTGTAAGTGACCCCATACAGCCTGGAGTCTATGGTTATTTTCACCTCATGTGTTTCCCCTTCTATCACTATAGGAGGAGGGGGAGGCTGGGTAGGCGGTCTTATGCTGGACCCAATTACTGGCTTCAATAAGCTACAATGAAATACTGGGTCATTTTTCCTAGAATTCTGGGTAGACTGAGTTGAACTGTAATTGGGTTAATTATTTTCACTATTGGGAATGGACCTAGAAATTTTGGGGCAAATTTCTTGCTAGGCATTCTTAATCTTATGTATTTGGTAGATACAAAAACTTTGTCCCCCACACGAAAGGGGGATTGCAGCGAGCAGTGTTTATCTTTATCAGCTTGCTTCTTGTAGGCTTTCTTCGTACTTTCCCATCCTTTCTTTAGGGTATCCATCCATTCATTCAGAGACATGGAGGAGGGAGGTTCTCTAGGCAGTTCAGGCATGGGAACAAATTCTATGCCACTGGTAATTTGGAAAGGAGTTAATCCAGTGTTGCTGTGGACTGCATTGTTGTACGCCACTTTGGCGAAGGGTAGCAAGTCCAACCAATTGTCTTGCTGATAGTCCACATAACACCTGATGTATTGTTCCACCATCATATTGGTCCTCTCCGCTATTCCATTCGTGCTTGGATGAAACACTCAGCTCAGTCCTTGTGTGGACTCAATAGACCTCAGGAACTCTCTCCAGAAGTTGGGGTTGAACTGGACTCCATGGTCTGAAACGATCCTCCTGGGCACTCCATGCAAGCGATAAATGTGTTTTACAAACATTTTCGCCATTTTCTTTGCAGATGGCAATCCTGAGCAAGCGATTAAATATGCCTGCTTGGAAAACAAATCAATAACGGTCCAGATTACTCTATTCCCACTGCTGTCTGGGAGCTTGATGATGAAGTCCATTGTGATCTCTTCCCAGGCTAGGGCTGACCACCCTTTATAGTAGTCTAGGGGGCTTCCCTGGTCGTATTTTCATCATCACGCAAGTAGTATAGCTTTTTATGTACTCTTCCACTCCCGGTTTCATCCTCGGCCACCAAAATTGGCACCTGGAGAGGTGGATCATTTTTAGGAACCCAAAGTGGCCTCTTAGTTTCGCATCATGGCTTCACTGTAGAACTTCCAGCCTCAACCCCATGGGGACATAAAGTTTGGACCCCTTCCAGGCTAAGCCATCTTTCAGCGTTAGAATGTCCTTGTTATTATTGAGCCACATGTCTGCTGGGAGAGCTGATTTCATTGCTGTCATCAGCTTATCCTGGCTTCGGGTGGTGACTTGGGCTGCCTTTTGGTGGGAGGAAGAAAGGATGGGGTGAACCACTTCTTCCTTCTTACTGTTGTACTGTGGTTTTCTTAACAAGGCATCTACCAACAAGTTCTTCCCTGCAAGGATGCGTTTCAGTTCAAATCTGAATCTTTGGAAGTATTGGGCCCAGCAAACTTGTTTTGGAGACAGTCTTCAACAGGCATTGAGAGCTTCAAGGTTTTTGTGGTCAGTCCAAACCTCGAACAGCATATTCCCCCCTTCCAGGAAATGCCTCCAAGTGAGCAGGGATCACCTGATCACATATGCTTCTTTCTCCCAAATGGCCCACCTCCTTTCAGTAGTGCTGAGTTTTTTGGAGATGCAAGTACATGGCAAGAGGTGCCCTTCTTTATTCTTTTGCAGTAGCATTGCCACTACATCACTGGCATCCATCTGGATTATGAACTGTCATTCTGTGTCAGGGTGTTGCAGTATGGGCTCTTGGGCAAAGAGCCGTTTTAATTTCTCAAAGATTTTTTACAGTCCATTGTCCACTTTAGGGGTTGGTTTGCTTTTGGCTTTGTCGGGGAAGGTCCTGTTTTTAATAGTTCAGTCAATGGGAGGGCAATCTCCACGAAAGCCAAAATGAACTGCCTGTAGAAATTTGCAAATTCAAGAAAGCTCTGAAGTTGTTTGAGAGTACTTGGAGGTTTCTAGTCTAACACATCTTTCACTTTTCCTAAATCCATTTCTATCCCCTCGTTGGAGATGTGATAACCAAGTTAATCTAGTGAGGTTTTGTGGAACTCACACTTCGATAACTTTGGTTGTAGCTTGGTGGCTAGTAGTTTTTCCAGGACTTGCCATACTAGCTTCATGTGTTCTTCCAGGATTTCAGAGAAGACCAAGATGTCGTCGAGATAAACGAGTACTCTACGGTACAGGTGCTCATGTAGCACCTCGTTTATGTACTGCATGAAGACTGTGGGTGTTCCTTGTAGCCCAAATGGCATGACTTTGAACTGAAAGCTGCCAAGGGGGCAGTTAAAAGCGGTCTTCCATTCATCTCCCTCTCTGATTTGTATGCAATAATATGCCTCTCTCAAGTCCAGCTTGGTGAACACTTTGCCTTTAGCCAAGTGGTTCAATATATCTTTCATGAGGGGGAGAGGATAAGTGTTCTTCACACATACGGCATTCAACCCCCTCATATCAATAGAGATGAACACTACCATCTTTCTTTTCTCTGAAGAGCACTGGGGCTACTACTTTCAACTTAGCCAATTCAATAAAGCCCCCCTTCAAATTTATGTTGATGTATTTCCTCAATTCAACCATCTCCTTGGGAGTCATGAAGTACAACTTCAGTTTTGGTATGGTTGTCCCAGGTATGAATTCTATTGTACAATCTGTGGGACGATGAGAGGGAAGATAGTTGCAATCTTCCTCACTGAACACCCCTGCCAAGTCCCACTAGTCTTTTGGTACTTGTTGGATCCTGGGGGTTTGGTGTCTGCTGCAAGTGCTGCAGGTTCCGGACAATCTGGGCTATGGGGTTCAATCATCCCTGGGTGGCCCTTTGGCTCCACTGGTGGTAACGGGCCAAAGCCGATAATCAATTTCCAAACACCGTCCTCCCACTTTGTTGTAGGTACCCACTTGTCCAGCCATGGAAGCCCCGTGATAATTGATTCCTGCATTCTTGGAGCTACAAGGAATCTGAATAACTTTATCAACTTGGTAATTTGCGTGGCTGCCTCCCCAACTAGTGTTGCATCCATCTGCTCAAACCAAATGGGAATGGTTTAGGGGAGCTTTAGGGGTCTTGTTCATACGCCTAGCTGCTCTACAATAGACCTGCTGATTAAGCATCGGGTGCATCTGGTGTCCACAATTGCCCCAACTTCCCCTTCCACCCCTGTTTCTGGCACTTGGAGTTGGATTTTATGGTAAAGGGGCGGATAGGTGCACTCACCATTTGGTCATCTTCAGTACTCTCCTCCTCCTCCTCCTCCAAGGTGATAGGGGCTTTCCCAATGGTAGGACCTCCGTCTCCTTTGGTTGTTGTACCAGACAACTCTTTTCTGGTGGCTTTCAGGATTTTTTCTTCATCACGCTGACGGGTGGTGGGCGCACTTGTGGAACTGAGGCCAGAGTTAGGCATTCTGATGCTCTGTGGCCAAGCTGACCGCATTGGTAGCATTTTATTGTCCCTGAGGGACGAGGTGTGGAGGCTTCTCAACTCGCTGCATCTGGGTTCGGCGGTCCAAAGGTCTCTTAGCAGGTTTTTCTGCAGCAGGCTTTTGATGAGGGTTAATATCCTCATCAAGCTCCATTATCCAATGTGCAGCCTCCCCTTCATTCATCCCCTTGGCTATTTCTTGAATCTGTCGGAAGGGTATTGTGCTCCAATCTGATCAATCTATGCACAGACTTAATTCAGGAAGTAAGCTAGCTTCTCTGGGGTTCCATCAAACTTGCCTAAAACCATGGGGGCATGGAAGCCAGCAGGTCTGGTAGTTGGAGCTGCCCATTGGCCAGCTGCTTGCGGTGGTAGAGCCCTTTGTTGAGCCGGACCCAGTGGTGGAGTTTGGACAAAATCCTGTAGAGGCATTGCTAGGGGGGCTGGAACCGGTGGGGCCCCCAGTCCCTGGCTCTTTCCAGGGCCAGTTATCTGAAATGGTGTCATCTGCTGAGGAGGGGCAGGCACCCATTGGTATTGGGCTCATTCATGACCCGGAAAGAGAGCCCACCCTGATGGTGCTTGATTCACAGGTTGCAGCCCAAACATTGGTGACTGGCTAAGGGGAGATGTGTCCCAGGGCCCTTTCTACTGGTTGGATTGAATTCCCCAATTCAAGGAGGAAGGGGCACTGATGTTGGCTTTTCTCCAGCAGCAAGGGGTTGGTTCGACTTGCTAGTCGCTGTGTGGAAGGAGCCAAGATTTCTACTCCAGTGTGTTGCAGATTCTCTGCTAGGGAAGGAGAAAGTGGGTGGGCCAGGGCCCACTTAAGTGGTCCTAAGATAAGGAGGGGGTTGATTCCACTCACATTTAGCTCTCCAAATTGGTCGGGGAGGCCGGTCAGAGAATGACTGCGTGAGGGTGGCTGGGATCTCCATTCATCAGATCTGCTAGCCGGTGTCTGCTCTGACTTCCTCAGTCATGTGTCGGAGCTCCCCTGGTAGCTCCCTGTCTGTCTAGCAGAAATTCCTTAGAGGTAATAAATCCCGAGGCGTTGCCTCGCAGAGCTAGTTCTGTCTGTGAGGGAGGTCAGGGGTCAGTTCCTTTCACCTTGCCCACAGCTGCCGCTCGCTTTCTGTAGCTTCTGCAGCCTCGACTACCTCTTTAGAAGGCACATAAATTGTCTCAATAAATATAGGTGATCCGTCATCTGTGGCCTTCTCTGCTGCTTTCTTTACTTCCTCCATCTTCACTAAAATTTTGTACTGCCCAGGGTTGGATCAGAACTGGGATTCAGTACCCCTAACAGCTTCCCAAACCTGGGATAGCTGATTAAGTATTTTAAGGGAGATTCGGGTTAATGTCAGTGTTCCAAATAGGATCCAAATTTAAATCAGAGTCCAAGGCAAAGTATTGCTCTAAGTTGCAATTTATTAAGAGAACCATGTTGGCACATCCGAGGGAAACCCGAATCTGAGCTTCCTGGTTTCTCCCCATCCAGTTGAAAGTTCATGCTCTTGCCCCCACACCCACAAGTCCATCACATGGTCCAATCTTCCACTGCTATGCTGGCAGTTCCACCTATCCAGTTCTGGTCAGGTGCAGAGGTGTAGAGACAAAGGATTACCTGGCTTTCTAGAAAGGAATTTTATTTTGGCTACATAACAGTTTACTCCATACCATCCTACTTCCCATTTCCCCACAATAGAAACAGCATAGTAGAATAATAGAAAGTGTGGCAGGCCAAAGATCCAAAAAGGAACATGGCTGCAGGTATGAGAATGACATCCCCACAGCATTTAAAATATGTTTATATTTCTCCTCACATACCAAACTTCCTTCTATACACAAGCGAGAGAACATTCTTAGAGAAGTAGTGTTTTGCTTCTTTCAACAAACATTCATTCCTTGCCACTGACCACTTACTTTTCATTAAATTTCTACCAGGATGTGTGCATCTTAACATTTCTACATGCATGTTCCCATCCTTAGACAATGTTCTTCCATGATATGGAGTTCGTTCATGTGTTCTAATTTTTTAATCTTTATTTTTAACTGTTCTTTCCATTTTCCTTGTCAAACATGACTAATTGGGTTATTGATAATTATGTTTAAATCCATACTCCTCTTATTTCAAAAACCTATTTCAAGATTGCATCCAACAATAGAGCATTGTATCAATAGAAAAGAACAGATACATTCACATCTCCAAACTTCTAACATCCCCATATCTCTATCACTACAAGTATTTCTTAAACTTTTATTAAAATATATATTAGTCAAGAAGATATTGTACAGTACTGTCCTATTTTCAGTCTATTTACTGAACATTTCATTTACTCTCACACATAGCTGTGGGAACCCAACATTAGTACACATTAGTAGACATAATCAAAACCACATTTAGAGTGCATCACAAAATAAGTTAGAAGCAGAATCCAATCTGGGTCGGTCACCGAGACCAGAGATTTAGACTTCCGAATTTTCAGACTCATGCTGGAGAGAGAAGCTGGTAGATCCCTTAGGATGGGCTCCAACACAAGTCCAAAAGCTTGGAAGACTAAATCTCTGGTCTCGGTGACCAAGATTGGATACTGTAACATTATCCTGGGACATGTATATCTGCCTTCATTTGTAAGTTAGAATCCTTTTAAAACAGCAACTAAGTTGCATATATTTGGGACAAATTAGATGATGGATGGATGGATGGATGGATGGATGGATGGATGGATGGATGGATGGATGGATGGATGGATTGATAGAGACAGACACACAGACAGTCACACAGATAAACATATATATATTTGTTTAAAGTACTGTCTTGTACAATTCTCAGAAAAAGGAAAGTACAAATAATTGTTTATGATTAAGAACAAGATTATTATTTTATGAAATCAACCACTATCTCTTTCTAATAAGGTAAGAAGAAACTCTATTTTTCAATAAAACTAAAATGAATTATTTTTGCATAATTAATCATAGTGGATATAGTACAACCATTTTAAGTAAGGAAAATTATCCAAAATCATTTTTTTAATTACAACATTAGAAGTCATATCACATTTTCTGAATGTGGATAGGCCTGTGGAATTATCAATTGCAAACACTGTTTTAGGAACTAAAAACACATGAAAACATGTTTTACAAGCTTTCTTTCCACATGCTCAGACACTAATTATTGTGTATGGTAATACCTGCCTTCAACATGATTTCAATAAGTTATATCACTTTTGTTTTAGTTTCATCATGTTTTTATTTCTGATCTGCTGTATTGCAGCAGTCTATCTTACTCATTTACTATACCAGATAATCCTCAGTTTATGGCCACAGTAGGTAACATAAAATTCATTGTTAACCAGTGCAGTCATTAAGTAAGGCATCAGGTGACTGCATCTGATTTTATTATCTTTTTTGCCATATTCATTGAACAAATCACCATGGTTCTCAAGTGAGACATCACATAACTGTAACTTATGATCTTCCCTAATGACTTCCTCACCAACATTTTCAAAATAGTTATGTCAACCCAGGATGCTGTAACCACTGTAAATGTGAGCAACTGAATCACAATTACTTGTTTGTTGTGACAATGTAATGGTTTTAAGTGAGAGGTCAGTTCATGAGTCTCTTTTTTCAGCACTGTTGTAATTTTGGTCACTTAATGAATGATTAAGCAAGGGCTACATATACATGTATAATCCCAACTGCAGTTGTTAGACCAGGACCACACTGTAGTTATCAAGCATCTCACACTTTTCCTGCCCTATCATTCTCACCTGTTTCAACTCTTCCCACCAGCCTATCCCCACATCACTAACCTTTTGTTCACCCTACACTATGCAGAACCTATCCCACTATCTGCTACCATCTTCAATTGATCTTTGCTTTTTCCTCCTGTTGACAAGGTGTACCTGCTGAGGCAGTTGTTAATGCATGGCTGATCAACAGCGGAAGGAAGATGGCAAAGGTCATTTGAGGGTGGCAGGAGTGGCAGGTGTAGGCAGGGGAATGCAGCATAACTAAACGAGTAGAGATGGAGGGGGAAAGCTAGGTGAGTAGGGATAGTTGAAGTACACACTGCAATTGTAAATGTAGGTCAGTTGTCAAGCACCCATATTTTTATCATGTGATCATGAGGATGATGCAATGCCTGTGATTTTAATAACTTAACATTTGTTCAACATCTCTGTAACTTTGAATGATTACTGAACCAATGATTAAGTGAAGACTACTTGTTTATAATCTGTTTTGCTTTTACAACATTCTTTCTAATCTTTGCTAATTTTAATTCTGCAATTTGTAGTACCTCAAGTAAAGCCACTGTTCACTGAATGGCTTGTTTCACATTTTTCTATTGATATATTTGCAACTGTTGAATCTCTGCAAAAACAACAAGAAGAAGTGGTGTGGCATTCTACATGATTTGCTCCATCTTCTTAAAATCCTCATCCTAATAAACCTAATGATACAGTGCTTGAGAAGGCATCTAACAAACTTCTCATGGGGTTGAGAAGAAATCCCAATTAACAGTAAAATTGGGTGCCTTCAATGATACCCTAAGGACAATAATTCTACTAATGATCTGAGAAGCGGGGGAGGGGAGGGGCAGATGGACAGAAAGGCACCAAACAAACAAGGCCATTTAGAGCAATAAATATCAGTTCTTCTATCAAGTTTTGTGTATCTCTTTCTATTAAATAGACATTTGTATCCCATTTCTTTGCTAACTCAATTCAGTCTTTGAATAAGCTACAAAAGAAAATTAGCCTTCTCAACTTCTGAGCCTTGAAGTATTTTTCAGGCCTCAGAGTGCCTCTGTATTAGGGGCTTAGATATATGCCAGAAGTTGCAAAATTATTATATTCATATAGGCCTGTATAAATGTATTAAACTAAAAATGTGAATTTAAAAAAATTAAAAATAATGAAACTTCTTCCTACACTCCCACCTCATTCCCACCCACCACCCACCTTTGTGGATGGCTGTTGCTGCCACTGGTGCTTGAACCAGCAGAGTCCTAGATTTCCTGCACCTGCCCTGAGAAGAAGCCATGGCACTGTTCTTGTAGAAACAGAGATATGGACTAACAAGGACAGCTCCAGCATGGAGGTCCTGGCAAATGTCTTTCTTATACTCTCTCACCATCTGCTGCATCTTCCTTCTTTTCTTCTTGCTCACTTCTCTCTCCTCACCTTGTATAGTTCCACAGGTCATCTCAGTGTTGGGAGTTAGAGCATTTTTGTGGGGTTTCTGTTTTTTACAAGTAAATCATTATCTCCCAAGGAACTCCAAAGCCTTGGATTCTATATAGTGGCAGTTGTTTACTATCTGGAGGAATGGGGCAGCATGAAAAAGGAAAAGAAGTGACATTGCAGATGATTATGCAAGAAATTCAAAAAACACAAGAACAGAGAGCATTGAAGAGAGAATGGAGAATATTGAACAAAGAACAGAAAAAATAGATGGAAAAATTGAGAATATTTACCAAACGATGATGAAATACGAGGACAGGGTTTTAAAAATTTGAAAAAAAAAGATGAACAAAGAGATAAGAAAATTGGTGATATTGATAGCAGATTGAGCGTGGTTGGAAAAGACAAGAGTGGAATATTGGAATGGGAGATTGACAGATTAGAATTTTACCTCAGACTCCAGAATATAGAAGAAGAAAAGGGAGAAAACTTGGCAGAAGTAATGATGGAAACTTTGGCAGAAGCATCAGTGACAACCAAAGGGAAGTTGATGGAAGGAACAGACAAGGGGTTTCGAGTTTTCACAAGATATGCAATGAAAAACAAGTTGCCATATAAGATCTATCAAGAAAGCAATTAGAACACAAATACTACAAATGGCAAGAGATATAAGATGGCACTACTATTGGAAGGATACAGGATGATGTAATGAAATGCCACAATAAAAACTAATTTAAATTTAGTTAAACTTAGAATATTACGCATAAAATGAAGTAATAATAGTTATAGTCAAATAAATGATTAACAATGATAATAATGTGTGTGTGTGTGTGTGTGTATGTATGTATACACACACACACACACACACACACATATATACTAGATTGATAATATGAAATTTTATATAAATTGTAAGTGAGGACTATGGAGAGGATGCACAAAAGTTTTGTAACCAAAGTTAAACAATTTTATATAGAATACAATATAAAGATTTAATATTACTGGATGATTTTAGGATGATGTAACGAAATACCATAATATAAATTTATTCTAAATTTAGAATATCTCACATAAAAGGATGTAATAATAGTTATAGTCAAATGGATGCTTAATAATGATAATAATTGTATACATATATATTAGATTGATAATATGAGATTCTATATAAATTGCAACTGAAGACTATGGTGAGAAAGCACAAAAGTTTTGTAACCAATCAACATACTGTATGTAACTGAAGGGTAGTTTTTATGTTTTATGTTTGTTTATGTTTGTTTGTGTGTACACACACACACACACACACACACATACATACATACACACACATAAAGATTCAAGGCATTTCCTTAATTCTTCCATATAACTTACATTTGTCTTAACTGTCACTATATATGACAGTTCTATCTATTAAAAAGCTTATATCACATGATACCTGTAAAGCTCTTTTGGTCGTATCTCTATAAACACATCAGGAAATAATGTTGGAAACATCCAGACTTTAATGTTTTAGTTATAGGAATTTGATCAATAAACATTTGAGATTTTGCTAGCATTTATTTCAGAAAAAAAATTAATTTTGGAATACATTCATTATCCCAAACCCAACATTGCTGCTTCAACAAATAAATTTTCCCAAAATTAAATTAGTTAAAATAAGCTTAAAATCAGTATGTTTAAAATAAGTACAGCTGACTTTCAAATTGAACTACTAATCAGGATGGATAAACAAGTGCACAAAGTTGGTGGCATGATTTACCTACAAGTTGCATGAACTCTATGGATTCACTATTGATTTAATATGTTGAAGTAAATCTCATTAATCCATGGAACTCATTTCTAAGTAGATCTATAGATTGCCACTTACTATTACAAAGGCTTATGGGAAGATTTGTCTAAAAAAGTTAAGACAACAACAGAAGACAGGTTCCAAACAAGAACTTAAAATAGAAATATATAAATTTTCAATGCCACAGAAGTAAATGCTATTTCAATAAAACTTACTTTAACTGTAGAATACTTAAGATTTGTTTTTACTTCTGTGTATATTCATCATTTAAAGAAAATCAGTTAACATTTTCAGTATACCATCTCAAACTTGTTACCAAAACATTTATTAATGTGATGCCAACAGAAGTTTTTTCCTTACATTAGTGCCTTTAAATTGCATGCCAACCTAGCAATTTGAAAGTATATAAAAATGCAAGTAGAAA
The DNA here is from genome assembly GCF_051295495.1 of Thamnophis sirtalis. NCBI lineage: Eukaryota > Metazoa > Chordata > Lepidosauria > Squamata > Natricidae > Thamnophis > Thamnophis sirtalis. The sequence continues at coordinate 87,021,518 of NW_028261384.1, read as the reverse complement.
AATAGGGACCACTTTGGTGGTAACAGCGCTCCTTGCGCCTTTGGCGTTTAGTCATGCCGGCCATATAACCACGGAGACATCTTCGGACAGTGCTAGCTCTTTGGCTTTGAAATGGAGATGAGCACCGCCCCTAGAGCTGGAAACGACTAGCATGTATGTGTGGGGGAACCTTTACCTTTATAAGTAAAGGGAAGGTAAAAAGTTTATTAATTCAAGAATATGGAGAATTTTAAAAAGGTTGTTGAAAGCAAGCCAATGGGCAGAGGAGCAAATGTCTGCAGATACTACTGCTGAAAAAAAATGTCACTGAAGATTACTTGCCTGATGAATTTCTATAATTTTTAAAACAGAACTTTCCCCTCTTTTCTTTCCTTCCTAGTCTTAAGAAAACCCTTTTCTTTACTCACCTCTAGTTTGGTTTCTCCTTTCACTTTTTCTTCTTCCCCAGTTCAACTATTATTTCCTATGAATTCTTTTATCCAAGGGGATCTTTTTCTTCTCTTGTTATTTTGATTGAAAGGTGAGTTATTTCTGTGATGGTGGGGGTTTATGTGTCAGAAACAGATTAATTAGTGTAGGCAGATGATGATCAATTTATTTTATAACTGGGGATAATGTATAATTAACTGTAAACAGTAGTGTGCGTGTGTGTGTGTATTGTGCATGTTACAGTACAATTCTGGGCAGCTCACAACAATAATAAAACCATACACAATTAAAATTATTTAAAAAATCTCAGTCAACTTCCTAAGAAGCTCCAGAGAATCAACTATAGGCTTCTACTGCATTCTACCCCAGTACCTGAGGGAGAATCAGTTTTTTATGACTTTCTGGAAGGTAAAAATGTGAGGGCCTGTCAGATTGCCAAGGGAAAGCTCTTCTGCAAGGTTGGGACCACCACAGAAATTGCATAATTCCTAGATCGGTTAGATGGCAGTATTAAAAGGAAGAGACTTGGAGCTACTCTATTCAACTTCGTGGGATGACCAGATACTCTCAGGGAGAAGTATTCCCATATATACTGTAACTATGCCATATAAAGCTTTAAAGATGATAACCAGCACTTAGAATTGCATTCAGAAAGAGTCAAAGACAATGCAGCTGAGCAAGAAGATACCCAACATACACACACCACTGCATTCTGTATCACTTCTAATTACTGAAAAATCTTTAAGAGCAGCTCAGTGTCAAATTTCCATCCCTAGAATGAGTGCAATTGGCATAGAAGATGATCTGTGCATACTCCCCTGACTATGGCTGCCACCTGCTCCTTAAACAAGAATTACAAGTCCAGGAAGTCCTTCAAATTTCACACCAGCTTTGTGGAGGGAAGTGCAACCCTATCAAGAACCAAGATTTTGCCTGGGATTTAAAAACCCAGAGCTACTCCTCCTTACTAAGATAATTCTAAGCTGGCACCTCCCTATCAGGCCCTTACAATCTCTAGGCACTGGGACGCCATCTCAACAATATTATCTCCTTTATCAGGCAGCGGTAATAAAATACAATTGAACTTTCATAAGCATAGTGATATTGCACCCCTTGACAACAAATAACCTTGTCCAACAGCTTCATATAAAAAAGGAGAAGTGAGAGATCAAAGCTTTGAGGCACTCCACAATGCAGAAACCTAAAGTTGGGTCTTCCCCCTACAACACTGATTAGAAGTGATCCTACAAAGAGATGAATCACTGTAAAATCATGCCTCCTAACACCCAAAGCTAGACCAGAAAGATATCCTACTTGATAACGTCAAAAGCCACCAAGAGATCCAGGAGAACCAGGACAGCTACATCACCTCTGTTCCAAGCCTCCCAAAGGTTATCCACAAGGGCAATCAATTTTATTTATTTCTTTATGTCAAATTTAGAAAACCTCACAGAGTGATTCTGGTCAGTGTACAACTAAAATCTAAAACATAAAAGCTAAATATAATTATATTTAAAAGCTGGGAAGGCCTTCAAGACACTAACCAGCCCATGGCTGTGTACTGTTGTATGAGTCCCAAGGATGTCCGCAGAGCCTGATCTTCAGATATTTCAAAGGACTAGTGAAGCAGGAACCTGCCTTGCCTCGAGGAGAGGGGAAATGTTCCAGAGGATGGGGCAACTGCAAAGAAGGCTCTCCTCCTGGAGAAAGCTCTCCTCCTGGATTCTGCAAGTCACAATTCTTTAACCACTGGGGTCTGCAACATACTTCCCTGCCTGACCAGGTGGGATGGGACAATGACTGAGACAAAGACAATTACACAGGTAACTTGGCCCATGCCACATAAGATTTTCAAGATCATAACCCACATCACCAATACTCTTTGTTGAGCCTTTGTTGAACCCAGACTGAAAAGGGTTCTGCTAATTCAATTAAACACACTTATAAAGGTTACTTTTCTTGTCTTGCCCATTATGGAGTATGACCTTTCTGTTACACATTTTTTCACATGTATGCACATTTATGTGTATTACTTCCACATATTTTGTGGTGGGGAAGAAAGTTCCAAAATCAATTGGCAGCTTGTCACATAGTTGTCTGTATGTTTATATTTATTCTTCCTTGAGATTCTTTTTTTTTATAAAGAGAATAACTGTTTTCATGTCAGTAACCTCAAATTGATTATTTCTGATTAAGTCACCAGTAGACTGACAACAGATATATATTTCAGCAAATACAGTATATGAGAATTATCCAGAATGAAACAATGGTCTCATTCCCAATTATTTATATTCTGGAAAACAATATAATCTGAATCAACACATTTTACTAAATTATATTTCTGATATTGCTTGATTTACTACTACTATTATTACTTGATTTACCCACTGGAATCAGGTGAAACCATTATTTTCAGTCAACATTTATAACAGTTTGATCAATTATAAATGTTGGGAATCAATATTTTGCTTCAAAACGATTTTATAAATTATCAGTTTTCAAATACAATTCCAATCCCACATCAAAGCTGAAAAATGTCTTCTTCATATGTAAATTATTTAACAAAGTTACATAATAACTTCAGACACCAGGGCCACATTCAAACCTAAATACAGGGAGTCCTCACTTAATGACCAGGACTTGAGCATAATTAAAACCAGCAATTCTGTCACTAAGCAATGGAGTCATTAAGCAAAATATCATGTATCCATTACAGACTTGTGACCTCATTTCCATCATGGTTGCTAAGCAAAATATCACATCACTATGAGTTGCAATTTTACTACAAGCTTCTCCACTGATAGTCAGAAGCTGGCTGTGAAGCATGGAAATGGCAATCATGTGACTATGGGATGCTGCAACAGTTGTAAAGTGTCTGAATCTCAATCACGTGACTGCCAGTATGTTGCAATAAGTGCAAGGACCAGTTGTAGTTACTTTTTCAGCATATGGACATAACCTGGAACAGTCACTGTTGGTTATGAGAAGCTACCTATATCTTAAACACAACTTAAGACAAACAATTCCAAAGGTTTTTAGCAAAGTGTAAATTTAAATGCAGTTAGCTCAATTGCATTCCAAAGTAGTTCAAAATTGGTGCACCAAACAGACTAGGCAAAGCGTCTCCTAGCCACGTCTTCCACCTGTAGTATCTGCAGGAACTGTAAGCCCAGGAGGAACCACAAATTTACATGTGCTTCTTTAGAGCTACAGATGGAAGTAACATACAGCCAGATGAGTTCTGGGTAAATCCATAACTTTCATTGTGTTGTTTCATCTCGTCTAATTTTTCAGAATTACCAGACTAACAGTGCCACACAATCTCCTGCTTAGCTCAGGATATAGCAATGCAACTTGGTATTATTAACATACAGGTTATCCTTCACAATAAACCAGTGGATGATCACATGAGTAATTTCAAAAATAAGATGCTACCACTCAAGTCTATTTCTCTATAAAATTTCAAAACAAATTCTTGAGTAACCACCTAAAGTCTGTTAGGTTTGTGAAATGAGAATACCAGTAAATCTAGATAAAATGAAAGGGCCCTTTGTGTAAGTGTGTAGATCTCCTTATTCTGGATTGGATCATAATTTGGAGGAGATTCTGGAACCAGATTTGTTTTCATTTTCCAGGAATAGGAGCATTTACAATCTCTTTGCTACATCAACTGCATCATTTTTAGAAAAATCATGTTGGTAAAATCCAGGCTACATGATTCTAATATGCTCTTGAACTATATACAAAATAAACACATTTTGCAAACCGTGTTAGCACAAGTTAATCACTGTTTTAATACACTAGTTTAGGCACATCCTTTGAAAGGCTTGCACAGCTACTGTATGTCAAAGACTGCCCTAGTTGTCTTTATATACGCATGCACAGATGGCACTTGCACAAGCCTGTCAGAGAACACATCTACGTAAGCCTTTTGAGTTGAAATGTTTTGTTCCAACACATATTTTGTATAAAACATATTTTAAAATGTTTTGCACTTTTTAAAATGTGTTCTGCATGGTACTACCTCCAAATTTGGTACTAAAAAAGATTATACAATTATACAGTATCTATGATAAAAGCATTACATTAACTGCAAAATTATTGCTAAACATAAATTGTTGCATACAGTTAAGTTCAATATTACCTCAGAGAACACTTTTAATCCAGCTCCTTTCATGGTTCATTGACCTGAAGGCTTCTACCTATAGTTTCCACTGGCTCATCAGATGATGACAACTAATTAAACCTTCTTTGTAACCCCAGAGATCCCAAAATAACTCTGTTATTCTGATGAACTGATACTGTCACATCTTTTAAAAGGCCTTAAAACATAAATTTCTAAACTGAAGCCAGTTTACTGGGTGGGGAAGTGGGTTTCATTTATAAAAATATTGGGGCAGGAAATGGTAATTGCTGACTGATTAAATTTTAATGTTTTAATTTTACTAATACTTTTAGGATATTTATTGTAAATGACAATATAAAATGCCTAATAAATCTGTTTTAAATATATAAAAATCAACAAGTCTTAAAGTGGCCCACAGGCAGTTTCACAATTTCAATGAAGTCATATCTATATAGCTCAGATGGCCCTTTGCATTCCAATACATATGTTCTTTATTTGAAAATCTCCTGTATTCTCCATACTCAGCTGACACTGACATTTTAATCTATAAAATATTATACTTACAGTAAAAACTGCCTATGATAATCTACTGAACTGGTAATACATTGCAACCCCTCATTCTGTTTGATATGCTTAATCTCTTATACATGAATACTGAATTAGAATGTTTTCTCAAACATCACCATTTTATCCAATTTTCTGGCATTGATAGCAGTAAACTACCAATTACCATTTCCTGCCCTAACAGTTTTATAAATGAAACCCACTTCCCCACCCAGTAAAAGATTCCCACCACCAAAAGATTCACTCCCTGTGTCTCCTATAATATCAGACTTCCAGTTCATGGACAACATGCTAACATAGCACTGGGTTTCTTTTCTATAAGTTTTGCAATGACAAATTAGTATTAGAACAGGCTGGAAGGACAGGATTCCTAAAAGCCTAGGCATTTCTGTTTACAAAATATGTTTCCCAAGGCATAGCAATATCACTATTCCCATTAATGTGTTATAGTTTTTCATTCCAGTAACATAATAGTATCTCCAATCTCAGATCACTTTATAGTAACATGGAAGCTTCATAAAGAAGCAATGTTTTAAAGATTTGTTTATCCTTTTTTGGTTTTATGTAGCAGATTAAAGCATTGATTTAAAATACCGTATACATATGATATAAGCTTACACTAATATGTAGAAGTTCACTATTATACATATCCTGGAACCTCGTTTCTCCCTTCCACATCAATACACAACGATGTGGAAATGGTGGGAGGGGGAACGAGAAGAATCAAGGACGATGACAGAATCTCTTTCCCCTCAACCTCGCATAGGTCAGTATGGCACACCCATTCAATTTCCTTCCTTCCTTCCTACCTTCCTACCTACCTAGGCAGGGCGTCAGCCGAAATGAATCCCAAATTGCTGATTTCCTCTTCGTTCACCTACTCCGGTGTCGGGCTCTGTCCAAGCACCCTTTCGGGGCGCGGCAACTTCGAATCCTCCTCCTTCCCGTCCTCTGTCCCGAAGTTTGGGGGAGGGGTTGCGAAGCAGAGGTGTGTGGGGGGGAGGGTCTTTCCTGCCTGCCTCACCACATCTTGATAAAGGAGCGGCACACTACGTCTTCCTCAGAGGCAAGCCAACTGGGGGGCTCTGCTGATGGGACGGAGGCGGTGATGATGGCGGCGGCTGGGCGCTCCCCCCTCTTCAGTCATTGAGCCGCTCTGCTCCTCCTCACAAAACAACCGACACAGCGGGAGGAACAGAGAAGCAAAGGGCGAGCGCGCGCCGCACGCCACCCGCTCGCACGCGCGGCTCCCCAATGAACGAAGTGATGGTGGTGAGGGAAGGGGGTGGCACCGCCTCGCGCTTCTTTAGATCTGCGCGCGCAGGCACGGTTGCGCACGCGCCACGCGTTTGCCAAGTCAGACTGTATGTCCTACGAAGGGTGGCGCGCTTCGCTCTCGCTCTCTGTCTTAAGAAGGAGGGGGAGTTATAGCCCGCACACAGGTGGTGGGTTGGGCTAGCACCGACAACATTTCCTCCCCCCCCCACCTCCACGTTCTACCTGTGAACAACAGGGGGCGCACGGGGGCGTTTCTACTGTTGGCTGTGTTTCTTTCACACGTTTGCCCTGTTCGCGGCACGCCCCTCTCTCTCAAGGTTTGGGTTTCTGTGGGTTTGGAAGAAGAACTATAGAAAACCGAATTTCCACAAGGGAAGGGAAAAGATTACTATTAATAGCAAGGTGAGGTTATGCAATATTTAAAGATGTATATTGCTCACACGTTCGTTTTCCTATATAGAATCTGGTAGTATTATAGCGAAATACGGTCTGAAATGCAACGTCCATTTGTAAGAAAAATGCAATAATGCCAACATTTAAGGAGAAAATAGACAAGTACTCTTGTCTTTTTGGGTGTACTGCTGTGAAAGATGGACATGGAGAAGATAAAAACCTTCCAATTAGATAATTACTAAGAATACCATGGAGGCAAGATTAAATCAGTTAGTCCTGAATTAAATAATTGTAATTTTTGCTCCCTTGAAGAAGAAGAAATTTTCGCCTTTGGGACATGATGAAAACAACTGACGGGGGAGGGGGGGAAGGACTGAAAATGAAGTGGAGGACTAGAAGAAGACCTGTGCCTGACAAAGTTGAGGGAAGTAGAAAAAAAGGGGGAAGGTTTAAAATCAATAATGTGAATGTATAAGATCAAAGAACTTTCAGGACTGTCTTTGAGATAGGTACAGGTTAATATTAAAGACTCATCAAATGGTTAGCACTTATTCAGTGAGTAAACAGGAGTCACCTGACTCAATAGCATCTACCCAACCCAAATCTATGATAGATCTGATCTTCCATTATTATGTAAACCTGACTGTAGAAGAAGTTGAAATCTATATACAATTCTGCATTCTATATAAAACAAAACTATAATATTGTATATTCCCATCTGGATTTTAAATTACTCCAAGAACTTAAAACTCTGAAAGTTGGCATAAGCATGTTTGTCAGCAGAATATCTTTTAATCACTGTTGTGGTTTTCATTATTGTTAAAATGTATGGGGAGGTTACAATGCATACATCCTCAGATTTCTGGAGAAAGGCAAAGTCAAAATACACAACAATTCATTATTTTAGTATAAGCACAATTTTGATATAAACAAATTACTTGGATTATATAGATATAGCCCTGATTTAGGAATTCTGTGTACATGCTTTATAAAACTTCTATGGCATTTCTTGTTTGAATTTTCTTACAAACCAATCATACATTGCTTAGTTTTGTATGGCACACAGCTGGGCTTTTAAGAATAATATTCAGTAGCTAGTTGAAAGCTTCTTGGTATAACCCAAGGGTGCTTTCTCAGGAGGCAACTTGACTTTCTTGTTTTTCTTTTTTGAAGATGTTTTGCTTCCCATCAAAAAATTCCCAACTATATCTGACAGGATAGTGGGGAATGGAAGGATTTATATTCCTTGCAGACAGCTGGTAATTTGCACCTTTTTAGAGGGTTATTGAAGCACTTGGAGGTTTATCTGTGTCCTCGGGGTTACCTAAGTAGTGTTCCTGGTTCCTGTACTCCTGAGTACTAAGGTGACCCAATAAAGGCTAGACAGCATTTTGCAAATGAAGAGGGGAGAATACTGATGGTGGAGATAATAATAAATCAAAAACAAATTTTGCTGATAGGGATATATGCACCCAACAATAGGCAAGATGAGTTTTATGGGAAATTACACAAGAAAATAATAGCACTGGAATATGAAAATGTCTCTGTGGTTGGAAATTTCAATGTAATTGTGGATACAGAACTTGACTATAAGAGATATAAAATAGGTTTAAAAAGCCAAGAAAACACTTCCAAAAACCTTCTTTAAAATGATGGAAGAGCTATAAATGCAAGATGTACGGGAAAGATACACCCAAAGAAAAATCAATATTCGTTCTACTCAAATATGCATAAATCCTGGTCCAGAATAGATATGACATGGATGACACTGGAACTGAAAGCATGTGTACAAGAGACAGAAATAAAACCCAAGCCATAATCCAATGAAAATAGTATGAAAGGAACAAAAAAAATGAAGATGGACATTAAATCAAGCAATATTGCAGGAAAAAGAATTTATACAAAAGACTGAAAAAGAATTGGATTTTTTTTTAAAGAGAATAAGAAGGAAAAGATTTCATTACAAATTGTATGGGGTACCATTAAAGCATATACATGGAGACTAGCAATAAAGTATATGGGAAAGACAAATAAGAGGAGGAAACAAAACAAGGCATTGTTAGAAGAAGAACATAAAAGATTGGAAATGGAATTACAAAGAGAACCATAAAAAAAGGTATTGAAAAGTCATATAATAAAACACAAAATGAATTTACTGGAAAAAGAACTGGCATACAAAATTAAAAGTGTAAAGCAAAACTATTTTGAGAATGCAAACAAGCCTGAAAGATGGTTGGCTGTTGAAAAGACAGAGAGAGAGAGAGAAAGTTGATACATCAACTAATTGATGAGAATCAATTATAAAAGAATATTATAAGAAATTGTATGATAAAGAGGAACTCCTGGAAGAAAAAATGCAACAATATTTGGAGCAATCTGACCTGCCTAAGGTATCAGAAACAGTCAAAGACATGCTAAATGAACAGATAACCATGATGGAAGTCACAGAAGCTGTTAAGAGACAAAAAAGCAATAAAACACCAGGGCCTGTTGGGTTGTCGGCACAATTCTACAAACAACTACAAGGGGTACTAAGTCCAGTGATGGTGGAAATTTATAATGAAGTACTACTAGAAGCAAAAATATTAAACTCATGGAAGGAAGCCAGTATTAACCTCATACCGAAAGACGACTCAGACTTAACACAGATAAAAAATTGTAGACCAATATTATTGAATGCAGATTATAAAATAAATGCCTCAATAATAGCAGAGAGGTAAGTCAACAGGAAGTTCTTCTGCTGGACAGACGTGGGGGGTGTGGGTTCTGAAGAGCCTCACATGAACAGTCCCTCGCAGGTCAGAGATTTGCCTATGAATTGGAGTTGGGGCGGCAGCCTTCAACATGGCTGACAAGATGCTGGCTTTTTGTCAAGCAAATGGAACAGGAGGGGAGTGGAAGAGATGACAGACTGGTTAAGAAAATTTACAGCCATAAATTAAATCTAGAAAAGGCAAATCTTGAGAACATAAATAATATTGATGGTCAAACTGGGACTTCCTTTTTCCAAAAGAAAAGGAAGAAAGGAAAGTGAAGGGTTGTAACACCAGCGCCGCCGCCCCCCCAGAAGCTCTTTGTTTGAAACACTTTCAGACAGAAGGAGAGAAAACAGAGAAGTGACAAACCCACTCAATTATAAACTTTACATTTGGTTTTGGATTTGAAAAAGAAACCAACATTCTGAAAGGTTTACTTTTAGTTTGTTTGAATTCCTTCCAGCTAATATTATCAAGAAAAAAGCATGTCTTCTTACTGATAACGGATCTCAACCTTGACAGTGCAGGAAGTTTGAATTAACCATCTGCCATTAATCAGAATTTGGGAAAGTAGGAGGCAAGAGAACCTTCTGGTTGATTGCAAGTTTGCTACAGTGATTTATTTTGAGCAGTTATTAAAGAAAAGAATAAATATTGGACTTAAAACATGGGGAATATGAAGGTGTTTTTTTCTCTTCTCTCTTCTTTTTTTCTCTTTTGCAAAAGATTAAGATGGCATCAGCTTCTCTTCCAGTTTCAAAGTAGTTGGATTAACCAAATTTAAGGTGGACCAGAATTTTGAAATAAGCTTTGTATAACTAACTGTAATTTTGGAACTGGATATTAAGGAAGAACAAAAGACTAAGATGGCTTCCATTGCTTTTCCCTACAGGAGTTGAAGTAGATAAACTTAAGATGGATTAGAACTCTGAAACAAGAATTGTATAACTAACTATAGCTTTGAAACTTAACATCATGGAAAACTGGGAATTAGAAGAACTACGTGAAATTATAAAAATATGCATAAATCAATAAAATCAAGCCTAAATAGAATTCTGAAGCCAGGGAAGCAGAGACCTAAAGAAGAATTCAAAGAAGAAGAAGAAGGGGGGGAAATGGAGGGAAATAAAAAGCAGACAAAAAAACTCTATGAGTCTTGGCAGTGGTATAGGGAAAACTGTAAAAAGAAGAGGTGTCCCAACAAAAGGGAATAAAAAGCAGACAAAAGCAATTTTGGAGATTGTTAGTGGCGTAAGGAAAATTGAAGCAGAAGACTATGCCCCAACAAAGAGAAATATAAAATACTCTTGTGAGGGTGGCCTGGGATAAAATGATGAGAGAGGAAGTGTTAAAATAAAGAAAAGGGAGACAACTGGAACAAAGAAGTGGCACAAAAGACGTACTAGGGGAAAAAATCAGATATCTAGATAAGGGAAAATATAAAGCAAGATAAGGGTCTTATTCCTAAATATGACAATAAAACGGAGTTGCTAACTGGTTGAACATAATAATGGAAAGATAACTAAAAAAGGCTAAAATATACAGAATGGATAATTATGAAACTGATATGGGGAGGTTGTAAAGCAGAGATTTGTAATTAACTTTTATACATGATACCTGAGTTGTGAATTGACTGAAAATGACAACACAGGCATTATTGCAGATAACATGATGAATTATTTGGAAACAAACAACATCTTGCCAGTAGAGCAAAAAGGCAACAAAAGAAGGAGCAGGGGCACAAAAAATCAGCTCCTAATTGATAAAATGATATTAGAAAATTGTAAGAACAGAAAAATGAACTTGAATATGGTCTGGATTGATTACAAAAAGGCATTTGACTCACTGCCACATAGTTGGATCATAAAATGCTTAGAAACAACTGGCATTAGCAAAAATATTACATCCTTTACTGAAAAGGCGATGAAACAATGAAGAACTGAGTTGGCAGTAGGGAATGAGATCTCCGGAATGGTTAATATCAAGTGAGGAATTTTCCAGGGTGATTCACTTTCACCTCTTCTCTTCATCATCGCAATGATCCCACTATCAGTAATCTTAAAAAAAATGAAATTAGGCTACCAAACAGCCAAAGAAGCTGAAAGAATTTCGCATTTACTATATATGGATGATTTGAAACTCTATGGAAAGTCAGAAATAGAAATCCAATCATTGACAAACACAGTCCGAGTATTCAGCACCGATATTTCAATGCAGTTTGGCATGGAAAAATGCGCCACTGTATCCATAAAAAGGGGCAAAATCACTGCATGTGAAGGAATTGAAATGCCCAATGGCCAACTAATTAAATGCAACGAAAATGAAGCCTACAAATACTTAGGCATTCTGCAGTTGGATAACATCAAGCATGGAGAAGTAAAAACTATTGTCAGGTACACCAACAGAGTTAGGAAAATTTTGAAATCTAAATTGAATGGTGGAAATACAATCAAGGCCATAAATACCTGGGCAATACCAGTTATAAGATACACAGCTGGTATAGTTAACTGGACACAAGCTGATTTGGACATTTTGGACCGAAAAACCAGGAAACTAATGACAATGCACTACAGTTTACATCCGTGTGGTGATACTGATAGATTATACCTGCCCCGAAAATCAGGTGGCAGAGGATTATTACAAGTGAAGCAAACAGTTGAAGAAGAAAAACATGCACTGGCTGATTATTTAAAAGAAAGTCAAGAACATCTATTAATCAAAGTAAAGAACCAAAATCTACTGAAGGCCCAACAGACGAAACAAGAATACAGAAAAGATGTGATAAAATCAAGAATGGAGAGTTGGCAGAACAAAGCACTGCATGGCCAATTTCTGGAAAAAATAAAAGATAAAGTGGACAATGAACAAACTTGGGTATGGTTAACAACAGGTACATTAAAGAAAGAAACAGAGTCACTAATCCTGGCTGCGCAAGAACAAGCTATCCGCACAAATGCCATTAAGGCCAAAATAGAAAAATCTTCTGATGATGCCAAATGCAGACTTTGCAAAGAAGCTGATGAAACTGTTGATCACATACTCAGCTGCTGTAAAAAAAATTGCGCAGACTGATTATAAATTGCGGCACAATTCAGTAGCACAAATGATCCATTGGAATTTGTGCAAAAATTATAATATTAAAACAGCAACAAACTGGTGGGAACATCAGCCTGAAAAAGTCACCAAAAATCAGATGGTCAAGATCTTGTGGGATTTCCGTATACAAATCAACAAAATACTGGCGCATAATACACCAGACATCATACTGGTTGAGAAAAATAAGGTCACAATCATAGACATCGCAATACCAGGTGATAGCAGGGTCACCGAGAAGGAACATGAAAAAATCGCAAAATACCAGGACTTAAAAATCGAAATTCAACGACTATGGCACAAACCAGCAGTGGTAATTCCAGTGGTAATTGGCACACTGGGTGCTATTCCAAAAGCACTGGAATTACATTTAAAACAGTTAAAAATTGACAAAATCACCATCAGTCAAATGCAAAAAGCCGCACTGCTTGGAACTGCACGCATATTACGAAAATATGTTACGACGTCCTAGGACCCTGGGTGGGGCCCGACTAGTAACCAATGCCAAATCTGGTAAAACAACTGGCCGCTGTGATACAATTGTAATAATAATAGCAGAGAGATTAAAAAGATACTTGAATGAATTTATACATTCAGATCAGAATGGATTTCTACCAAAAAGACAAATTAAAAATAACATAAGAAATATCTTAAATACACTGGAGTATTATGAGATGCATCCAGGCAAACAAATGGTGTTGATGCACAGAAAGCATTTGATAATGTAAATTGGCAATTTATGATTGCACAATTAAAGTATATGGATTTTGGGGATTCGTTAATATGATTAAAGTAATATATTGCAAACAACTAGCTAAGTAAATGGAGACATGACAGAGAACTTTGAAATTAAAAAAGTCACTAGACAGGGATGTCCTTTGTCTCCATTGCTATTCATATTGCCTTTGGAAGTGTTAACTAGAAAAATTTGACAAGAGGAAGAAATAAAATGAATGGAAGTAGAAAAAATGAGATACAAATTACAAGCATTTGCAAATGATCTGGTTTTCATACTAGAAGGTCCTATTGAAACTGGATCGAAACTAATTTAAAAAATAGAAGAATATGTGGAAGTGGCAGGCCTGAAAATAAATAGGGATAAGACAAAGATTCTAGTCAAAAATTTAACAGATTAACAAAAAAGAGTGCTAATGGAAAGAATTAATATACAGTTTGTTTAAAAAGTGAAGTATTTAGGAATACAGTTGACAGCAAAATGTGCAACAATTAAAGAAGAGAACTAAATGAAACGAATGAGACAAATAAAGTCAGATTTGGAGAAATGGAAAGATGTACAACTGTCACTATCAAGAAGAATAGCCACCATAAAATGAATATTCTGCCAAGATTACTATAATTATTTCAAACAATACCAATAAAACTGGAGAAAAAATATTTTGAGGAATTAAATAATATAATAAAATATATATGGCTAGGAAAGAAAGCAAGAATAGGTTTGAAAATGTTGCAGGAATCAAAGAAAAGAAGGGGCTTTGGATTACCAGATTGGGAACTGTACTACCAGTCCGTTAGTTTTGTTTAGAAAGGCCCTAAAATTCCATCAAATATAGTGGGATTTAGCTTTGGTAATCATTGCTAACATTCCAAAAACATTCTCATGTACATTTTTGTTAATTTCATTTCATTTGCGTAGAATATAAAGCAGAATGTTTTGTATAAGTACAGGTAGTCCTTGATTTACAACAGTTCACAGTGACCATTCAAAGTTATACAGTGCTGAAAAAGTGACCTTTTTTCACACTTAGGACCCTTGCAGCATCCCCATAGTCATGTGATCAAAATTGTGACACTTGGCAACAAAAGGGTTTCAACCTGAGGATATCCTTGTATATACATGTAATTGTCATGTCACATAACGGACAAGAACTACACAGATTTTAGTAAAATATCTTTAGTATTAGCTGGGCAAATCTCAGATGGAAAATTATAGGAATTTCCTAGCTCATTTATAGGAATTTTCCATAACACTTTGAGTCCCTTTGAATGCTTTCAAAAAAGCTGCAGTATGATTTGCTTACTATCTCATAGTCATTTGTGTCTGTACGTCAATCATTTTTTCAGCCTCTCAATCTCTGACAATAACCTTTCTCAAAACAGACCCTCAAAAGCATGTAATTAGAAGTGATAGCAAGGGGTTTTTGTTATTGTTGTTTATGCTAGTCAGCAGAGATCTGAAAATCTTTACTGTACAATGCAATAAATACATACAGAAAAATCAACATGAACTATGTAGAAATCAACATATTCTTTTAGTGAATAGTAGTTGTCCTCATTTGATAGCCCCAAGAAGACAATTTTTCATTGTTCTCAGCCAGGGACATACCAAGGATGTGAATGGCCCACCCTAGTTACAAACAGTAAGCTTGAAAATTTGAAGCGTCGGAAGAAGCTATCTGGATGCTTGGTCAGGTTGCTGTTCTTGGCAGGCAAATCAACTATTTGGCAATGTATTAGAACAAGGGAGATGGTGCAAAGTGATTATTTTTTTATTAGACCTGAATCCTGCTCAGCTCCGATCTGCTCCAGGGATCAAACATACTAGTTACAGCAATGTTCTCCTAGGTGCTGCTTGGAATGTCCAAGGATGGGTTAACTTCAGCTTGCTGCCCAAGGAACTGAGTTTTAAAATTGATTGTAGCTCCGCCTCTTGGTTGCCTCAGAGGCTCAGTTTCAAAAAACTCAGTCGCCCTATAGGACGTATTTCTGGGGCTCCAGTCCTTGTACAGCAAGCTGGACCCCTGATCCTAGAGTTAGTGTAGCTCTTTTTATTTTATTTCTTCATTTTTAGCTTAGTATTTAGCTGTATTTACTTTGCAGTTCTTCTGTTGCTTATCAAGCCTCCAATCGATCTGATTGCCTCCGCAGCACTGGGACAGGCTCTTTGCAGCGCTGACAGCCCAGGCGCTGTTCTGGGCGAATGTAAGGTCGGGGTGCTCAGGGCAGCAGCCCCTTGAGCCTGAGGGGCGAGCTAGGCAGCCAGGGACCCCCTCACGAGGAGCGCTAGGCTCCCCAAAGCCCCGTCGCCACTCAATTTGCGCGCACGACTCCCACGGGCCCCACTTCTAGTGAATCCGGGAGTGGGTCTCCCAGATGTGACTTCCAGCAAGGGGACTCACCCTTAGGCCCAGGCAGTTTGGGCTTTTGGTTTTCCCCCAATCCTCCCAGGGCGTCTCTGGGGTCACCAACTCATTCTATGGCTGTGGACTCCCTGGCAGACTTAGATTCCGGTGCTGAGGAGGAATCCTTGGCCCCCTCTGATTTGGAGCCTCCTCCCCCCCAGAGTCAGGAGGCCATTTTATCTAGGGCCATGGAGGAGGTTGTGGCTCGAGCCATATCAAGGGGTATTTCCGATGGCATGTTGCAGTTAGCGGCCAAGTTGCCCTCTGTGGTGCCCAAAGCCACTGCCAGCCAGGTTACATGCCCTAAGGCCCCTGAAGCTAGGGCGTCATCTCCTACCCCAACAGGTCTTAATAAGGTCTCAGACCTGGAAGAGGCTGAGGTAGGTCCCGGTTCTCTCAGATGATGAGAACCCTCTTCCTGAGCAGGCCACCAGTTCAGGCCTTTTCAACCCCACTATGTTTAGGGCCCTTCTCACCAAGGCCTGGGCAGTGGGGCCCCAGATGGGTCTTCCAGCCCCTGCAGCCAAACCTCCGTCTGAGTAGGCCACGGACGTGGCCATAGGGCCCCAGAACCCTGGTGCAGGCCTATTTAAAGAGGTGCCTCCACCTCTAGACCTGGTTCTGGCTCTGCAGTTATTCCTAGATATTATCCAACACCAATGGGCCCAGCTGGGGACAATGGCCAATCCTAGTGGGACAGAAAGGAAACTGTACACAATGGAGGCCCCACTGGAGGAGCTCCTAAAGCTTCCCTAGGTGGATGACCCTATCATGGCCCTAACCTCCCCCTCTTCCCTTCCCGCGCAATTGCTGGAAGGGCTTAAGGCGGAGGACAAGAGGATGGAACCCACCAGGCTACCGCCTGGGCCATGCGCGCTTCTGCCAGCTCCTCTTATTTTGGCAGGGCAGCCCTGTTCTGGCTTCGCAAGTTGAGGGATGGGCTTCCGCCCGGGAACTCCAGAACTAGGCAGGACATCACTAAGATTATTGCCGCTGTGGAGTACTCCGCCGACGCTTCCCTTGTGGCCGCTCCCTTCAAAGGGGGTAAGCTCTTTGGGGAGGCCTTGGACCCATTCCTTACTGAGTCCAAGGATAAACGCAAAGTGCTCCCCCCAGTCACCAAGAAGAAGGAACGGAAGGGCCAGCCCTTTTGTAAGAATTCCTTTCGGAACAGCGAGCCCTCCACCTCCTCCAGTGGACCCAGTCGTGCCTATGTCCCCCCTCAGGATCGTTCCCAGGATAGGTCCTCACTTAGGGACAGAGGCAGGCAGCAAGGGTTCCGCAAGCCTTTCCGAGGGGGTTATTCAAACAAACCCTTTCAGAAATCCAAGTGACCGTCACAGGTCTCCCCCCATAGGTGGCCGGCTCCAGCTTTATGCCGCCCAGTGGGAGGAAACGACGATGGACAGTTGGGTCAGGAACACGGTCCACCACGGGCTGACTCTGGAGTTCCTGTCCTTTCCCCGTTGCCCCATCCCCAGGTCCGCCCACAAGCTCCAACTGATGAGGGCAGAGATAGACCACCTCCTGGAGATAGCGGCCCGTAAAGGAGGTCCCCAGGGGTCAAGAAGGCAGGGGTTTTTATTCCATCCTCTTCCTGGTCCCCAAATCATCAGGGGGGGGTGAGGGCGATCCTGGACCTCAAGAAGCTGAACAAACATCTAGCGTACAAGCGCTTCAAGATGCAATCCCTCCAGACCATCCTGGGCTGCATAAGACAGGGCGATCTGCTGACTTCGATCGACCTGAAAGAAGCGTACCTGCATGTTCCGATTCACCCAGTGCATCACAAGTTCTTGAGGTTCCAGTTCGCCAATCGCCATTACCAGTACAAGGCCCTCCCCTTCGGACTTTCGTTGGCCCTGTGGACGTTCACCAAGCTGCTGGCTGCTGTGGCTGTACGGCTCCGGTCTCTTCCCGTGAGATTGGAATGCTACCTGGACGACATCCTTATCCACTCATCGTCCAGGGGGCAGGCCCGCGCAGACTTGACCACCACCATGAAGGTCCTGCAGCTCCACGGGTTCTCAGTCAACCTCGCCAAGAGTCACCTGGACCCAACCTGCAGAATCCAGCACCTCGGAACGATCATCGATTCCGAGATCTGCCAAGTTTTCCTTAATCAGGAGAGAGTAGACAGCATCTGGACCCTGGTGAGGAGCATCACTCGACCGGGTCTGCATCAGTTGTCTCACTCTCGCAGCTGATGGGGAAGCTGGTATCGTGCATCTCGGTGGTCCCGTGGGCGCAGTTGCACACGTGAGAACTGCAGTGGTTCCTGCTCCATCTCCAAAGGAGGAAGGCCAGCAACTCCAGACGCGTGATACGGGTCCCCCAGAAGGTCCTCCGATCCCTCCGGTGATGGCTGTCGGATGCCCTACTCAAGAGCAGTCATTTCAGGGAACCGGAGTGCCTGATAATCACCACAGACGCCAGTCTCTTCGGCTGGGGCGCTCATCTAGGGACCTCGATGGTCCAGGGCAGGTGGTCGCAGGTGGAGCTCACCCACAACATCAACTGGCTGGAGTTCCGGGCGGCAAAACTCGCCCTGCGCCACTTCCTCGATCAGGTCAGGGGCCGCGATGTACTGATTCTGACGGACAACATAGCCGCCAAAGCCTACATCAACCACCAGGGCAGCACACAGTCCCTGGCCCTGATGTCAGAAGCGGAGGCCCTGGGTCGCTGGGCGGAGAGACATCTGGCCTCAATTCGAGCAGACCACATCTCCGGCGTGGACAACGTGACGGGGGACTGGCTCAGCAGGACCACCATCCAGAACTCGGAATGGCGGCTGCACCCGAGACTGTTCTGCCAGCTGTCCCAGAGGTTCGGCCACCCGGTGGTCGACCTGTTCGCCTCGCCAGACAACATGCACCTCCCCCGGTTTTTCACCCGGTTCCACTGCCCCGGGGTGGAGGGCACAGATGCTTTAATATCCTGCTGGCCTCCAGGTCAACTGTACACCTTCCCTCCTCTTCCTCTGATTCTGCAAGTCATCCGGAAAATACTGGAGGAGGGGGTGGAGGTGCTTCTGGTAGCTTCTCACTGGCCAAGGAGGACTTGGTTCGCCGACCTGGTCAGTCTCTCAGTATCCCGGCCGTGGCGCATACCTCAGGAGCAAATCTCCCTCAGCCAGGGGGCCGTCCAACATCTGGAGCCCCAGTGGCTGCAGTTGGCCATCTGGCACTTGAGGGGGACCTCCTGAGGCTTCACTGTTTTTCTGACAGAGTCATCCAGACGATTCAAGCTTCTAGACGACCTTTCACCGTCAGAATTTACGAGGCAACCTGGTCGGCCTTCTCCCGTTGGTGCCTCAACCGTCAGCTAGTGACCTCATCCGCGACTATCCCGCAGGTCCTCGACTTTCTGCAAGACGGTTTGGACAAAGGGCTTGCGCCCAACACTCTCCGTAGACAAGTGGTGGCCTTGAGCACAATTCTGTCTTCTGACTCTCAGCTACCGCTTTCCAGACATCCCCAGGTAAAGGGTTTCCTAAAAGGGGCGTCCAACATCTGTCCGCCCCCCATCCATAGGTACCCTACCTGGGACTTGACTGTTGTACTGCAGGCACTTGCTGCGCCACCATTTAAACCATTGTGGACGGTGGGCCTACGCCACCTGACCCTTAAGACTGCCTTTCTGGTCGCCATCACCTCGGCCTGCAGGATATTGGAGTTGGCTGCCTTGTCAGTTAGAGGCGGCCTCTGCATCTTCCACTCCGATAGACTCATCTTACTATTGGATCCTGCCTTCGTCCCGAAGATTAACACTGTCTTTCACAGGGCGCAGGAGGTGATACTTCTGTGTTCTGTCCTCCCTTCACAGCTTGAGAACAAACGGCAAGGACAAACTTAAAAAGGAACTTTCTTTATCAGTTCTCAGCTCAGACTGGCTTCGAGCCCAAAAATAACATAAATACAAGTCTCCAACAAGAATGCAAAACAAAACTCTTACAAGCAATGCACTTCTTCCAAAGTCTCCACAAAACAGGGTTACAGGAAATACCAAAGCACTTATCCAAGTGTATCTTTCATAAATCACGATTAATAATCAAGCAATGTTGTACCAAACAAGGAACACATGAAGGAACGTTGACTCCTGCGACTAGGGCATGGCAGCATCCGTCCTTTTATCTCCAAACCTGCCTCTAATAAGCCCCAGCTGCATACTGAATCTTGTATCCTGAAAAGACTCACAGCAGACATCTGCTGAGTCACAACACTTCTGGACTTCTGTCCTCGCCCTAGGCACCAGAGAGAAGTAACTTGGCACAAGTTGGACGTACGGCGGGCGGTGCGCATTTACATGAAGCAGACCGCTCCTTTCCGTAAGTCAGAAGCTTTATTTGTTTCTTTCCAACCTGCTTCCATGGGAAAGAAGGTCACGTCCTCCACCATCGGACACTGGCTCAGAGCATGCATCACGATGGCTTACGAGTCTCAGGCCAGACTGGTTCCTCCACGTATTACAGCACATTCTACGAGGAGCGCAGCAACTTCGGCCGCCTGGGCTATCAAGCGCCAATTGAAGAAATTTGCCGTGCTGCTACGTAGTCTGGTCCGTCTCCATTCGTAACTACAAACTTGACATGTTCGCCTCCGCTGAGGCGTCATTTGGGAGAAGAGTCTTGCAGAGAGTCATGGCAAGCACCGTGACCCCAGACAATTCTTCCCTCCCGACTTCGACATAGCTTTGGCATGTCCCATGCTTGGACACTCCAAGAAGCGCCTAGGAGAAAGACCGTTGGCTTACCTGAATGGTCATTCTCTAGGCACTGCGGAGTGTCCAAACCTACCCTTAAGGTGGGGCCGTGAGGTGTGTTCTTAGCACCTTCATGTCTTGAACTTGGACTTTGACTGGTTCGAGTTATGGACTATGGATCTTCTTGGTTTTTCAAAACTGAGCCTCTGAGGCAACCAAGAGGCGGAGCTACAATCAATTTTAAAACTCAGTTCCTTGGACAGCAAGCTGAAGTTAACCCGTGCTTGGACACTCTGCAGTGCCTAGAGAATGACCATTCAGGTAAGCCAATGGTCATTTCCACTTACAGACAATATTGCTAAAGATAAATGCTAGTTAGGAATTATCAAAATTGTAATCCCCATCATGGATGACACCAAGTTGAAGAATACTACTATACCAAATAAACATGCCCAGTAATATCTATTAACATATTTTTCTTCCCTGGTACCTCCTCCTCAAAGTTTCTACAAAGTTTCTCTGTAAATAACTTGCTAGAACATGAAGATGAATATATATAGCTTGCTAAAGGGGAAAAAACAAGCTATGTAATTATATTGTTTGGATAACAAAAAAGGCCATTCCTAAACAGAAGCAGTAGCATAGTTACACATCTTACCATGTCTTTAAGCCATTCTGAATTTTAAATGGGCCCCATCTAAACTGCAACATTTTTTTAAAGTTTTAAAGTAAGACATATTTGAGCAGATGTACATTCCAAATTATCAGAATATTTTCACTTCCTTATTCCATTCTAAAAATGACAATCTAGAATTAATTTTCACACCATAAAGCTGATTTAATATACATGAATTTCACCCAGGGAACTGTGCTAATCACAGGGTTCATATGATCATATTTTGCAGATTCCAACATCAAAGGTATCAGAATTGATTTTGCTCTGGCCTCCCCCAAAATATTTTTTTCATTCATTTTATATTATGATGTGATTGTGGAATAAAAAAATATATTATTTTGAAATAAATTCATTCTGCTTTATTTTATGAACAAGAGTCTGACTATGTGTCTAATGGAAGCAAATAAATACATGAAGTCAGTTGAGACAGCCATGAAAAGCAGTAGCATCATGAACCATTTCTAATGTCATTCAGCATAGTTTATTTGTAAATGTATATGCTTTCTCTTCATGAGCTATGTAAGATATATAAACTACTAAGATGTATGTGCACTTATTTTACTCAAGTGAAATCTTGAAAAAAGCAAAAGAGCTTTTTGAAGATTGAATGGAAATAGAATATCTTGAGAAAGAAAAAGTGTAAAAAGAATGCAGAGTTGGGGTAAAATTGAATCCTGGAATAAAATATGGATGGATGGATGACAGATAGAGGAATTATTTTTTTTTTTTTTTGAGAACTTTTTTATTTTTCTTTAAAAAAAAAACACAAATATGTCATCATTTGTCAATCATTAAGACATTGAAGTACAATTTTTTTGTTGTTGTGTATACCCCTCCCTCCCTCCACCCCCCCATCCCCCCTCCTCCTTCCCCCCCCCGACTTCCCAGAACCCGTACACGGTATGGATTTTTAACTAACACAGTCTAAAGTCTATTGAGAAAAAAGAAATAAAGAAATTAATGACATTCTAGATTGAACTTAGCTTCTTCTTACTGAACTGACTTTTAACAGTTTAAATCATTTCTGATCTTAAGCATAGGCTAACTGGAATTTCTTAGTCCCGTATTTATTTTGTATATAGTCAATCCATTTTTTCCAGTCTCGTTTATATCTCTCATTTGAATAATCTTTGAGATATGCCGATATTTTAGCCATTTCAGCTAAGTTTGTTACTTTCAATGTCCATTCTTGGATTGTAGGCAAATCTTCCTTCTTCCAATATTGCGCCACCAACAATCTTGCTGCAGTTATCAGGTGCAAAATCAAATTGGTCTCTACCACTGTAAAATCAGTACATATACCTAGTAAAAATAACTGAGGAGTAAACTTTATCCTTCTTTTAAAAACATTTTGCATGACCCACCATATTTTTATCCAAAATGCCTTAACCTTTTGGCAGGTCCACCATATATGATAATATGTAGCATCGAGAGAACCACACCTCCAACATTTAGGCTGTACATTCGGATACATAGAAGCCAACTTTTTAGGATCTAAATGCCATCTATAGAACATCTTATAAAAATTTTCTCTCAGATTTTGAGCTTGTGTAAATTTCACATTTCTTACCCAGATTCTTTCCCATGTATCCAACATTATTGGTTCCTCAATATTTTGAGCCCATTTTATCATACAATCTTTAACTAATTCTGTTTCCGAATCCATCTGTATTAATACATTATATATCCTCTTTATATGCATTAAGCTTTGATCTCTTATTTGTTTAAACAGATTATCCTCAACTTGAATAAAACCAATTTTTTGATCTATTTTCCACCTAGCCTGTAATTGCCCATACTGGAACCATGTTTGAACTACCTTCTCCTCTTTTAATACCTCTAAAGATTTTAATTGTAATACCCCCCTTTCCGAGGTAAGAAGCTGTCTGTAAGTAAATCTGTCCTGTTTTTGTGCTGTATTCATATTTTCAATTGCATGTCTAGGAATTGCCCACATGGGTATCTTGTCATTTAATTTATATTGGTATTTCTTCCAAACCCGCAGTAAAGCATTTCTTAAAATATGACTTTTAAAGTTCTTATCCAATTTTTTGTTGAATAACAGGTAAGCGTGCCAACCAAATACCAGATCGTGTCCCTCAATGTTCAATATTCTATCATTGGTTAAATGAATCCAATCACTAATTACAGATAATGCCACTGCATCATAGTATAGTTTTAAATTAGGTAGTTTCAGTCCTCCTCTCTCACGTACATCTTGCATTATTTTCATCTTTACCCTCGGCTTCTTTCCTGCCCACACAAATTTGTTGATACCCTTCTGCCATTCTAAAAGGTTCGCATCTTTTTTAAGTATAGGTAACATTTGGAAAAGAAATAAAAATTTTGGTAAAATGTTCATTTTCACTGCCGCTATCCTGCCCAGCAAAGATAAGTGCAATTTCTCCCATTTTTTCATCTCTGTCTGTATGCTATGCCAAAGTGGTTCATAATTATGCTTATATAACTTCCCATTTGAAATTAAAATGTTAACTCCAAGATATTTGACTTTTTTAACTACCTCACATCCTAGCATCACTCCTAATTCTTCCTTTTGTTTAATATTCATATTTATAGCTAATGTTTTGGTTTTTCCTAAGTTTATTTTAAAGCCAGACACTTGACCATATTGATTAATCGTATTCATTAAAACCATACTGGATTCCTGCGGTTGTTCCAATATTATGACCAAATCATCCGCAAAAGCGCGGACTCTATATTCTTGCTGCCTAATCTTGATCCCTTTTAAACCATCCAAGCCCCGTATTTTATTCAACAATACTTCCAAAGTTATAATAAACAATAATGGGGACAAAGGACAACCCTGTCTTGTACCTTTTCCAATTTGAATAGAGTCTGTTAAACTTCCATTGATTATGACTTGTGCTGTTTGCTGTTGGTATATTGCTTTAATTGACTGTAAAAAATTATCTCCTATCTGCATTTTTTGCAATATCTTCAGCAGAAATTGCCAGTTAACTCGATCAAAGGCCTTCTCAGCATCCAAAAATATAAACGCAGCAGGGATCTGGTTGTTCTTTCCCAAATATTCTAATGCATTAATAATTAATCTGACATTACTTTTCATCTGTCTCCCTTGTATAAAACCTGTTTGGTCCGTATGTATCAATTGTTGAATGACCAACATTAACCTATTTGCTAATATTTTAGTAAAAATTTTATAATCTACATTCAGTAATGAAATGGGTCTATAATTTTTGGGTTGAGTAGTATCTTGATCTTCTTTGGGTATCAAAGATATAAACGCTGTCTTCCAAGATGGAGGGACTTTACCTTCCGTTTGAATCATATTAAATAATTCTCTAAGAGGTTCTACCATTTCTAACTGTAAGTTTTTATAGTAAACCGCTGTCAAGCCATCTGTACCTGGTGCTTTCCCTGGCTTTAATTGCTTAATTACCTGCAGGATTTCCCCCGAGGTTATTGGTTGATTCAATTTTTGCCTGTGTTCTTCTCTAACTGAAGGTATTTTCTCCTTGTCTAAATATTTGTCTATGTCTAAACCATTAATTTTATCCCCTTTATACAGTTCTGTAAAAAATTCCCAGAAAGCCTTTTGAATCTCTTCCTGTTGGAACACCTCCTTCCCTCTGTAAATCAGTTTAGATATATTTCGAGTTTTCCTTTTTTTCCTAATCTGATAAGCTAACCATCTGCCAGGTTTGTTTGCATTACAAAAAGTATTGTGTTTTACATATAATAAATTAGTAGCTACCTGGTCAGAGATCAACATGTCAAATTGAGATTTTAATATGTTAATAGTTTCCTTAACCTTTGTATCGTCTGGTTTCCTTGTTAGCTCCAGCTCTTTTCTCTTAATTTCCTCTTCCAGTTCTGTTCGTTTTAACCCTTGCTTATTTCTATGTGTTTTATTTATATTCATCAAAACTCCTCTCATATACGCTTTGCTTGCATCCCATACAAATTCCATAGATGTACCCTTATTCATATTCAAAACAAAATATTCAGATAGTAATTTTTTACAATCATTAATATAGTTTTCATATCTAAATAAATTTTCATTCAGTCTCCAAAACCTTCTTGCCTGCACTACCCTTCCCAACTCCATCCAAACTGGGTTATGGTCCGAAAGGACTCTAGCTGCAATCTTTGTTTTCTTGACCCTAGAAAGCAAATCATTAGTGGTTAGAATAAAATCAATCCTTGAAAGGGATTGATGCCTGTCCGAGAAGAAAGTGAAGTCATATTCCTCTGCATTTCTTTCTCGCCAGATATCTCTCAATTCAAAATCATCCATAATGTCAAAGAAGGATTTGGGTAACTTTGCTCGCATCTTGGTATTTAGGCGGGAAATCTTCTTATCTCTCTTAGTGTCTATCACTCCATTCCAGTCACCCAATAGTATACAGGAACTATAGTCCCACTGTACTAATTTAGCATGAAGATTTCTATAGAATCTATCTTGCTGTTGATTGGGTGCATAAATTCCCAAAAGTAATGTCTTTTTCCCTTCTAAGATTAAGTCTAAAGCAATATATCTTCCGAAGGGATCTGCTTCTATTAATTCAGCTTTCATATCTTTTCTTAAGTATACAACTATACCATTCTTCTTTTCCATAGCAGAAGCTGCAAAATGTTGACCAAGTTTTGAGTTGATCAAATATTTTTGATCAGTTGACTTGATATGAGTTTCTTGCAAACAAATTACATCGTTCTTAAACTGTTTAAGATAATGAAATATTTTCTTCCTCTTCTGTGGAGAGTTCAGTCCGTTGACATTCCATGTTAAAATCTTAGTTGTCATCTTTGGTTGGTTGAAGCATTTTTAGAGCTTCCTGCACGGCCTGTTTAACCTTAGGTTTAGCTCCTCCCACTGCTTCCAGATTTGTTGTTGTAGTTCCTTGATCGATGGCCGATAATTGTTGATACTGTTGCTTCTTAGCTTGTTTCTCCATACGTCTAGTAGTCATGCGGCTAGGTCTTGGTTCCATAGCACCTTGCACTTCTAGAGAAGAGAGATGCTCCATCTTGTCTGGTGGTTGTGTAGTTTGCTGTCTATCCTGTCCTTCTTGTGGTCTTTCTCTAGGTCCAGATGGTGCAGGGTGTCCGGCCTTCAATATATTATAATAAAAATCTCGGGCTTTCCATACAGAGTTGAGGCGGTACCTTTGCTTATCAAATGTAAATATGATGCCGAATGGTGCATCCCATCTATACTGTATCTGACGGTTTCTGAGTTCTTCGACCAAAAAAGCGTAGTCTCTTCTGGCTCTTAACATTTGAGGTGGTATCTCTTTCAAAACAGCCAGGTCTTGACCGCCAATTTGAAGCTTAGTGTTATAAGACGCTTGCAGTACCATATTTCTGAACTCTCTTGTAGTAAAATATATAACGATGTCTCGAGGAAGCTGCTTCTGCTTTGCCAGCCAGGAGTTAACGCGGTAAGCTTTGTCAATTTGCCAGCCTTGGTTGGTCCCTGGTCTTCCCATCAGGCGGTCAAAAGCTTCCGATAGGATCTGTTTCAGGTTCTCCTGTTTCTCCTCACGCAGCCCCCTTACTCTTAATGCAAGCTCCATTTGTCGGTACTGTATCATAATAATTTCTTTTTCAGCATTTTCCACTTTTTGTTCCACCACCTCTGTTTTCAATGTCAAGTTAGCATTGGCATCATTAAGAACCTCTAGAGTATCTTCCACTCCGGAAATATGTTCTGTTAATACAGTTACAAGACTCAGCATGTCGTCTCTAATTTTATCAACCTTAGCCTCAAATTTCTCATACAACTCCTGTTTAAGTCCTTTTATTTCACTTTTAATTTCACTTTTAATTTCTTCTTTCATTTCTTTTATTTCCTCTTTTCTCTCCTCTCTATTATCTCTAAATTTATCTTCCATTTTAATTGTCTGTGCATTAAGAGCCTCGCTTAGATTACTCAGAAAAAATTCTTTCGTTAACACATCCCCAGCAGGGGGCGTAGGAAGCGGAGGCTGCAGCTTTGTGCCAGGCACTGAGGGTGTGCCCCTGGAAGTAGAGGGTGAAGACTTCAAGTTAATATTTGGTTTTGAGGCCATTTCAAAATTTGTCTGCCTGCAGTTAATAAAACTCTATCGCCTAAATATGCAGCTTTAAGTAAAGAGGCTTTTATTTTGAAGTTTAAGGCTTGGCAAAACTTTCAGTGAGTAAACATTGTAACAAGACCGTTCAACAGATTCATCACCATTTAACTTCCAAATAAGCAAAGTTAATGAAGGAGTAAAATTCTTCTATTGTGAAACCAAAACATTTGATAAGCTATCTCTTTTGTTTTGAATTCTTTTGAAGTCTTGTGAGGATTAGCAAAAAGTGTTCGTTATTACCGGAGAAACCAGCCTGCTCGGCGCCATTTTAAAAGCCTCTGAGTAAATAATTTTTCGGAGGAGAAAAAGAGAAGAAGCTAAAATGTTGATAAGCAATTATTGTCCTCGCAGTAAACGGATTCAGCTCGTGATAAGATTAAATCAAACAAAACTTAGAGCAGAGTGGGAGAGACCTACTTTGTCCTGCACAAGGCAGTTTGAAGTTCCCAGCACGGACAGCCGTTCTGCCTTGGGCTAGCCCCCCTTTCCTTGCAAGCACAAAAGCTGCAAAAATCGAAGAGCATTTGCCAGCAAAACAGTTTCTTCTTTCCCTCTTGCCTGAAGGATAAGAAAACCTGATAAGACGTCAGATGGAAGATCCTCTAAACAGGTACGTAGCCAGGAATTCGGAGGCAGCTGATTTTTTGCTGCCTTCACCAGTAGGCTCCTCCCAGGAAGTCAGTCGAGGAATTATTTAATGCATAAAAGAATGGAATTGAAATGAATACTGTAAATGCTAGTGTCTAAAAGAAAAAGAAATTACAAATCCTGTGGGAATGTTAAAAAAATGGGAAAGCTGCAATACTGATAGTGTAACGAGTAATGTTAAAATATGAGTGTGTTTTTTTTCCTAGAATAGATGCAGCTTGTTTAATGTGTGCGTCAAGAGTGCATCTGTATATTTTAATATGAAGAATGCTGTACAAAGAAGCAGTAACAGTGCTGCCGTTTCAAAGCTGAAAATGTGCTTTAGAGTAGACATGATCCCACTTCACTTATCAGTACCATGTAAAGTACCTATATCTTTTCTTGAGTTTGTATTATGGCTACCTATTTGCAGGATATGTAAAGACAAACATTACAGAAAGGTAATGTGTATATTATGTAAGATTGTTGTACCCTCTATACTTGAAACATATGAGCCCAGTAAAACACTTGCTTGGTTTTAGGAGTTAATAGAGGAATTACAAATGCATCCATGTACAAGAGTAAACATAAACAATGACACATTGGAGACCGAGCTTAGAAAAAAGATAGTTGTGTGTGAAATTGGATTCAAAATACAATAGTTTTAATTGATATACATTCTGTTTGTTTGTTTGATTGATTGATTACTTATGCATATGGAATATAAGAGTAGGCTAAGGTTGGTATAAACTAAAAATGGACTAGACGTGCATAAGAGAAAATCTTGTTAAAATATCCCTTCAGGAGGTAGATAAGAAGGAACCAAGTCATTAAGGATGAAATATCAGAAGAAAACCAAAGGATACTGGGCACGGAACATGCAGGAAATGACCATTGGGCTTACCTGAAGGGTCCTTCTCTGTGCACCGCGGGAGAGTCCAAGCAGTGGGTTATTTCAGTCTGGTTGCCCCGTGACCTCTCTCCAGAAATTTGAGATGATTTGGCCGTGAGGATGCAGCAGAAAGATGACCGATGAGTACTACACTGTTGATACGATGGCTTCGTATCCCTGGACGGACCAGGGTGGGTTGGACTCTCCGATGGTGTACAGAGAAGGACCCTTCAGGTAAGCCAAATGGTCCTTCTCCTGTGCACCGCTTGGAGAGTCCAAGCAGTGGGACATATCCAAGTTAATGTCCATCTGGGAGGGCAGAAGAAGAGTCCCGGGATATGACTGAAGAAGTCACTGCCTGTAGCACCCGCCTGCCAAAGGCCACCTTAGCAGAGGCAAATGTGTCCAATCTGTAATGTCTAACAAACGGAGACGGTGAAGACCACACGGCTGCCCTGCAGATTTCCTCGATCGGGGCTTGCATGGCCCAAGCCGCTGAAGTAGCTGCACTGTGCGTTGAATGGGCAGTATTATGGTGAGGCACCGCCCTTGACTGGAGCTCATATGCAGATGCAATGCAAGCCCTGAGCCATCTGCCAACAGTAGAAGATGAAACCTTCTTGCCCAAAGATCCGGGCTGGAAAGATATGAAGAGGGCCTCGGACCTCCGGAACTCTGAAGTGCGATGGCTATATATCTTCAAAGCTCATTGCACGTCAAGTTTGTGCCACTTGTGCTCACTCGGATGGGAGGGACGAGGGCAAAAGTTCAGCAGAACAATTTCCTGTACCCTATGATACCAGGTATTGACCTTGGTAAGAAATGTCAGATCAAGTCACAAAATGACCCAGTCAGAATGAACGACACACAAGTCCTGACGAACCGACAGAGCCGCCAACTCTGATATCTGACAGGTGGAGGTAATAGCTGTAAGGAATACTGTTTTCAGAGAGAGATGTCTAAGAGGAGTTGTTTGGAGAGGCTCGAAAGGTGGTGCAGTATGAGCCTGCAGTACTGTTGAAAGCTGCCATGTAGGGTAGCGGTGGACCATGGGGGGGGTGGATATTAGAGGCGCCCTTGAGAAAGCAGCGCACCCTGAGAATCCTGCTGAGCGGTAGGAAAGGATCTCTGGACCAAACGGTTGACAAGGCCGCCACCTGGCGACGGAGCATGACCGGGGCGAGACTCTCTCAAGGCCCCCCTGCAAAAAGTCCAACACCCGAGACACTGGTACCGTGACCAGGTCGAGCCGTAAGTCCTCGCCCCACTGGGCGAAAGTAGCCCAAGTAGAGTCATATATCCTTGTTGTCGAGGGACACCGAGCAACCTGGATAGTATTAACAACGCTGTCCGACAGTCCCTCAGCCTTCAGCAGGTCCCCCTCAAGTGCCAGATGGCCAACTGCAGCCACTGGGGCTCCAGATGGACAATGGCCCCCTGGCTGAAGGAGACCTGATCCGGGGGAATCCGCCATGGTGGGGACACCGACAGGCTGACTAAGTCGACGAACCACGACCTCCGAGGCCAATGGGGCGCCACAAGTAGCACCTCCGCCCTCTCCTCTATGATCTTGTGTAGAAGATGTGGGAGGAGAGGAAGAGGGGGAAACGCATAGAGGAGGTCCCGGGGCCAGTTGCAACGAAGGGCATCCGTTCCCTCTGCTCCCGGAGTGTGGAAGCGGGAGAAAAAGTGTGGTAGCTGAGCATTGTCTTTGGTCGCAAAGAGGTCGACCTGTGGAAGTCCGAATTTGCGAGACAGTTGATGGAACAGAGCAGGATCCAGCCGCCATTGCGCGGAGTCGATGGTGGTCCTGCTCAGCCAGTCCGCTTGTGTGTTGTCCATGCCAGAGATATGGTCGTTTGTCAAGCACCCGTTGGTGCCTTGCAGCATCCCTGGCCTCAGCAACAGAAGGGGCTCTGGTAAGATGGGTCTGAGTGGGAACCCCGTCTCTACTAGCCCCCTTGCCCTTGGAAGGGGGAGAAACCTTGTCCACGCCCTGGGATGGTCCTGGTCTACTAGACACTGGGCCCGATGAACCCGACTTCTCCATGCCAATGACCGCATAGGTTGTTGCAAGCGCAGGCCGATAACAGGAGTAGCTGAGGCTGGAATAAGTTACACTACAAGAGAAAAGAAAATTTTTGTTAAATTGGAGTAATGGAAAAAGCATACAAAAAGGCTCAGAATCAATAACAGTAAGGCAGTGTTAGTGATTAACGTGGAGGGTGCGGTCTGCAGCCTTAGGCTAGCAGGCCAGGCAGGAAGGCCCAGGCCTATGAGTAATGGTAGAAGCGCTATGCCTGGAAAGGCCTTCCCTGGGCCGGGGCAGTGGCTATGAGTAGACCAGGGCCCCAGCGCCGCGGTGGAAAAAATTTGAGGGTGGCAGGTTGACAGTAGGCAACCCCGGGCTGTCCTCCTGGCACCCAGCGGTTCCCGACACGGCGTGGCTGCGCGGCCTACTACTAGGCCAAGAAGGGCACGAAACCGCACTTAAAATGGCCGCCGTGCAGCAAAGGGGATCTAGGAGGCCATGCAGCAATCGCCTCAGCCATCCGGGTATCGCACGCTCCTCCACGGCAGAGTTAGAGGGGGAAATGGTCAGAAAATGAAAAAACTGCGCGAGAAAACAACAAACGGTGGAAAGTTGGAATCAATGGCTTGCTAAAGCCCTCTGTCACCCAGCCGCGCCTTTTAAAAGCGCGCGGCAAGTCTCCGAAGCCGGCCTGAGGAGATCGGCATGGGAAACCCTCCCCCCACAGCACGCTTACCTCCTGGCCTCCTGGAGGCTCCCTGTAAGTGGATTTAGATTAGTTAGAAGAGAGAAAGGAGAGATGATTAGAGCTATTTACTCAGAAGGGAAAGTTAGGAAGAAAGGAGAGTCCAAACCAAAAAAGAAGTTATTTCAGCTGGAGCTCCCACAAAAGCTTCTGAACAGGCCAAACTGAGCAAAATTTCTGGAGAGAGGTCACGCCAGGAGGCGTGGCCAAGGAAAAGTTTCCTCAGTGCAACCAGACTGAAATAAACCACTGCTTGGACTCTCCAAGCGGTGCACAGGAGAATCCCTTAATCTCATTGACAGCTATAGACATAAATCAAAACAGATAGTCCTTGACTTACAACCACAATTGAGCTGGGAATTTTAGTCAGGATGTTGCAACCAATCATAAATGCAAGTCAGTTGCCAAGTGCCCAAATACGATTACAAGACCATGCGGGTAGTGTAGAAGTAACTTTGAGGACCAAGTCATAATGTTTTTCTAATCCTTCATAGATTTGAACAATTGTCAAGCAATCAGGCATAAACCAAGGTAGGTTTGTTTTAGATTTTTTTTTTTTAGATTTTATTGAACATTTATATGCCGCCCTTTTCCCTGAGGGGACTCAGGGCGGCTTACAACAATGGGGGGAAGGGAGTGCAAGACAAGACTTAAAAAGAAAAAGAAATGTGAATAAAAGAAATTAACCATAAAAACACAACATTCTCTCAACCTTCGGGCGGGGTGAGAGTAATTCTATCCCCAGGCCTGACGGGATAGCCAGATCTTGAGGGCTGTGCGGAAGGCCTGGACTGTGGTGAGGGTACGGATCTCCATGGGGAGGTTGTTCCATAGTGTCGGAGCTGCAACTGAGAAGGCTCTCCTCCGCGTAGTCGCCAGTCGGCACTGACTGGCGGATGGAATTCGGAGGAGGCCTACTCTGTGCGATCTGATGGGACGCAGGGAGGTAATTGGCAGGAGGCGGTCTCTCAGATAGCCAGATCCACTACCATGGAGCGCTTTATAGGTGGTAAGTAAGACCCTGAAGTGCACCCGACGATCAACAGGTAGCCAGCGCAGCTCACGGAGGATCGGTGTCCTTCCGAGGTGGGTAAAATGAGGACCCAGATTGTTGGGGGCAATATGCTGACTCTCTGTAAACCGCTTAGAGAGGCCTGAAAGGCCTATGAAGCGGTATATAAGTCTACTGCTATTGCTATTGCTATATTGCTATATGGGCGAACCGTGGTGCGCCCATGATCACTTGCGCGGCCGCGTTCTGAACTAGCTGAAGTCGCCGGATGCTCTTCAAGGGCAGCCCCATGTAGAGCACATTGCAGTATTCCAGCCTAGAGATCACAAGGGCTCGAGTGACTGTTGTGAGAGCCTCCCGGTTCAGGTAGGGCCGCAACTGGCGCACCAGGCGAACCTGGGCAAATGCCCCCCTGGTCACAGCCGACAAATGGTGGTCAAAACTCAGCTGTGGATCCAGGAGGACTCCCAAGTTGTGGACCCTGTCTGAGGGGTATAAATTTTGCCCCCCCAGCCTGATTGATGGAACGTTAGCCGAATTTTTGGGAGGAAAACACAACAGCCACTCGGTCTTTTCCGGGTTGAGCACCAGTTTGTTAGCTCTCATCCAGTCTTTAACAGCCTCAAGGCCCCGGTTCATCATGTCCACCGCTTCATTGAGTTGGCACGGGGCGGACAGATACAACTGCGTATCGTCCGCATATTGGTGGTACTTAATCCCGTGCCTCCGAATGATCTCGCCCAGCGGTTTCATGTATATGTTAAATAGCAGGGGGGACAGAACCGAGCCCTGCGGCACCCCATAGGTTAGGGGCCTCGGGGACGATCTCTCCCTCCCCACCAACACCGACTGCGACCTGTCCGAGAGGTAGGAGGAGAACCACTGTAAAACAGTGCCGCCCACCCCCACCTCCCGCAGTCGTCGCAGAAGGATACCATGGTCGATGGTATCGAAAGCCGCTGAGAGGTCAAGGAGAACCAGGATGGACGCGTAGCCTCCATCTCTGGCTCTCCAGAGATCATCGGTCAATGCGACCAAAGCGCTTTCAGTGCTGTAACCGGGCCTGAAGCCAGACTGGAAGGGGTCAAGATAGTTAGCTTCCTCCAAGGTACGCTGAAGCTGTAAGGCCACCACCTTCTCAACAACCTTCCCCACAAAGGGGAGGTTGGAGACTGGACGATAGTTATTAAGAACTGCTGGATCCAAGGACGGTTTCTTCAGGAGGGGCCTTTGTTTGTTTGTTTGTTTGTTTGTTTGTTTATGCCATTTGTATGCCGCCCACTCCCTAGGGACTCTACCTGTAAAGCAATGATTTTTAGAGATAAATAGGGCTTGTAAATCCTACCCATTCTTTGAGTCATTCTGGATTCCAGCTTAGTAGTTTCTGTCCCTCTAACAAATCTCTAGCTGAGAAGAAGTTGGGTAAGTGGGGACAATTAGGAAAGTGTGTGAGGCAGGAAATGTGTGTTCTAAAAAAGTTTGCTGCAACTTTGAATTCAATAGGTCTATATGTTCTCTCAGAATCTTATGTGCCACAGAGTTCTGTTTAAAGTTATTTGCCCATGTTTCTAATTATTTCTCAGCTCTTGACTACAGTGGTGTGGAGTTTTGAATTCTATAGCTGCACCTATCTGAAAAACCCAGGCGGGGACTAAAAGGGCAGGGGGGATTACAAGATCCATGCAATCAACAGGCTGCATGTAAATGAGTGATCATGCCACTGTGGACTCTCTTAATCCCTATCCTGAGATAATAATGTTCCCAGTTTGTTATATGGAAGTGAGGGCTGAATACTTAAAGAGAGCATAGTAATAAACTGACCTAATAGCTGGATTAATCCAGAAGTGGCATTGCAAAACAAGAAAAGAATGCATTAAAAAATGAAAGGTTGATGAATAAATGCATATTGACTACAAAACACAAAAAAGTATGTTGGGGTGAATTTATAATGTAGAGAGAATTAATGAGTTATATAAAAGAAATGACAGAAACAAGGTTTAAATGGGTTAAAAAGAAGCGAAATGTTGAAAAAGTTATAATTAAATAGAATCTCTAGGTATATTCAGTACCTTTTAACGAAAAGTGCAGCTCAGTATCTATTTCAAAGC
The DNA here is from genome assembly GCF_051295495.1 of Thamnophis sirtalis. Lineage (NCBI taxonomy): Eukaryota > Metazoa > Chordata > Lepidosauria > Squamata > Natricidae > Thamnophis > Thamnophis sirtalis. Next base: position 86,986,845 of record NW_028261384.1, on the reverse strand, counting down.
AATTCTCATAATTTGTTCATATTTTGAAGAGTTGAATTATCACTTAATTTACCCAGTCAATCCATCCCCAAATGGAATCTTACTGATCTGAGAGGGTAATGACTAAAAATGTCTGTCTCCTACAAATATCTTCTACTCTTCCTCAAGCAGCAACATATTGTGGTATAAATAGAAGTAAACAACTTTATTATAATTATGTCACACTGAATTAGTAATAGATGACTTACAGTTGTTAATCTCTTAATGTTGCAAAGTTTCTGATCCTTAACACTTTGATTATCATAAATTTTCCAGTAGTCCAAGGAATGCAGTAATGGAAGACAAAACACAATAGCTTCATTCTTTCTGTGTTGAGAATTGTTGTATGTCATGATAATGAACCTTCCTTTATACTTCATAGCATGAAAGCTCAATGAAAAATACATTAGCGGGTGAATATGAAGAATTTGGACCATATATTTCACTTTATATAAACAATATCTTCAAATAGATACAAGATTGATCTTGCCCTTCATGGTAGTCATTAATCATTGATAATTCCTTTTATATTAAAAAAGGTTGATCTTCTGAGTTAGTGTGTTTTAATAAAACTACAAAGAAGGAAAGAGAAATGGAGCTCCTTTCTCTCTAGTTTTATTTGCCCATCCCTGGGTTTTTTATAAATATATCAATGGAGCCCAGTGGACATACTTTATTTACATACTAATAGGTGAAATAGTCTTCACCTGCAATCCCATTTATCTGAAATCTAGTGGTACTCCGCTTAATTTTCATGCTGCTATAGTTCCAAACTGTATTTTTAGTATCCCATCTCAGTCTATGGACTTATCTTCTTTTCATGTGTTCATTGCTTGGGCCAGATTATTTGTGGAACCTTCTCTTCCCAGTTATTTCTGCCCATTTTATACTGTTCAGCAGAATATGTATCCTCTGAAAAGACAAGCCCTTTTTTGCCACAACACCCACTTTTGGGAACATGCTCTTCCTGGGGATTAGGTTGGCCCTGAACCTATTGCCTTTTGGTAAGGCTCCTAAAGTCCTGGCTTTGTTTTGGCCTGGGTTCCTGAATATTTGAAAGGACCTGGCTATGTGGATATTGGTTTGGTTGCTATGCATTTTAACTTTTGCATATATACTTGTTAAATGCTTATTATTCCTCACTACCAGTCATTGTCAAGTTGGGAGGCTAAAAAAATTGACTGATAGAACAAATTAGTCAATAAATTGCATCTTCATTATTCAAAAGAAGTAATCTAGTGAGAGCATTCTCCAATAAAATGTTATAATTGTTGGACTATATTTAGAGAGGCGGATCATCGGTACCCTCTGAAATTGCTTGTTTTCTTGCAGACATTTCATTAGTAGCATCATCAGTGCTAGCATTGATGATATTACCTAGTTATGGTAATGAAATGTCTGCAAGAAAACAAACAAGCAAGCTGAGGGAGCACAAAGGACTCCTCATTTCAACCGAGTGCTACAAGTATTCTCCTTTATTGGTATATCTGCAGTGACTATATTTTGGAAAAAAAATAAAGACAAAACTGAAAATGGGACAAATCTGAAAGATGTTCATTAAGGATAAAATATTTTCATTGTTTATGTTTATAAGTTTGTTTTGCAAAAGAAAATTCAACAAAACAAAAAAACTAATAAAAATATCTAAAACAATATATGTAAATTTATTTTTAAAAGACAATTCAATTTTTATATTTTTCACATGAATATCAAAGATTGAGTATTAAATGGTACTGTTTGTATGATCAAAATGAAGAGCAAAACTGAGTTTTGAAAAATCTAAAGAAATCACTTTTTGAGATAAAAGATTAGCCTTCGTAATAAATGATATATGATCACCGTAGCTATATCCAAGGGTTGGTTTAATGGGTACCTTAGTTTTGTTTGTATTAATGTTTTATTCCTGATTTTATTCATTGCCTTGTTCTCTTATCTAGCATTTATATTAATTCGCTTTACAAATAGAAATGGTTCTTCTTTTTTTCTACTAATTTAATTCTCCGATTAAGAAGAAAGGGCTTTCCAAAATATTAAAGCACATCCATTAATAACTATTCCGCAGGAAATATATATAAAATCAAGTAGATATTTTGATTTTTATATCCTCATGGTTTGAGCCTCTGCATATTAGTAGGTACTCCTGAAAGCAATGGGCTCATTAATTGTTCTAGAAGCAAATATTAATTTTCTGGCTACTAAGACCATCTGTGATACAGATGTGATTTGTGTTTCTTACTAGACACAAACAGATTTAAAAACTAATGAGTGTGCAATGTTGGATGTGCATAGAAGAGATACTGATTTAGTCATCACTCTGCAAAAATACATGACTAAACATACCTAACTAATTGAAGTATAATGTTGATTAAGACGTTTCTGATGCTATTTTTATCTTATCTTAATAGGTAGACCCAAAATCCAATGATTCAATCATAATGATGTTAAAATTACAATTTTTATACAAGTACACATTGTTATATTGGGATAGTATAGAGAAATTTCTCTCCATGTGAATGTTCCAGGTTTTTATTGTGATTTTTAAAAATCAAATATATTTACAATTTTTTAAAACATTATACAAACCACTAAAAAAGAATAAGTTAGAAAGCAAAACAAAATATAGACAAAGAAAAATATATAATTAAATCTACTTTATATTAATAAAATAAAGTCTACATCTTCACACACTTGTATCATTGCAAACCATTCTTACCTCTATCATATACATATGACAGAAGTAAGATTTAACAAACCTTTTGTTCCCTTAGCTTGTCATTTCTTTCTCTTTGTGGATCCCAGTTCTGTGGAACAGACACCCAGTTGGATTGCACTTCCTTGCCTCCCTTCCTTTCCTCCTTCAGAATAGAATAGAATTCTTTATTGTCCAAGTGTGATTGGACACACAAGAAATTTGTCTTTGGTGTATATGCTCTCAGTGTACATAAAAGAAAAGATACATTCATCACAAATCATAAGGTACATCACTTAATGATAGCCATAGGGTACAAGTAAGCAACAAGTAACAAATTTATAGTCATACAGTCATAAGTGGAGGAGATGGGTGATAGGAACAATAAGAAGATTAATAGTAATAGTAATGCAGACCTAGTAAATAGTTTGGCAGTGTTGAGGGAATTACTTGTTCAGCAGAGTGATGGCATTTGGGGAAAAACTGTTCGTGTGGTAGGTTGCCAGGTCAGCCAAATGTTTGGACTGAATTCATATTTGACATTTACAGTGATTGAACGTTTGGCATAGCTCTCATCTTCCTCAGAGCATACAAAGCCTGTCAAGATAGTGCCTATTATTATTACATACACAACAATATGAAATAACAGCTACCGTATTTCCCCAAAAATAAGCCCTAATGAAGGGGCTAGACATAACCAGCACTGGAGGTGATGAGCACATGCGGCCAACAGTGTCTGGCAGCAGCCACACAGCACAGGTGAACAGATTCCTTGTCCAAGCAGCAGGTGGAGGCAGAGGCGGGGGGAGGCTTGCGATCTGGACACACTGTGTGCTTGCGGGAAAGCTGAGAGCCAAGCCAGAGCAGCAGACAGGCATGGGAGGCTCATCTTCGCACAGCGACTCCAGCAGATGGAGGCAGAGATGGAAGCAGGCTTTGTGGGCCACAGGAAATCCAAGAGTTGGTGGGCTGGGGTCGATGGGTCAGGGTGGGCTGGTGGCCGTGGAATGCTCGTCTTCACGTCTCTTGGCTTGCCTGCACAAGTTGGGATTGTCTGCCTTCTGTCCCGTGCCTCTGCTTCCATCTGCTGCCAGTGCTGCCGCTTGAAGACAATCATCTCACGGCTGACCAGACACCCCCCCAGCCCACTCTTGGCTTTCCTGCCTCCTGTGAGGTGCCTCCCCACACACCTCTGCTATCTGTTGCTTGGACAGGGAATCAACTCACCACTGTACGTGCTGCACAACCCCAGAATGCACCGACCTTGGGAATGGCGGGCTGCAGCTGCTGCTGGATACCATCAGTCTTCATGGAATTGCTGCCTTTTGTGTACATGCTGTGGGGCAGGGCACCGAGTCGATCTGGTCACCCTGAAATCATGTTTCCCCCAAAATAAGCTCTAATGCTTATTTTGGAGCCCCCACATATATAAGACCGGATCTTATTTTCAGGAAAATACAGTACCAGTTATTTAGCTTAGTTTAGGCTTCATAGATATGTCGTATCATTGTAATATATGTGGAAATCTAAACATTATGGCCTTTTGTAGTTGACAAAAATGTTGTCAATGTGCAGATTTTCTAAGTGGCATCCAAGATGTTTTGATATGTATCCAGTGTGCCAATAACTACAGAGATCCCTACAGCCATTTTATGCCATAATCTTTGATTCTCAGATTTGTGTAGGATCTTCTCCAATTCTTTGTGTTCGTCTATTATCCCTGTATTGCCACATCAATTAGCCATACCTGCTATTTTACTTTATTATTTATGGATGGTTGTACAGTCAGATATTTATATATTAATAATATTAATGTATTATGATTTGCCACATAGCCAGATGTTTATTGGACTTGCCATTTTTATCATTTATCCTTCTCAAGGACCTGGGATAGGCAGATATGGATGTTTTTGTTTGTGTTACATATATTGTTGCATAATATAAGTTCCTTCAAGTAAAGCTGCCTTTTGCAATTGACTGATAGAGATTTTGTCAATATTAGTAGTGTTCAAATAGTGCTCCAGATATTTGAGATTGTACCCAAGGCATCTATTATCATTAAGTATTGTATTTGGGTTTTTTAACCACAGTAATTCTATTTCTATTTGCAGGTCTTTGTGTTTTGTTATCTTCTTCAGTTCTTTATCTTCTATTCTCCTGTCTCCAGGTATTATCCACAATCCAGACTTTTTGTCTTTCTTATCAACAGTTGTTAAGTCTGTGGAATGATGTGGCAGATGCTTGTGATTCTAAAGTCCTAGAGAACTGAAGCGTCTTCATTTTCTATTACAATTCTTGCTTGCAGGTAAATGGTATTTCTTGCAGATCTTCCAGTTCACCATTGTTTCTGCTTTGTTGTGCTGTTGTTTATAATCAGTTTGGGTGATCTTCTTGCAGCAGCTAACTAGGTAACTCAAAAGACACCTAGAACATCACTGGATCAAGACAAAGAGCAGAGCTGACTGAACCAGGTAAAAGCCTATGTTAGATCTTAACTTATAATGATAAGAGTGACAAAGAATTATTTTAGAAGTTCTAATAAGCTCTTCATATCTTAAAACAGTGTTTAATATTTGGGCAGACATGTTACTAATTGATTACAAATATACCAGAAACCTGGTTTTTTAATATCAGAAAAGAACAAGGCAAGTTTAAAAGAAAATTATTTCCAAAAATACCCTCCTGCAACAATGTGATTATGAATGCAGTATTAGTCATTGCTAGGACTGTAATTGATAGCCCTCTTGTTTTGAACCTGTCCTTGAATTACTCTGGAATAAGGAAGAGAATTAGCATCAGTAAAACTAAGTTTGTCAGGCACAAATAACGGGTACAGGAGTTTATTATGTACAACCAATACACAAGAAACTGATCTACTAAAAGTCAAGGTAAATGGATGCTGGATAAGAATCAACAGAATTCACGGAGGTTCGACTTAGATCTCCTGTGGAAGTGTAGCAACTCTGAACTGATTATGTGTTTGATTCTGCCTTCGGCTCCATCTGGTCATCTCCCACAAAGTTGTGGGGATAATAGAAGGAGGAAGGAGTATTAGTTGCATTCGTCACCTTGAGTTATTTTTTTTAAAAAAAGGCAGGATATAAATAAATAAATAAATAAATAATAAACAAACAAACAAACTTAAAGCCATCGTGGTTAGAAACAAAGCAAAGGGAACATCATGAGAACATAACAGAATAAAAGATGTTGTCAGAACAGGTTTGTGATTTGTTAGGTGCAAATGTGAAACTTCAGCAATTTGGGAGATGAGTATTACATTTGGTAATTACATATATGCTATGCTTTGAATCCACAGCCAAAAGGGTGTTTCAAAGTATGCATTAATGTGCATGTTGCATCTGTTGGAACCTCCCTAAAGAAAGTGTTTTTTAAAAAATGCCATGTCAGAAGTTTCTTAACTCAAATGCATGTTTTCTTTTGTTCTTGCAGCTATTGGTAATCCCAGGAAAAATTGCAACTTTTCTGAGGAGACAACGATAGATACAGAATGAGTGCCCTTACCCACTCTGAACGACATTTCTAACTTTGGATCCAGAATGAAGTACATACATTCCTAATGGTAATGAAATCTTACTTCTATGTAATATTATTATACATAGTTTTATTTCAATCAATTTCACTCTAATGCAACAACTAAAATTAATTTACAAGCATAAAGAGAGTCATATTTCGCTTTTCTTCACGTCCCTGACCAAAAAAAAAAAAATCAATTTGCTTGAGGACAGATAGATTTGAGATACAAATTGCCATTGTAATATGTATGTACATGATTTCATAGTGATGGTCAGCTATGGTTTCTTGAGTCCAAAGTATTACTGAATTTCACAAGATTAACTTGTAACAAAAATATTCAATCTGCAATCTCCATGTGAAGGCTAATTCCAAACTATAGACCTTTTTACAAGCTTGCTTAATTGTTTTAGATTATTTTGTCTCTTCACTACCTGCTTGTTTAGCACACCTTGTGTGATATGTAGTTTTGGAAAACTGGAGAGTTTAGATCAACTTTTAAGACATTTTGTATAATTTTAGTAAAGATGCTAAGAGACATGGATTTTGGAATATTTTTCCTCATGGAGCATCATAGATATCTTTATGTTTTATCATTTGTATTTCTTAATTAGTATATTGTTGAGAATAGAACAATAATATATTGTTCATGTATTTCTGAGATTATTTTTCTGTGGGAAACCATCTTTGTGTTAATAACAAGTTGATTTGGGGGGAGGGGGTGGCTCCTAGCACTGTTTAAAAAGTTACATTCTTTCCTTTTTGGGTGGAATTAAAATGTGAAAGAATTCACAGGAACGGTGTAAATACAAGTTAACACCAATCATATGAAATAAATAATCTCACATGGAACTTTCTTCCCAAATATGGTTATTTGCTTTGTTAAAGAAGAGAATTAGAAGAAACATACTTTCTGTATGTGATCAGGATGGAATTTTGCCATTCTATTGTTCACAAAACTGAAATTGTATATATTACTTGAAGTATGGTAGAGGGTAACCATCAAGAGTACAGATTATTTTAGCTATTTACAACTCAGTGATGCATCATAGAGAAAGTAATGCTTTCTAGGGAAAACATGTATATCTTTTTTTCTTTATTTAGTGTTTTAAAAATAGAGTTCTGTTGTTTGCTTTGGTAAAAATGAAACATGGATTAATTACAACAAAAACCTTACCCTGTAATTAACAGAGTAAACTAGGAGAGTGCTACAAACTGAGAAAAACCTTCCTCCTTCTCCTTTCATGCAGGACAGTTTGGACAATGATTCCATTGTAAAATAAATGTAGACATTTGGTAACAAATTGAAGAAAAGACAACTTTTGGAAGAATGGAAAGCTGTGTTTTATTTTGTGCTCATTTGGAATCTGTCAAGGCTTTATAAAAAATACTGGAATTAAACACCAAACAGGCTCAAGACTTTCATATTACATTCAGAAATCATGTCCTTTATACATGTTTACTTCCAAGGTTTGACTTTTTAGTACCTTCCTGCTGCCTTTTTGAATCAAGGTCTTACTCATTTCCCAGTCTTGAAGGCCTCTACCATCTGTCCCTTGTCTTGTTTATAAAACAGCTTTCTCTGGCATGAGAATGAGAAATTCCTATCTCACCAGTTTCAACCCTTGCAGAGTCATGATTACAACTTAGGACATAATTATGCCTTGTACTTCCCCTATAATGTGCTACTCCTTTTCCCTTCTTTTCTTCCTTGAAGACAGATCTTTACCATCCCCACTTTTTCTACTGTGCCCTTTTTAAAATATTCTTTGCAATCACAGCAGCTACTGCTGCTCTTTTTTGCCCCCCTGTAGTTTCATTCCATCATACAATCCTTATGTACCTTATTGATTTTTTAAAAAAATCTTGTAAACCCTTAATTCAAGGTAGAGTTGGGACAACTGAATGGAGCTGAGAGTTTACTGGCTAGATGCCCTTCCTGTTCCATGAAGTTTGCAGCAGATATTTTCTCTTTCTACCCTGAGAGAGAAACTTCTGCCATTACTTAGGGTTAAACTCTCAACATTCTAAATGGGAGATGACAATCTTCATCAGAAGACCATGGTATTCAGCTATAGGACCTGTTTTAATTTGTGAGCAAAAGTGTCAGTGAAAACTCTTTTAGTCACTGAAGAAAAAGTTGAGAATATCTCAAGAAAACTGTGAATTGCAGCTGTGAATAATAAAAACTAAGTCAGGTCCATACAAGAATTGACAAATGCCAAGTCTGGAATATCAGTATTCATGTTGATTGCCCCCAGATACCGTCCCAGATTACTGTACCATACCAGCTTGGTACCACCTTGAAAAGGCAAGGAAAAGGTAGCAAAATTCTCATAAAACTTAAAACATATTCCAGATATCAAAGGTTTCTCATAAGAGGTGTATAAAATACCAGATTCCTGGAGATCGTCTGACCAATTCAGAGGGAAGCAACAATAATAAATCAGAAATCAGATGATTGAAATTAATGTTGCTTGATCTTGCCAATAATATGGAATGTCATATTGTAACATCTTTCCATGCTTGAAACTATAAAAGAGAATAGTGAGGAGCCCTGTACTTGGAGCCAAAATAAGCAGAAGCAGGGAGATAAAAAACAAAGCAAAGCCTGGAGCCCTCCTGTCTATGTTCAACTTAATAACTCTGCTGGAATACAGTCATCCCCAGAGCTTTCCCTGGCTATGTTCAATTAACTGCTTGGTTTCAAAGGTGGTAGCTGAGGGCTAAGGGGTAATTGCGTGAAAGATGCAGATTAAGAGTTCCACAAGCTGCAGAACCTATGATTTTCCTGGCCAGTAGTCAAGCAAGAGATTCTAGACAGAACTGTGTATAACTAAAGAGATATGTGAGAAGAGAGAAGCATAAGTAGTCCTTGATTTACAACCCAATGGAACCCCTAATTTTTGTTGCTAAGGTAGACATAGTTAGGTGGATTGTTTAAAGTTTACTTTATGATTTTTTTGCCACAGTTGTTAATCAAATCATTGCAATTGTTAAGTGAATCATGTGATTATTAAGTGAATCTGGCTTCCCCAATGACTGCTTGTCAGAAGCCAGCTGGGAAAATTAGAAATGATGATCACATTATTATGAAATGTTTTAAAAAGCTGATAAATGATTTTATTATTAATATTTTACTATTTATTCAGCTTCCCTCCATTATTTGATTCAGCTGGTAGATACAGTGGAATTGATGTCAGACTCCTGCTCCCTTAGGCAGGTAAACAATTTCGCTTATTAGTAATGCTTGATTCTTTGCTTACTGTCCAAATAGTTCCACAGAGGATGCTATTTCATGTTCTCCATATGAATTTGGTGCACTTAGAAAAAAGAAATACTCAAGTATGAATGCTGTTTGTTGACTTTAATTTGGCATTTAATACGACCATCCGTCAGCATTTAATAGGTAAATTAGATCTTTTTGACTTTAATTATTCTTTTGTGCAACTGGGCTCTTGATATTCTTACTATTAGGCCGTAATATGTTCAAGTTGTGACTAATATTTCTAACATCTTGTCCTTGAGCACAGATTATCCTCAGGGCTAGGTCCTAAGTCCGCGATTGTTTACCTTGTTGACTCAAGATTGTTGTGCAGGTTTACTACCAACCATATTGTGAAATATGCAGATGATAAAACAGTGGTGGCCCTTATTCAAGAAGATAATGTGGACGATGATCGGGAGGAGGTAGAGGGTTTGATGAAGTGGTGTAATAAGAACAGCCTAGTTTTAAATGTAGGAAAAGCAAAAGAGATCATTGTCAGTTTCAGAAAAGGCACAGTCATACACCTCTGTGTATTAAAAATTCAGCTATGGAGGTGGTTAGTAACATCAAGTTTCTGTGTGTGCAGATGACAAGCAGGTTAGCTTGGTCACTCAATCAGTGAGATACTGGTGAACCAGACATAGCAGCATCTGCATTTTCTGCATCATATGACAAGAGCACATTTTCCTTCCACTATCCTTACCACTTTCTACCGCAGGATGATTAAAAGCATCCTATCATATTGTATTACTGTGTGGTTTCGAGGTATTACTGTTTCAGACAGGAAGGCTTTGCACTGAGTGGTGAGGATGGCAGAAAAGATTATTGGAAGTTCACTTCCTTCTATCATAGCATATAAGCGATGTTTGACCAGGGTCTTCATTATTATCTCAAATGCAATATATACATCCTCTCTATGACTGCTTTTCTTTGTTATCTTTTGGGAAGAGGCTTCACAGTATCCCAAACAGATCAATTGGATTCTATAATAGTACACTACATACTATCAACCTTGTTGACTTTCAAGACTCTTTTTTTCCACTGTATTCTAAATGGTCTGTAATTAATATAGCTATCATCTATCTATCCATCCATCTATATACATGCATACATATATGTGTTAGTGTGTGTATGTATGTGTAGACATACTTTCTTTTGAGACAAGGCATCAGAATTTCATGTTTTAGTGTATGCCAGTGTGTTCACAGAAAAAGTGACAATAAAAATTGTCTTGTCTTGTCTTACCCTTTATTCTCTTTGAATACAAGAGGGATAATGGAACTCTATGGAATTTTTCCCTGGAGATTATGTAAGGATTCCAATGAGTACACAAACTCTTCCTATACCTTCCTTTCTTTACTGTAGTCTGTTTTCCATTTATTCCTCCAAAACATGGTCTATATTTTCTTTCCAATTGATTTTTGTTCTTCATTTGCTTTCCTTTTTGTGCCCCATGAACATCTTCGAACTTACCAACCTTGCTTCGTTTTTCAAGCCTTGCTTTTCCTATTGTTCCAAATCTTTTATTTACATTGATGTTTATATGTGCGGCTAAAACATTGCTTACTTTGCCTCAACAGAAACAAGCAGATGTTCTCCATTATTCAAGTAAGCTATTGTAGGTGGTTCAAAAAGCATGGATTAATCTAGAGGGTAGGAACAATTTACAGTAATGGATGGGAAATTTTCTGGCCAAAATACCGTGAGTTTAAAGTCTACACACTCCTCTTAAAATGCCAGGTTTTTAAAATGTAAAAAATAGACTAAGATAATCATTCTTTAATATAATATATAAACTTTACAATTCAACTGAAAAAACAAACTATAATATTTTAAGAGGAAAATTAAAAATAAAATAATGTAATTGCATAAGGATGCAGACTCTCTTATAAGTAAGGATGTGCCTGTGTTCAAAATTAACCAATTACATCCAAAGTGATGTTAAATAATAGGATATACCTGCCATCAATTAAAGTGACTCTGATTAAATCCATATAAAATTCAGTTGTACTAGTAGGATTTTTCTGACGTTTACTCAGTGCCTCCTACACCAAAACAATGGTCAACAAAGATATTTCATTGTTGGAAGGCATCAGTCAGGAGAAGGATATAAAAACCTTTCCAGGGTATTGGCTATTGAATAGAAGGTGTGAAGACAGTCATCAACAAGTAGAAAAAATATGGCACAAAGTGACATTACCAAAAACTGAATGTCTCTCAAAATTGATGAAAAAAACAAGAAGAAAATTGTTCTGTCAGCCAGCCAAGAAGCCTACAGCAACATTAAAGGGACCGCAGGAATTTCTAGAAAGTAATGTTTGTGTTATTCTTCATATATCTGGACTGTGGGGTAGGGTGCAAGATTTACACAGACAAAAACACCAAGCCTCACTACATTTTGCAAAATCCTATATAAAGTCTGACAACACAAGTTGGAAAATGTGTTATGGTCTGATGAGACCGAGATTGAACTTTTTGGCTATAATCCCCAAAAGTGTGTTTCGTACAAAAACAACATAGTACATCATCAAAAGTACACTATGCCCAAAGTGAAGCATGGTGGTTGCAGCATTATGTTTTGCAACTGCTATTCTTCAATTGGAACAAGGCCTTTAATCAAGGTGGAGGGAATTTTGAATAGTTCCAAATATCAGTCAGTTGTGGCACAAAATCTTCAGGCTCTGCTAAAATGCTGAAGATGAAGAGGTATTTCACCTTTCAATATGCCAACGATTCAAAGCATACATCTCTAAATCAACAAAATAATGATTTTACCAGAAGATCATCAATATTTTGGAATGCCCCAGTCAGAGCCTGGACCTGAATGCAATTGAAATTCTGTGGAGTTACCTGAAAAGGGCTTTGCACAGGAGAAGCTTCCCCCCCCCACACCTTTGATAATTTTGGAGCAATTTTGCAAGGAAGTGTTGGCAAAGATTCCCAAAGCAAGATGTACCATACTGATAGGCTCCTATCCCAAAACACCGGATGCTCATAACATTACAAGGTGTTTCAACAAATTTTAAGGTGTGCACACTTATGCAGTCACATTAAGGTAAGATTTTTACACACACACCCGCAAAGATTTGTTTAGTTGAATTGTACAGCTTGTATGTTCTTTCTCACTGAGTTACTGAGAGTGAGTTGGGTAACAATATAAATTTTCCTAATTTTAAAAAAAAGTTATATTAAGAGTGAAAAAATTCTAAAGTGATTTTATAGTATCTTTATCTGATTTTTTTACATCTCAAAAACTGGCATTTTAACAGGGAGAGGTAGATTTTTTTATATCCAATGTAAGGTACACATATTGAGCGGTGAGTTCCATTAAGATTGAATTGCATTGGACTTCCAGTGGAGGGGGGGCTGCCTGTGGGAGCTTATTCTTAACAGCTCCGGATTCTTGGTTGCATTAAACTGTCTGAACAGCAATTCATCAGCCGTTTGACAGCTTGATTACCTCTTCTTCGGGCTTAGAAGAAGGTGAGCTAATTATGCTTGGGCAGTGCGCCAACTAACCTTCCCAGACCATAAATCTGGGAAAGGGAGGAAGGGCACCTGTCAGCATAATAATCTCCGTGCCAAGAACTTCTTCTGCTTTATTTGCAGAACAAAGGCAATCCACTCATCCTCAGCACAAGCATAAAAATCTGATTTATTGATTCCAGAACAGGCAGAGCCTCTACGCATGAACTTCTAATTGTATGTATTAATCCTTAGTTTCATTTTTACAAGAATTCCTTCTGATAAGTTACATGCTAAAGAGATATACAAAATGGTGCACGGGTCGGACTTTGAAAATATTTATACGGAGGTTAGAACATTTAAAGGAAAGGAAGTGATTTATCATTAAATGAAATAGCAATTGCTGTACAATCGGCTAGCATAGATTTACTAATTGGCTGAAGAAGATTAAACTTGGAATGGCTTATAGGCAAAAGGTTCAACAAAAAGTTGGAGATGCTGAAAATGAAATTATTATGTTACAGTATAGACAAATGGAATTTGCATTAAGAATAAGAGGTTTACGTGAAAATAACCAGGAAAATTTGAAACAGATTCTCTCAGAAGCATTCGATAATTTGATGGGAAGGCCAGGTGGGAATTTTGAATGGCAAATTGAAAAGGCTTATCGTGTTAACTCCTGGCTTGCCAGACAGAAGCAACTACCAAGAGACATTGTGGTGTACTTTGCTACAAGAGACATGAGGAATATGATATTGCAAGAGTCTTATAAAACTAAGCTTCAAATTTGGGGTCAGGAGGTGACCGTTTTGAAGGAGATGCCACCTAAAATGCTGAGATCAAGGAAAGACTACGCTTTATTAGTTGAAGAGCTTAAAAATCATCAGTTACAGTTCAGATGGGATGCGCCAGCCGGTCTAGCACCCATTTATCAGGGGCAAAGATACCACCTTAATTCACTATGGAAGGCCCGAGACTTCTACAATAACATATTGAAGGCTGGACATCCTGCCCCGCCTGGACCCAGAGAAAGAGAACAAGAAGGACAGGATAGACAGCAAACTACACAAGTATCAACAAGGTTGGATCAATTTTCTCTCTCAGAAGTACAAGGAGCCAAGGAACAAAGACAAACCCGTGTGATTACCAGACGAATGGACCAAGAATTAAAAAAGCAACAATTACAACAAACACCTGCTACCGGTCAAGAAGCTACAGGTATCAGTCTAGAAGCAGTGGGAGGAGCCAGGCCAAAGATTACATTCCAGGATGTCCAGATGGCTCTAAAAAAGCTTCAGGGAGCCAAAGATGACAATTAAGTTCCTAACGTGGAACGTTAATGGATTAAATTCCCCACAGAAAAGGAAGAAAATAAATCACTATCTTAAACAATTCAAGAATGATATAATTTGCTTGCAAGAAACTCACATTAGATCAACTGATCAAAAATACTTGATTAATACAAGACTTGGACAACACTTTATAGCTTCTGGTCCAGAGAAGAAATTGGTATAGTTATCTATTTAAGGAAGGATATGAGAGCTGAATTAATTGAAGCAGACTCCCAAGGAAGATACATTGCTATAGATCTGGCATTAGAAGGGGAAAGGATATTGCTACTGGGAATATATGCTCCCAATCAACAACAAGATAGATTTTATAAAACGCTCCATGCTAAATTAGTACATTGAGACTATAGGTCCTGCATACTATTGGGTGATTGGAAAGGTGTTATGGATACCAAGAAAGACAAGAAGGCTTCTCAGCAAAATATTCAAATGTGAGCAAAACTACCTAACTCCTTTTTCGACATGATAGATGATTTTGAACTGAGAGATCTCTGGCGAGAAAGAAACGCAGAAGAATACGATTTTACCTTCTTTTCTGATAGACACCACTCCTTTTTTAGGATTGACTTTATACTAACTACCAATGATTTGCTTTCTAGGGTAAAGAAGGCAAAGATATGTTCCAGAGTTTTATCAGATCATAATCCGGTTTGGATGGAGTTGGGAGTTGGGACGCAAGCAAGAAGGTCTTGGAGATTGAATGAAAATTTATTTAGATATGAGAAATATATTAATGAATGTAAAAAATTGTTAACAGAATACTTTGTTTTTAATATAAATAAGGATACATCTATGGAAATAATATGGGATGCAAGTAAAGTGTATATGAGAGGAGCTTTGATAAATCTTAATAGATTACATAGACGTAAACAGGAAAAAGCGAATCAAACTGGAAGATGAAATTAGGAAGAAAGAGCAAGAGTTAATTTTAAAACCAGGAGATAAAAAGATTAAAGAAGCAATTACCTTATTAAAAGATCAATTTAATATGCTGATTTCAGACCAGGTAGCTACCAATCTGTTATATGCAAAACATAACACTTTCTGTAATGCAAATAAATCTGGTAGATGGTTAGCATACTTGATTAGGAAAAAACAAAAATCTCATAACGTAGCGAAATTACACTATAGAGGGAAGGAAGTATATCAACAGGATGAGATTCAAAAGGTCTTTCATGAATTTTTTATAGGATTGTACAAGGGTGATAAAATTCAAGGCCTAGATATAGATAGATACCTGGACAAAGAAAAAATACCCATAGTTAAAGATGAGCAGAGGGAAAGATTGAACCAACCAATAACTTCAGGGAAATTCTATAGGTAATCAAACAGTTAAAGGCAGGGAAAGCACCGGGTACAGATGGCTTGACGGTGGCTTATTATAAAAATCTACAATTAGAAATGGTAGAACCTCTTAAGGAATTATTTAATAAGAAGGCAAGGTACCCCCATCTTGGAAGACAGCTTTTATATCCCTGATACCTAAAGAAGATCAAAATATTACTCAACCAAAAAATTATAGACCTATATCATTACTTAATGTAGATTATAAAATCTTTACCAAAATACTAGCGAATAGGTTAATGTTGGTTATCCAGCAATTGATTCATAATGATCAAGCAGGTTTTATTCAAGGGAGACAAATGAGAAGTAATGTAACACTAATTGTTAATACACTAGAATATTTGGGAAAGAATAACCAAATCCCTGCTGCGCTCATATTTCTAGATACTGAGAAAGCCTTTGATCGAGTTAATTGGCAATTCCTGCTGAAAACATTGCAAAAAATGCAAATAGGAGAACATTTCTTACAATCAATCAAAGCAATATATCAACAACAAACAGCTCAAATTATAGTTAATGGAAGTTTAACAGATTCTTTTCAAATTTAAAAAGGTACAAGGCAGGGTTGTCCCTTGTCCCCATTATTGTTTATCATTACTTTGGAATTATTGTTGAATAAAATACGGGATTCGGAGGATTTACAAGGAATTAAGATTAGGCAGCAAAAATATAGAGTATGTGCTTTTGCGGATGATTTGGTTATAATATTAACCCAACCGCAGGAATCTAGTAAGGTCTTAATGAATATGATTAATCAATATGGTCAAGTGTCAGGATTTAAAATAAATTTAGGGAAAACAAAGATATTAGCTACAAATATGAATACTAAACAAAAGGAAGAACTAGAAGGAATGACAGGATGTGAAATAGTTAAAAAGGTTAAATATTTAGGAGTTCATATTTCAACCTCAAATGGGAAGCTATACAAGTATAATTATGAACCACTTTGGCATAGTATACAGACAGAGATGAAAAAATGGGAGAAACTACAGTTATCTTTGCTGGGAAGAATAGCAGCAGTGAAAATGAGTATTCTACCTAAATTTTTATTTCTTTTCCAAATGTTACCAATACTTAAAAAAGATGTGAACCTGTTAGTTTGGCAGAAGGGTATTAATAAATTTGTATGGGCAAAGCAGAAGCAGCTTCCTCGAGACATTGTTATATATTTTACTACAAGAGAGCTCAGAAACACGATATTGCAAGAGTCTTACAATACTAAACTCCAAATTGGGGGTCAAGATCTGACTGTTTTGAAAGAGATACCACCTCAAATGCTAAGAGCCAGGAGAGATTACGCTTTTTTAGTCGAAGAACTTAGAAACCGTCAGATACAGTACAGATGGGACGCACCGTTTGGTATTATATTGACATTTGATAGGCAAAGATATCGTCTCAACTCAGTATGGAAAGCTCGAGATTTTTACCATAATATTTTGATGGCTGGATATCCTGCATCATCTGGACCTGGAGGAAGATCACAAGAAGGACAGGGCAGACAGCAAACTACACAACTACCAGACAAGATGGAGCATCTTTCTCCCCTAGAAGCGCAAGGTGCTATGGAACAAAGACCTAGCCGTATGATTACTAGACGAATGGAGAAACAAGCTAAAAGGCAACAACTTCAACAATCACCGGCCATCAATCAAGGAGCTACAGCAACAAGTACAGAAGCAGTGGGAGGAGCTAGGCCAAAGGTTAAACAGGCCATGCAGGAGGCTCTAAAAAAGCTTCAGGTAACCAGAGATGACAACTAAGATTTTAACATGGAATGTCAATGGATTGAATTCTCTACAGAAGAGAAAGAAAATATTTCACTTATCTTAAACAGTTCAAGAATGACATAATTTGTTTGCAAGAAACTCATATCAAATCAACTGATCAAAAATATCTGATTAACTCAAAACTTGGTCAACATTTTGTCTGCTATGGAAAAGAAAAATGGTATAGTTGTATACTTAAGAAAAGATATGAAAGCTGAATTAATTGAAGCAGATCCCTTTGGAAGATACATTGCGTTAAATCTAATCCTAGAAGGGAAAAAGACATTACTTTTGGGAATTTATGCCCCTAATCAACAGCAAGACAGATTCTATAGAAATCTTCATGCCAAATTAGTACAGTGGGACTATAGGTCTTGTATACTACTGGGTGACTGGAATGGGGTTATAGACACTAAGAGAGATAAGAAGATTTCTCGCCAAAACACCAAGATGCAAGCAAAACTACCTAAATCCTTTTTTGATATGATGGATGACTTTGAACTGAGAGATATTTGGCGAGAAAGAAACGCAGAGGAATATGATTTCACTTTCTTTTCTGATAGACATCAATCCCTTTCTAGGATTGATTTCATACTAATCACTAATGATTTACTTTCTAGGGTGAAGAAGACAAAGATTGCGGCTAGGGTCCTTTCGGATCATAACCCAGTTTGGATGGAATTGGGAAAGGTGGTACAGGCAAGAAGGTCCTGGAGATTGAATGAAAACTTATTTAGATATGAAAAGTATATCAATGATTGCAAAAATTATTAACCAAATACTTTGTTTTTAATATGAATAAGGGTACACCTACGGAATTCGTATGGGATGCAAGCAAAGCATATATGAGAGGAGTACTGATAAATATAAATAAATCACATAGACATAAACAAGGGATAAAACGAACAGAATTGGAAGAGGAAATTAAGAGGAAAGAGCTGGAGTTAACAATGAATCCAGGCGATACAAAGGTTAAGGAAGCAATCACCATATTAAAATCTCAATTTGACATGTTGATCTCTGACCAGGTAGCCACTAGCTTGTTATATACAAAACACAATACTTTTTGTAACGCAAATAAACCTGGCAGATGATTAGCTTATCAGATTAGGAAAAAGGAAAACTCGAAATATATCTAAACTGACTTACAGAGGGAAGGAGGTGTTTCAACAGGGTGAGATTCAAAAGGTATTTCGGGAATTTTTTACAGAATTGTATAAGGGGGATAAAATTAATGGTTTAGGTATAGACAAATACTTAGACAAAGAGAAAATACCCTTAGTTAAAGAAGAGCACAGGCAAAAATTGAACCAACTAATAACCTCGGGGGAAATTTTACAGGTAATTAAGCAGTTAAAGTCAGGGAAGGCACCAAGTACAGATGGTTTGACAGCGGCTTACTATAAAAATTTACAGTCAGAAATGGTAGAACCTCTTAGAGAATTATTTAATAAAGGTAAGGTGCCTCCATCTTGGAAGACAGCGTTTATATCCTTGATACCCAAAGAAGATCAAGATACTACCCAACCAAAAAACTATAGACCTATCTCATTACTTAATGTAGATTATAAAATTTTTACTAAAATACTAGCAAATAGGTTAATGCTGGTTATTCAACAATTGATACACGCTGACCAAACAGGTTTTATACAAGGGAGACAGATGAAAAGTAATGTTAGATTAATTATTAATGCATTAGAATATTTGGGAAAGAACAACCAAATTCCTGCTGCGTTTATATTTTTGGATGCTGAGAAAGCCTTTGATCCGAGTTAATTGGCAATTTCTATTGAAGATATTGCAAAAAATGCAGATAGGAGACAGATTTTTACAGTCAATTAAAGCAATATACCAACAGCAAACAGCTCAAATCATAGTCAATGGAAGCTTAACAGACTCTTTTCAAATTGGAAAAGGTACAAGTCCTTTGTCCCCACTATTGTTTATTATAACTTTGGAAGTATTGTTTAATAAAATACGGGGCTTGGATGGTCTAAAAGGAATTAAGATTAGGTAGCAAGAATACAGAGTGCGTGCTTTTGTGGATGATTTGGTCACAATATTGGAACAACCGCAGGAATCCAGTATGGTTTTAATGAATACGATTAATCAGTATGGTCAACTGTCTGGTTTTAAAATAAACTTAGGGAAAACAAAAATATTAGCTATAAATATGAATACTAAACAAAAGGAAGAATTAGGAGGAATGTTAGGATGTGAGGTAGTCAAAAAGGTCAAATATCTTACAGTTAATATCTTAACCTCAAATGGGAAACTATATAAGTATAATTATGAACCACTCTGGCATAGTTTACAGATAGAGATGAAAAAATGGGAGAAATTGCACTTATCTTTGCTGGGTAGAATAGCAGCAGTGAAAATGAACATCTTACCAAAAATTTTATTTCTTTTCCAAATGTTACCGATACTTTAAAAAGATGCGAATCTTTTAGAATGGCAGAAGGGTATCAATAAATTTGTATGGGCAGGAAAGAAGCCGAGGGTAAAGCTAAAAATAATGCAAGATGCACGCGAGAGAGGTGGCTTGAAACTACCCAACCTAAAACTATATTATGATGCAGTGGTGCTATCTTTAATTAGTGATTGGATTCATTTAACTAATGATAGGATATTGAATATTTAGGGATATGATCTGGTATATGGTTGGCACGCCTACCTGTTATTCAACAAAAAACTGGACAAGAATTTTAAAAATCATATTTTAAGAAATGCTTTACTGAGGGTCTGAAAAAAATATCAACATAAACTAAACAACAAGATACCCATGTGGGCAATTCCTAGACATGCAATTGAAAATATGAATATAGCACAAAAACAGGATAGAACTACTTATAGACAGCTCCTCATCTTGGAAATGGGGGCACTACAACTAAAACCCTTAGAGGTATTGGAAGAGCAGAAGGCAGTTCAAACATGGTTCCAATTCAGTATATTAGGCTTGAGGAGGGGTGTTAGGTTTTAAAGTAATATGATTGTACATGTATACTGTCTTCTCTTATTTTTTTTAAAACAAAGGTATGTTATGTATATTGAAATGGAAGTATAAATACCATCAACACAGAATGGAGTTTGCTCAGAAGCTGAAATACACCAAGTGAATGAGAGGAAGAGTAGGAAGCAGAGGAGAGAAGAAAGATAGGAGAGAGGGATAGGAGAGAGGGTAAGAGGGGGAAGATGAGGAGAATAAGGAGGAGTGGAAAGGGTAGAGAGGAGAAGGAGAAAGGAAGGGGAAGTAGAGTAGAAAAGGATGATGGAGGGAAGAAAGGAGGTAGGGAGGGGGAGGAGAGAGGCAGGAGAAAATGTTGGATAAGGCATAAATATGATGTATGGAGAGCGGAAGAGCTAATAATTGGTTTTTCTTTTTATTTTTTTTATTTTTTCCGGGAGTTGATGGCAAGATGAACTGATATAATTATTAATTAACACAACATGATATTGGCTATGTAATAGTATACATGTGATTATATGTTATGAAAATGGAAAATAAAAAGATATTTTGAAAAAGATTGAATTGCATTGCAGGAAGGAGGGACAGGAAAAAATGTGTTTAGAATTTTTGTTTTGAATCTTTTTAGACTGCATTTTTAAACATTTCAGATTTATTTTGTTTTCAAAATTCAAGTAAGAAAAGCTAGGATATTAAATAAAAGAGGAAGGCTGGAACTATATTTAATTGCAAGCTGACAAATCACTTGTTCTGTTTGGCAGCAAGCATAATTGAAAGTGATCCTGATTACATCAGCTATTAATTTATAGGGGAAGTGTTGATAAATGCCTACATTCAGTGTGTCCACTCGATGGCCCTAAATTTCTGGTTTCCCAATTTCTACTGTAAAAAAATTAGAAAATAAACAAACCAATTATGTTTGAGTTACGTTTTCACTGTGATTTGAAGGGAGAGATAATAGAACTTTGTTTCCAAAAGACTAAGAAAATACTTGCTTGATCAACAATGTGAATCAGTTTCCTTGGAAATAATTATTATTAACATTTATTTCTTATGGCATAGCAAAATTCAGCATAGCGCATAAAAATCACAGAAACTATATATAAGTTGGTTATCAAAAAACAACAAAAGCATTGAATTATTTTAAAAACACACAATGCAAGTGATGAATAAAATTATGAATAAAATTAAATTATGTATGAGTGGTTACTGGAATGACTAAACCTATGGCAGGATATCTAGATTCTTTGGGCATCATTAAAATTAATGGGATTTACATAAACAAAATTGTGCCTTATGTGCTCTCTCTCTATAAGCATGTTATAGATCATGCTATACATACAGTACATCTGAAAGAACAGATAATGCAAACAATGAAATGTGTTCATTGATGTCATACATGAGAGAAAATGTAATTTCCTTGGATTTTTATATATTTTGAGTATCACAAAATCAAAGAATTAGGAGACCTGTATAGGTCATTAAGTCAAATTCTCAGTTAAGTGCAGAAATCCAAATACAGCAGTCTCAAATAGAAGGCTGCCTAGCTCCAGCACATCCAGCAAATTGGGTAATTAGGTCTGCTGTAGGGAAACATTTTTAAATAATTGAATTAAAATTTGCCTTCACATACAAAACTTTCTTGCTAGCATCTTATTCACAATGACTTGTGAAAATGCAACCTGCACTTTGGAATAACAAATAGGTTTTGAACTTTTACTATATAACACCTTTCTGATATATTTGATGTGTGCTATATTTCCCTCCTATTTTTCTCAAGGCTAAATATTCCCAGTCAGAGGTGGATTCTTAGGATTTAAGTTGCAATCTTTATTATCCTTCTACTCTTTAAAAGAAATCTTTTTTTGTCTTGTGAATGGAAAAAATTCAATTCAAATGCTCCCTTTAGAAAGCTATTTTATCTGGAAATATAAACATGTGAAAGCTGTTCATCAGAATGGGAGATAAAAATGACACAATATCATAGCCAGTATTTGCACCTCACTTCAAGTCAAAAAGTCCATTTTATATTTTTTAAAAAGGCAGGTCATCTTGTCAACTATGAATGATGCTTAAGCTAAGGGTTTAAGTTTAATAGATTTTTGAGATTAGAGTAGCCATCATTGGAGATTTATGGAAACTGAAATTCATAAGCAAGCTTATTATAAGTTTTAACTTCCAATTTGTGCAACCCCCCCCAAAAAAATGATGTCTGCTCCAATATAAGATGGGAGAATAAGTCTGAAACTTTGATTAAAGAGCAGCATTGAGCTGTAGCAAAGAGTGTTGGTTGTACTTTCACTGAACTGTGTGGCTTTGACCAAATGTGTAAACAGAGCCATAAAAATAAAAAAGAACCCAATTTGTTATTCCAGTATTCTTAAGATCTGCATTCACTGAGTGAATGAGAAAGCCTATCAGTAGTCCTAGTAATCTAGTATACTTTTTCCACAAAAATATTCTCATTCTAGAAATTAAGTAGTAGATGGTTTGGCAGTGTTTGAAAATATAAAGGTTCTGCATATAAATATAAAGGTTCTGCATATAAACACAGGTTTTTATTAAAATGTTTTGAGGACAAATTATTTGTCCAAAGTCTCCTTTATGTTCAAAATTCTCTTCCTCATAGTTCTGTGGCTTATTTTATTTATTTATTTTCCCTGTAAAAAAGGGCCAGAAAGATATAGCTATATATGGACATAGATATACTATGATTGGTTTCTGAAATAAACTATTACAATACTACCTGTGTTAGAAGACTTTTATTTTTCTCTCCTTTAAGATTGATGGCTTTTTATTTGTATACCCCTTGCAATTAATGTAATTTTGCACTGTATAAGGCTTTTCGAGGAGGATTTCAATGTTTGTATTAACCTTTTCTAAAATATTCTCAAGCCATTCTTATTCCTATCCCATCATGGAGCCATTACTGCTGGGTTGCATTAATATTAGAGACAGACTGAAATGGAGTTGTAGCTCCACTTCTGAAGGTATAGTCAACATTCAGTATAAATTTCTTTCCATCACCTTAGCATCTCTTCTCAGATAGCATATTGAATATAAAAATCTGCCCTTAACAGTATTATACACTAGTATGGCATTAGATGGCTTAATGAGTCCTTAATATACAAATCTACATTAATAAATTACAGTATGGCGATTTTACAGAATATAAAAAATATCAATATTATCAGTAAGCAGTAGGAGGGAACATTTTTTAAAAGGTAAGGTGTGTTTTTCTTTTTGGAAAGCACTAAGTAATCTGATCAGAGACAGGAGGATAGCATCAGCAGTAAAAAAAAAAAGATGGAACATAGATTTGTTTAGCAGTTCTTCATGCTAAAAGAGAGGGAGAGATAATAAAGTAAGCAGAAGCAAACACATGATGATGATATCAGGTTTCCTGAAAAAGAAGAGGGTGGAAGCTACCACATTTTGTAATAGACAGTGTTTCCTAGCGACTGCAGAAAGAAACAGGTTGCTAAGTAACCTGGGGGATATGCAGGCAAGAGCGCCGGCCACACAGAATCCAGAAATCAGCCATAAAAGGTCGACTCCCTATTTCAATTTCCTGGTTGCCATGGAGATTATATATAAGCAATGGATCCCAAGTTAAGAAACATGATTTAAACATATTTTCTTTTCCCCCTATAATTCCTAGATATTTAACCAGGAAGCCTGCACATACTAGGTTTTTTATACCTCAACTGAATAAGATTATTTTCAAAAAACATACTGACAGGACCAAACAACACTAGACATAAACTCAGTGCTATATTTTTCTTTATGTGCATTATACAGAATATTTGAAAAAAACCCATAAATGTACTAAATTAGAAAAATACTGGGATTGTCAAAATCACTCCTAAGAATTCAGCATATCATGGAACAACAGCCAATCAACATTTGAATGTAGTTCATTGGATCCATGGAATATTCATTTTTTGAGCATCACATGTATTTTTATGGCTGATCTTTTGTCTCCTTTTTATCTTTTGATAGTTACAGCTTGATCCACTATTTGTGCAAGACATACAGAAAACAGTGAAATCGGCGATTCTGTTTGCTGAATAGGCAATTAATGTTTGCCCTTGCTGCTTTAAAGACAGCCAAGTGCTGAATATCCTCTGTTCCATCACAATGAGCACTATTTGATGAAAAGGAAGGTTATTTATAAACAACCAATGAAGTAGGTCCAGAGACTTACATAAAATTTGCTTATACCACAAAGTGTTTGTACCATGATCATGTTATAAAAGATCATAGATTCATACACCTGTTGCTTATGGAAAGTGAAGCAAGGAAAGAAATATGACTGATCTTCATTTATTCATCAGTGTCGACTCTGCCACCTATTGCAAAGAGATTACCTTTAACTTTCTTTTTGCATGACAAACAAATGTATACAGAACGAGCAGTACACAACAGTCTGTTCAGTTTCATGGGCTTAATGCGATGTATGGACTATCCATGTTATGTTTACTATACTGCAAAGCATTGCTGCTTTTACAGGAAACCATTGTTTTTAATATTCCATCTTAGCATAATGGATTAATCCAAAGAGTCATACTAGAAACAGCTTGCCTCTCTTGTCTTTAAAAAATTGTCTATGGCAATTTATATTAATAGCTTAATTCTCAAAACTGTTTGGTCCTCAAGATTTAGAAATATGAAAAAATTTCTAAAGCATATCTAGTTAATCAAATCCAAGATTAGCACAGAATAGTTTGCTGAATCAAAAGTAAACCATCTTTTATAGCAGAGGTCCTCAAACTTTTTAAACGGAGCCAATTCATGGTCCCTCAGGCTGGGTGGTCATGGCTAGGTGGTCATGTGACTGGATAGGCGTGGCTATGTCATGTGACTAGGTTGGCGTAGCCAATTTAGCAGTCCATTAAACAATGCAGACAAATTAAACTTTAATTTGTTTTGCTCCTGAAGGTGTTTTATTGCTTTTGTTTGCATGTTGGGTTGACACTTCTTTTTACTAGATCGTTTTTTCAGTTGTTTAGTCTAGTGCTCCACTTTAGGAAACTTAGTTTGGCAGCAATACTTCTCAGCCCCAAGGAGCTTACAATCAACATCTCTCTCTCTGTCTTTCTGTCTATCTCTTTCTCTCTATCTTGTCTCTATCTTTCCCTCTCTCTCTTTCTGTCTATCTCTCTGTGTCTATCTTTCTGTCTATCTCTCTGAATCTTTCCCTCTTTATCTATTTCTCTTTCCTTCTCTATCTCTGGGAAATTTTGAAAAATGAGATTACAAAAGCTTAGTCTAGCACAATACCAATGAAGAAGAAAAATAACAGCTCCCAAAAGAAACCAGCATGGCTGCATAAAGAACTCTCTGACAAATTGAAAGACAAAAAAGTTAAGTATAAAAAGTGGAAAGAGGGCGACATAACTAAGGCAGAATATCAGCAAATAGCCCGAGCCTATAAATATGAAGTAAGGAAAGCTAAGGCTCACAATGAAGAAAGGCTTGCCACAAAAGTAAAAAATAACAAAACAAGCTTCTTCCAACATGTTAAAAACAAGAAAAAGGTTAAGGAAACAATTTCTCCATTGCTGGGAGAAAGTGGCAAGAAGGTGACAAGCAACAGAGAGAAAGCAGAACTATTTAACTCATTTTTTGCATCTGTCTTTACATAAAGGGATAAAACAGTCCAACCTATCAAAAACAGCAGCACAAAAATCAGATTAGGAAGGCAAATTGAAATAGGGAAGAAAATGGTAAGTGAGCACTTATCTACCCTAGATGAGTTCAAATCACAAGAACCGGGCAGATTACATCCCAGGGTTCTGAAGGAACTGGCAGACGAAATCTCAGAACCATTGCACTATATCTTTCAGAGATCCTGGAGCACCGGGGAATTGCGAGAGGACTGGAAAAGAGCTGATGTGGTTCCCATCTTCAAAAAGGGGAAATAAATACATCCAGGAAACTATAGACCTATCAGCCTGATCTTAATACCAGGAAAGATTCTGGAAAAGATGATCAAGCAACGAATTAGCAAACACCTAGAGGTAAACAAAGTAAGAGTCAAAAGCCAACATGGGCTTGTCAAAAACAGATCATGCCAGACTAATCTTATTGCATTCTTTGACAAAGTGACAAAATTAGCGGACCAGAGGAATGCCGTCGATATAGTTTTCTTGGACTTCAGTAAGGCATTTAATAAGGTAGATCATAACCTACTACTAGATAAAGTAGAAGAATGTGGGTTGGACCGCATCACCACCAGATGGATTCGTAACTGGCTGACCAACCGCACTCAACGTGTAGTCCTCAATGGCCCTGCATCTACATGGAGGGAAGTTTGCAGTGGAGTGCCCCAAGGCTCTGTTTTAGGCCTAGTATTCTTCAACATCTTCATCAATGATTTGGATGAGGGAATAAATGGGGCATTCAGCAAATTTGCAGATGACATCAAGCTGGCAGGAATAGCCAACACTCCAGAAGACAGGCTTAAGATACAGAAGGATCTTGATAAACTTGAACATTGGGCACTATTTAATAAAATGAAATTCATTGGTGGAAAGAGTAAGGTTCTACATTTAGGCAAGAAAAACGAAATGCACAGGTACAGTATAGGTGGTACCTTGCTCAATAGTAGTAACTGTGAGAGGGATCGTGGAGTCCTAGTGGGCAACCATTTAAATATTACTATACCTAGTAAAAATAACTGAGGACTAAACTTTATCCTTCTTTTAAAAACATTTTGCATGACCCACCATATTTTTATCCAAAATGCCTTAACCTTTTGGCAGGTCCACCATATATGATAATATGTAGCATCGAGAGAACCACACCTCCAACATTTAGGCTGTACATTCGGATACATAGAAGCCAACTTTTTAGGATCTAAATGCCATCTATAGAACATCTTGTAAAAATTTTCTCTCAGATTTTGAGCTTGTGTAAATTTCACATTTCTTACCCAAATTCTTTCCCATGTATCCAACATTATTGGTTCCTCAATATTTTGAGCCCATTTTATCATACAATCTTTAACTAATTCTGTTTCCGAATCCATCTGTATTAATACATTATATATCCTCTTTATATGCATTAAGCTTTGATCTCTTATTTGTTTAAACAGATTATCCTCAACTTGAATAAAACCAATTTTTTGATCTATTTTCCACCTAGCCTGTAATTGCCCATACTGGAACCATGTTTGAACTACCTTCTCCTCTTTTAATACCTCTAAAGATTTTAATTGTAATACCCCCCTTTCCGAGGTAAGAAGCTGTCTGTAGGTAATTCTGTCCTGTTTTTGTGCTGTATTCATATTTTCAATTGCGTGTCTAGGAATTGCCCACATGGGTATCTTGTCATTTAATTTATATATTAATTTCTTCCAGACCCGCAATAAAGCATTTCTTAAAATATGACTTTTAAAGTTCTTATCCAATTTTTTGTTGAATAACAAGTAAGCATGCCAACCAAATAGCAGATCGTGTCCCTCAATGTTCAATATTCTATCATTGGTTAAGTGAATCCAATCACTAATTACAGATAATGCCACTGCATCATAATATAGTTTTAAATTAGGTAGTTTCAATCCTCCTCTCTCACGTACATCTTGCATTATTTTCATCTTTACCCTCGGCTTCTTTCCTGCCCACACAAATTTGTTGATACCCTTCTGCCATTCTAAAAGGTTCGCATCTTTTTTTAATATAGGTAACATTTGGAAGAGAAATAAAAATTTTGGTAGAATGTTCATTTTCACTGCCGCTATCCTACCCAGCAAAGATAGGTGCAATTTCTCCCATTTTTTCATCTCTGTCTGTATACTATGCCAAAGTGGTTCATAATTATGCTTATATAGTTTCCCATTTGAAGTTAAAATGTTAACTCCAAGATATTTGACTTTTTTAACTACCTCACATCCTAGCATCACTCCTAATTCTTCCTTTTGTTTAATATTCATATTTATAGCTAATATTTTGGTTTTTCCTAAGTTTATTTTAAAGCCTGACACTTGACCATATTGATTAATCATATTCATTAAAACCATACTAGATTCCTGCGGTTGTTCCAATATTATGACCAAATCATCCGCAAAAGCGCGGACTCTATATTCTTGCTGCCTAATCTTGATCCCTTTTAAACCATCCAAGCCCCGTATTTTATTCAACAATACTTCCAAAGTTATAATAAACAATAATGGGGACAAAGGACAGCCCTGTCTTGTACCTTTTCCAATTTGAAAAGAGTCTGTTAGACTTCCATTGACTATGATTTGTGCTGTTTGCTGTTGGTATATTGCTTTAATTGACTGTAAAAAGTTATCTCCTATCTGCATTTTTTGCAGTATCTTCAACAGAAATTGCCAGTTAACTCGATCAAAGGCCTTCTCAGCATCCAAAAATATAAACGCAGCTGGAATCTGGTTGTTCTTTCCCAAATATTCTAATGCATTAATAATTAATCTAACATTACTTTTCATCTGTCTCCCTTGTATAAAACCTGTTTGGTCCGTATGTATCAATTGTTGAATGACCAACATTAACCTATTTGCTAATATTTTAGTAAAAATTTTATAATCTACATTCAGTAATGAAATAGGTCTATAATTTTTGGGTTGAGTAGTATCTTGATCTTCTTTGGGTATCAAAGATATAAACGCTGTCTTCCAAGATGGAGGAACTTTACCTTCGATTTGAATCATATTAAATAATTCTCTAAGAGGTTCTACCATTTCTAACTGTAAGTTTTTATAGTAAACCGCTGTCAAGCCATCTGTACCTGGTGCTTTCCCTGACTTTAATTGCTTAATTACCTGCAGGATTTCCCCCGAGGTTATTGGTTGATTCAATTTTTGCCTGTGTTCTTCTCTAACTGAAGGTATTTTCTCTTTGTCTAAATATTTGTCTATGTCTAAACCATTAATTTTATCCCCTTTATACAGTTCTGTAAAAAATTCCCAGAAAGCCTTTTGAATCTCTTCCTGTTGAAACACCTCCTTCCCTCTGTAAATCAGTTTAGATATATTTCGAGTTTTCCTTTTTTTCCTAATCTGATAAGCTAACCATCTGCCAGGTTTGTTTGCATTACAAAAAGTATTGTGTTTTGCATATAATAGATTAGTAGCCACCTGGTCAGAGATCAACATGTCAAATTGAGATTTTAATATGTTAATAGCTTCCTTAACCTTTGTATCGTCTGGGTTCATTGTTAACTCCAGCTCTTTTCTCTTAATTTCCTCTTCCAGTTCTGTTCGTTTTAACCCTTGCTTATTTCTATGTGTTTTATTTATATTCATCAAAACTGCTCTCATATACGCTTTGCTTGCGTCCCATACAAATTCCATAGATGTACCCTTATTCATATTCAAAACAAAATATTCAGATAGTAATTTTTTACAATCATTAATATACTTTTCATATCTAAATAAGTTTTCATTCAATCTCCAAGACCTTCTTGCCTGCACTACCCTTCCCAACTCCATCCAAACTGGGTTATGGTCCGAAAGGATCCTAGCTGAAATCTTTGTTTTCTTGACCCTAGAAAGCAAATCATTAGTGGTTAGAATAAAATCAATCCTTGAGAGGGATTGATGCCTGTCCGAGAAGAAAGTGAAGTCACATTCCTCTGCATTTCTTTCTCGCCAAATATCTCTCAATTCAAAATCATCCATAATGTCAAAGAAAGATTTGGGTAACTTTGCTCGCATCTTGGTATTTAGGCGGGAAATCTTCTTATCTTTCTTAGTGTCTATCACTCCATTCCAGTCACCCAATAGTATACAGGAACTATAGTCCCATTGAACTAATTTAGCATGAAGATTTCTATAGAATCTATCTTGCTGTTGATTGGGAGCATAAATTCCCAAAAGTAATGTCTTTTTCCCTTCTAAGATTAAGTCTAAAGCAATATATCTTCCGAAGGGATCTGCTTCTATTAATTCAGCTTTCATGTCTTTTCTTAAGTATACAACTATACCATTCTTCTTTTCCATAGCAGAAGCTACAAAATGTTGACCAAGTTTTGAGTTAATCAAATATTTTTGATCAGTTGACTTGATATGAGTTTCTTGCAAACAAATTACATCGTTCTTAAACTGTTTGAGATAATGAAATATTTTCTTCCTCTTCTGTGGAGAGTTCAGTCCGTTAACATTCCATGTTAAAATCTTAGTTGTCATCTTTGGTTGGTTGAAGCATTTTTAGAGCTTCCTGCACGGCCTGTTTAACCTTAGGTCTAGCTCCTCCCATTGCTTCCAGATTTGTTGTTGTAGATCCTTGATCGATGGCCGATGATTGTTGATGCTGTTGCTTTTTAGCTTGTTTCTCCATGCGTCTAGTAGTCATGCGGCTAGGTCTTGGTTCCATAGCACCTTGCACTTCTAGAGAAGAGAGATGCTCCATCTTGTCTGGTGGTTGTATAGTTTGCTGTCTATCCTGTCCTTCTTGTGGTCTTTCTCTAGGTCCAGATGGTGCAGGGTGTCCGGCCTTCAATATATTATAATAAAAATCTCGGGCTTTCCATACAGCGTTGAGGCGGTATCTTTGCTTATCAAATGTAAATATGATGCCAAATGGTGCATCCCATCTATACTGTATCTGACGATTTCTGAGTTCTTCGACCAAAAAAGCGTAGTCTCTTCTGGCTCTTAACATTTGAGGTGGTATCTCTTTCAAAACAGCCAGGTCTTGACCGCCAATTTGAAGCTTAGTGTTATAAGATGCTTGCAGTACCATATTTCTAAACTCTCTTGTAGTAAAATATATAACTATGTCTCGAGGAAGCTGCTTCTGCTTTGCCAGCCAGGAGTTAACGCGGTAAGCTTTGTCAATTCGCCAATCTTGATTGGTCCCTGGTCTTCCCATCAGGCGGTCAAAAGCTTCCGATAGGATCTGTTTCAGGTTCTCCTGTTTCTCCTCACGCAGCCCCCTTACTCTTAATGCAAACTCCATTTGTCGGTACTGTATCATAATAATTTCTTTTTCAGCATTTTCCACTTTTTGTTCCACCACCTCTGTTTTCACTGTCAAGTTAGCATTGGCATCATTAAGAACCTCTAGAGTATCTTCCACTCCAGAAATATGTTCTGTTAATACAGTTACAAGACTCAGCATGTCGTCTCTAATTTTATCAACCTTAGCCTCAAATTTCTCATACAGCTCCTGTTTAAGTCCTTTTATTTCACTTTTAATTTCTTCTTTCATTTCTTTTATTTCCTCTTTTCTCTCCTCTCTATTATCTCTAAATTTATCTTCCATTTTAATTGTCTGTGCATTAAGAGCCTCGCTTAGATTACTCAGGAAAAATTCTTTCGTTAACACATCCCCAGCAGGGGGCGTAGGAAGCGGAGGCTGCAGCTTTGTGCCAGGCACTAAGGATGTGCCCCTGGAAGTAGAGGGTGACGACTTCAAGTTAATATTTGGTTTTGAGGCCATTTCAAAATTTATCTGCCTGCAGTTAATAAAACTCTAGTGCCTAAATATGCAGCTTTAAATAAAGAGGCTTTTATTTTGAAGTTTAAGGCTTGGCAAAACTTTCAGTGAGTAAACATTGTAACAAGACCATTCAGCAGATTCATCACCATTTAACTTCCAAATAAGCAAGGTTAATGAAGGAGTAAAATTCTTCTATTGTGAAACCAAAACAAGTGATAAGCTATCTCTTTTGTTTTGAATTCTTGTGAGGATTAGCAGAAAGTGTTCGTTATTACCGGAGAAACCAGCCTACTCGGCGCCATTTTAGAAGCCTCTGAGTAAATAATTTTTCGGAGGAGAAAAAAAAAAGAAGCTAAAATATTGATAAGCAATTATTGTCCACAGTAAACGGATCCAGCTCGTGATAAGAATAAATCAAACAAAACTTAGAGCAGAGTGGGAGAGACCTACTTTGTCCTGCACAAGGCAGTTTGAAGTTCCCAGCACGGACAGCCGTTCTGCCTTGGGCTAGCCCCCCTTTCCTTGCAAGCACAAAAGCTGCAAAAATCGAAGAGCATTTGCCAGCAAAACAGTTTCTTCTTTCCTTCTTGCCTGAAGGATAAGAAAACCTGATAAGACGTCAGATGGAAGATCCTCTAAACAGGTACATAGCCAGGAATTCGGAGGCAGCTGATTTTTTGCTGCCTTCACCAGTAGGCTCCTCCCAGGAAGTCCTCGGGAGCCTTGTGAACCACAGACCTGGCGTTTAGCAACAGCAGCCTGAGACCAGGGCCCTGACTACTCACGCCAGGGGTTGCCACAAAGAAGAGGGAGTCAAACTATTCTCCAAGGTACCTGAGTGTAGAACAAGAAGCAATGGGTGGAAACTAATCAAGGAGAGAAGCAACTTAGAACTGAGGAGAAATTTTCTGACAGAACAATTAATCAGTGGAACAGCTTGCCTCCAGAAGTTGTGAATGCCCCAACACTGCAAGTCTTTAAAAAGATGTTGGATAACCATTTGTCTGGAACGGTATAGGGTTTCCTGCCTAGGCAGGGGGTTGGACTAGAAGACCTCCAAGGTCCCTTCCAACTCTGCTATTGTATTATTGTTCAGATCTGCCATCTCCATCCTATTTTAGGAGTTGCTCTTGTAAAGCTCTTTGAAGGGAATCTTTGTATAAACTTTAAGAAACATGGACATAAACTCATATCTTCACCTCATATATGGATTGTCAAGGACCACAGGAAGCATGCCTGATGAAACTGGTGTAAATGGACACTAAACTTTTTATGTATATTTTCTTATCAGGGCTGAGAATAGAAAGGATTTGTCTTGCAAAAGGCTTATTGCATACATGTCCAGTTTTTTAAAATAAAAAAATAAAAAAGCAATTTCTTGCTCCATCAAATCCAACCATTTTACCACCAATTTTCAGTGGCTGATCTGAGATTGCTCTCCATTTCACAAAATGAAACCTGAGTTACTAATAATTATAATGTAACTTGCAAACCTAGAAACTAAGACTTCTAAATTATACTTTCTTTATCAAAATTTGAAACTGCCCATCTCCCTTGCAGAGAGAAGAAATTGTTACAATTTAACACATACTAACTTAAGTCAATGGTGATTTATGCAATAAATCACAAACAATTAAATCATGACAGTTCAAAATATGAACTGTCACCTAGTATAATATCAAAAAAACTTGGATTTAACTACTGTATATAACTGTTTAGGATTGTGTTACTGAAAAAGGAAAATAAAAAAGAATAATGGAATGCAGTCAAATTCAGATACATGCAACAAACAAGAAAACTACACCCACCAACGAGGGTTGGCTTTACCCAATATGCTAAGTCAAAACATGGTTTGCTTGTTTGTTCATTTATATGCTAACTTATGTCTGTCATGACATGACCTAAATCTAACAAATATGATTTGTTAGCCTCCCTTCTATGTGTATCTAACCAAATATACCTTTTAAATTAAAGTATGAGTTGGCATGTTTTATAAATACAGCTTAACAAACTAGCAAACATAAGGAAACTCAGGGTACATATTGTAAAGAATTCATTAAATATTATTTTCTTCCTAAAAGAATGTTGATTCAAATTAATTCTATATGTTGTTGCTCAAATTCCTGCCTGACATCAACAGATGCAAAATACAAAGTTAAGCCAACCCAAGTAACTATTATAGCATAGGATGACAGTCTCCTAATAGTATCATTAAGTCTGCTGTTGGCTTATCTAAAACACATAACTAAGACTTGGTTTGGTTTACCACTAAAAGCATAGGGTGTGTTCTCATAAAATTGTACTTTACAATTTAATCAGTTTTTAAATAGCATGTTAAATTTCAAATAAGCAAATCATATTTTGAATAAATACATTATATTGTCTCAGGCAAAATATAGTTTTAATGATATATGAATATATTCATTCAGAAATAAATCTCACTGATTTAAGTGGGTTAGGGTTAGTGTTACTTCCAAGTAAATATATGGAACTGCAGGTACTTTGGACTCAGTAATCAGTATAGGGACTTAAAGCTTTCTATCATATGAACATAGAATTTTATTGTAACTTTAGTAGTTAGTGTACCACAAAGCAAGTTTGTTTATAACAAAGATTGTATTTATTCAACAACCAAAAAATACAAATTTGAACGAACAAAATTAAAAATTAAAATGTGATAATGACAATAGGCAGATAAGTGCATTTATACATACATTCTTTGGAACCTCTTAAATATGTGATGAGGTCCATAGAAATTAAGTTAGAATTAAAACTGTGAAAGTTAGTAGCTGAGACAACTGAAGCAGGTACGATATTCCAGACTTTGACAATTGTTACGAAAATTGAAATTTTTTACAATCAAGTTTAATGTAAGTTTTTACATTAAGTTTAAAGAAGTGTTTGCATGTGTTACATTATGATTAAAATTTTAAAAAAAATGTTTACAGGTAAGATGTTACTATGCCCAATACATAAATCTGACCACAAGCATTGCAGTTCTAAACTATCC
Organism: Thamnophis sirtalis; assembly: GCF_051295495.1. Taxonomy (NCBI): domain Eukaryota; kingdom Metazoa; phylum Chordata; class Lepidosauria; order Squamata; family Natricidae; genus Thamnophis; species Thamnophis sirtalis. The sequence continues at coordinate 86,952,029 of NW_028261384.1, read as the reverse complement.
AAAGCAAGAATCTCAAGCCTAGTAACACAAGATATTCTATTATGGACAGAAGAGTGCTAGACTTTTCTTGTAAAGTACTTCTGAACTCACCTGATTATATTAATGTCCAATATGTGATAAGGATTCCATGTTACTAGCTATAGTAGACTTCCTATGAGTTAATAGATTGGTAACAGAAGATTTTAAAGTTTAATTCTGCTGTTGCTTTGTCTGTTAAATATAGATAGTAGATAGATGACAGGTCAAATACAAATAGATGTAGATATTTTTGGGCGTCTTTCACAAGTGGGTAAACTAATATTGTTGCAATATATTTATCAGTATTCATTGGAAAGAGGTAATATATGTATATATTTTCTTCTCTTTTTTGCTTTTTAATGTACTTTTTAAAATGTTGGGGGGGTTGGTCTTGTTTTTGCAAAAAAAAATCTTTCTTTTGGAGTTTGTATTTTAATTTTCTGAATAAAAGTAAAAATTACGGTTTAAAAAAAATTCTCACAGATTCTAGGATTCGATGGAACACAGTTTGAAAAACCCTGATCAAGGAAGTTATGATTCCTTTAGTGGTCACCTGGGAAAGTTAAAATATCCATGGCATTGGGAGTTTTTGCTATTTTTACTCCTAAAATAAAAAGAAGAAACAAAAATGATAGTAATGGCTGATCTTACAATAGCAGAGTTGGAAGGGACCTTGGAGATCTTCTAGTCCAACCCCCTGCCTAGGCAGGAAACCCTATACCATTTCAGACAAATGACTATCCAACATCTTCTTAAAGACTTCCAGCGTTGGGGCATTCACAACTTCTGGAGGCAAGCTGTTCCACTGATTAATTGTTCTGTCAGGAAATTTCTCCTCAGTTCTAAGTTGCTTCTCTCCTTGATTAGTTTCCACCCATTACTTCTTGTTCTACCCTCAGGTGCCTTGGAGAATAGTTGACTCCCTCTTCTTTGTGGCAACCCCTGAGATATTGGAACACTGCTATCATGTCTCCCCTTGACCTTCTTTTCATTAAACTAGACATACCCAGTTCTTGCAACTGTTCTTCATCTTTGTTGCTCTTCTCTGCACTCTTTCTACAGTCTCCACATCTTTTCTACATCATGGCGCCCAAAGCCGAATGGAGTATTCCAAGTGTGGCCTTACCAAGCATTATAAAGTGATATTAACACTTCACGTGATCTTGATTCTATCCCTCTGTTTATGCAGCTTAGAACTGTTGGCTTTTTTGGCAGATTCTGCACACTGCTGGCTCATATTTAAATGGTTGTCCACTAAGACTCCAAGATCTTGCAGAAACCATGATAATTAATCTCTGTATTCCACATTTCAAAATAAAAAAAACATTCTGTTTTCCATGAAACATTTCAAAGCTCTGTGTATGCTTTGCCTTGATGCAAGATTATCTTACCATATCATGCTCAGTCAGCTGAGATGCAATGGATTGATAGAAATGATTAACTTGGATTTAAATGAGATTTCTTTAAAGTAGGGTGAATAGCATCTCAAGTAGAAGCAGTTAACAGCAGACAGAACATCCCTTTTCTAAATAAAGCCACTGCAAACAACAATGTGATGTGTCATAGGATCAGAAATATCTCATACCTTTATTATTGACTCTTTCCAAGCCAGAACCATGTGGAGCTTAAATTTCATAAATTATGATTTTCCAAGAATTATGACAGAGATATGTGGGAAGAATAAGATTTGTGAATTTTTTAAAATGATTAATCTTTTGTCAACCAAATTTATTTTAATAATAAGGGAAAGATTTGAACTATTCTATATGACATTGCTAGGAGGATAAGCCAAAAATCAAACAGCCATATATGCCTGTAGAGGGCATGGAAAATATTACTAGTAACAAAATTGCATGAGTATATGAAATATTAGAATACATGAGAAATAATGGATTAGAATAGAAGTTAGAAATAAAAATTGCTGAAAATTCAAAGGGTTGTTGAAGTTGAAAGGCTTTCTAAATTATATTTTGAATTTTCTGGCTGACTTACAAGGTTTAAAAGAGAAATAAATTCACACATTACATTTCATTAAACACAAACAAGACATTAAGCAAAAAACCTATACTGCCTGTTTAAACAAATAAATGGTTTCCAATTGTTTTTTTCCCTTATTTCTCATTTGGAGAAATAAAGGACTCTACCTCCTACAGAGCAGCAATCCAGAGATGCAGCTCAGTGTAAGAAGTAGGAACTCAGAATCACTAAATTTCAGCAAATCCAGCAGGAAAGCTTTGAACCTTTTAAGGAACCTGAGTGGACCTAGACAACCGACACAACAAACACCCAATGTAAACTCCTGACCAAACACACTTGAGTTATATCTCTCTTCCAAGCTCAAATAGTGAAAGGACACTCCACTCTCACCAAGAAATCACTTTCAACTTTTTGGTGGTCAATCGGAACACTTTCTGAGCACACACAATCATCTCTAAAACTGGCAAACCACTAGACAGAGTTGAAAGTTACTGCCCAATTGCCTCTTTGAGCTCCTGCTTCAATTCCTGGAAAAATTAATTATAAACAGACTAATTGATAACATGTTGAGTGATAATAATGGGAAAAAAATAAGGTAAGATTAAACAATACTTCCCCCCCCCCCACGACTCTGTAAAGGCACATACACCATTCAACTTATATTAGATAATGCTGGTGACCAGGGGACACAAATTTGGACACATTGATGATTTGCCCATAGCAGTAAAAGAAAAACACATGGAGGTAGCTGACAGACAGCCTCCTATCCAAAGACTTTAAAATGTTGGGAAAATTTTTCACTAACTGGAGGCTCGCTCCTAGCACCAGCAAAACATTAACTATGTGGTTCCACCTTAGCAACGAACTTAACAGCTGCCATACTAGGAAGTTAAGACGACAGACTCAATGACACCATGACGATAGGCAAGATGCACTAGTGTGGGAATATAGAAAAGTTATGAACAGCTCACTCCTACTGGTGCTTGCCGACCTTCCTCATTTATCAGCAAGAAGACTCAAATCCAGGAAACCAACACTGACATTTGCACAACATCTGCCCAACAACTTTAACACTGATTGCCAAAGGAAAGCAAAATGGGTTGTTGAACGCCCAAACATAGGAAGGCATATAAATGACCCCACAAAAAAAGGTGCTAGGCTTTGAACGACCATGTCAGCAATGAACAATCCTGAATAGGATTGACACTTTACACAGCATCTGCCAGGACTCCATATAAATGGAGCAGAGTATCCTTCCTTCAGTGTGACTGCAGGGTCCCACATTAAACTGTAGATCACATTGTAATTAACTGTAAACTGAGAGCATATACCAATCAAGAATCTATTTTTTTTAATATAAACAATACTGGGCTTCAATGGTTAGATGGCCTAGATATTTGAACATAGGTCTTTTTAACATTTATGTTTTATTGAATTCTACTATTCTAGTTGAAATGTTTATATTGCTAATCCATGTATATGGCATATACTAAATAAATAAATTCTCACTTGGAATAGATTAGATAATAGAATGAGGAATTGGAAAGATGCTTTGATTCTTATTTGCGTTGTGTTCATTAATATGTGTATGCATACAGTGGATAAATTTGGTATGAGAACTTGGCAGTTGGCAAGCAAGTTTATCATTGCAATATCAAAAATGTAGAAGGCACGAAATTCAAATTTTCACCATTTCAGGTCAGTTAATTTCTCCACCAAAGAAAATACTTTGGCCAGTTTTCTACCTTTGGTTCGTTCGTGAATGTCAGCTGACAGAGTAGACACTGATGTACATCATTGTATATCAATCAATCACCTGTACGGTATACCAAAGCAGCAAAATTACAAGGTATTTCTATAAGAGACCTCGGATTGTCTTTCGCCTCCGCACTATTAATTTTTTTTTAACTAAGGCATTTATGAGCTCCCGCACAAAGGCTGACCAATTTACGGCCCGACACCCACCCAAGGAATCGCCTCCGCTACCACCCACTCCGCCTGCGGCCAGGCGGGGGAAGGGGCTCTGTTTTGCGCATGATGACGAGACCAACCGATGACGAAGACAACAGCTGCTCTAGTATCAACGCGTGAACTGCGGACAGTTAAATAAGCCTCGGCGCCGCCCTCCTCCCTGCGAGGCGCGGGTCCTCAAGCGCCTCTTCCGAGCATCTTGGGCGCCCTCTCTTCGATTGGCGCATAATAACGCTTGTTGTTGACTCATACATTCAATACATGAGAGTCATGGACTCCTCCTTGGATACCGTAATAATAATCGAAGAAATCCATCCCTGCTGTCACAGCCGTCACAGCCGATCTCAATTACAGTAGGCGCGCACACAATCGCCTCTACGAAAAATAATGCAAACATCAAACTGCACTCCCTTATTTTATTTATTTATTTATTTGTTTATTTAGTTTGTCACTTATGTACAAGATAACAGGAATAAGAATAAACATGAATAAGAACACAGGAAATGGGTACAAATAAATGAGGAGAGTAGGACAGGGACGTTAGGCAAGCTGCTGCATCTATTACTGATAAGGTTGCTTAATGAAACGCCTACAACAAAACGAAGTTCAAAGAGCGCTAGGGACCCCTCTTGTCAACTCCGAGCTGCAAATATTCTCCTTTATTGATATGAATGTTTATTGGCTCATTTTAAACTTTTTTTTAAAAAAAAAAAAAACCCTAATTCACCAGAGTCAGTGAATTAAATTCCTCGCTGGAAATTTTCCTTCAAAAAAGTCGAAATATTTTGTCTGCGAGGCGAATTAAAGATGGCTTCTCTAAAGAAAAACTAGCGCGCTCTCTATTTTTTTAACTCGTTTAAGATTATCTATAATTTCCTATCTCTATGGTGCTTTACCATCACGGCATAGTGCGCACGCTCGCTCGCTCGTTCTCTATTCCCTAAACCGGAACTATGAGGTTGCTACGGAAACGGGTAGACGCTACCCGACGGCTTGGAGAGAAAGAAAGCGCAAAGGCGCCCGAGGCAGGCAGACCAAAAATAGGAAGGTGAGAGGTTTCTTGGCAAAAGATCGTTCTCAGCTCATAGTTGTTTAAATGCGAAATGGTTAAAATGTCCCTCCCTTTTTTGATTGCGAGATTAACTTTTACACGTTACAGTTTGCTTACTATTATGGGCGCAATTCCATTTCTGGCGATGGGCGCGGCGGTTTTTATATCCTTATGGCTCGCTTGTGAAGGACATCTCTTCCACATCACCACCTTACATTCTGTTCCCAGTATCATGGGGGTGTTATTTCAAAATAACAGACTTAATGACAGAGGCACACAGCTACATACATATATCCCTAGTTAAAATGTGACAATATTTAAATGTCTACTACACTTGTTGCGTTCTCTGTGATATGTGCATCTATATTAAGGGAACTGCAGCCACTGGAAACTATCACCTGATGATCCTTGGGGTAGGAAGGAGGAATTGCAGTCCATGAATAGACCTTTAACCTGTTTCATTTTGTGTTGTGTCTTCAGTCTGTTTTGACTTTGGGGGATCAGTTAGGTAAGTCCCTGTATTATTGGCATCATTTTCAAAAGTGCTTTGTCACTGCCTTCTTCCTAGGACTGCGAGTGGACTAGCCCAAAATCACCTAGTTGGTTTTGTGCCTAAAGCAAGACTAATGATCTTCCAGTTTCTAGCCTGATCCAGCCTTTAACAATTCCATCAAATTATATCTTTTTATTAGGACTATCCAAAATATAATAATAAAATTCAACCCAATATGACATTGGGCTAGATAATACTAAAGGCCATGAAAGATCTACATGATCTACATAGATTTAATCTAATAATACAGATTATGGTTATTCCATTTCATTGTTTTGTTTAGTAAAAGTACAAATTAATTTATCTATGGATTGTCGATCCATAGATAAAAATGGAAATCTATTTTCATTTAGCTTAAAATAATTCAGTTTTCACTTACAACTCACAACTTAAAAAACATTTAAGTTATTATTTTATCTTTTTCACAACACAGAGATATTCATCTTGCAATATAGACATAGGAAAAGATTTCCTCACTTATTTAGGACTCCCTCATAGAGCACAGAAGAGACTCTTTTTAGTCCTGGCAGTATATTATATATCACTGGCAGTTACTCCATCACTTTTTTCACCCAAAGTGACCAGGGATTTCACATCATGTTTCTATACAATATTTTGGAATGTTGTTATATGTCAGCTTTTAAACAAGCTGAAGTAGAGGATTTTGAGGAAAAGTGAGCCGACTTGGCATGCATTACTGAAATCTGAGTGAAAAAGGGGATTCCCCTCTCAGAGATACGTCCAGCTGGTTTTGGGTTTGGCACCAGCTGAGACCCTAGTGGAAGGGAAGTGGGGTGACAGTGGTTATTAAAGAGTCTCTTTTGGACTTCAGAGGCCTTTCTCTGCAAATTCCTGGTTGTGAAACCCTGTTTCTGAAGCTGAGCTCATGGGATCAGTTGGAATTGTTTCTAGTATACTAGCTTTCCTGCTGTGTGTCAACTTCCCTGCCTGAACTGCTGGAGGCTATCTCGGGGCTGGTGGAGGAGTTTCCCAGATTTATGGTTCTGGGAGACTTCAATCCTTGGGTTCAACTCTGGAAGCAGTCCAAGAATTCATGATCACTATGATGGCCATGGGCCTATCTCAGATCAGGATTGTGTTCATACACCAAATCTGATTTTATTGTTTGAGCAATGGTGAGGGATTTAAGATTATCTCCCTTATCATAGTCCGATCATGTCCTGGTATCCCTGAAATGCTCGTATGCCAGCTGATGGATCCTAATCTGTTCCAAAGCAATTGAGGGATATATTGGAGGTGTTGCTGCATGGTCCTGTCTAAATCTCTAGGTCCTTGAACAGGATCGTGGTTGTGTGGCCTCTCTTGACCCATTGTTCCCAACCCTCCCTGTGGTTCATGGAGATGTTACAGGTTTAAAAGGGTTAAGACAAGCCTAGAGCACCACTAGAGGAAGACAAAGAATGACTTGACTGGACATGCTTTAGAACTGTAAAAGGCCAACATCATGGCAGTAAGAGCAGCAAACAGTATTATTTCTCTGACCTTATTGTATCCTCAGAGTGTCATTTAGTGAGTCTGTTTCAGATCACCTGTTCTTTACTGGAACAGGGGATGGAGATGTTGGGTAATCATCTTCAGGGCCATGGAGAGAAATTTGTTCAACAACTCACAAGCAAACTCATTTGGATTCGTTCCGAGTTAGATCTCATGCATGAAGAAATTCCCTGTGAGATACCTATGACAAGGTCGTCCACAGTTATCTAGGAATGGTTTGACCCGTTGAACCTGAGGAAGTGGACAAGATCTTTAGTGCTGTCAGCGCACTACCTGTCAGTTAAATCCTTGTTCCTCCTGGATGGTGAAAGCCTCCAGGACAATGACTACCAGGTAGATTCAGGCAGTGATTAATACATCATTATAGGAGGGGACATTTTGAGGGCCGAGAGGCCCTGGTTTACCCTGTCATTAAAAAAACCATCACATGATCCCATCTGCTTGGACAATTTTCATCCTGTTTCCAATCTTCCCTTTTTAGGGAGGTAGTGGAAAAGATGGTTGCCTGGCAGAGTTTTACCTGGACCACTTTCAGTCAGAATTCAGGCCTAGTTACAGAACAGAAATGATATTGGTTGCACTTGTTGATCTCTGATAAGGGTGAGATGAAAGTAGTTCAACCATCTTTGCTCTTCTTGATCTCTCAGCACCCTTTGATTGACCATGGTATCCTTTTGAGCTGACTGCTGGGGCTGGGGCAGGGTGACACAGTTTTGCTTTGGTTCAGCTTCTTTCTCCAAGGCTAGCCCCAATCAGTATTAATAGCAGGGGTGGGCTGCTCCACAACCGCCCAGGTTCGGGCAATCTTCTAGCAAAGTTTCTGTGCGGTTTGGCGGATCTCCAAATTCCACTCCTGGCTGGCTCTGCCCACCTCGCCTCACCCCTCCCCAGAGTCTACATGGTTGCCAGGTAAGTGCAAAGCCTGCACGAAGGATTGGGGAGTGTGAAAAATGGGCCTCCCAGAGTCTCTGGAAGGCCATGGCCCAGGGGAAGCCGTTTTCACCCTCCCGGAGGGTTGAGGGAATCCTCTGGAGCCTGGGAATGGCAAAAAATGGGCCTTCTGGAAGTTCTGGAAAGCCGGAAATGTGAAAAATGGGCTGTTTTTTGCTTGTTCTGGGGGGGGGCACCCCAGGAGCATTCTGCAAGTTCCCCCAAAGCTATTCATGCCTTTTTTAAACAAAATCGGGCCCGTTTTCGCAAAAAACAGGCCATTTTTGGGAGGTTTACAGAGTGCAAAAAAAAAAAATTCCCCTCTTAGAAAGCTCTTTAGTTAAAGTGATTGATGAGAACTAGATTGATCAAGTGCTGTGCCAGCAGAAACAAAATCTTAGGTACTGCAGATTGTCAGTGATTTCTTTGTCCAGCACATGGATAAATACACCTGGAAACATCTACCTATCTACTTAACTACTCTCTCTCTCTCTCCCTACCTACCTACTGTATTTCTCTATCTATCTATCTATCTATCTATCTATCTATCTATCTATCTATCTATCTATCTATCTATCTATCTATCATCTATCTCCCCTCTATCTACCCTCTATCTATCTACGGTATTTGCAAATTGCCAGTAGATTATTTATTTAAAAAGCTCTATGCTCGATTCACACATTAACTACAGTACATATTAGATTTGTCTTAGCATGTTATGTGACCCCACTATTCTGATTTATAAATTACAGTTTATGAATTGTATAAATTAAACATGTTTGTATTCAATAAACCATTGTTAAAGAAGCCATGATTTCATAGATATGAACCCGATCATAATGTGTCTGGAAACACATATCTAATGAGCCAACATCAACATTTTTTTAATATTATTCATTGAAATGTTTTCAATGAAAGAGATTTAAGTTATCAGTATGAAAGCAAGCTGTAGGAATTTGCCCAGGCAGTCATCAGGAATCAAAACTGACTTAAAGCTCCTCTTACGCAAAAAACAATCCTCAATTCACTTATTTGACTTGTATATAAATTCAAAATTGTTTTTTACTGAGTTCAATATGCCTGAATAGAAGTATTTTTTATAAGGTGTAGTTAGTAAATCTAGTCTCCACATTTCCAGAATTCTACAAATTTATACAAGTAAAATTTATTGACAGAATGATTGGATTTCAAGATTATAATTTTTATTTTTAAGGTTTTTTTAATTATAGACCAAAATGTGAAGTTTCTCTATCAAGTTTTATTTTAAAAGTATTGCCCCTCATCCCACAATGAAAAAATAATAATTGGTTTTGCTGATTCAATGAGTCTCAAAGAAAAAACTATTTAGGAAAAAATATAGCCATGCCAGATTTAAAAAAAATAGTTACCCATCTCTGTGTTAGGGCAAATGGTCTCATCTATGACGTATCATAGTTCTCAGTATATTGTTAAGTCATTACATATGCCCAGGAAACAGAATGTTTGGATTTCAAAGAACCAAAGTATTTAGTTGCAACTCTGTTTCTCTCTTGCCTTGTCTATAATATAATCTTCCATTTTTCTCATGTCCTTTCCTCCCCTCTCTAATTACCTTTCCTTTTCCCCATTTGCCTTTCCTTCTACTTTACATAGAGTGACAAGCCTGCCTCTAGAGGATCAATTCTGCACAACAGAGCACAGCAATGAGAGGGAAACAAAACCTCCAATGATCCTGAATGTAAGAGCATTTAGAATTAATAGAACTACCAACACAGAAAAGCAAATGGAAATAATCAGTATCCTATCGGCAGAGAAAATGTTAAATAAACCTTAAATGACAGCAGTTATAACAGTTTGCATGCAGCATGGTATCCAAAATTTCAACACTAACCATTTGAATTCAAAATGAACTATGTTGAATCCCTTTAATTTTGATAAAAAATATGCAAGATGTTTGAGTTCACGTGCCATACATGCATGTGCCTAGCCACAAAAATGTCCCTAAATAGGATGACCTAGAACCGGGGCATGTGGGTAGGCCCATCCGCAATTTCCACTATTGGTTCAGGTGAACCGGTCCAAAACAGCTGAATACCACCTCTGTACATAACTAATATCAGATTGCCATTTACCTGAAGTAGAATGAATGATTAGATTTCTGTCTGCAAAGTACAGGTAGTCCTTGATGTACAATAGTTCATTTAGTGACTATTCAAAGTTACAACATCACTGAAAAAAGTTATGACCATTTTTCATACTTACAAGCATTGCAACATCCCCATGGTCACATGATCAAAATTCAGATGCTTGGCAACTGATTCACTGCAACAGTTGCAGTGTCCAGGGGTCATGTGTTCCCCCTTTGCAACCTTCTGAGAGGCAAAGTCAAGAGGGAAGACAGATTCACTTAACATCCAAGTTACAAGTTTACCAATTGCATTGATTCTCTTAACTGTGGCAAGAAGAGTTGTAAAATGGAGCAAAACTCATTTAACAAATATTTCACTTAGCAACAGAAATCTTGGGTTCAATTGTGGTCAGAAATCTACTATATTCTAGTCGACTAAACTCCACAGCAAATAGAAACACTGGTAGAAACACTGGCATTTTATACAATATGGAAATTTTTTCTAACTCTGGGGTCTGAGTCAGATTAAATGAACACTTTTGCAGATGGAATTGCATACAAAGCAATGGATTCAATCCTCAAATTGAATCAGACAATCCCGAATATCAGTATTCTTAGCTGATCCAGGTTCCCCTGCCCAGATAATAATTAAACTATTAATTAAAGAGCTGAGTGAATAAAGTTGTTCTGATTTTCTTATCATTGTTATCATTTTAGCATAGATTTAAATTTAAAATTCCCAAGAACTTTTCCGACAATGATTCATTGCCTTCAATCCTAGAGCATCCAGGAATGCAGTAAAATAGAACAGATTAATCAAGCAATCAAGATGCTTCAAACAATATCTTTTCAAACAAACTTTTCTCTGCATTGTTTATTGTTTTCTTAAATTTGATGATATTCCAGTAATATATCTTTCAATAAATGAAACACTGCTTCATACTTGCAATTACTGAATGTTGTTCCTTGTTACTTCTCGGCATTTGAAACTGTTAACTCCATCCCAGCACAATATTTTTGGTCTTCCCCTAATTCTTGACTCATGCACTGTTTTTTCATATATTTGTTTTGCAATTCAGTCTTCAGGCTGTCTAAATGATTAAAACTCTTCAGTGTATTTCTTCTGTATTGCTAATACATGTTTTGTAGCCACATTTGTTCAATATTCATCAATTACTGACCTTATATCTTACTGATTTACCATATTTACTCTTGGGTTTTTGATGTTCTCTGAGTTTGCTTCTCTTCACAGAGAAATTCATTATCAGGCTAGGTAGCATTTTAACTCCTTGTGGAAATGTGGTTTATATATAGTAGCTTGTGTTACTAGCCTCGGTTGAGGTATTGTTTGTTTGTTGCTTAATTGTTTCTTTGTTGTTTTTGTTTATCTGGTGCTAGTTCTTGTTTATCTGAGGTATTGGTTAATAAGTATGTAGTAAAGAACAACACGTTTAGTTCTGTTTTGATTTTTAGTTGTTTCTTTTTAAAAAAATAGTTTGTAAATGAGGTTTATCTCAGTATTTCTGTTAATGGCTTATTTATCAGTACCATGATGCTAAGAATTCTCTTGCTTTTTTATCTTGCTTAGTATAAAACATTTACTTTCTTTGCTGAAACTGATTAAATTAAAGTCTAGGGAGATTTCATAGTATCTTCTTTTTGCCAATGGTGTTCATAGTTCTGTTCTATCAATCTGGTTACGTGTGGGTCTTGGGATGTTGTTCAGAGTACTGATGGTAACCTATGCAGCCCTCCGTGACACAGAATGTAGATATTTGTGAGACCATATATTTACAATTAATTAGTTAGGATATTAATTAATTAATTAGGAGACCATTGGAATACTCCAGGTTCTATTTATTAAACAATGTCATTTTATGGATCCAGGAGACATGCCTTCTCTGTCACTGTGCCTACCCTGTACTACTATATCTGAGTTGTAGTTCCCTACGACTGTGTTTGGGTTTAAATTATATACAGTATATTATTTTCAGTCCTCCTTGTAGCTTAGTGAGTAAGCTGCCAGATTGATTAAACAATTTATTTATTGATTTAATTGATTGATTGATTGATTGATTGATATAATTGGTCTGTCACCAACTTCCCCTGCTCTGGCATCTTGGCTGGTTCCAAACTCTAAACCTGGCTAAGCACAGCTCCAAGAGGGGAATCCCACCTCCTTCCAGAATCAATCAGTAACACATGACAAGTCAACTTGTTCCTCCTCAATAAGGTTTTGGCTAAAGGGCACCTTATTATTGACCAACCTGGCATTTACCAGGGAATCCAAGGCCTTCAAGTGTATGCTGCCCATGGTCTGGGAGTGACCTCAGGAATTGGAAGATGCAACCAGTACTACACATAAGAGGCATCTTCACCTGTGATAACTTGCCCTCTGAGTGCCATAGCAGCCCACACCCATATCCACTTTAATTCATTAATCCCTTTAAATGGTGTCCTGGAATTTGATTTGTTTTCATGTTGTTTTTTATCAGAAGCTCCTTCAAACCTTTAAAATGTCTTTTTTGTAAACTCAAAATTAGAAAATTATCCAAGTCACTCTTCTGATTTTTTTTATTTGTGTATACTTTTAATTATTATGACACCAGCTGGTTTTATTTGTAAATCCAGTATAACAACTTTTTTCCATATCATTCTTTTTTAGAACATAGAATAACAGAGTTGGAAGCCATATAGTCCAATTCCTTGTTTGAGCACAAGAGTCTATATCATTTCAGATAAATGGCTCTCTGGTCTCTTCTTGAAAGCCTCCAGTGATGGAGCACCCATAACTTTCACTGGTTGATTGTAACCTTTCATTTTTAAATCTACACTTAGCCCCCTTCTCAATCTTGTCCAGTGAGGCCTGTTCCTCTTCTGAAACACATTTTAAATCCATTTTATGATAGTGAGCAATCTTAAAAATAATTTCTGAGTGCATTCTGCTCCGATATCCTTGTATCCATCCAAGTTAAGAGTGTTTTGCTCCATTTCTTTTCTTCTTTAATTATAATCTTTAGTTATTTCTACTCCTTCTAGTTTCCTATCTTCAAAGTCTCATCATTTTTTATAAACAGGGTTTAGATTAATCTGTGGTGTCAATGAATTTATTCAGAAGTTTGTATGCTCTCAACCATGAAATAGTCCTGATCTATCCAGTCCGATATTTCCAAGAATTTTGTCTTATAATTTAATAACATTTATAACTAGCCAGATCAGATTTATCACTCGTTTTCAACATTGTGACTTATAGAGCAAAATCAGTTTGGGGAGATCAATATGAAAGAAAGAAAAAGAAAGAAAGAAAAAAAAAGGCCAGGTTGGAAGGTCACCTCCATTCATTTTTATTTATTATGTAAGTTCAGATCACCTTCAGCTACTATTCTGGTTTTCTAAGTGGGCTATAAATTTGAAGTTTTTAACAGCTGAAAGTTCTGGCTACCATGGAATTTATAGATACTGGGGACAATGCTCATATACTACTAAAATGTTCAACCAATTAAGCAGACATAATTGGTAAATAGTAGAGTATTGGTTAATAGTTGAGTAATTACTAACCCACCACCCATAAAGCCTATGATTTTTTTTCTGTTTGCCTGTACCAATTTTCCTCAGTTTTTTAATTTGTAATTATTTGTTGACTTTTAAAAATGCTTAATTTTTTATTTGCAAAACATGTGAAAAAATGATCAATAATGGCTGTTTATAAATCTATAAAGTACAACTATAAAGTACCAAGTAAGCTTCTAGCATTCTCTATCAAACCAAGGCTTAAGGAATTTCAACTCAGATATATAAGAAGTTGTATTCTTAAGAATTCTTGAATAGAAATTATAAATTGCTGGTATGTATTTAACAATTTCATTTAGATTCTACATTATATAAATATTGTTTAAACTGAGAAGCAGTGAAAGATCAAAATATTGGGAAACAGCCTTATCTAATTCTTTTGACTATTTTATTCAGGAACTACCAATTGTACCCATGTCATCCTACATAAGAACAGTTTGCCCACCATTTCATTTTAAATAGATTGTAGGAAATCATCTACAGACAGTTTTTCCTGTACATCTTACTGAAGTCCAGAACTCAGAAAAGGTGAAAGAGTATTGAAAGAGGTAGCCTCTTATATGCCAGTCCTGCATATAAAGACTAAACAACTTCAGAAGATAAAGCAAAAGAACCTAGAGCAGCAATGGCAAAAAATATAAAGACATAAAATAACTTTGTCCAAACACAGAGACATGATCATGTTTGGGCTGTGGAGAGAACTATCAAGCAGTCCCACTTTTTGCTCTTATTTCATCCATAGAATTTAATCCAAAGCTGTTGTTCAAGGTTACACAATTCATTGGGCAAGCACAGGGTCAATAATTTCTTTGTGGCCTCAGTAATATATTTACTATTAATTTGTGGATAATATCTCTCACATTTGCTCCATTTGCCAATTGTAAATTCCTTAAGATAAGGGAGGGCACGACATCCTGTATTTCTCCGATTATTTTAAGCCAAGCCAAAAGCCAACTTATCTATGGAGCATAGCTGAGCCGTTTCTCGAATTCTGCACAATTAGAACTTCTACAATTCATTTTTTAAAGAACAATCCTTCCAGCCCCTATAATATTTTTAATATCCCTCTCTAAGTAGAGATAGGGTTTATGGAAGACTAGAGTGTGGGTGATCATATTCGACTTTTGGCTATAGATTGTATTTTTTTAATCTCTTGGTATTTCCCCGTTAATTATGAGTGATAATTTTCAATTCATATGAAAACCAGAAATGGTAACTAAAAACTCATTTTTGTGCTTCTCTCCTAATCTTCTATGGGATATTATCAGCCCAAAGCATTTATTAAACTTTTGTGTAGCAAACACAAAGTAAGGATCTATCCAAGACCCAAACTTTATTGCCAGTGAATCCAACATGTATTCTATCTCCCTATGGCATACTTACTTAATTAAACTAAAAATACCTAAAAAATAGAAGGGCCTTTACTCTGGAACACTGTTATTGTCATGAACATTGTCATACGCACGCACGGATGCAAACATACATACATACATACATACACACACACACACACACACATATATATACATATACAGTATATAACCATACACATACATGCATATACACGCAGCTACTTCATCATTAAAGCGCTTGTAACTTAATACAATCTTGATACAATCTTTTAGGCCCCCCTGTACCCTCCATTGCTGTTTTCCCTTCTTTTGGATTCTCCTTTTTTAAAATATGCTTAGTTTTAATTCTGATATCTTTTATATCTTCTAGTTCTTTATAATTTTTCTTATTTTATATTTTTGATATATTCATTTTCCTTTTTAAATGAATGTATCCTACCTTTCTTATGCTGGTTTGTGTCTGCAATAAAGATGTAATTTGAATATATTTTTATAGGTTTTCCTGAAGTATTGCCATGTATGAAGCAAAGGAAAGACAGAAGTTTATCAGTGATGCTCAGTACCTAAGAGAGATGCAGCACAAGATGGATTCAGAATATCAGGTTATAAATTATATTTCAATATCTTGCTTTTCTTACAAAGAACATGAACCAGAAGTAGTCCTCCCCAAATTAAACACTGTTGTCTGGGGATACTGGGGATATATTCTTCGAGAAATCTGGAGAGCTTCTGATTGGGAAAAATTGGCAGAGGGTGCTATGGATGTGTGGCCAGATCCAATTAGCTATTGTTTGAATGTAAGCCTCCACATATAACTCATTTAAAATAGATATATGGTTTATGTATTAGGCTTGCCTGAGAAAACAAGACTACATTAAAGACCAGTCTGATAAAAAAAGAGAACAAAGCAGACAAGAACTGAGACAGAGAAGTGTATCATCTATCTCTCCAGTACGCAGATATGAAAGGCCATGGATTTCAAGACTTCCTGTTAATAGACAGGCAAGTATTTGACAATATCTTTTTGGAAATTTTCTTTGTGAAATTTGCTAAAGTATAGACCATTCCATTTTCTAAGAGTATTGTTAGAGGGGCTTTCTTCTGTGTTCTGAAAAGAAGATTACTTGTTTAATAGAGAATTAAGTAAAGAAAACATAATAATATATCTCTCATATGTTGAACCTTTCATATAAGGAACAAATATTAAACACACATATTAATCTGTTGCCTTTCATAGTAAACAAAGTTAGGCAAGTTATAGAAAAGAAGTAAGAAATAATAAGGCAAAGAAATTATAGGATAAGGAAAGAAAAGGACAACCATTTGTCAGAAATAGTACAGGTCTCCTGCATGAATATGAGGATTGGACTAGATGACCTCCAAAGTCCCTTCCAATTCTATTACTGTTATTGTTATTGCAAAAGAAAATACAGTTAAATCCACAATTCACTATACCTCTCCATAATATTGCTTTCATCACATTTGTAAACTGCTTCATGCATAGCCTTTAACTCTTCAGTCATTTCCCCGAAATTCTTCATTATAAAGTGGCTAAAAGCAAACTTTTGTAAAAAGGTATATTTTGTTTTTTTCAACAAAAATTGATTCTTTATAACAGATGGCACACTATTTCCTACCTTTCTATCAGTATTTGTACGTAAATTTTTGTTGTGACTCAGCAGAAGTTTGCTGTGAGTTGAGTTGGGATGCAGGAATAACAATGCAGCTGGGGCTCGTTAGTGTCATCTTCTGGAGATAAAAGGACTGATGGTGCCACGCCCTGGTTGCAGAAGTCAACGTTCATTCATTTGTTCGTGGTTCGTTGTTCGTTTATGGAGAATTCAGTTCCGTTCCTGTTTGAGTTTGTGAGACACTTGGATAAGTGATTTTGCTTCCTGAAAACGTGCTGTAAGAGTTTTGTTTCTGCATTCTGCTGCGTAACCCTCGTTGCCAGAGACTTTATCTATGTTTATTTTGGGCTCGCAGCCAGTATGAGCCAGGACTGATAAAGTTATTTCCTTTTAAGTCTGTCTGACTGTCGTCTGTGAACGTGCGAAGAAGGGGGCTCAGAACAGATTGACTTCTGCCAAACAAGCCTCCATTTGATGAATTATGGAGCAATTAATTGCCAAAAATAGGCAAATGGCCCAACAGATAGCGGTATTGGCGGACCAAATTGCTCAGCTGCAGAGAGCTGCAACCCACCCACCCCAGCCAAGGAGGAAGTGCCCAGTAGCCATGCCAGATAAATATGATGGGAGTCAGGCCTTGTTTGCCATGTTTCTGGGACAATGCCAGCTGTTCCTGAGTTTGAGAGCGGAGGACTTTCCCACTGACCGGACGAAGGTGGGATTTATTATCAGTTTGCTCTCAGGCACAGCTGCCCGTTGGGCTACCCCCTTGTTAACTCAGCCGAGCCCTTTGTTGGATGACTTCCAGGGTTTTTGTCAGTACTTTAAACGGATGTTTGAAGATCCTATCAAGGTGGAAACATCAGCTAGAAGTCTGAAGTCACTGCAGCAGGGGAGTGGTTCATTGCAAGACTATGTTAGTGAATTCAGGCTGCGTAGCCAGGGTTCCACGTGGAATGAACCAGCTCTAATGGACACGTTCCAGGATGGATTGTCAGAGGCCTTGCACGATGAACTGGCGAGGGTGGACAAGCCACCGACGTTTGATGCGTTGGTCCACTTGTGCCTCCGGATAGACGCCTGGCTGCAGAGGCAAAGGCCTTGCCATGCATTCCAGGAGATCACCAGCATGCCAGTTCAGCAAGAGACTGCAGTGGACTGGGAGGAGTCCATGGAGTTGGGTGCTGTCAGACCTCGAGTGTCACGTACAGAGATGGACAGACGAGGTGCTGAGGGATTGTGCTTCTACTGTGGGGATCTTGGACACCTGGCAGGGAGTTGCCCCAAGAAGAACAGAAGGGTTGCTCGGACTGCAGCCGTCCCTCAGCAACACACTATCATCTCGGAGAACCCGCACGTTTGTGCGGCCGTGATACCCCGTTCACACAAGGTAGTGTGCATTCAGGGTGTGTGGAATCCCAGGGCGGATGCCCTGCCTAGTAAAGTGGAGAACTCTGACCCTGCGAACTCACTTCCACCTCGGACTGTTCTACCCGTTGCATCCTGCGCTGCCGTTTGTCATCCTGTGAGCATACAGTCTCTGATACGGGATGCGCAGCGGGGTGACGACTGGGTGGAGCAACGAAAGGCGAAAGTAGGGCCGGCGTCCCCATGGACTTTGGAAGGGGATCTTTTGAAGTATCGGGGCCGGCTCTATGTTGCCACATGGCACATCCGTAGATGGGTGCTCTCGCAGGTTCGTGGCGCTTCTGCATCGAGACATTGGTTTTTTTTTCGGACATTGCGCTTGACCTCCCGTCAATTTTGGTGGCCCCATCTGAGAAATGACGTGCGGAGGTGCGTGGAGTCATGTGCCCAGTGCCAATGGGCCAGGTCTGCAAGGAGGGCTTCGCCAAGATTCCAGCTTTTGTCAACCCCTGTCCCCGCAGCACTGGACTTTGTTTCTAGGTTCCCAGTGGGGTACCAGTGTCTTGGACTGTGTTCTGTGGAGGCCGTCACCAACCCTTCTGGGCCGCACCCCGATCGTCGGAACTGGAGGAAGGGCCCTGCGGAAGGGGAGTGTGTGGTGGCTCAGCAGGAGTCTGCCACCAGACTCCGACAGCGAGGGGTTAATTGAGTTGGCCTTGGAGGAGGTGGAGGACCCTGGACAGGGTGTTAAGGCTGGGCCGGAACTATTAGAGCCGTCGCCAGTACGGGGGCTAGTGGGTCGGTCTTGGAGAGGATGGAGGACCCTGGATGGGGTGTCGAAGCCGTGAAGGGCGGGAGGAGACGTGGTGGCCACCAGATACCTGGAGAGCATTGGAGCAAGGGGAAGGTTCCTGCAGGTATTTGGGAATCACGAAAGAGGCACCACAGGAAATGAGTGCGGGCCATATTATAGACAACCCATTCTGACTGCACCCAGACCGTCGGACCCGGGGAAAGGGCCCTGCGGTGGGGGATAGTATTGTGACTCAGCAGAAGTTTGCTGTGAGTTGAGTCGAGATGCAGGAATAACAATGCAGCTGGGGCTCGTTAGTGTCGTCTTCTGGAAATAAAAGGACTGATGGTGCCATGCCCTGGTTGCAGAAGTCAAATGTTCATTCATTTGTTCGTGGTTCGTTGTTCTTTTATGGAGAATTCAGTTCCGTTCCTGTCTGAGTTTGTGAGACACTTGGATAAGTGATTTTGCTTCCTGAAAACCTTGTGCTGTAAGAGTTTTGTTTCTGCATTCTGCTGCGTAACTCTTGTTGCCAGAGACTTTATCTATGTTTATTTTGGGCTCTCAGCCAGCGTGAGCCGAGACTGATAAAGACTTTCTTTTGGCCAGCTTTGTGTGACTTTAGTTTTGGAATAGGCTAAGTGGGGGCCAGAACACATTTTTATCTCCATTTCCTCATGTTATACAAGTTCATTTATTTGGTCTAATTTTTCATCATATGTATAACTTGCAATTATATATTCAATTTTCCAATGAAAAACAACTGCCTCATAGATTAAACTTCTTATTGTATCATGCATTCTTTGTCTTGTATGTTTTAATTTTCAAATTTCTAGTTAACTCAGAGTCTGACATACGCTCCATATCAGAATACTGAATCTTCTGCTTACAGCAATACACAAGCATTCACATTCCCAGGAAACGTATCTTTAACTTAATCACCACAAGCATTCATATACATTTATCTATAAATATATTTAACACTCCCTGCTTGGCATTGTGAACCATTTGTTAAGCATTTCACTTATTTTCATGCATAGTTTACTTTCATCTTTTTTATCATATTCAGCCATCAACTTCAATTTCATATTTGCACAATACTGAAAAGTTGCATCTCCTGACTTCAGCTCTGTTCACTTCTTACAAGAAGAGAAATAAGAGCAATTTCTTTCTAGATGAGAGTTTAGACCAAGTTTATTTATTTTGATTTTTTTAAAATTTGAATTTGTTAGCCACCCAGATCCAATGGATCTAGGAGATATGAAAGGTTTTTATTAGTTTCTTTCATTCTAGTATACTATGGTAGGAGAACTTGTTTTGCTCATTCTGATCCTTACTGTCTTGTTCTGATGGGAAGATTAAATAATATGGAAGTGCATATGTCTTCCAAGCTACTTCCAAGTGGCCCTGTTTGAGAGAGTAGGAATTGAAGGATATGAGCACCAAGGCAGGTTCAGGACAGTCTTATGGAATAAATTTCCTAGAACAGGGAATTTGAATAGTAATATTTATAAAAGTATTTTTTTTTAAAAAAACTGTAGTTTTTGTTGCAACATACTTGGATATCTTTTGAATTTGAGTAGAGGCTTCCCACCTTTTCAAACTTATTTAAAATTTTGAATGTATGTATGTATGTATGTATGTATGTATGTATGTATAATATATCACAAACATTCTTACAATGTTGCTAGAATGGAAGATATGGTTAGTTATAATACTTAATAGAAGACAAATATTACTAGACTGCTCAACATCTTAAAAGCATCTGTCTATCATTTTAGCATACCTTTATTTTTGGACATGTGGACACACTTCTAAATAAATACTGGTAATAGGTTGCAGCTACCACTTTATTTATTTTCTAAGAATCCTTTTGATATCTACATGGGTTCTAAATGGAAATTAAATTAATGCTGTATCATTGTAACATGCTACATTCCAATTTAATATTTTTGCTTCAGAGAGTCTTTTAAAAAATAGTAGGATTTAATCTCATGAATCTTAGTGGTAATATTAGTAGATGGTGTACGTGGATGCCACATTGGAGACAGAGGCGCTTGTGCTGCAGCAGATGTACCAACTTACAGTAGTTTCATAAACAAAGGTGAAAAATAATTTTGAGCCAAACTATTTCTAATGCTATTAATATTTGTTACAGAGGCAGAGGCAGGAAATTTCTTCATTTGAGGAAAAGGAGTTTAATTTTTCCAGCCATAATTGAAAGACTTACATTTGCCTCAATAAAAATTAAACAGAAAAAGAAATTCCTCTAAAGAGAAAGTAATTCTCCTAATACTGGTATATGGGCTGTTAAAATTAATTTTATTGTTAATAGTTAAGAATTTCTTTTCAAATTACCAGACCCCGTCTGCTGAAATTTCTGGAAGTGATCCAAAATCCAATGTAAAATCTCAT
The DNA here is from genome assembly GCF_051295495.1 of Thamnophis sirtalis. Lineage (NCBI taxonomy): Eukaryota > Metazoa > Chordata > Lepidosauria > Squamata > Natricidae > Thamnophis > Thamnophis sirtalis. The sequence goes on along the minus strand of NW_028261384.1, from coordinate 86,930,778 downwards.
GGGAATAAATCAGAAGCTAAATTTCCTGCCATTGGCAAAACATCTGTTAAACAGAAGCAAAAATCAAGCTTAAACATGAAAAAAAATGAAAGAAGTGGGTCTGGCCCCAAAAAAGATTTGCAAGGTATGTATGGAAAAAATATTCTGGAAAATAAATTGTAATGCACATGATTGGAACTAAAGAGATTTTAAAATTAAGGAATTGTGGAAAAGATTGTTTGCAAAGAATACAATAGTTTTAATAGACTATTGGCAATAAGATAATAAGCAATAAGTATAAAAACAAGCAAAACAGGAAATTATAATAAGGAGTTATATAAGTGCATAAAAGAGTCTTCTGATAAAAAGCAATCATATAGTCTATTAGCCTGGAGAAAACAGTCATGTATAAAATCCATTAAAACAGTAGCCTTCAACCTTTTAGGCATCAGGGACTGGTTCCATGAAGAGAGTTTTTTCCGTGGACCGGCAGGGACATGGTATTGTGTGCTGCCTAAATCCCACAGATGGGGCTTTGCTTGTTTGCACAGTCAGTGCTGATCCACAGACTGGGGGTTGGGCACCCCTGCCTTAAAAAAGTCTTGTTGAACTGTGATAAATATATAAAATGCTGCCCTCCTTACTGTATGGTATGCAATCGCTTTCAGAATGAAGAACTGAAAAAAAAAATTCAGATCAAAAAGTTTTACATGCATAACCTGAATATAAGAATTCCCCATGCATTTAATAATTTTGTCACTGTAACAAGTTTAACCTGATGATAATATTGGAGAGGGGTTTTTTGAGTCAAAGGGATCTCTGATTATTCAGCCTTGATTTGATTGATTTGATTTGATTTGATTTCATTTATATGCCGCCCTTTTCCCCAAAGGGGACTCAGGGCGGCTCACAATTCAAATCAGGGAAGGGGGGTACAGACAAGAAATAAAAAGACGAAACATAACAATACATAATTTAAAAACACACAACAGTCATACCATTCGAGACGGGGGGCAACAGCTCTTTAGCCCCAGGCCTGTCGGAACAGCCAGGTTTTAAGGGCTTTGCGGAAGGCCTGGAGGGTGGTGAGGGTTCGAATCTCCATGGGGAGCTCGTTCCAGAGGGTCAGAGCATCCACAGAGAAGGCTCTCTTCCGGATAGTCGCCAGTCGGCATTGGCCGGCGGATGGAATTCAGAGGAGGCCTAATCTGTGGGATCTAATCGGTCTATTGGAGGTAATTGGTAATATTCTCAAACTAAATGTAAATGTAATTAATATGATTTCTCTGCATGTATGCATTTGATATTTTTATACTTACATCACATTCAGTACAATTTGGTAACAACAATGAGAATTTTATCACAACTGCACCTAATACTTTAGAAACAAATGGCTCTGGAGCCAAGTCTTTGACATCATCCTTCACCAAAGGCTTCTGACCAAATTCATCTGCCACAGGATAATATGTCAGGTGCTTTCTTAATTTATCAACTACTTACAAAACATAAACCATAAATCGGGGGGGGGGGCACAATGAGAACTTTAATGGTTCCTCTCCTCTCCTTCTTGTCTCTCTATATTTTACACACTACCTGTAGTTGCTGGAAAGCAATGCCAGTTTGAGGTATGTAGACAGTTCACCTCTTTCAAAGTCCACTTATTCTTTGGAGGCCAGAACATTTTGTGCATTAGCCACACACTAAACAATTTCATGTGAAAAGCTTACTATGGAGTCCAATGGGCTTTATTGCAACATTTTTCCAGTATGTGGGTTAGGTAAGATCTACACTAAATAAAAATCATCAGCCAAAATTCATTTAAGAGTCGAAAGGCATTTACTGCTTTAGTCAGAATCTAAAATAAAAAATAAAACATACACCAAAAAAGAAAAAAATATTGGAATCATGTACAAAATAGTGATAGCCATAATGGAGAACCTGTGGCATGTGTGGTGGAAGAGGCACACAGAGCCATCTCTCAGAGCATGCCAGCCATCACCCATTGGTCTTCTGGGTTCCAGCGTGCACATGCACACCAGCTAGCTGGTCTTTGCACATGTATGCATCAGAAACCTGAAGACCAAGTTACAGGTTCATGCGCACACTGGAAACCGGAAGCTCAGCTTCACAGAGCATTCATGCGGGAAACTGCTCTTCTGATTTCCAGCACTCTTGCACATGTGCGTACATACTCACATTTCAGCACACGGTGCCAAAAAGGTTCAGGACTGCTATATAACAATACTGTGCACAAATTCTAAGCCTTTAAATTTCACCTTAATCCCATACCAATATGCATTTCATTTTATCCAAGTATGCACAACAACAGCTGTCATGTTCTTCTGTGTGTGCTTTTTTCCTTCTGTGTTTATGTATGGTTGTGTCTTTTTGCCTTAGTGAGCATTAATTGACAAATGTCATTTGCCAGATCTACAGGAGAAAATAGGGTGGAAATGTCCTCTCCCTGGATGGCTTCCAAAACCATTTCAGAGGCCTTGTTTTCTCTAGGGGTTCTTACCTAATTATAAAAAATAAAGTTCTTTGTTGAAAACAAGCACAACCACAGGCAACACTGATTCCAGCAAAAGGTGCTAACTAGTTGTGGCTAATGCAAAATGCCTTTTTAATATAGTTTCCTGACAGTGACAGTAAAATAAGATTATCTAGAAGTGAAATACAACTATGCACATCTGTGCATATGCATACACAAACATACACACATTACATATGTAACTATAAGCGTTAAATAATAAATTAAAAATTAAAACTAACACAGTTCATAAATCACAGGGAATATGGAAGCACAAAATTGAACAGTCTAGGAGGATATATATGGATCCTTTGTGAGACAAAAGAAGCAACAAATAGAAGCCCTGTTTTTTACTAGAAAATTTCTTCAGCATAGGATAGAAGATGAAACTTATCCAGGATTCCCTATAGAGAAAATATAAAGAAGCATAAAACTTTGGCATTGGCATAGTATTTTTGTACTATTCTAGCAAAGTGGCAGAGGGCAATATATCCAACATGCTCAAAGATCTGACGAAATTTCAGAAATGTGATGGAGTGGAAGCTGACATACTCTTTTGAAAAAAATCCCAAGAGCTGTAATGCTTTGAACCAGACTTAGGCTGATTTAAACATCAAAGTCACAGATAAGTAGAAGGTCTCTGGAGAGAATCCTAGGGAGTAGACTTTGTTAATAGATGTTTAGTTAGGCTGATTTAAAGTTGTCTGGTTTTTACACTGGATCCAAACCCATTGGAAGAAATATTAACTTTAGCTGTAAGTTAAAGAAACATACCAACCTCTGGAATCCACAGAGAGCCAGCTTATCTCTAAATATAAAAAAGTATTTTTAATATATTTCATAACTGCAAGAATAAATCTAATAAAATTAAACAAGAACTTCAAGGGTTTTACCATTGTAAAGGACACTTGGGCATGATAAAAAAAGCTAAGGAAAGGCCTTGGTGATAAAAATTGGCTGTAGGGATGAAGTACGTTAGGGAGAATCTCAGAATAGCTATTATGGATGGTTGCACACTCATCCAGATTTGTAGAATGGATGTGGCATCTTTTGAGTCCACCTAAGATAGGCAGATGTTGTTATTAATTGGTATTAAAGGTAGTAATAATGGCTGTCATCATCCAGTTAGAAGCAAAATACAGCTTTGGGGAGAGGAGTCAGCTGGAGTTGTGGGCTGTCAGGACTCAGGAGAGACCCCAGAATCAACATACCCAGCTCCAGTTGATGAGTGCTACATGCAAAGGCCAGCTGGACAGTGGGTAACCGCATGGGGCAGGTGAGGCTGGAACAGGAGCTGATACTGAAGTTCTGCCTGAGCCCCAGAGACTGACACACCTGGAAGAGAGGAAAAGATGAGGCAAGGAGAGAGGAAAGAATATAAAAGGAGGGAGATTAGTGGGAAAAGGAGAGGAGAGAGAAGGAGAGAAGACGATAGGGAGGAAAGGCTTCTGTGGCCAAACCTGAGGGAGATAAGGGAATAGAATAGGAGAGGATTCTGCGGGGCAAGTGTGAGGGAGAGAAGAGTTTGAGTGAAAGGGAGGCAAGCAGAAGAATCAACAAAGGAGCAGAGGATTTGGAAGGAGAACCCAGCTGGCAGCTCAAGAGAAAGAGAGAGAGGCAAGAGAGAAAGTGGAAGACCAGCTACCTGAATACCATTGCATCATGTGACCAGCATGCTGGGAGAGACTCAATACCAGCCCATCACATGACCTGCAGTCCCCTTATACTCCAGAAGATCCATACTCACAGCACTGTACTGAGACTTAGACATAATGCACTTCTGAACTAATATAATGCATAGTCTTACATAGAAATAGCTATTTTGCTTCATTCTGCTCTTCATTCTGAGAGCAATTTTACATGGAATAATTATTTATAATTAATTCCAGATTTTTAAAAAATTTATCTGGACCCTTAGTCTGCTTGTGGATCTCTAAAATCAAAATTTTAATTACTGTTTATTTTTTTGCTACTTATTTCCTACCCCAGTTTTTAAAGCTCTGAACTGTAGTTAAAACTTATTTTACAAAGGTTTGAAGGAAATTCACCTAGTGCAATAGAACTTGTTGATCCAAAGAATAATAATAAAATTGAAAAACAGTTAATAAGCCATGTCTGAAAGTGATTAGAAAAGGATATATGCAAATATAATGTCCTTTCAAATGCACTGACTATAGCAAGAAGGGTATTCTTACAACTGAAAGACAGGTTGAAAAGATATAAGGGGCAACTTTTATTGGTAGTAAGGTGTAATTTAATGGATTGAGAAAAAACAATTTATAAAGATAGTAAATTATATGGGCAAAAGGTGAGGGAAAGCCATACCGTTTTAGGACACACATCAAAAATTCAATCCACATTGCAGTTTCTAAACCAGAAACATTATCTGCATTTGATTCTCCAATCTTGCGTAAGCCAGTGTTAGTGTAAAAGGTGCTTCTTCTTTGTGTGTATGTGTTATATCTTATAAATTTATCTTCCTCTTTTTATGGCAAAAAGTTCAACGAGCAAGGATTTTTATCTTTTTGCCATTTCCTTCTATAACTATGCACTGTAAAGTCAGTCAGTTCATTTAACTCCTCCCCACCATTACTGGTATAATTTAATTTTTAAATATAAGTAATATTACAATATTAATATTACAATTATTAATACTACAATATTTATTATAATTTATTAATCATTAATTATTAATAATACTGGTATTTCACACAATAGAGACAAAGTGCTCCAAACTCGATTGCATAAAATACAACTGCAGCAATAGAGTAGTCAATGCCTGGAATGCTCTCCTGACTCTGTGGTTTCATCTCCAAACCCCCAAAACTTTAACCTTAGACTGTCTACTGTCAACCTCACTCCATTCCTAAGAGGCCTGTAAGGAAGCCTGTAAGGGGCACTAAGGTGCCTACCGTCCCTGTTCTAATGTTCCCTTTTATTTGTATCCATTTCATGTATTCAAAATCATGTTTATACTTATATATGTTATCTAATACATGCTTACTTGGTATATAGATTCATTAAACATCTGTAATGTTCAGTCCCAACAAGGTAAGTGTTGAAAGAGGCCTACATTTATAACAGTGTGATGTCATGTAACATGTATTTTCAATTATACTTCTAGCCTTCTTTTTAGCTTGTAACAGAGCTTTGGCTTAGCACAATAACAAAGAAAAAAAACCCGTTGCCTTGGATAATTATGTAAGATAAAATATATTTAAGACCTGAGGAGGCAAATCTCAATCAAATCTTTACTGTATATTTTATATTATTCCAAATAGGCATATGAATCATGCTTCAAATAAAATATATGAGAAAATTAGGTTGGTAAATGTTTTTCTTTGGAATCTACCGGGAAAAAACATACACCAACTGCTACTTAAACGCACAATCCCATCACCACCCTGCACAGATCAACTCTGTAGCCAAGACCAAATGCCTAGCCGACAAAGACCACCTAAAAACTGAATTGCACACTCTCACAAATGTATTAATCTCCAATGGATTCCAAAGAAAAACAATTACCAACCTAATCCAAAGGGAGACTCCCCTCAAGAACCGTGACACATAACAGGACAACAGCATCGCCCTCCTCCCTTACATCAAAGGCACCACAGATAAAATCAGCAAAATTCTCCACAAGCACAATATCAAGACAGCCTTCAGCATTGACCAAAAAATAGCCAACATCTTAAGAAATCCCAAAGACAATATCCAGCTAGAAAACCAAGAAGTCTACAAAATACCATGCAAAATCTGCCCTGCCACACACATTGGACAAACTAATAGGAGAATAAATGCACACATCACAGAACACAAGAACGCAGTCAGAAAAAAAGAAAAAAACTTCCTCCCTTTTCCAGCACCTTAAAGCAACAGGACATGAAATTGATTTCGAAGGAACCAAATTAATCTCCAAAACAGAACACTTTAACAAGAGAATAATTATGGAAGCCATCAAAATAGAGAAACACTCCCACAACATGAATAAACGTGACAATACCTCCTGCCTACCAGATATCTGGAAACCAGCCCTAGTCAACAAACAAACTCAACCCACCACCTAGGGCATTACAACACAAAAGAACAATGAACACATAGCCAGCATCTCAACCACACAGGATGTTACGAAAAAGCCGACCAATCTACAAACATCAACTCCATCTACCAACAACACGAAACAACAATAGACACGCAGCCAGCACCAATCTACCAATCAGGATGCAACTACACAGCCAATCAACCCACTTACAGCAACAAAGCCAGCACTCCACACACACACACCAAGATTTATAGAGAGATGGCAGCTCCGACCACGCTTTACTCGCACAAGCACGAAGCCGAAAACACCAGCCTGAAGATGGCGAATGGGACCTCGCCAAAACGTTGCCAAGACAATATCAATCTTACACGGGAAAAGACCTGTGTGTGTGTGTATGTGTGTTTTGAACAAATCCAGAAAATTGTTTATTTGATGATTTTTATTAAGTTTTGTTACTAGAAGCATAACAGATGTAATATTTGCTTAATATAATAATAATAATAACAACAACAACAGCAACAATCCACTGAAGCTTGATGTAGTTGTGTGGATTATGTGCTCTGAGGAAGATGAGAACTATGCCAGAGAGTCAACCATACAGGACAGGTCTTATCAGAGGAGTCGGATAATGTCTCTCCCATAAAAAATATGGTGAAACATAAATTTCAGAAAGCCATACTGACCCAAGTCACCCAAGTTAACAAGGTCCACATTAGATGTTGGAGCTTCTGGATATCTGGTGAAAAATGGGCTACAGGAATCAGGACTGTTGGCTGAGCAACCAGGGTCAGCAGCTGCAAACTGCTGGGAGAAAGGGTATTTACCCATTGCAAATATACCGTGATTGAAAACAAAGAAATAAGGATTTGTTATTACAGATCAAGTCCAACAAGAAGAGGATATTTGAAACGAATGCACCAGTTCTAAAAAGAACAACATACAAACTTAGAAAAAAATAGAACAGAGGCTACCAAATCAATGTTGATTTATAATACGAAATAAATTACTCACAGAAGAGAGTTGGAAGAACTGAAAAAGTTTACCCAGAGCAAAAAAATCAAAGCCTTGCCAGAAGAAACTATAGAGGCAAACCAGGAGGAATTGACAGCAGAGAAATCCAGAGAAATGAGATGTACAATTGTTTTCATTTGGAAACCAAGCACCCTCTCTTCTGCCTCAGGAAGAACAAAGGCCTCTAACTAATGAAGTAAAAGAATTGAAACAAGGTATAACTGAATATCTAGAACAATATAAAAAGATCAGAATAAGGCTGCCTGCATTGAAGCTTGTTCCAAAAAATAGCACAAGCATTAAAAGATGCAAATTCTGCAATATCAAATATAAGCACCAACTCACTGCAAGAAACAAACCAACTAAAGTACAGCACACCTGCAGTTACAACTGAATATCTGGGAGGCAAAATCAACAAAGAAGAAAAAAACAAAGTGCACCACAAAAATGAAAGATTAGACTGGAAAATAAGATCAGCAAGTTGAGATCAGACACAAGCAAGCTAGAATAGATGAAACAAAAGAAGCTGAAGAATAAGAAAACCAAAAAGTACCTAATTAACATATACCATTTAGAAACAAGGAAGATCAAGGAAACCCTGAAAATAATAAAGAAGCAAATAACAACTATAGCCTAGAATATCAGCAGATATGAAACTCAAATTGCAAATTAAAGACAGAGCCTCCAATTTCAGTCCAATCAGAAACATTTCTACCAATCCATCAGTGGAGAAATTGCAATGAATCAGTCAGTACCTGACAAGGAAGAAACTGTGCAGTTCTGAATTACAGATAGGTGATAACCCAAAGAAATAAAAAAGATGCAGGAATTGAAATGAAAGAACTAATAATAACAGCAGAAAAAAGAGCAAGAAAGAACCAGAGTTGGTCAGCACCAGGTGAAGATGACCTGCATGGTTTTTGATTGAAACATCTAACTAGTCTATATCCAGGTGTTGCCAAACAGATTAACAACATACTACAAGGAGGTGAAATTGAAGAATGGCTAACATCTGGGAAAAGCTACCTGATAATGAAATATCTAGAAAAAGGGGCAGTACCAGGTCAACTACTTGCTTACCAACAACTTATAAATCGCTAACTGACGTGATAGCTGATGCAATCCAACAACATCTAGTTGAAAACAATCTCTTTCCACCTGTACAGAAAGGAAACTGCTCCAATAGCAGAGGAACAAAAGATCAACTCCTAATAGACAAAATGGTTTTGGAGAACTGCAAGAGAAGGAAGACCAACTGAATGTGGCACAGATTGACTACAAAAAGCAGTACACTTCCGGTTGATGTTGCAGCAAGAATGGCTGGAAAATAGCGGAGCTCTGCTGGGCCCCATGAAATACAGCCAGCAATTGCTTGCTGCGATACCCCCCCAGGGTTAAACTGCCCAGGAAGGGTGGTGAAGAAAGGAGAGGTACTTCATCAATCACGAGAGAACCACAATTTCCTTGTTGAGCCGAAGAAAGCTCCCCTGAATGGGAGCAAGGACGACGGCCATTTTTGGTCAGTCACTTGATGGAACAATCGGTCATAATCGGGACACTAAGATCTTGTGCTGGAGCGGTGTATGTATGTGTAAAATTCAAAGGAAAATGATGAAAATGAATAACATCTGGAAAGCTACCTGACCTAGACTTTATCAGTAGACTATTTGGATGCTAGGAAATATTTCCTGAGCTTTTGAACATTTTTAAGGCAAATTAAACATTAAAACTTCATTGGAACTGTACACCGAAAAGATGATTTGAAAGATTTTAAGAACCTTGGTTGGCTAAGTTGGATTTGGGTTATCAACATCACTGGGGGAGGGGGAGGGAGAGAGAAAAAGAAGAAAAGATAAATAAGACAATTGGGAAGGTGTAAATTGGAAATTATAAAGACTGAAAAGCACAAATTTATAGCATCTAAGGATTAGAAATTTAAGCGACTAGGAGGAATAACTTGGGAATTGATCAAATCTTATTAACAATTGATTTTTTCTGGCGTTTTCAGATATTGGGATATTAGAGGTATATTAGCGTGTTTGAAAATGACCAGCAGGGGACAATAAAGTTTTATGAAGAAATTATAGAAATAGCGACAAAGAAGTTGATGGGAATATTTAAAGATAAAGATATAGAAGTAGTAGGCTCTCAACAAATTGTGGGAAAAGATGAATATAACACACAGAAGACATGAGAAATTAGAAGGAGTGATGGAGGGGACAAAGCAAAATAAATTTTAAAAAGCAGATAAAAATAATGGAAAGATAGCAATATTAAATACTAAAAGTTAAATAAACAATCTCTTAAGAGCTTAAAATAGAGGGGGGAAAGGAAGATCTTTAAAAAATAATGAAAGGGTTATGGATGGATATTTAAAAGATGCAGCAGAAGGAATAAAGGGTAAGGCAGAGGGAACAATCAATCTATAAAAACGCTAGAAAGACATAAGATTCCAAGAGAGAAACATAAAAGAATCACCAAAAAACCAATAAATGATGAAATTCTAAAAAGGCTGAGAGATGCTGTATAGACATATAATATTTTGCAATATAGTAGTAATATTGAAAACCAAGAGAAATAAGTAGAAAGTTAAAACTGGGAAAATAGTAACACATATATAGATATATAATAGAATTTATTATAAACAAATAAATATATTAAGTTTAGGAGGTTAGAAGACTAAGACTAGGTATAACTAAATATATTATTATGATTAACATGTAAAACATATATTGAAAAATATAGTTTTCAAGGACTATAAATTCAGGAGACAGATATTTTTGGAGAAAATGATAAAAACTCAAAGAAAATAGTATAGTTTAAGGATAATGAGGTTAGAAGCCAATAAATGGGAAAAATAAAGAAATAAATATAAATTTGGAAAATAATATAATATAGATTGATACATAGAAGAATATATTGAGGTTGGAAGATAAAAATTCTGTATATGTAATTATTATTACTGTAAGCATTGGGTGAAAAATATGTTAATCCAATCATTACACTGTCCACAAAAAACATTGGTTGTTAAAGAAAAACTGCAAATAAATATATACCCAAAAAAAGATTGACTACAAAAAGGCATTCAATTCTCTGCCATGTGACTGGATAATAAAGTGCCTAGAAATAACAGGAATCAATACAAACATTAAATCTTTATGCAAAGATCCATGGCACAATGGAAGGCACAGTTGCAGGACAATGGTGAAAGACTAGGAGAGGTTAATATCAAGAGAAGAATATTTCAAGGAGATTTACTATCACCACTACTATTTGTCATTGCACTATTTCCTCTGTCAACAATATTTAATAACTCAGCCATGGCTATTAAACATCAAAAACATCTGCCAGACTATCCCACCTCCCTTACATAGATGATTTGAAGCTGTATGGAGAAACAACATCTGAAATAGAATCACTGCTCAACACTGTCCTTATATATAGCCAAGATATTGAAATAGAGTTTGAATTGGACAAATGTTCCACACTCACTATCAAATAAGGAAAAATAGTGAAAATTGAAGGGCAAGATGCCCCCTGAAAATAACATTAAGAGTCTAGATGAAGATGATTACTACAAATACCTGAGTTTCCTTCAAGCTGACAACATCAAGCATACTGAAGTCAAGATAAAAGGATTAGAGGTGAATACATAAAGAGAGTGAAGGATCTTAACATCCAAACTCAATGGAGGAAATACCATCAAGGCAATCAACACCTGGGAAATTCCAGTCACTAGATGCACAGCTGAAATAGAGGATTGGACTCAAGCAGAACTAAAAGCAATTGATAGGAAAACAGGAAAAAATAATGACAATGAACCACGTCTTTCATGTCCTCAGAGTGACATTAACAGACATTAACTCTACCTACCAAGGCAAATAGGTGAGCGTGGAATGTTGGAAGTACATTAGCAGAAAAAAGAGGGCTTTAGAAGAATATCTGAAGGATAATGAACAAGATGCATTGAAGTTAGTATACCCGGAAGGCTTACTGACTACTGGAAAGATCAAACTGGCCTACAAGAAAGACCAAATGAAGAACAGAATGGAGGCATGGGAAGACAAAGTCCTACAAGGCCACTTGTAAAAAAAAATAGCAGGGATAAATATAATAATGACACCTGGAAATGGCTAACAGCAGGAAAGTTAAAGAAAGAGATCAAGGGACTAATTCTGGCTGCACAATACCAAGCCTTAAGAACAAAGGTATACAAAGTCTAAATTGAGAAGATATCAACAGATAGTAAGTGCTGTCTGTGCAATGAAGCTGAAGAAACAGTTGGCCACTTTGTAAGCTGCTGCAAGAAGATTGCCCAGACTGGCTACAAACAACAGCATGACAAAAGAGCAACAATGGTGCATTGGAAAATCTGCAAGAAATATCATTTGACTTCAAGAAAGAACTGGTGGTACCGTAAAATAAAGAAATTCATATAAAAGAAGTTAAATTGCTCTGGGATTTTAGAATTCAAATAGGCAGGCACCCATCACATAACACCCCAGACCAGTGGTTTCAGGCGGTATGCCCTGGTATGGGTATACCGGATCCTGCCCAGGCATCGGATACCGTTCCGTCCTGGTGCTCTGGAGGGCCCACCTGCCCCCTGCGCTCCTTACTGGTGCTTTATGCTGCTGGCGCTTCCATGCATTCACATGGCTCGTATGACGCCTGCACAACACTCCACGGAGCAGCTGGAGCATCGCAGAGGCTTGCAGAAACATCATTTGATGTTGACCACATGCGTGCACACACGCTGCACGCATGCAGGTGGGTAACTCCAGGGCTGTTCCAACCGTACCAGTTGGAACGGAATCCGGAACCCACCATTGCCCCAGACTTAACAATTGTCAATAAGAAAGACAAAAACGTCTGGCAGTGCCTGGAGACAGCAGAATAGAAGAGAAAAAACTGGAGAAGATAACAAAATACAAAAACATACAAATAGAAATAGAATGACTGTATCAAAGGTGAGCAAGGATAGTACCAATAGATATAGGCACTTTGGGTGCAATCCCAAAACAACTGGAGCGCCACTTGAACACAATTGGCATTGAAAAATTCACCATCAGTCAATTGCAAAAGACAGCTTTACTAGAAACAGCTTCCATCTTGCAACAATATATGTAACACCATCAAATATTAGGTCCTTGGTAAGGACTCGATAGGTAGACAAAAATACAAAACCCAGTCTAACATCTGGATTACTGTGCAAACAACCACAACAGTAATAAATATAAATATAAAATCAGAGCTGATGGAAAAACAATAAGTTTCATTCTGCAGGGACTATTCAGAAATACCTCAATCTCAGAAGGACAATAAAATTAGGTGAAATAAGCCATTCAGAAGATGCTGAACAGCCAAAAACTAGAAAAATGTATCTCTCAGAGGCCCTAGTCGACATGACAAAATAGAAGGCTGTTCTGAAAAACTTTATAGCACAGTAATCAATTTTGACTCTAAGGTGACAGGAATTTTGTAAAGCACAGTCAACAGCAATAGCAACAGCAACAGCATTTAGACAAATATCAGTTTACAATATAAGCATTATTTGCATATTATCCTCAACAATCTGGGTCTTCATTTTACTGACCTTGAAAGGATGGAAGGCTTGGTCAACCTTGAGCCTTGTGAGGATCAAACTATAGGCTGTGGGCAATTTGCCTACAATATTGCAGTTTAACCACTGCACCATCAGGGCTTCTTAAATCCCTAACTACTCCCATTTTAGGAAGAAGCTGTGGATTCTTCAGGGAGATGTCATTGGAAGCAACATTTGTAAGAAGATGTGGGTCAAGTTGACAAGGAGAGGAATTTCTTCAACTTTTTTTTAAGATTAAGAAGAAAATAGAAACCTTTAAGAATTTCTGGGGAAAAGTACAGAGGAAGCAAGCAGAAGTCTGTTGTTTTAGTGATAACTGATAAGCAAAGAATTCTACCCAGAAAATTATGGGAGATTGTTATTTTCTTTCACATGTTTGTATTTAATATTTTGCCTCTTGAATTTGTTTTCTCTGCACTAGATTAGTAAAGTTGTATTTTTATGCACATTGAATTTTCTTTGCAGTAGAGTTTGGATTCTGCCAGAATGGTCTGCCACCTTAATGTTTTCCTATGCTGTTTTTCTCTTTGAGATTTTTTTGTGATTTTAACAACTCTCTATTTTATTTCTAATGTAGTCGACTCTTGCAAGTTACAATTTAATATTAAAAACACTTTTTCTAGTTTTTCCATTTTTCATAATTTAATTTTATTGATTTTATTTTATGGATTGGTCTATCTCCCAAAAAGTGGTGAGGGCAGAAGGAGCTAGCGATATGCCTCAGTGTTTCAAGACCAGAAGGTGGTGCTATACAATTTATTTCATTTTTTAAAATTTTAATATGCCAGAAAAGTTACATTAGTTATTGATTTAAGGAACAAATGTCAGCTGTGATTTTTCTCTGGAAGATAGCAGAAATTTATCAAGCTAGTACATCAAAGTAGAAAGTAGAGCTATGTTGAGGAAACTCAGAAGGCTTCTGGGAGGAGAGATTTGAAATCCCCAACCTTTCACTCTATAGCTAAGCTGCTACAGGAATCTAGTAGGTTCAGAAGAATGTCTCTGTAGAACTGAATCCATGGGGATTTATTTTGGAGAGTGTATTTCTTCTAATATTAATTACATTCAGAGGTATTTCATATAGAATAAATTGTGATTATCTAGTCTTGATTAAACTAAACTAAACCTTGTGGTTGAATACTTTATCTGCACATCTGCTAACAAGAAAGCCAGAGATTTAAAATCAGCATTTTTTAAAGTTGAATGTAACTCCATCTAAGGCAAGATGACTCTTTGATTACCAGTATTTTTTAAAAAAAATAAGAAAATAACTCCGTGTTTGAATTTGAAATCATCCAAGAGTATACAAAGTATTACTAAAAATTTGGGATTCCTGATGCAACTAATTCTTCACTCAAAAGATCTTTTAATTGAACGTACTGTGATTCATCTGTTTGCACAATCCAAATTCTTCTTACAAATGTAAATGTCATAAAACGCTGATTAATAACAAGATGATCTAAATAATTTTTCTCTATGAACTCCAAATATTTCTCAGGGGAAAAAGATCAAACTCATTCTTCTTTCCCGATGTTTTCCAAATGCATCTTTCATTCTTTCTTATTAGAATCTCTTTAGCCTTCTACATTTATTATTCCAATACAGGAGATTATATGTTTCTAAATTACTTTGATTTAAGATTGTCCCTATCTTAATCTTTCTAAAACAAGTGAATTAATAAACCAATGTTTTAATAGGTTTCCCAAAGCCAATTTTATCAAGAAGACAACAAATGAGCCAGAGAAATGTGCTGGAAAATCCAGACTCTGAAACTTTTAGAAAAGCAGAAGGAAAAGGAAGGAAAACGCCACTACTCCAGGGAATAGCAAAGTTTGCTAGAGGATCTGGTAAATTCTTTTGCAAGTTGTGCTAATTTTATCCTTTTTATATATGTATGGAATTTTTCTTTAGATAGATTTCTTGCTTATTTTAGCAGACAGAGAATGCATAGAATATTGTCAGGTTAATTGTAGCTAAAGGACAAAACATGAGCAAAGTTGATTAAAGTTAAAAGTTACTTTAAGCTTCTAAATAAGGCAGGTCCATGTATTAAAGTCCCAGTATGCAAGGACATAAAAATAAAGATAAAAGCAGTAGTGTGTAATTATGTATCATAATCTATGATTTTTCACATTTCTCTGGCATTTCCTGTAGCACTAATATAGCAGACTGTGTTGCTTTGGTGATTTGAGACAGAACTGTGGTAGTTATTTCTTTTTTTTGGTCAGTAACCAATGTATCATTTGGCAGAATTACAAATATATAATTTTACATGCAATCCTCAATTGCTGTCATATTTAGAAAAATATAAATACTTCATCAAATAATATGACCATTTTTCCTATACATTAAAATTAATTAAATGCAAAAAGTTTTCTTAATATAGAAAACTAACCAGTTTTTAAATGGACTATCTCAGAGATGGGGTGAAACTCTTCTTTCTCACTTGACTGAACCCACCCACCCCCACCCCCAATTAAACAGTTTATCTCAGACATGAAAAAAGTTTAGATGGAAAACTGGGACTCAGGAAGAGAAAAAATAGTGGTGTTTTTTAAAAGCAGCAACATTCTGTATGCAAAACAAAATATCTACTGTGATGTTTGGAGTGTTGAACAGGCTGGGGGTTAGAGTACTGGATGGAAAGAAGCATTTCTTTATTTTAAAACTGCTTGTTCTGTCTGTATATGTATTTGTCATATAAATGTATCTGTTTTATTCTTATATATGTAAATTCAACTTTACACATGTGTGTGTACGCACGCGCTCAAGTTATAGAGTAAGAAACATAATATGAAAATATATATTTTCAAAAGATCCATGCACATAAGGAAAGCAATTGGCCATTCCTGGAACAGAAAAATGTAGGCCCCAGCATATGGCAACCCATTTTTTGCACCGAATACCTTCAATATCTTTTGTTAAAGCAAAAGTCTGGCTGCATTTTCTTAAACCAGCTTAAAATTAAGCCAACATTAGTATGAAATAAATAAGTGCAGATAGGCCTATTCTGTCATCTGCATTTGTCAAAATATCTCAAACATGAAACAACAATTTAAAGAATTTTACTATAAATAATTTGTGGATCCAAAAATTTAACATTTATTTATTTATTCATCAATTTATAAAGCCTGTGTTTCTATTATATAGAAAAAGAATGCTTTTTCCATCATTGTTGAGTCATTATATTTAATATTCAGGAAATTGGCTATAGACAAATAAATTATAAAAGCTAATTTTCTCTTCAATACAGAAAAACAAAATATCACAGGGCAAAAAAATGGTCCTATTGAGAAGACAAAGAAAAAACCCCAAGAAAAAAAGAACATATTCCAGTCCTCTAAATTAAACATAAATAGTAAACACCTAGACCATGATCTTAAGAAAGGAAATATTCTTACAGTAGGACAGCAGCCCTTAGCTAATTCAGTGGATTCTTCTATACAGACTGCTAATAATTCTTCTTTATCAAATGAATCAAGTAATTCAAATCTTCCACCCATTAGAAATACCCTTTTGAAATCCAAAGAAGATGATTTTTACACAGCACTTGGCTCAAATGTAGAAGCATCTGTTGGAATAAATGAAGACACCAAAAACGATAACTTAGAACAAGAACTTCTTTCAGTTGATCTTAACAAACCTCCTCTTCTTGATCAAAGTAGAGGTAGTACAATATCTTTAACACAAGTGGAACAACATAATTGTGAAACTGGAGTTGGGAGTGATGGAAGTAGAGCTGAATTTTCCCATAGATTTTTACGACAACATGATGTAATAGTGGACTCAGCTATTGAACCACATTCATTAGGACAAAGAAAAGTAAGAGATCAAAAAAAATCTTATTCTCTTGAAGAAAATCTTTTGGAAGAGGCTCATAAAAATGAAAGTGATCATTTGGAATTTAATACAAAAATCCCACAAGCAGGAAGTACAGCAGCTGTTGAGGCTCCTGGTAATTTAAATCCTCCTGAAGACTGGCAAGGGAGCAATGTGTATGGCAGAGAAAGACAGAGTTTTGAGAGCAATCAAAGATGTTATGCTGGTTTTATTTCTGCTAGATCAACAGTGCAAAGACCTTCTATGCATTCACTTAATATCCCAAGTACCTTAATACAAACTGCAAACAGAAGTGACATGGCAGGCAGTGTGGATGTTGCAACGGGTCCTGTGCAAATCACAGAACTGAATGGAAATCCAAGGCTAACTGCTCGCAGACAACTATCTCCCATAAGAATCAGGGATTCCTTTTCAGGTGCTGAAAGTTGCCAATCTTCGTCATCCACAGTCAGCCACTTTGATGATAGCAATCTGCTTGAGGACAGTATAAGCAATGGTCTAAGTAGCATATCTCCAAGCATTTCTTCTCATGATGAAGATAACTTTCTGAATTCCCACAGTTCCTCATCATCCACAGATTCTTCTCCTCCATCTCTTTTTCGGACAAACTTCACAGCACATCTTCACATGACTGGTCCTTTACCTGATCAAGTTCCAATTTTCCTGACAGTATCTGATTTGCGAAATCAAAGCAACTATATAAGCAATACTACTTCTTGTAATTCAATAAATACCAAAGAGATTAATAAAGCTGAAACAGACCCTGAGAAGCTAAAAAAGTTGCAAGAGAGGTGAGTAAAAGCTAGTGGGTGGGGGAACATTGATACTTATATATTTTGTTTAGTGTAAGCTAAAATATAAAGAGTAATCCATTACCTTTGATCTAGAACTATTTTAAGCTATTTCATGCTACCATCATTTTTCAGTTCCAGAGTTTAAACTGTAAGCTCTAATGTGGAGAAATAGGATATTCTGCATAACTGATCAGATTTGGCGAAACATTTCTAAAGATTCATATATAATAAACTATATTTTCCAAACCTTGATGCAATGAACTTTGCATACAACAAAATATTGTTTTGTAATATACAACATAGAGTAGGAGTACTATTACACAAATGATGCAATGATTCAAATGGTGTAATATGCAATATTTGAATAATCATTCTGGCATCATTCAATTTATTGGAGTTTGGGAAATAATGGATACTCTTCCTTCACCTCCTTTAGGTTTTTTTGTACAGAGATCTTAAAATGTGTAATCCATAGAATGTTTTTATTTACAGGAACATTTATTGATTGTGTTAACAGGTTGTTTTCAGCTCTTCTACATGGGTAGATTTTCTCCATGATGATCCATCTCTAATCTGATGTTTCACATCTTCTGACAAAGCACTCATCACCATTGTAACAAGGTACAATGGTGATGAGAGCATTGCAATTGAATCCATCCTTCTAGCTACTGGTTGTCTTATTTTGTTCTAACTTACTCCAGTGTTCTCAAGAGAGTTAGGCTATTGCATAATATATTCAAAATAGGATAAACTGAGCCTGGGCATTTGTGCCTCAAGTGAGAACTGAATTAATACATTTTATGATTCATTTAATTGCTGTCTTGACTGCCCATGGTGTTCGCAGGAGAATTCAACACCGAAGTCCAAAGACATCAATACTCTTTGTAGCCTGTTTCTTCAGAGTTCAACTATTGCTTCTATAGGTGCCACAGTGAATACTATGGCTTGCATAATTCTGATCTTTATAGTTTTAGACAGCAGAGTTTTTAAATAACATTTCCAAGTATCTACCTTTTTTTTAATTGCTTGTACTTGACTGTTTGATGGAATATGCAGCTAAAGAAGGAGTGTGTGTGAGTGGGGAAAACTCTTGGCAGTAGCACTGTGGCTTCTGAGGAAGAAGGCAGCATATTCTAGAGAGGGGGCAAAGATAAGAGACCGTGCAATCTTGAATTGAGTGTATGAAGGAGGCAAATGTTCAGGATAACCACACACTTTCTGTCTTTTGACTTCAAAGCAGTTCCTGATGATCTGCTTGGAAATGATCAGTTAAATGCTCAAGATAATATTATGGAAAATGACCGGCTTTCTTCTTCTTCTTTGTTAGCTTAACTTGAAACTTCACATGAACAGTTCACGATTTCCACAGTCAGCATACTATAATTGAACTTCTCCATCACCTTTATGTTTTTTCATTAGGTCATATGCATGTATAGATGTATTATTTTGATTGTTTGAAGATAATGTTAGCTATGAAAAAATAGTTGGCATGGCAAAAATTGGTTTTGGTTTTCTATGCCATACTATTGAACTACATTTTTCTCTTCCATGTTTCCAACTTTGGCATTCCAGTCTCTAATCATAAGCAGCACCACTTGCTTGCATAGTCTATTGATTTCAAACTGAACACCATAAAACTAAGGTGACCAGATTTTCAGATTGGTAAAGAGGGACACCTTTGACTGGGGGGTGGGAGCTTGATTAAAAAATTTATACGGAGCAACAAAAATTTTCATACAACGCAAAAATAGTATTGTAATATTTTTTTATTTCAACATAACTACAATTTACAAATATAAATTGTAACTGTTGCCAAACATCAAAATTTTGATCACGTGACCATGAGGATTCTGCAATGGCTGCTAAATGTGAAAATGGTCGCTAAGTGTGAAAAATGGTCATCAGTCAATTTTTTCAATGCCATTGTAACTTTGGTCACTATACCACCTTTCTTGCCACAGTTCTTAAGTGAATGACTGCAGCTGGTATTTTGTATTTTGGATAGAATCTTTTTTTAAATAGTCTAAGACAATTTAAAAAAAGAATCCACACAGAATAAATTGAAGTAAAACTATTTTTAAAAATTCTGTGCACAATATATTTCAAAGTATTGTGCATAGAATTTTTAAAAATGGTTTCACTTCAATTTATTTTGGATAGAATCTTTTTTTAAATTGTCTTAGACAAATTTAAAAAAAGATTCTATTCAAAATACAAAATATCAGCTGCAGTTATTCACTTAAGAACTGTGGCAAGAAAGGTGGTATAGTGACCAAAGTTATGGCATTGAAAAAAATGACTGATGACCATTTTTCACACTTAGCAGCCATTTTCACACTTAGTGACCATTGCAGCATCCTCATGGTCACGCAATCAAAATTTTGATGTTTGGCAACAGATTCGTATTTATAATGGTTTCAGTGTCCTGGGGTCATATAATCACGTTTTGACAAAGTCAAATGGGGAAACCAGATTCACTTATGTTACTAACTTATCAGCTGCAGTTATTCACTTAAGAACTGTGGCAAGAAAGGTGGTATAGTGACCAAAGTTACAATGGCATTGAAAAAATTGACTGATGACCATTTTTCACACTTAGCGACCATTTTCACAATTAGCAACCATTGCAGAATCCTCACGGTCACGTGATCAAAATTTTGATGTTTGGCAACAGTTACAATTTATATTTGTAAATTGTAGTTATGTTGAAATAAAAAAAATTACAATACTATTTTTGTGTTGTATGAAAATTTTTGTTGCTCCGTATAAATTTTTTAATCAAGCCCCCATCCCAGCCCCCAGCCCCGGTCAAAGGTATCCCTCTTTACTGAAAATCTGGTCACCTTAGTGATGGAGCACCTACAACCACTGGTGGCAAGCTGTTCCCCTGGTTGTCCTCACTGTTAGGAAGTTTCTCCTTAGTTCTAGGTTACTTCTCTCCTTGATTCATTGCTTCTTTTAAATTTTTTATTTATTTATTAAGAAAATTGATATGGCCGCCCAACTCACTCATGATGACTCTGGGCAATTTACTGAAGTAAAACTCCATTACAAAACCCAATAAACGCTCAATGCTGAGCCTCAACATTGGTGATGTTGAGGCTCAGTGCAGAGAAGAGCGACAAAGAAGATTAGGAAAAATAGGAGGCTAAAACATATAAAGAAATGTTGCTGGAACTGGGTTGTTGTTCTTAGTTGCAAAGTCGTGTCCGACCCATTGCAACCCCATGGACCACGTTCCTCCAGGCCTTCCTGTCCTCTACCATCCAGTCCATTGAAGCTCACGCCAACTGCTTCAGTGACTCCCTCCAGCCACCTCCTTCTCTGCCATCCCCTTCTTCTTCTTTTGTCCTCCATCATTCCCAGCATGAGGCTCTTCTCCAGGGAGTCCTTCCTTCTCATTAGGTGGCCAAAGTCTTTGAGTTTCCTCTTCAGGATCCGGCCTTCTAAAGAGCAGTCAGGGTTGATCTCCTCTAGGACTGGCCAGTTGGATAGCCTTGCAGTCCAAGGGACTCAATGCAGGAGTCTCTTCCAGCACCAGAGTTCAAAGGCCTCCATTCTTTGGTACTCAGCCTTCCTTCTGGTCCAACCTTCACAGCCATCCATTGCAAATGGGAAAACCACAGCCTTGACTAGATGCACTTTTGTGGGCAGGGTGATGTCTTTGCTTTTTAGGATGCTGTCTAGATTTGCCATAGCTTTCCTCCCCAGGAGCAAGCGTCTTTTAATTCCTTGGAATTGGGTATGTCTAGTTTAATGAAAAGAAGGACCGAGATATTGTATTGTGGTTGCTGCAATTAATATACTTAATAACTCTATTTTTATTCTTTATTTTTTAATAATATTTTTCATAACAGTTGCTCCTGTTTTTGTAATTACTGTTTTATATTATTATTTTAGTGGATTGTTGTACACCCCTGAGATTCATTTCTATTGAGATGTACACATTTGAACAATAAATGTATTTATTTTCATATTTAAGGAAAGGCATCATCTATAAACTAAGCAAAGGTGTAGCTTCCAAGATGTGCCCTTGGGATCTTGAAGTTGGTGGGAATCTACTCAGAGATTAATTGAGGAAAACCTAATAACAGGGAGTTCTTAACTTAAATCCACACAGAATAATACTATTTTAAAAAATCCTATGCACAATAAATAAAATATTATTTTAAAATACATTAAAAAATAAAATTAAAAAACCCATCTCACTTACCAGCAGGCAGACATTCCAAGTCAATCCAGAATGATATAGATGTTAATACAAAGAACTGAGCAAATTAAAATGGTTAAATAGTCCCAGGGAAATATTTTTCAAAGAAAAATGAGGAGCCACCATTTTTTCCCACATGAGCCGACCTCCAACCTCCGTGCCCCTCCCATCCGGGAAATCCAGGAAGGAACAGTTGCTACTCTAGCCAAACTATTTCCTGGAGCTCTATGGTACTGGGTCATCTTTTCTTATAAAAGTGAGTAAAAGGGGCGGGGGGGTCCATTTTGTTGCTTTAACGTTTTAATATCTTCAATGAAAGTACTGAAACAGAGAGAGAGGTTAGATAGATAGAGTGTCTTTTATCTTGCCCCGGTTAGGATTTCTTAAGCAAATCCACTGGGCTTTCAACATGAAGCCAGAAAATCAGGACTTTTTAAAAACGCCCCGGGACACGGGACAAATTGTTATAAAGTGTGACTGTCCTTCTGAAATCGGGATGTCTGGTCATCTTAATAAAACTAATCAAACTCTTCTTTTTCTGCATTGATGGTTGGAGCATAAACTTGAATGACTGAAGGGTTGGTCACAATGGCTAATCAACATTATTCTGCCATTGATTGCATTGTAATAAAGTACTGCTCTTCCTATACCTTTTCTAATTATAAAAGAAACACTTTTTTGTTTTTCATGTCCTGAGTAAAACAGTGTAACCTAAATGAAAAAGTCCAATCCCAATCTATCTCGATTCACTACTGCCTAAGACGTCAATTTGTACTCATTCATCTTTCACCATGTTGAGTGCTTTTTAGAGTCCATGTTTCTGCTGTAGTTATCTTTGCAGGTACAGATTTTCTTTTTCTGAATGGAAAGTTGATGTCCCAAAGATTTAATCTAACCACATAATAAGCATCATTAGTACTCTGAAAGATCCTCAGCCGTTCCTGAGTAGCAGATTGAGTGCCATCAAATCTGAGGGACCCAGCATATATCATCAGGCATTTTATATATTCTATCCATATGGTTTTCTTTGTAAAAATACAAAAGTGATTTACTATTACCTTTTCTCATGTAGTATGAATTGATGCCTTTGCCAGTGTCACTAAAGTGACCATTTGCCTCTAGTACCTTTCCAGCTGAACCATGTGAATTTCATTAGAAATCATAACATCCGTTTTCAAAAACAAGATTGGGAAAAAAACAAATCATAAATAGGAAGCTCTTTAAAAACTATTCTCAACATACTATCTGTAAATAATGGGCAACTAATTATTCTAAAACAGAGTGAACTTTTTAAACTAGCTTGATGATGAATGTAAATAACAAAATTTAAGAGCCACAGTGGCACAACAGTTAGAATGCAGTACTACAGGCTACTTCTGCTGACTGCCAGCTGCCTGCAATTTGGCAGTTCGAATTTCATCAGGCTCAAGGTTGACTCAGCCTTCCACCCTTCCAAAGTCGGTAAAATGAGAACCCAGATTGTTGGGGGCAATATGCCTTTGCCTGCGGTATTTGTATTAATTTCTTTTGTTTATATCCATGTTTATATTTAGACCTGCTATCTTGTATATGTTTGACAAACTAATAAATACAAATACAAATACAAATATATTGACTCTGTAAACCGCTTTGAGAGGGCTATAAAACATTGTAAAGCGGTATGTAAGTCAAAGTGCTATTTCTATTGCTTTAAGTAATTCTGGAATTTGGCAAGCATTTTTTGTTCTGTATTATAATAAAATTTAATTTTAATGTCCTTCATATTTAAAATCCCTTTGTAGTGCGTAATAATTTTTTATCATTGACAAGGAGTTGTCAAATTTTTGTCTGTTACACCAAAAGTGATCATGCAGTCATGCTGCTTTTGAAGTTAATGCCAGAATGCGTAAATGTTAATATTTGTCAATACCAAATTCTAAAGTAGTGTGGAAGAATTTGAATTCCAGAAGCTCTTTTTCAAGCAGAATGGCAAAGTAGGAGCAGGGACAAGATAAGAACTTTAGCTGACTAACCTGAGTTTTTGGGTGGGTTGGCAGGTTGGCTAGCTTGCTTTTAGTTTCTCTGTCAGTTCTCAAGCCATGCCAATCCCATTTTATTAATGGGATTATACGTGGCACCATTATTCTTTTTCCATTTCTCGAGTATCACAGATGAACAAAATTGTAGATATTTTAAAAGGAATTTAGACTATCCATATGGGTAATATTCCTGACTGTCTCCTTCCATAGTCATAGATGGATGCATTGAATACCAGTTACTAGGAAGCAATAATGAAAGCTATTACATTTTGATCATATTAATAAAGTTTTTATTATGATATTATTCTTATGATCTGAAATAGATTGGCTGTTATGGGGAAAGTGCTCTCTTAAATAAGGAACCAAAACATTTGGAGAAAGTTGCAACAAAATATTCTTGATTGGCATGCCCAGGTACAGTCCTCACTGGACTCCAAAGCCCACAAGATTATATATTTTCTGAAAAGGATGCATAGGACTTAAAAAGCAATATAAATTATAACATGACCTTTACAGAAGCAATATAAAGTCTAATATATGGAGTAAAATTTTAAAAATAAATAGTATCTGCTATTGTGTCCATATAGTCTTTCCCTTCACAACTTGTTTTTTGTTATCTATCTCCTACCCCTCCAGGATCCTCAGGCAGTTTAGTTTTCCTGCTCTAATATGCACTTCAAGCTCATGTGTGTAAGGTAGAATGTTATTTGTCTATACCGTTTCAGACAAATGGCTATCCAACATCTTCTTAAAGACTTCCAGGGTTGGGGCATTCACAACTTCTGGAGGCAAGCTGTTCCACTGATTAATTGTTCTAACTGTCAATACATCAATAATATGTAATCTTACTTTTAAAAAAGACAACCTGATTTATTAAAGAGTAGACTATGCTTCATGGACCTCTTTCTAAAGCAGGGATCACAACCTTTCACACCTCAGGAACCACTAAATTCATAATTTTAAATTCCACAGACCACTAATGTGATCTGCCTAATGACAAGCTGGGTGGGCGTGCCTAGGTGGCCATGTGACTGATCAACTTGATGTCACTCACTTCAAGGGGCGCCTCATCAGCCTCTACCCTCCTCCCCTCCCAGCCACACCTTGCCTACCCTCTCAAGCTCCTTAGGGCCCTAGCAAGAAGCGGTTGTTGGAGCTAAGCAGCTACCAAGAGAAATAGTTGGCAAAACAGCTGGCTCAGTTCAAATTGGATCTGACCAAGAAGGAGGCTCAGCAGAAGCACCTCATTGAGGACTACAAGCATAGGCTTTCCAAGCAGAGGGAAGACCTGCAGAAGTGCAAGGCTAGGTACTGGCGCCTGGAGACTCAGTGGGCTGAGATGGTTAGCTAGTTCCAGATCATGATGCAGTCCAGTGGTGGGTTGCAAATCCGGTTCCAATCGTACCGGTGGCCTCATGCCTTCAAGCACCTCCGTGATGCTCCACGACACTCTGCGATGCTCCAGCTGCTCCGCAGAGCATCGCGCAAGCGCTTTATGCGCCTTTAAACACTGGTAAGGAGCTTGGGCAGGCAGGCAGACCCTCCGGAGCACTGTACCGGAATGGTATCTGGTGCTCCAGGCTGGCTCTGGTACGCCCATACCGGGGCATACCACCTGCAACCCACCACTGATGCAGTCCCACTGGAACAAGGCCCTCCGACTCTTCACCACCAGCGGTGCTTCCCTCCAGGCTTTGCTCAAAGCCCCGCACCAGGAGGCTGAAGCAGACCTCAAGTTGGAATTATTCCCCCCCTCCAACCCACACAAAAAGATCCCAAAGGGAGAGACTCTCTGCAATGAACAAACGTTCATTGCACGTATCCATCCCAGGGGGCATAGTTTGAGCACCCCTGATTTAGGACAATATAAGAATGCAAATACTTTTTTTGCAGATCACCAAAATTTTCTCATGGACCACCAGTTAATGACAGTTGTTCTAAAGAGTTCTACTTTTTCTGGAAAGAACTTAGTGTGCAATTAGTCTGAAGCAATTTCCATTAGCTGTACAACATATGCATTAACCTGTATTATGCCCATACCTTCATTTCTTTCTCTGAAGTGTTGCCCAAAGTCAGCAAATTTGAAAAAAAATGATTTTTTTTGTTTGAAATGGAACTTTTTTCAGATATCATATTGAAATGGGGGGAGGGGTTTAAATTATTCTTTCCATGATGAAGAAATAAAGGAGAAAAAATTCTGCTGTTCTCTAGCAGGGCTTTAAATTCTTCAGAGGCTCCAATATTATAACTTTCTAAATTTAAGTAGAATTTGAATAAAAAAGTTGCTTTCTGAGAAATCCTTGGTGCTCTTTGAGTTTGATTGTTTTCTTGCAGATGTTTCATTATCCAAACTAGGTAACATCATCAGTGATAGTGCAGATATTAATGTCATTATCAGAGGGCACCAAGAATTCCTCATTTCAACCATGATCTACAAATATTTTCTTTTATTGATAAGTTAATTTCTAAATATAATTAAACAAAACTTACAGAAT
This sequence comes from Thamnophis sirtalis, assembly GCF_051295495.1. Taxonomy (NCBI): domain Eukaryota; kingdom Metazoa; phylum Chordata; class Lepidosauria; order Squamata; family Natricidae; genus Thamnophis; species Thamnophis sirtalis. The sequence goes on along the minus strand of NW_028261384.1, from coordinate 86,904,254 downwards.
GCTAAATAACAGAGATGGAGTAAACCAACCCCTGGTCAAGCAACAGACCTTATACTGTTCCAGACAAATGGCTGTCTAGTTGCTTCTTGAAAACCTCCATTTATGGAGCACTCATACTTCTGGAGGCAAACCATTCCACTGATTAATTGTTCTCATTGACAGGAAATTTCTCCTTAAGTCCAGGTTGGATTTCTCCTTGATAAGTTTCATATGTTTTTTTGTTTTTTTGTTCTTTATTTGGAGAATAAAGTTGCTTTGAAGAATAATTTGATTCCTCCTCTTCTCTTTAACAATCATTTAAATATTGAAACTGCTATCATCTCATCCCTAATCCTTTTCTTCATTAGACTGTTCATCATATGTTTTAGCCTCCCTAATCATCTTTGTTGCTCTTCTCTGCATTCTTTCTAGAGTCTCAACATGTTTTTCGCATTGTGGTAACCAAAACTGGGCGCAGTATTCCAAGTGTGATCTTATCAGTGCAATATAAAGCAGTACTAGCCCCTCTGTTGATGAAGCTTAGGCCTGGCTGTTTTGGAAGCTGCAGCAAATTGCTGGCTCATATTTAAGTGGTTGTCCACTAAGACTCCTAGATCTCTCTCACAGCCACTGCTGTTGAGCCAGATACCCCCTATTCTATACTGTGCATTTGGTTTTGTAAGAATTAAGTTTGGTATATCTGATCCTTTAGTTCTCTAGTTTTTGAGAAACAAAGTTGTCTGCTAATTTCATTGAAGCCTGAAAAAAGAGACATTATTCCTTTTGTAATTTTGTATTATAATTAAATTGAGTATATTTTGCATGTAATAAAAAATTGAAAAGTAAGAAATTAATTACTTCTCCCCTCTGCTCCTTGATTTTGATAATTCGCAAACCTATTGTAGGTATGGACTTTTAAATGCCATTTGTCCAGATCTTTGGATTCAAATTTTGCAACATTGAAAAATTCCTTGTATTTCTAGTCTCCTGGCAGAAGACCCTGAAGAGGAGGGAGATCAGTGTAGGATATGCCAAATTGCAGGAGGATCTATAACCAATCCTTTGCTAGAACCTTGTGGATGTGGAGGAAGTCTTCGATTTGTCCATGAGGAATGTCTGAAGTCATGGCTAAAAGCTAAAATAAAATCAGGTATGATTACAGGTTCTTAAACAGGAAAATTTTGGTGAAGGGAAATACCATATTTTTCGGAGTATATGACGCCCCGGAGTATAAGACGCACCAAGGTTTTGAAGAGGCAAATTAAAAAAAAGTTTTTGCACTCTGCAAACCTTCCAAAAACAGCCTGGTTTTTTTTGCAAAAATGGGCCCATTTTTATTCCAAAAAAAGGCATGAATAGCCTTTAGGGGGCTTGCAGAATGCTCCAGGGGGGGGGAGTGAGTAAAAAACGGCCTGTTTTTCATAAAAAAGGGGGTGCATAGATAGCCTCTAGAAAGCTTATAGAGTTCTCCTGGGGGGGGTAAAATTGGTAAAATTTATTGTAATGCGCTCTACATGGGGCTGCCCTTGAAGAGTGTTCGAAGACTCCAATTAGTCCAGAATGCAGCCGCGCGAGCGATTGTGGGTGCACCAAGGTACACCCACGTTACACCTATCCTCCGCGAGCTGCACTGGCTACCTATTAGTCTCCGAATCCGCTTCAAGGTGCTGGTCGCTACCTATAAAGCCTACATGGCATCGGACCTGGGTACCTGAGAGACCGCCTCCTGCCGATTACCTCTCTCAGACCAATTAGATCGCACAGGTTGGGTCTCCTCCGGATTCCATCTGCCAGCCAATGTTGGCTGGTGACTCCCCGGGGGAGAGCCTTCTCTGTTGCAGCTCCGGCCCTCTGGAACGAGCTCCCTGTTGAGATCCGGACCCTTACTACCCTCCCGGCCTTCCGCAAAGCCACCAAGTCCTGGCTGTTCCAGCAGGCTGGGGGGAGCTGAGAAGCATCTACCTCCACGGAAATTGTGAATGTTGGTTTTGTTTTTAATATGTTGTCTTTGTCTCGTTCCCCCCTTTCCTTTGTCTTTTGTGAGCCGCCCAGAGTCCTCTGGGAGTGGGCGGCATACAAGACAAATAAATAATAATAAATAATAATAATAAAAACCAGCCCATTTTTTGCTCATTTCTGCCCTCCCCAGCCCCAGGAGCTCTCTGAAAGCTTCCTAAAGTCAATGCAAAGCCATTTCGGTGAAAGGAGCGGGATTTCAGGAGGCAAAAAATACTGCACCAAGATTTTCAGCCTCTTTTTTGTGGGAAAAAGGTGCATCTTATACTCCAAAAAATATGGTAGTTCATCTCTTTGAACAGTGTCAACAAATCAAAAAAGTGACAGACTTCATGAATGGAAGGCTTACCGGTATGTCTGTTATTGAAACTGTCACTGATTTTTTTTGAACTGTCAGAATTGTTTGTTTGTAAATTTTGAGTTGTTGGTTTATTATTCCCACTTTAACAGATGAAAATAAATGAGTGAGATGGGGAAATTTTCATTTTTGATTTAGATGCATAATAATTCTGCACACTAATATTTTCCCAATAATTGTACACACAGATATTTTCCTACGAAAGTTCTCTTTTACTTTCTTAAATATCCAGGTGTGAGGTTTATTAACATTCTGGATTGATTGAAAGCACTGTAGTTATTCAATAATAAAATTAATCCTCCAAAATACAGCTTGACTAATAATTGTGCACACAGTGTATGCCTATATATATATGTATATATGTGTGGGTTATATGTGTATTAAAACTATAAAAAACTGAAGCAAGAATATGTGAGGTATGTATTAGACTTACACACATATTTAAAAAAATCCACGTATGCATTTTCAATATATTGTAACAATATATCATTATAATAATTCGTGGGCAATGTTAAATAGATACGGATTAGCTACAGATACTTTGATTTTATTTTTTATTGATTGGTTAGTCCAAACTTAGACTGCAGTTTAAGTTCAATGTACATGCTTAAGTAAGTCTGCTTAAAGCACTTCAATTAATTATTTTTGGTACACACACTTTCCATTGTTGAGCTTAATGTGTTTTAATCATATCTATTGTATTTATCAGAAAGGAAGATACTCTGAATTTTAGACCACACTGTGATTTCTTACATCAATTTACAAATGCATGACCTTATAATGCATGATTTTACATAACCACACTTGATAAATAAATTATCTAAATTCACAGTAATCTATTTTTTTTAATATCTGCAGTTTTTGGCATCTGCAATCTACCTTCTATTCACCCAATTTCCCAGCACTCTGCAATATTCTTATCATATGTTATTGTTCTCTTCCTTTATATTATTTTTTTCACAGCAAAAATAAATAAGTGCACAGCAGAGAACTCTGCATCCATTCCTCCAATTTCCCAGAAATCCTAGAGATCTTCTTAGGAAGATGATCTTTCATTCGTAGGAATCAAGAGCAAGCTCACAATGCTCTGTTGTAAATGTTTGGCCAAATTATTGTCCTTGAATTAAGCAAGTAAATAAGCTATGCTTACTGGCTTGTAGGGGCAGTGCTAGAACTTTAAATGGCATTATGACATCAAAATGTCTTCTATGTAGCAAGGACATGTATGTGTGTGTGTATAAAGAAAAGAAACCCGAAATAGATGGATAGATGGCCCTTAAATAAGAAGGATATATGTTATAGAACAGTGGTGGGTTCCTACTGGTTCGGACCAGTTCGGTCAAACTGGTAGTGGTTTGATGGCCTGGGTCACTGGAATTGGCAGCAACCCAGGCCTGCCATGTCCTCGAAACGGTTTCCCGTGCGGCGCCATCAGCGCCACTATCTTATTTTTCAGTTCTGCGCATGTGCAAAACAATTTTAATTGCACATATTTAATTCCCCCCCCCCATTTTTTAACATTTTGCATATGCGCAACCTATTTATGGTCAACTGCATACAGGTGTGGAGTGTGCCTCAGGTGCACGTGCAAGCAAAACGAGCACACATGTGCAAAATTGCATGTGCACTGAAGCGGCAGTAATGCTGGCACCAACCCACTCCTGTTATAGAAGAATATGTGTATATAAAAAAATAAAATCTATAATCCATGGATAAGAGAATGGAAGTATTTCTCAAAGAAGCAGAAATGCCTATTTTTTTAAATAATATTTACTAATTTATTTATCCCTACTTTTTGGATATTTACTAATAATGTAATTCCTCTATATATTTCTTGTACTTCACAGATATATGAACATATTAAGGAAAGGTAGAAGCTTTCAGGTTTTTATCCATTGTGGTGTCTGTGTGTCACAAATATGGACTTTACATATGCTCAGAATTATTACCAGAAACCTATATAGCTGAGATGATCTTTAGATAGGATTCTCACTTCCATTTTTGCATGACTAGATATATGCCTCCATTCCCTCCTTTTCTGTGTATGTGTTTTATTTTACTGCTGCAGTAGCTGCATTGTTCTGCACACATTTGAACAGTTAACTGGAATTCTTTTTATTGTTGGTCATTTTGTTTTTCTTCAGCAAATTTCTATCTTACTTATTTTTCATTTTGTTTTCTTGGAAAACTACTAGTAAAAAGAAAACTGAGGGTTGCAGGTACCGGTTTTAGACTTCTCATAGTAGGATACTACTAAGGAATTTTTTATACTTGCTCAAAATGTGCAATAAATTGCCTCCGATACATTATATTTCCCTATAAATATAAGTAAGATCTAATTTAGTGTAATTGTTAAGACATTAGACTAAAAACTGGGAGATCAAGAGTTCTAGTCCCATCTTGGGCATAAAGCCATCTGGGTGACTTGGACCAGTCGTTTTCTCAGTCTAGGAAGCAGACAATGACAAATCAGTTCCAAAATCTTGCCAAGAAAACAGGAGGGACTTATCCAAGTAACTCCAATCATTTGAAAGCGCACACCCATATTATCTTTATATTTCAAGCATATTTCAGCTGCCCAGAGTTACTATGTGGTAAAGTAAATTTTATAAATAAATACATTTCTTGTAGGCTATAAAATGGATATCAACATGTTAACATCAGTAAACAAAATACTAATTCTATAATGGGATTGTGACTACAAAATTGTAAATATAGCTATGAACTGATCAAATATGTGGTATAATTAGAGAGTATTTTAAACTATTTAATCTCCAGTAAGTATATCTTACAAATAAATATTTGTATTGATTAGGTGCTGAGCTTGGTGCAGTGAAAACCTGTGAACTCTGTAAACAGACACTCACTGTAGATCTGGATGATTTTAATGTGAATGACTACTACAGGAATCACCAACAGTCTCGGGTAAGAAATCTGATAAATCCATCCTTTATTGAAGAAAGCAAATATCTTTGATCACCTTTCTTGATGAAAACTATATGAAACTGAAGATTCTACCTATACTTAGAAATCCAAACTTTGTATCTTCTATCTTCTTGGCTATTGTTGTCATTTGCTGCTTTATGATTTCCAGTGCTTCCTTAATCTTCCTTGTTTCTAAACAGTATTTTTTGATTAGGCATTCTTTGGTCTTCTTGTTCTTCACTTCTTTTTTCATCTGTTCTAGCTACCAAATTTGCAACTGATCTCAGCTTGCTAATCTTATTTTCTAGCCTGATCTTCCATTTTTATGGTGCATTCTTTGGCTTTCAGTTATGACAACATCTGTGTCATTTATTATTGGTTTGTTTCTTGTAGTGAGTGGGTGCTTATATTTGATATTGCAGTAGTGGCAACTTGTCTTTGGAACAAACTTCAATGAAGACAACCTTATTTTATTGGTTTTGTGCTGTTCTACATGCTCAATTAGTCCTTGTTCAATTCTACTTTAGTTACAACTAGTTACTTTTTTGCTCTTTCTAAGGCAATAGAGAGTTGTTCCTCATAGGTTTTAGAGGTGCTGTCTCAAAAGTTCATGTGAAATTAAATTGCTCTCTAGTCATCAGTTGAGATTGTGGCTACTGTTATAGACTCTCTGCTGCAAGATGATCTCCCTGCCCGGGCTCCTTGACTCCATTTCTGAGGGGCAATTTTATCTGTCTTCTCTGTGGATGGTTTGGAGGCTGTTTACCATCATGACAGCCATGAGTGTAACCCAGGTCATCCCAGGGCCAGTATGGGACATTGGTCACTACCTGTTTTCAGTTTGGAGCAATGCAAATTGATCAGAACTTCTAAGAACTCTCTGTGGTTCCCATGTCATGGTCAAATCATGCCCTGATAACCAAGGGACTTTTTTTGTATAATATTTCCCACTGCAGAGTGACAGAACCTATTTCATTGGTCCACTGATGGCAACAGAGGGGTCCAGATAGATTCCATAGGAATCTGGGGCTTATTCAGAATAACAGAGTTGGGAGAGACCTTGGAGGTCTTCTAGTCCAGTGGTCCCCAACCCCCGGTCCGCGGACCGGTGCCGGGCCGTGGAGTACCTGGCACCGGGCCGCGCAGCGGCCGGGGGCCATGCAACGGCCGACTCTTCACTCATGCAGCGCCGTCGCCGGAGGGGGGGAGCTGCGCGGAAGCACAAGAGCAAGTGAGGCGAGGAGGAAGAATCCCCCGCTACTACACCACCTCGGCCCCCTCCCCGAGTCAGCCGTCCCCTCAGTGAACGCCTCCGCCTCTTTCTCCTTTCTCGCCTCAGTCGGCTCGCCTGGAAGCGAGGCGAGGAGGGGGCGGACCATGCGCTGGAAGCGGAGCCCTTGGAGGCCCTGGCGGCTTCCTCGGGCGGTCGTTGCTGGCCGCTCTCTTCTTTTTCTCGCTGTCCTCCTCGGCTCAGTCGTCTCCGAGTTGTCCAGGGAGGGGCGGCGTGCCCGGGACGGAGACGGCGCTTCCCCGCCCGGCCTTGGCTTGTGAGAAGGAACGGCGGGAGAGGTAGAGAGAGAGAGAGAGAGAGAGAACATCGGGCAGCCGAGGGCGAGAGGGGGGTCTTTTGAGGGGAGATCCAAAATTTCGCCAACGGGCATCGGTGAAGCGCGCTCTTTCTCTTCCTCACAAAACTCATTTCCTTTCCCCCCACGCGTAGTTATTGGCGATATGGACTCTTGGACTCTTACCCAGCCAGATCAGTATCAAACATTTCCCTGACCTCAGCAGAAGCGAGGTTTTTTCTTCTCCTTTCTCTCCTTAATACTGTATTCTTTTTACATTGCTATCCTCTGGCTTATTTAATTTTGCCCTTGCTCTTTTTATCTTTGACCTTGATTAATTCAGCTGTTTATTCCTTAAAATCTACATACAAAATGGAAGGTGGGATATGATTCAGGTGTTGAATTGGGAAGGTGGATTTAAAACAACGCCCTCCCACCCCTGCGCGCGCTCAGCGGGCCACGGTAAAATTATCAAAGGCTGACTGGTCCGCGGCGATAAAAAGGTTGGGGACCACTGTTCTAGTCCAACCTCCTGCTCAGGCAGGAAGCCCTATACCATTTCAGATAAATAGTTGTCCAATCTCTTATTTAAAAAATCCAGTGTTGGAGCATGCACAACTTTTGGAGGCAAGTTGTTCCACCGATTAATAGTTCTAACTATCAGGAAATTTATCTTTAGTTCTAGGTTGCTTCTCTCATTGATTAGTTTCCATCCATTGCTTCTTTCTCCTGCCTTCAGGTGCTTTGGAGAATAGCTTGAATCCCTCATCTTTGTGGCAACACCTGAGATATTGGAATACTACTATCATGTCACCACTAGTCTTTTCATTAAACTAGACATATGCAATTTCAACAACCATTCTTTAAATATTTTAGCCTCCAGTCTCCAATCATCTTTTTTGCTCTTCTCTGCACTCTTTCTGGAGTCTCATTTTTTTTATAATATTGTGGCAACCAAAACTGAATGCAGTATTTCAGGTGTGGCCTTATTATGAAGTGGTATTGATGTTTCTCATTATCTTTATTCTATCCCTCTGTGAATGCAGCTTATAACTGTTTTGGCTTTTTTGGCAGCTGCACTACTGGCTCATATTTAAGTGATTGTCCACTATGACTCTGAGATCCTTCTCACAGTTGCTGCTATTGAGCAAGATGTCACCTATACTATACCTGTGCATTTGGTTTTCTTGCGCAAAACACTTTTTTTTTTCAGAATTGAATTTCATTTTGTTAGATAGCATCCAATGTTCAAGTCTGTCAAGATCCTTCCGTATCTTAAACCTATCTTCTAAAGCATTGGCTATTGGTGTCACCTGCAATTTGATGAGTTCCTCATCTATCTCCTCATCCAAATCATTGATGAAGATGTTGAAGAGTACTGGGCACTAAATCAGAGCTTTGGAGTACCCCATTGAATACTTTCCTCCCTGTAGATCCAGTTCCATTGAGGACTACATGTTGAGCGCGATTGATCAGTAGTATGTTGTGATTTATCAAATACTTCAGTGAAGCCCAAGGAAATTATATCCATAGCATTCTTCTGGTCCACTAATTTTGTCACTTTTTCAAAGAATGCAATAAAATTAGACTGGCATGATATGATCTGTTTTTGACAAACCCATGTTAGCTTTTGGTTATGACTTTGTTTGCCGAGGTGGCGCAGTGGTTAAATGCAGCACTGCAGGCTACATCAGCTGACTGCAGTTCTGCAGTTTGGTTGTTCAAATCTCACCAGCTCAGGGTTGACTCAGCCTTCCATCCTTCCGAGGTGGGTAAAATGAGGACCCGGATTGTTGTTGGGGGCAGTATGCTGACTCTGTAAACCGCTTAGAGTGGGCTGAAAGCCCTATGAAGCGGTATATAAGTCTAACTGCTATTGCTATTGCTATTGCCTCTAGGTGTTCGCTGATTCATTGCTTGATTATCTTTCCCAGAATCTTCCCAGGTATTGAAATCAATCTGACAGGACTATAGTTTCCTTGACCTATTTTTTTTCCTCCTTTTTTGAAGATAGGAACTACATCAGCTCTTTTCCAGTTCTTTGGTAGCTTCCCAGTGCTCCAGGATCTTTGAAAGATATAGTTCAGTGGTTCTGAGATCATATCTGCCAGTTCCTTCAGAACCTTGGGGTATAATCCATCTGGTCCTGGTAATTTGAACTCATTTAGGGTAGAGAGGTGCTCATTTACCATTTTCTTGCCTATTGTTGATGGTTTGCTGCATGATCCTATTGAGATCTTGATTGTTACCTGGAATGAAAGGGAAGGAAAGACACACATACAACCTTTCTTTTCTCACAGATCCAATCACTGTGTGTGATTTATAAAAAAGTTGAGGGGATCAAGTGGGTTAAGAAGATGCCTGCACTGCTGCTGTAGATCAATGAATATTGTGGGAAGTGTTGATGCTAGCAAGCTATTTCCCTTTTGTGGAAGACGGGATGATGGGATTTGTACTAATTTATCACACATTGAAATGGAGACATATTGAAATAATGTAGGCACTCAGGTCTTGACCAGCTTGGTGATAGGAAGCATGAATGCTAATTGAGTAAGATGGCTTGCAATTCACAATCGACATCTTAGAGGCATTTTAATGTATCTGGTAGGCAGTTGTCTGGAAAACGTCATTAAGATCAGTTAGAAAAGCATAATGAACTCTGGAAGTTTAAAAGTGATGGTTTATGTGAGAAAGTATTGTTTACAAATCCTGTTCTAATTGCATAGTTATTTTTCATGAAATCATTTCTTCCTTCCTCACAAAAATAAAGTCCTCATATCATTTTCCATAGTGATGGGAAATATTCAAAAAATATCCAGAAGAAAGGATTTAAAGTTTTTATAGTTATCTTGTATTCATGGATATTATGCCAGAAGATAACAGAAATATGCTCAGTTAAGAGAAAATTACTTGTTGTTTCTTTTGTGGAATAAATTCATAATGTCTTATTTAACATATAGGCCCAGGATGAGCTGATGAACTCAGGCCTTTACCTTGTACTGCTGCTTCATCTATATGAGCAAAGGTTTGCAGAACTCATGAGATTAAACTACAATCAAGCCTCCAGAGATAGGGTAAGAGCCAGAATAATATCTATTTTTTCTTTCTGTTTACATAGGAAGATTAGCACTTCTTTTATGTTTATCACATCTATTCACAGCAGCCTAGAAATCTCAGGGTTCCCTGTGTCATTACCAGATTAAATGAGTATAGGTAAATAGGAACACATCTCTTAAAAAAAATAATACCAAATTTTTGTATAGAACATGCTGTACATTGATTTATTATGCTCCTGTCTTCTACTTTGTCCAAAACCATAATGCTCAACGACAGTGTCAAAATCACCCAGCTGGCCTTCATGCCTAAGGGAGAACTACTAGTTTCAAATCCCGCATTTTCTCTACTAGTTTCAAATTCAGCATTTTGACCACAACTTTAACCTGGCTCTCATATATTTTACAACCTAGGTTCTTTAATATAGTGCAAATTATTTTAACTTTTTGTATAATACACATTTATGTTTACATTTTTTTGTAATATGCAATTGTTTTTCATTAGAAAATTTATCACACATTTGTGAAATAGTGTTGCTTTAGAAAAGTATAAATTAATTGTAGATGTAATGAAGCTTCATTCAATATTAATACCTAACATATCACAGATGTACAGCATACCTTGCATAGACCAACAGTACTCATTCAACAAAGTACTGTTGTATTTAGAATAAAATGAATATTTCAGATACCTCAACAATATCCATTGAGATATTGTTGAAGAGCCGAGGTGGCGCAGTGGTTAAATGCAGCACTGCAGACTACTTCAGGTGACTGCAGTTCTGCAGTTCGGCTGTTCAAATCTCACCGGCTCAGGGTTGACTCAGCCTTCCATCCTTCCGAGGTGGGTAAAATGAGGAGCCGGATTGTTGTTGGGGGCAATATGCTGACTCTGTAAACCGCTTAGAGAGGGCTGAAAGCCCCATGAAGCGGTATATAAGTCTAACTGCTATTGCTATTGCTATTGCTATTGCTATATTAGAAATCCATACCTCATTTGTGATATCAGCTATTAAATATCCAAAGTTGAAAGACTATGTAGTATCCTCTAGGTATGTCTTAGGACATAAACCTTTATCCAGTCACAAAGGAATCACATTTTTAAAAATTCCAGTAAACTGAATAAAATGTTACAGCACCTTAATTTAAATAGTTACAATACTTAAAATTTTAGTACTATGCTTTCTCCATTTATTTTACACTGGTTCTATCTTTTAAAAGACTTTTTCCAAGTTATCTCTATAACATTATTAAAGCATTGGAAAATCATGTTTCTGTTTATCATTAATAGAGATGTATATTAATCTTTTTTCTTTCCCTAGCTCTCAAGGCAACCTAGAACAGAGGAAAACCAAAGTAGGTTTATATAAGATTACGCAAGATGCATGCTATTTAATAGTTTCTAAACATCTTATACGTTATTTCTTACAGTGCCTAAAAATTCTTAACTATGTTTACTACTTGTGGCATCATTATGCTAAATTCTTCTTCTAGCATCAAATCAGATACCAAAAATAAACCTTATATCTTATGTGACTTTCCGTTTTTTTCAATCTCTTGAAGCTCTCTATTGAGAATAGAAAACAATGGGATTCTGAAGCGTGTCCCATTTAGAAGTAGTACAACCAATATTGCATTTTCCAATATGTTTTACAAATAATCAGTGCAGTGGCCAGAGAATTGTTAAGATTGCTTGATTTTTTTTGTTTCAAACATTATATAGTTAAGTAGCATTGGTTTATATTTTATCAAGTTCCTGGTCTCACATATATTCAATTTTACAAAATGTGTGGAAAAATATAGTTCTGAGTGAGCATAACTTTTGGTGTAATAAATCATATTTTAAAACTGTATAATTAAAATATGTGTGTAATAACTGTCATAATGCAAAACCAGCAATAATAAAAGTTGTTCTGTTCTTATTTCTTTATAATCTAAGCCACACACACCCCAAACTCATGAGCCGTGGCTTATTACCACAGCATGTTCAGAACTGTGCTGTGGAAGCAATGGGCAGGCAAGCACACATGTGCAGGTCCATTTGTGCGCACATTGGGTTGGCAATTGTACATGTACATCTCCATTTGTGTGAGCAGCAGGTGTATGTGCAAGCAGTGGGTGTGCATGTCCACCACTTGTGCAAATGGAGCTGTGCACATACTTGCTCCCTGCTTACCTGGAACCATCCCCTCTTCCCCTCCACAAAGCCAGAAAGGTTGGAGATTACTGATCTAAGTCAATGTATAATTTGCAATATTGCTGAAGCAACAAGTGTTGAATGATACACTTTTATGGTACTCTTTTTCTGCCACACTATTCAGCATTGATTTATTCTTTTAGCAATAGAAAGACTGGTTAACAATTAGATTGACCAACAGTGTCCCAAAACAGAACTTCGAGACAATAGGTCATAATTTTTCTAGCAATTTGATCAGCTGTTCCAGGATTAGTCAACGGAATATTGCAGTTTGAAAGTTAAAGTCAAATGTAGCAAGTTTAAGGGATCCGCAACAAATGACATAGATGGAATTGAAGTCAAATGTATCTTTATCTTGAAAGTCCCAACATGGACATTTGGTAGTAATATAATAAATAATAAACCTTCTAGCATTAGTTTGATGAGCTAAAGCCTTTATCAGATGTAAATCAGGATTGGCCACTTTTTATATTGCATAGGGAAATCAAAGAAATGAAATGAAAGCAGTGGTAATTTTATGTGACACTTGAATGTATATAAGATAATCAAAGTGAGATTTTGCAACAGCAGAAATTATTAGAATAACAGAGTTGGAAGGGACCTTGAAGGTCTTCTAGTGATCTAGTCCAACCCCATGCTTAGGCAGAAAACCCTACATCACTTCACACAAATGGATATCCAACATCTTCTTAAAACATCCAGTGTGGGAGCACTCAAAACTTCTAGAGGCAAATCATTCCATTGATTAATTGTTCTAACTGTCAGAAAATTTCTCCTTAGTTCTAAGTTGTTTCTCTCCTTGATTAGTTTCCATCCATTGCTTCTTGTCCTACTCTCCGGTGCTTTGGAGAATAGTTTAATTCTCTTCTTTGTGGCAACCCCTGAGATATTGGTATTATGTCATCTCTAGTCCTTCTTTTCATTAAACTAGACATACCCAGTTCCTGCAACTGTTCTTCATGTTTTAGCCCCCAGTCCCCTAATAATCTTTGTTGCTCTTCTCTGCACTCTTTCTAGAGTCTCAATTTCTTTTTTACATCGTGGTGACCAAAATTGGATGCAGTATTCCAAGTCTGGCCTTACTAGGGCATTACAAGTGGTATTAACATGGATATTTTGAGTCCCTTGTAATCAACACTTGTGGGATGATAGAACTCAGCTTGTGTCTTTCCTGAAAGTTCTGTTTTTGAAGAATGAGAGTTCAAGATTAATGATATTGGAATTGTATGTGCTGTAGTGTCAGAATTTTTCATTTTATGTTTTTCTTCTTTTTTGTTAGCAATTGACCTGTTTTTGCCTACTGTATTTAGGTTACACAAGAACATTGCTGATGCATTATCATATGTACAAACTTTCCCCAGTTTGTTTAGATTTGAATTCTGATGGTCCGCCACCTTGCATAGCTTGGGAAGCCAAGAATCAATAGTTTAATGACTATTTGATGGTCTTATATTCTTATAATAGCACAAATAATCAATTAAGAGAGGCAGTATGGTATAGCACTTAATGCACGGGTAGAAACCACAAGACTGTGAGTTCTAGTTCTGCCTTAGGCACAAAGCCAGGTGGGTGACCTTGAGCCAGTCACTCTCTTTCTCTCTCTCTCAACCCTAGGAGAGAGCTAATGATAAATCACTTGTAGAAAACGTGCCAAGAAAACTGCAGTCCACTGACTTGGAGGGACTAAAAACATATTGTTTAAGAAATATCTAAGGAGACCTCTCAACATCCTGAACTTCAGAATAATAGAGTTGAAAAGAACTTTGAAGGTCTTCTAGTCCAACTCCAGCACAAGCAGGAAACCACATGCCATTCTGGACAAATGGCTGCCCAATCTTTTTTAAAACTTCCAATGATAAGAGCACCCACTATTTCTGAAGGCAAGTCATTCCACTGGTTAATTGTTCTGTCAGGAAATTTCTCCTAGCTTGGCTCTTTCCTTGATTAGTTTTCATCCATTGCTTCTTATTCGGCATTGTGGTGCATTGATAAATAGGTTGACCCCCTCTACTTTGTGGCAGCCCCTTAAATATTGGAACACTTGCTATCATATCACCCGGTTCTTTTCAGTAGGCAAGACATACCCAATTCCTGCAACTGTTTATGTTTTAGCCTCCAGTCCTCTAATCATCTTTGTTGCTCTTTGCATTCCTTCCAGGGGCTCAACATTTTTTTTATATTGTGGCGACCAAAACTAGATGCAATATTCCAGCATGAAAAGGTGGCACTAACATTTCACATGATCTTGATTCTCTCTCTGTTAATGCAGTCTAGGATTGCATTGTTGTTGGTTTTTTTTTGACAGCTGCATCATACCGTCGTCTCATATTTCAAGCGATTGTCCACTGGGAATCGTTACTGCTATTGAGCCAGATTCCACATATTCCACTATTTCTCCAAAAATAAGACCCTAACTTATATTTTTGGAGGCTCCAAAATAAACACTTGGGTTTTCAGAGCAATCAACCCTCCTGCCGCATGCGTAGGAGATGGCAAGCATGCGGGGATCAAAGGTATCTGGCAGCAGCTGCAGCCCATCAATCCCTTGGTTGTGGCACTCTGGGACTGCTCAGTCTGTGCAGCACAGGTGAGTTGATTCCTTGTCCAAGCAGCAGACGAAAAGGGGGGGGGGAGGAGGAAGGCAATCCAGATGCAGTGCATGGGCCGTGGGAAAGCTAAGTTAGTGGGCCATAGTGGACAGGCAGCCGTGGGTGGCTCATCTTTGTGTGGCAGCACTGGCAGCAGATGAAGGCAGAGACACAAGATGAAAGGCATGCAATCCCAATGCGCCATGCTAGCCACAGGCAAGCTGAGAAATGTGATAAGCCTCCCATGGTCATCCGTCCACTCTGGCCCACTGACTCACTTTTCCTGTGGCCTATATGGCTTGCCTCCCCCTGCTTCTGCCTGCTGTTTGAACAGGGAATCAACTAACCTGCACTGTGCCGGCTGTGGCTGCTTCTGGACATCATCAGCTCATATATGCCCACCTCCTTTAATGGGACTTATTTTGGGGAGATAGGGCTTATAATTAGGCACGCTTAAAAATCAGGCTACAACTTATTTTCAGGGAAATGCGATATACTTAAATCTTTGTTTTTTTCTTACCCAAGTGTAAAATCTTGCTTTTCTTACCATTGAATTTCATTTTTTTTTAGGTAGGGTCCAATGTGGAACTCTGTCAAGATCCTCCTGGATCTTGAGCCTATTTTCTGGGGTGTTTGGCTATACTTGCCAGCTTGGTGTTCGCTGCAAATCTAATGAGTCCTCTTGTATTCCTTATGTTTATATGGATGCTACTATGTTAAGATGGCAATCTTACTATAAACATATTAGGAAGAAAATAACATCTGATTCCCTAGATTTCAATTCATGCAAGATATTACATTTTTTCTAGTTTTTAGAATCATTGCTCTGCAATGACAATATCTATATCGTGAATTAAGACAAATATAGGTTTCCCAGAATAATGTTGCAGGATCCAATCTGCATTGGTCACTGAGACCAGAAGTTTAGTCTTCTGAGTTCTTGAACTCATGCTAGCGCCAATCCTTAGGGAACTTCTCTCTACCAGAATGTGTGTTTTAGGTTTCTACACATAGTATTTATATTATGCCTAGTTGTGTGTAACCTCTGCTTCCAGTGATGAGCCAGATTGGATCCTATAATATATATGATGATTACTACCTATAGTAAATTGGGAGCACATATTTTCTGGTATAAATCCATAAATCACTAAAATGCATTGTGCTATTTGCAGAATTTCAGTATCTATTTTCTAGCAAGGAGACACTATAGTTCATTAGTTTTTATATGGTCAACATCTGACATAAACTTATTTTCATAATCTCCTTGAAGATAATAAATAAAATAAACAGTTATCTGGAGAAATGTACTATGTATCTGGCAAGACAAGCATCTTTTAGTATATGACATTTCAGAAAAATACCCAATATATTCTGAGATTGAATGCTTGTAATATTCTCTTCACTTTGACAAATTAATTTGAATGTGTGAAATTCATATATGTATAGTATATGCCATGTCACAAGTACAGTATATTATTCTAGTTGATATTTTGGGATTCCAGGTTATTTTAGTTTAACTACTAATAATGAAATGGTAAATGTTCATGAATGCATAAACGCAATTTTATTACTAATTTAGGAAGATTTTGTTAATACTAATGCATATTATTTTTTAATTAATGGTCAGTCTAATTTTTCTGAATTGTCATTTATTCCTTATTTTTTATATGGTAAATATCACAAACTACATATTTTCATTACTTATATTAAGCAATTCTAGCTAATTGAGGCCTTTGCAAGTATAAATAAATTCAAATGCAATAGTGATTCTGACACTTATTTTTGGATGGTCCCAGTTTGTTACAGTGAAACTAAATACTTTTACTTGGCCTATTCAGTTCATTTTAATTCACTATATCACTGCTTAGAATTAAGCTAAATTTATTACATTGTTTAGAACTTTGCTGCGTTCTTCAACAGCAGTATTCAGTAAGTTTAACATTTTTGCTGTTTTATGAGGCAAAAGAATCTAAAATGTATTTATTTTATTTACTGCAGATCCAACCAATTCTGCCAACAGTGGCTAAGAACTGTCAAGCAGGATCCGAAGAAGTAAATTCCCTTTAGAAATCTGACAGAACTCTCCTCTACACCCTTCCACTTTCACCCGTTGATAACACCAGGCCAAAATGAATATGTGCACCATTCATATTCAGTGTCACCTTTTTTAAATTTAAAGCCTTCTAAGGGTCTTGGGTTGTTTGTGTGGTTCGGTTTTTGTCTTAAGTTGTATTACTAACATTTTTTTCAATACCATGGGTTATTAACAGCAATTTGAAAAGTGTAAATATCTCCTGCTGACTAGCCAGCAACTGGTACTCAATCAACAATGGCTACAGTTTTGTTTCTGGGTACTTTTAACAATCTTCTGGATGCTAGGTACCTGTTTTTCTACCTTTTCTTTAGAAGCCAATCTGCATAACTTTGCTATGGATCAGAGGCTTCTTGAAGATCCATAATCATCTGTATATTAAAATAAAGTTGTATGCCCCATCTTATAAAACAATCCGTGAGACATAGATGTAAATGAATTGATGTACTGTTGTATGAACATCTTGCCTATGATTTGCATGGCACAAGAATCTAATAAAATACACAATATTTTGTTCTCTTTCCAATCACCACCTTACCCTTTTTGCAGATTAGATAGTTTGCTTAGTTATATATAATACCACTCTTATACTATCACCCTTTTAGGAAAAGGATGAAAATCCAATAGGTATTTCCATCTAAATCTAGTATTTAACAGTTTTTGATGTAAATTCTCTTTGATGTAAATATCTTGAGATAAACACAGAGTTTTCTTTAAACCTCACCTATTTTATTTTGCTATACATCTTCTGGTGATTTTTTTTTCCTTGGTGAAGACTGTTCCATTTCCATGCTTAGTACAGCACATGCCATAAGTTCATGACCATTTAATGTTATAACAATACCAACAACTGTAGCCCAGATATTTTGCCTCAGTTGGAGCCCTTAGAACCTTGCCATTATTTCCATGCTGCCAAAATAAGCTATATTTGAAGAACTTATGCTTCTAAACCTAGAGATAGCTTTTGAAAGTTACATTGGCATAAATTGCAACTCGAGGAACATAAGTTATAAATACACGAAGTATTTTTGAAGAGTCCCTGTATCCACAGGAGGGAATCCAAGAATACTGATAGCTCTTAAAGTACTTTTGTAGTTCAAACATACCACATTGATTACAGATTGGTAACCATATTGGTTACAGATGCATGAATCCTTGTCAGAGAAACTTCATTTCTTTGTTTCACTGCATAAACAGTGAATGCCTTCGGTGATCAAGCCAGGATGCAACCTTTTAAAGCTGTGCTGAATACCAATTCCTTAAATTCTTTTTTAATTAATCTTTGCTTATATAAGATAGTAACTATCAAAACTTTTGCAACTGCATCCCTGAAAAGGAGCAATTTAAATAAACGTATCTAAGACTAAGTAAGCATATTTCATAGATATTAATCTAAAGCTTCATTGGCATTCTGATTTTCATCTTGCTTTAGAGTTGATGCCCTTGTGTTAATTATTCTAACTATTGTCCTAAAGAGAGATCATATGAATAATTTGTGAATCAATTTTAGAGACTATTTTTAGTTCTCTATTTCTAGTATATTTCCCTTTATTTCATTTCTCTATATACTATATTTTGACTTAATTAGTTATCTTTATAATTCAAAAGGAGCAATGTTGCATACTATTATAGATGTTTGCAATTAAATTGGGATAAATTGTTAAGTTTGGCTAAGGCCAGAATTAAATAATACTGATTTTTAAAAAGTTGTTATGCTTCATGCATTCCATAACACAAAAGGACTATCTATCTCATGATTTTGAATTCTAACGAGTTTCATTACAAAGAAAAAATTAACAATGCTTATTTAGGTCATTAAAAAAATAGAATCTTCCCAATATTTATCAAAGCAAAGATCAGCATTGTAATACATCCTGAGAGAATAAAATAAATCACAAAGGGTAAGAACTTTTTCGATTCTTTGTAACTGTTGAAAACATGGGGAAAAAAAACATTTTGCTGAAAATGATGGGAAAGTAAGCTTTATTCAAAATACTTATTTTTTTAAAAAAGCTATAGCGATCTATTTTAAAATATGCCAGTTTTTTTAGCACCTTTTCACATTATTAAAAACAAACAAGAAATATTTAATCTGAAACATTTTCCAGTATATTCAAAACCTTCCATTAATGGCAGGATACTTCTCCCCTCCTTTATGGAATTAATAATTTTTAGTTACACTTGATTTACTCTGAAAGCAAATAATAAGCAAGACTATAAGAAACATAATGGCTACAGTATAGTCATTATGGATAGAGAAATTGGGGGAATAGCAGCAGCTTGAATAGCTGGGAGAATGAAGAGGCTAATCTTGAAAAGCTTCCCATCCTTTCAGCTCTGCTATTGCACTTACTCCTTGAACACATGTTAGCTGGCCTGCTTGGCACAAGATATGCTTTCAAGACAATTCCCATTAAACAAAACTGAACAAGCATGTCAGCGGTTCCTGGGGAAGGAACCTGTGCTTCTTATTAAAAAATACCCATTTCAGTGAACACACATGGTCAGTTTCCACAAGATATTTGCACAGAAATCCTGTCCTAAATATTATTGCAAAGTGATTCTACTTCATCAGTAAAATGGCATATCTTTTGTGCCCAATGCTATAAATCTTGACCTCTGCTGTAGCATTATTAAGATGCAGGGGGACTGCTTCTTTGTCTCATCAGTGTGTCTCATCAGTGACATGAAAAAACATTGCACATGCTCAAAGGCAACTTGCCCATCCTACGACAGACTTTGAAACATCTAAATGCTCTATCATGATTTAAATTATCCCCTGAGGAGAAAAATATTGAGCAAGAGAGCCAGATAAAAATATATAGACACAAATCAAAAAGTTGCCCATTAAACAGGCAGTTATGAAGGGAAAAGAAAGGAAAATGGGAAAGTTAGATTTGCTTTTGAAACTTCCCTTACTATTGTTGGTGTGGAATGTGTTTGGCAAATGTCATAGGTATAGCTTTTTTACAAACACTTAATATCCAGCTTAAGTGAAAAATCTGTTTTCATATACAATAAATTCCTTAAGTATCTAAGTTGTAAAAATATTTATCCCCACTTCATTGTCACAGTTACCACTCAGAAATATTTAATTAAAAATGAAAACGTAAAATAGAATGGCTCTCACAGGGTCCCTGTTTTAAATGAGGCTCCTTTTATTCTTTATTTCTGTAAATAATTATAATTATTATAATAAAAAGCCACTATTCTAAGCAGGTACAGTATTTTTTCATTGGTTCTTAGCATCTGGTATCCAAACCTTAAGTTGCCCAGCAGCCTATATGCTATTCTTAAATAAAAATAAAGGATTTACTTTTTTCAAATGATTAAACTCATGTGGAATGGAATGTCAATTCACAGACCAGCTTTCTGTTCCTGAAACATGGCTACCCAAAGTAGGAGGATAAATAAAATATTGAGAAGGGAATCCAAATATCATAATACAAACTATGCTCCTATATGCATGCATACAGATATCTCCCTCACACACAAAAGTTTGTGTTGTGCTGGTCATTTTGTGATTGTGATGAAACTCAGATTCTGAGCACATCTGGGTTCCAAAATCTGGATGATATCTTTCTGCTGAATCAGGTTTTATACAATATGCATTATTGTTTCCCATTTGTGTTATTACATAGGATAATTACTGCTTTGCCTACCGGCATTTATTTAAGTGCTCAAACATTATTTCATCTGGGAAAATGTAATCCTGCAGTATAACTTTCTCGTTCTGATTATTCTTCTCTCAAAGATATAAAGATCTGAACACCACACCTTCTGCATATTCTTAATTACAAGGGTTTTTTTAATCAATGAATAGTAATTTCACAATACTCTGGCCATTTTTATGCAGTATTGTATAAAATATTCTAATTGCCAAAACATTTCAACATTCTTATATTTGCCATTCCAAAGCAGTCATTTATTATTTTATTTATTAAATTTATTTGCCATCCATAAATTTAATAAGTACATCTACACTGGTGCTTTAAAGTTTGCGAATCCTTTCAATATTTATACATAAATATGACCTAAACCATGATCTGTTCTCCACATGTCCTAAAACTAGATAAAGAGAAACCAATAAACAGATGAGTCAAAATATTATGTAGAAATATTGAACCTTTAAAGAGATTCACCAGCTTTTAAGCACTGCTGTAAATATTTCTGTCATGAAGCTGGCACTCGTAAATATGAAAGTTCAATGATGCTGCTTTCAATGGTTTCAGGAAAAGGCTTTCTATGGCAATGGGTTTCATGATAGCATCATGGCTTAAAAAAGAAAAAGTTGCTGGGCAGCAGTGGAATAGAAGATCTGATCTCAACCAAAAGAATTCAAGGGCCTTTCACATGTCTCTGAGAAGTAATGGAAGGACATATCAGAGAAAGAAACAGACAGGGTAGGAAGAGCAAGATGAAAAGATACAACAAAATACTTGTTTTGCTATTATTATCGGAGAGGAAAAAAATGCTTATATACTAAGTCTCTAAAGAGATGTGAAGAAGTTGTATAGCTACTTAGAGATTATAGGTTACAAAATGAGATTTTCCTTCCAAGAGATGAACCATCATTTTTCTCTGAGTAGAAAAAGGTAAACTGGGATTTCTTACAAAGCCCCTTTTAGTATTTCTCCACATCTCTTTAGTGGGTCACTGCCCTGCCTTCCAACTCTTCTGCTGTTGACTCAGCAGTTCTGTTCTCTCCTGAGAGGCTTTTTGAGACTGTTCATGACAGGTACTTGTGACACTCCCATCCCATTCTCCCACCACCCACCATCCCTACCCAACTCCCACACTTGACACATTCACTATTAGTCTTGTTGTTCATTCATCTCCATATCAGATACCAGGATGTTCTTCTCAGCAGATTCACTAGGACTAGCGTTGGTGCGGCTATAGCGAGCACTCTCAAATGTCCCTTGTTCTGAAATCAACCGGCGCTTATACAGATAGAAGGCCACAGCTACCAGTGCACAGAGTGCTAGAGTGGAGAGGATGACTACAACAATGGTTTTTGTATTTTCCAGGAAAGCTGCAGTAAAAGGAGAAAGGTTAGGAGGAAAGATTCATTTTTATAGCTAAACAGTATTCAAAACAAGAGTGAGCAAAATAACTTTGTGTGTAAAACTGACCAACAACAACAACTTGATGAACACTAAGAGATGAATTACTGAAATTTGGAGATTCCAAACCATTCAGAAACTCTGTATATTTCATCTAAATACTTTGTGTACTCATAGACTTTTGTCAAACTACTCAAAACAGCCATAACCTGCAATTATACATAAATGTGTTAAATTCAATTTGTTCAATTATTTCTAGTACTTTTTATTATTTTTATTATTTTTCAAAGAATAATAAAATTTAAGGGACTTTCTCTTCATTAGTAAGTGATGCTCTACAAACCTTTTACATACAAGAAATCATGGTGGGACTACAAATCCCATGGCAGTATCCATGCAAAATTATTAACCACATGTGTCTCATTGCCCTTCCCACCCCAAAAAATCTGAAGAGTTACCAAAGCATCCTCTTTGGTAAAGTCAATGGTAATGTCCTGTTCAAAATTACCTAATCCTGATTATACTTCTCAAGTCACTGCTTCTTTCACATCTGAGATAGAGTGGGTGAAATAAGAGGTAGGAGGCAGGATGAAGAATTAAAGAAGGTCTATTTCTGACATGCTGTCTGCCTTTGTTATGCTTATCTAATGTCATTCAAGTAGGGAAAATCATTAAGTTGAACAACCTGCTTCAAATACCTGCCATACAGAATATATTTATTTTTATTAGTTTTATTTATCTGCTGTTTTTTATATAATTTGGGTACTCATATGCAAGGCCTTGTATTTACAGCATAATTAGATCAACTCTCACCCTATCAGTTACTACAGTGGTGTTAAAAGGTGTGTTGGGTTAGGCAACTGAACTGAGTGATAAAGGGACAAAGCATACCTGATTTGGAGATGGAGCTTCCTTTCGCTGCCATGGAAAAGACAAAGAAATAAAGAATGTCAGCTTCCTGTCCCAATATCATTTGACCTACCTCTCCAATGCTGTTCAAGCTATTCCATAATGCCTCATATTCTGCTATAGCATCACCTAAGTTGTGATCAAATATGCCTTGATTTCAAAGAATATATCTCCAATTTAGCCACATACTCAACAAGTAGGTAGATCAGTTTTACATCTAGTGGAGCCCTTAATTTTTGTCCTCCATCATAATATTAAACAAACTAGAGTAATACTTTAATTAACCCAACTTAGAAAAATGTGAACATATGTAAACCTTTCTGGATTTCTTACAATGCTTAGTCGGGCAGAATAGAAAAGATTATGTGCAATCCACTCACTGTCTTCCCTTCATCTAATAAGGGTTTCTCTTTCAACAGTCATTTTACCTCCTTTTACCTCTTAAAGAATTTCAATTTCAATTGGCCCAATCAAAGACCCAATTCTAATTCAGGGCTACCACAAAGCAACCACAGTTTACAGGAAAATGAACAATGTAACCCAAATAATTCCTGTCTAAATCCATCAGCCTCCTGCTTAAAATTCTCGCTGACTCCTCAAATTCATCCATAGGTCTTCATGAAAAAATTGCTTTCCCCCCATAAAAACAGTCGTCCCAATCATAAAATGGTATCTGTTATGATTTGTCCTTGTCCTAAAATAGATGGATGGGTGAGAACTTCCGGCTCCTGTTTGCATTCTCCAGTTCTGTAGTTCAATTTAGGATCATTAAAAGCCTACCCTGATTTTATCTGTACAAACTTAATTCATTTCCTTACCTCGAGTTGTCTTACAGATGACTCCCATGGTTACATTTGAACAAGAGCCCAGACGCCAAACACCATTGCTGCTCTGGATCCAATAGCAGCTATTTGGGCTGATCATGCTTGGTCCTGTATCATGTTGTCCCCAGTTAGAATAGTTTACAGCTGTGCTGTCATGCCAAACAAGTGAACCCCCTGTGCAGAAGGAAGAAACATGCTTTGTGTGATTAGTGAAAGAGCCATGACTTTCCAGCATAGCGCATTGCTACATTGCTGCAAATCAATTTCAAAGTTACCAAAGTTGTCTAAGTGTTAAACAGTAATGCAGTCTCTCAATTCTGCTTGATTTACCTTTCGGATTAAAGGACATCCCCAGCCATACCCCCTTGGCTTGGCTTTCATAAACTTGTAGATGTTGCCAAACAAAGATATTCTCCATCTCATCTAGGATGGACAGCACCATACCTCCAACTGTGGAGAATAAAAGAGATGCAACAGCCTAAAAATTTACAGAAGAGTTTACACTTCCCTGTGAGAAAAAAGCTTTGCCATAGTTCAGAGGCCCTTAAATTATACAATTCTGTACAATTCTGTATGAGGAACATTTTCCTCATTATGAAGGATATTTACCAGAATAAATCTGCAATATATTTTACAATTATTTTTAATTCTAAAATATATTGCATATTTATCCTGGTGAATAAATGCATTTGATTTTATGCAATCTTCCTGTAAGACTGAAGTTTACAAGAAAGAGAACTTCACATACATAGGTATCTGCTGGGAGTGTTAAAATCTACAAAATGGCAGCATCATAATCAATGCTTTATCTATTTTATTTCAGTGTTGGGCATCACAGCCGGTAGGTACAAAAGGAAGGGATTTTAGTCAGGATGCCATATTCGCCATCCGGCAGATTTTGATTATTTTTTAAATGTCAAACCTATATGCCGCCTATCTCATCAAAGCCAACGTATTATACATTCAACAAAAACACCATATAAAACATTAAAAAACAAATCAAGACCATACATTTAAAATACAGTTAAGATGAAAAGGAAGAGAGCAACAGAGACTTCCCGAATGATGAATGCATGTTGGTTATTGCTTTTATTATATGTGTCTTTGTTATTGTCTGCATTTCCCCTTCCCTGATTTATGTGAGCCGCCCTGAGTCCCCTCAGGGAAAAGGGCGGCCTACAAATGTCAATAAATCACAACAAATAAATCACAATCACTTATGGGGTCCCAGGGCAATTAGCACTGGCAGGTCTTCAGGCCCTTTCAGAAGGCTAAAAGGGTGAGTATCACAGCATTCCAGAGGAAGGGCCCTTCTCTGGGACCTTGCCAGCCAGAATTCCTTAACTGCAGGGTCCATAATATTATTCTTCTGATAGCATGGATAGATAGGCAAATCTCATTAGGGTGAAATGATTCCTCGATTTTCACCACCACTCCATCCCACCAAGCAACTGCATAGATGCTATTCATTCATCCATATCCCACCTTCCTTATTTTTATAAATAATTCAAATTGGCAGACATACTTTACTCCTCCTATATTTCCCATAACCACCACCCTGTGAGGTGGATTGGGCTGAGAGAGAGCGACTTGCCTATAATCATCCAGCTGGCTTTCATGGCTAATACAAGACTAGAACTCACAGTTTTCCACCTTCTAGTTGACTGAATCAGAAATTTTCTGATTTGTTTCAAGCTGCCCATTTTTACAAAACAGATGCAGGAGTCAAGTTCCCTTATAGCAGTGATGGCAAACCTATGGCACACGTGGCACGCAGAGCCATTTGTCAGGGCACGCGTACTGGCCAGCTGAGTTCGCCCTTTTTTAAAGCCATTTTTCGCCCACCTCAGGCTCCAGAGGCTTTATAGGAGCCTGGGGAGGGCGAAAAGAGCCACCTCTGCCTCCCTCCGGAGGCCCTCCGGAGGCTTCATGAGCTTCCCTGAAGTCTCCGGAGCGCAAAAAAATGGCCCTAGGGGACGGACTTCCGCAAGTTCGGGAACGGACTTCCGGTTTGCTCTGAGGGTCGTTTTGACTGCTCCGAAGACTTCAGGAAAGCCTCCTGAAGTTCCCTGAACCCTTCGGAGAGCTCAAAACAACCCTCCGAAGAAACCGGAAGTGACTTCTGGTTTTCTCGGAGGGTCATTTTGACTGCTCCGAAGGCTTCAGGGCAGCCTCCTGAAGTTCCCTGAACTCTTCGGAGCGCTCAAAACAACCCTCCGAGGAAACCGGAAGTGACTTCTGGTTTGCTTGGAGGGTCGTTTTGACTGCTCCGGAGGCTTCATGGAAGCCTCCTGAAGTCCCTGTAGCCTCCGGAGGGTTCCGGGAGGGCAGTGGAGGCTTTTATCGCCCTCCCCAGGCTCCTATAAAGCCTTTGGAGCCTGGGGAGGGCAAAAAAAAGCATGCAAAAAATGGGGGGGGGGAGCGCCTGTAGTGCACGCATGCGCACTGGGGGCCGCACACATTGCATTATGGGTGCGGCACGCCCGCACACGACCCCCCTGCACTCCCCCCACTTATGGCATGTGAGCCAAAAAAGGTTCGCCATCTCTGCCTTATAGCCTGTGATTTTTAAATTTTATTTTACTGCAGTTTGATATTGTTGGATAGTATTGGTGTGGAGCTTTAGCTTAGAAAACGATACAATTTCTGCATCAAAGTTTCCACACATTATTCATGCATCCTGCTTTGGATTAAAACAGAGACAAAGTAGGAATAAAAAGATTTCTCCATTTCTTTTCTATTATTACTTTGTGTTTCTCTTAATATCTTCCCTTTTGTGTTTCTTGCTGCAGCTTGGCAACAAAAGATAATTTCAGGATGGGGATGATAAAATTCCAAAAAAACACTCCCTACTTTATTTCCTTTACAGAAAATACACACATAATTAATATCTGTTTTACAGAAATACAGGTGGATAAATATGACAATTTGTAACGAATTAATGTACTTCAGTTTTGCTAAAATTATCCTAAACTCTCATGCAGCTAAAGAGTTAAAAAAGAATTGTTGGATAAGGGATGGGAGGCAAATAAATTTCCTAAATAAAATAAATAAAGCTGAAGTTGGATGTATGGCTGAGCTTCTATGGAAGATCTGGTGCTGAATGCCCTTCTTGTACCTTAACTTGCTCTTTTTAGCTACTATCAATTGCTTATCCCTTCTAAGGTAACTGAGAAATACAAACTGTCCAGGAAAGGTGCTTCTCAAGAAGCAAAAAGAGTCAGAACTTGCATGAATTAGACAAAAACAAATAAACAGTAGTCCTCCAGCTGAAAAGCGGAAGATGAGGACAAACTGCTGTCTACTGCCACAGAGATATCCTATCATCCCAAATATCGAGCATTTATTACATTAATTTATTTAGGATCTGAATCTGGAGTGGCAGAAATCCTTTATTTCAGTAAAAGACAAATTAGCAGGTAAGTAATGTCTGAAGATAATTAATAAAAAGTTCAAAGTTTTACCAAAGAGGATATAAGACATAGCTGAGGCAAGTACAGGTAGTCCTCGACTTATAATATTTCACTGAGTTCATTTAGTGACCGTTTGAAGTTACAACAGCATTGAAAAAGTGACTTATGACCATTTTTCACACTTATGAGCATTATAGCTTTCCCATGGTCAGGTGATCAAAATTCAGATGTTTGGCACCTGAGTCATATTTATGATGGTTGGAGTGTCCTGGGGTCATATAATCACCTTTTGTGACCTTCTGACAAACAAAATCAATGAGGAAGCCAGATTCATTTAACAACTATGTTACTAATTTAACCACTGCAGGGATTAACTTAACAACTGTGACAAGTAAGGTCATAAAATGGAGCATTTAATAAGTGTCTCACTTAGCAACAGAAATTTTGGCTCAATTGTCGTAAATTGAGAACTACCTGTAGTCAGGCCATTGTTTTAAGTACTAAAACATCCTCTAACTAGCATAAAGAATAATTGAGAAAGATATTATGGATCTTAAAATGCCTCTGGCAGATTCTGAATATTAAAGCTAATGAACCTCTATATTAAAGAGATCAAAGAAAAAACAGAACAATACTATGATAAATTATATAGAAACAAATTGTAACAATCTCTTCCTCGATCTACATTTGGCTGAAAAGGGCATACTATAGTACAGTACATGCCCAAAGAATTCAAAATTCCAGGCTTGCAAAGTGAAATAAAATCAGGGGTTTTGTAATTAAGTTTCTAAATTAATGTATCAGAGATAAAATTCTTAGGAAAGTCACAGGCTGAAGAAAATGAAATGGGGAGAAGACAAAGAGATTCATCGAACTTCTACAAAATGTAATTGCATTTAAGCCTATAATAAATTGTTGATAAAAATGGAAAATTGCTATGAATGGAGATATCCGTCGAAACTTTAAAGCTACAAGGAACAGAGATAATTTCTATTATTCAGGACTTGAATCAAATTCTGGCAGACTTGAAGATTCCCACTGATGTTGGCAAAATGAACAATCTGAACATCAAAATAGGCACAATTCCAAAAGGATGATCAAAATGAAAATATAATAAAGGAAATTATATCGACCAGTTATGATGTAGTATAATATATAAAACTTTAATTTGTATTAGGACTTAAGGAAATATAGTTAAATTATAGCTAATTTATTAAGATAAGGATATATTTTTATTGGGCAGCAAAACCATTCCTCATTTAGAGCACAAAGGAACTTAGAGTGATGTTAGAGTGATGTTTATGCCTATACAGAAACTGAACAAGGTTGGGAGTTGTTTAGGAAGTGAACAAGAATATTAGGAATTTGGGGATAATTATAGGGGAAAGATTTGTTGGCATTGATGGCTTGACAAGTTTCAAAAGGGAAAAGTAACAAGTGTCAGGCATGCCTCCTTCAATATCCAAGAAAGAAAAACCTCAACTCTCCATTTTAATAGAGATAAAGTACTTTTACTAGATATAAAGTGAAAGCAGCAAAAAGGAAAGCAAGATCTGAGCCAGAAAGGCGGGAACATGTACATATCAAACGTTGTCCAAACCAACCTAGAACATAGGAGAAAGTTCCTGAAAGCAATTAATCAATGGAAGACCTTGCCCCCAGAAGTTGTGACTGCTCCAACACTGGAGATTTTGAAGGGGAGTTTGGACAACCATTTGTTGCTGTTTGAATAGAGATTTGATTAGAAAACCTCCAAGGAACCTTCCAACTATTATTCTGTACAGAATCTGGAAAGTAAAAGCCAAAGTGGTAGCAGTGGTGGTAGGAAAATCTAGTGCTACAACTTAAACTAATGAATGGCTCCAACAGATCCCAGAAACAACATCAGAGCTCTTTGTCCAAGAGTGCAGTGCTAGGAGCAGCTAAACTCCTACGCAGAACCCTCAGATTCTAAGGCTGCTGCTAGAGGACCCAGGATTGAGGAAAACATACACCACCCTTAAGAGCAAGAAAGGCGCTTTTTATATGTGTATAATCTAAAAAAAGTGGAATAACAATTCTCATGGTTTCTTTGATGCTATGTCAATTCAATATGACAAAAGAAAAAAAGAGATGAAATTTGCAAATAGACATCTATCAATTTTTGGAAAAAATATTAACAGAACATAATGGCATGACTTCAAAGTTTTATTAGATTTTGAAAGAAATTATGGTAAACTTATTTCAGGGCTAAAATGAGTCTGTGACTTAGTAGAAATAACTAAGCAATAACATTTGGCAGTTTCTATTCAGCATTAAAAAAAACTCTTTTGAGTATCCATGCAGGAATTACATCTGGAAATTTACATTAGCCGCATCAAACCCCAATAAGAACCTCACACATATCTTCTCAATATTTAGTGAGATGTTGGGAAGATACAGACGAGTCTGAGGAGCTGGCAATCAAAGTGAATATTCTTTTATCTTTGGTGAGAATGCAATAAAATATTGGAATTTTGGAAGAATGTTCTTAAATAAATGTCTGACACAAAATAATTATCACCAAATATGCTAGATGTCTTTGATGGGCAGAGTAAGAAATAGAAAGAAGAGTAAGAAATAGCATACATGTCAAACCAAAGATAAAAGAATGTCACATAGCATTTATATAAAAATAGACAGAGTAAAAGAGAGGGGATTGCTCCTTATCCATATCCTCATTTATATCTTACTATTTATTTTGGGTGAGGGGTTCATGAAAAGATAATGCCCCTGGATTTGGACCTCCAATGCTTTAATTATACACTTCAAACGAGTAATAGCCAAAACAAACAAGACAAGAATCCATTAATTCTAGCAAGATTCACCTTTCTGGCATTTCTTCACAGCTTCCTTCTGGCCTAGAATAACTTCCATGTGGAAAGCATAGCAATGGTTTCGGAAAGGAACCCAAGAAGAATCTTCTATTGTTTTAGGACAACTTCCATTGTAACTCCACTTGTGTGAAGAAAGGGGTCCTGAAGCAGAATACTTGGTTAGAAGAAACTTAGCAAGTACTTACATTGATTTTAGTCATTAAAAACAAATGACAAAATGATTTTTTCCTGATCTCTTTATTAAGATTCAGAGGATGAGAGAAGAGAGTCCTTATTTCAGTATTCCCTCCTCCATCTGTATAGATGTCATACAGGTATATTACCTGTGTTCAACTTGCAGATGGCCCCTTGAAGCTTTGTGTTGCAACTGGCAGTTCGCCATGTTCCATCTATATCCATGTATGCACACCCTGCCATTTGTTGTGGTTCTCCATCTTGCCAGTTTGTGTAGGAGATGCTCTCATCTATAAACCATTCATAGTTACGTCTCCCCTAAAAAAAGTCAATATATATAAAATTTTGCCACACTGGACTAATCAATCTGGCTACAAATCAAATATTTCATGGCATACATTTATCATATATACATATACATATACATATACATACACACACACACACACACACACAGACACAGACACACACATATATAAGATTTTTACAACCCCCGGTATGCCCAAATATGGGAGGAAGATCACTACTTCCATTCTCTGTCCTTCGGCTCGTCACAAGAGACCATCCAGGCAGAAACCCAATATTTTTGCTGTTGCCTTTTTGTTACATTTGGTACAAATACAACAACATACATACATACACACACACACACACACACACACACACACACACACACACACACACACACATACACATACATACATACATACATACATGTTTTCTGAAGTTTTCGCGGATGTTAGTATGTAGGTCTCTAGTTATTCGGGTTTTCTCCCGCGTAAAATTGGAGATGTCTTGGCGACGTTTCGACGAAGTCTCATTCGTCATCTTCAGGCTTCTTCAGGCTTGGTGCTTCCAGGAGCAATGTGAGGTCTTGGCTGTTTCTTCCTTTTAACTGCCAGTGGGGGTTTGAACTGATTGGGTGGGAGCTTGGCTGTGTCCTGATTGGGTGGAGATGTGTCCTGATTGGGTGGAGGTGTGTTCTGATTGGTTGGGGGTTTGTGTTTCATGTAAGGATGGGAGGGGTTTAAAGAAGCTAATTGTGCATTTGCAGTCTGGCTTCTGGTCCGTGGTCATGCCTCCTCATAAGTGTGGGGTTTTGTCTGTTTTCTTTGTGGATGTTTGGTGGTGATATTCTGTGTGGCTCTTGCTAGTGTGGGCCTGGTGTCATTCATCATGTTCGGGACTCGTTTATCAATAAGGGCAGGCTTCCAAATGGCTGGCAGGTGGGAGGTATCGTCCCGCCTGTTCATGCTAAACAGCATGAACATCTCCAATTTTACGCGGGAGAAAACCCGAATAACTAGAGACCTACATACTAACACCCGCGAAAACCTCAGAAAATATATATATATATATATATATATATATATATATATATATATATATATATATATATATATATATATATATATATATATATATACACATACATACATACATACATACATACATACATACATACATACATACATACATACATACATACACACCATAGAATCGCATTGTTAATAGTTCTCCATAGGAGGTTTTGGAAATGAAAATCAGTCAGCATTCACCACTTTTTTATACCTTCACCATTTGTTATTCCAGAACAATAATTTGCCAACACATAAACTCAAGATCATGTCAGACTCCTAGATATGCTTCCCTTTTTTTGCATCTACTACATGCAAGGCAGGTTTGATTTACATGCGGTGGTTTCTAAATATAGTTAACTCACCTCTTCATTGGACAATCCAATCCAAAGTGGGGTATGGAAGCTGCTGACTACTTGAGTGAGGAAGGCCTGGGTGAATGGTTCCATCACATTTGCTAGACTTCCATTAAGACTCTCACATAACAACACAGCTTCATGCCATTTGAGTGGCTTCATCAAAATACGGTATGTGTTGTTAAGATATGAAAGAGTAGAGTTTAGAACAGGAAAGAAGGATGTTGAAGAAGGATTTAGAGTAGGGTCTTGAATGTGGAGGAAGAATTTGAGAAAAAGAAAATAAAAGCTTGGTCACACTTTACAAATATACCTTAGAGCCATTAACAAGGCAATATTAATTTTATTCAAAATTAGTAGCAATTTGCTGATCATCAAATAGTTTCTTAAGTGTTTTATTCCATTTCACTAAAAACTGGATATTTTCGGGTTACTTATCATTTCTGTGAAATAGAACTTTAGTTCTTTCTGGAAGCCACTGTATAAGGATGGTGAGAGAATCAAGTTATATTCATAGATACTATTATACCCCCTCATTTAAAACATTTATATTTAATTCTTTAATTAGGAATGCTCACTCATCCTCTACGTAGTTAGACCAGGATAAGACATATGAGGATAAAGGAGAGAAGAATGTTAATGTCTGTATTCTACTTCTGACCATTGTTAAAGACTGTTTTCTCACCGTTGGCCAGTCTTGAAAATTCTACCAGATTATTTTATCTGTGTTGTTGCCACAGACTAATATAATTCTTCCTCCCTTGGGGACAACAGGAATGAATGCCTACATCCTTGGCACAAGGAATTAAAATTATCGCAAGCGCTCTCTGCTAAGCATAACTTAAGCCAATGTTATTTTCTTGCATTATTCCTAACTCTTACCTTTGCTTCTCTGGCAGATAAAAATATGTTTCTCCTCTTGGCAGTTCCTATCATCCCAACGGCCTGTAAACAGGGGAGGGAGGCCATGCCACATTACAGCGCAGTTGGTCTATGAGAAACAGAACCGGGAAAATCAAAATCATACACCTGCAATCACAATGAGCAGGTAGCTATCAAACAACAACAAGAATTTTTCTGAGTGTCTGCTGACTTATGACCAAATAAATATTGATTTGATTAATGGATTGAGTGTGTCCACACTGAGTTGTCCAATTCTTGTCTTATGATTACTGCAACATGACACATATGAAACTACTCTTGGCAAATGTTACAAGTATATAGGCAAAGCAGAATAGACAATGGGTTCCAGAGAAACAGAAAAACAAGCAACGCACTGAACACTAAACCAAGTTGTGGTTTTCACATAACCTGTTGTACCTGAACAATAATCATGTTGTGAAATAAATAAGCCCGATAGCGTAGTATACACAATATGTTGACACAGTAGCCTCACTCCTGCAATATGTCAAACCACAAACTATCCTATTCAATTTTAATTCATACTACATGAACAGAACCAAACTGCTACTTCATCTTTACCAAACTTTGGAACTCATTACCAATAGTCCTTGACTGTAAACCACAATTGGGCCTGGAATTTTGGTTGTAGGTAATTGTGGTAGTTAAGTGAGGTGCTGATATAACCACTTAATTCAACAATTACAATCCCAGCACTTTGAGTTGTGAATGCTAAGTCACCAGACAGGTCAAGTAGACAAAGGAGAATAATAGAATAACAGAGGTGGAAGGGGCCTTGGAAGTCTTCTAGTCTAACCCACTGCTTATACCATTTCAGACAAATGGTTCTCCAATCTCTTCTTAAAAAGAAAAAAAGAGCTACCTGCCAAAAGAAAATTCCTGCACTGAGTCTTACAAACTCAGATCCCAAAGATTCAAGCTTTGTTTCTTTGGCCCACTACAGGCCATCTGCTCCTTTCCATGTGCAGAAGAGAACCATTACACTGGGGTGAAAAAAGGAATCCCAGATCTCTGATGGATCTTCTTTGAAGAGCCTTTCTACTCTTCAGAAACTTTGCATTTATTAGTTTTTCAGGCAGAAAGCTAACAAGTGCAATCTTTCTTAAGAGTATAAAACCTAGAAAAAGCATACCTAGCTTTTAGAAAGATCACATTTGCTAGCTTTCTGGCTGGAAAGGTTGGGAAGAAGCTCAGATCTTCTAGATGCGAGCTTCTTTTCTCCAGCCCAGCACCAAAGTTCTCCTCTGCATGGTGCGTGGGGGAATCTCTGGCACTGGCTTGGAGAAAAGTTTGTATCCCAAAAAACTTTGTTTCTCCAATGTTCCCTGCAAAGAGGGGAGGGGAAGTTCTCCACAAGCGGCAGCAGCTTTCTCTGCAGGTTTCCACACTGAATTTCTGGTGAAATGAGCAGAGAAGATTGTAAATGGCAATCATGTAATTACAGAACTCTTGACAACCAGTTATAAGTACAAACAGGTTGTCAAATGCCTAAAATATGATCACATGACCTTTGGGATAATGGGGGAATCAGAACTTCAAGGACAGATTGGAAGCAATTTTTTCCTGAGTCTCTCGTAACTTTCAACAGTCATTAAATTGCCAATTGTAGGTTGAAGATGACCTCAGTTGCAAGATGTGCTGGTAGCATCTTTGAAAAAACAAGTGTCTGGTTAATCTGTATGTAAAAGAATGTTGGCCTAGATACTAGTTTTAACACTAATTACAAGTTTTAATATTTTTAAGATCACCTAAAACAAAAAATACCATCTACTTTTATTATATATTTATTTAGAGGGAAGAGAAAAATGTTCTCTGAAAATCATGCCAAATGTTTGAAGACAAATAAACAAATTGTCATTTGTTTATGAAAACACACAAAAGCCCATTTTTATGATTGACCAACTTCAAAAATTCAGAAGTCAGCATTCAAAAGCCGCATTCTAGAGATACATAAGGCATAGCCTTTTCTTCTGCAGTTTTTGGCAGGGAAGTCCAAACAGAAATTGCAATCCTGTTTGACTGAATATATTTTCTGTACTTTACTTAATCCAGAGCCTTCATTATGCTATTAGGAATAAAACTTCAACTCACCGGCTGATCACTAGCAATGGATGTTCCATATCCAGATGGTTCTCCAGGGGCCCAGTTCACATACTTGACAGCCTCAGATTCTACCCAGATAAATTCCTTCTTGGAATCATGGAGGCCAATCCATATATCAAAGGTCACATTTGGAAGAAGAGTTGTTATAAAAGCTGCAAGAAAGAAACAAAGGAATGGAAAGTGCTTGGTGTGCGATTAGAGAAAAAGCAATGAATATAGTGCTATTTTTCTAAATGGAGCTAAGAACTCAAAAGTTGAATTCCACTAGTCCCTCTATTAATGTTTTCCCCATTGTCCCAGAAAGTATTGCTGTCCTCCCCTGGCTTTGTTACCTCTGTTTCACTGCAATCCTTGATCAACATTCAAGATAAAGGAGAATTAAAAGCTAACAGGTTTTATACATCATGAGCTTCATTGGATGGCGTCAGAATACTATTTTAACATTGATACTACCAAAGACATCAGCTCAGAATTGTTCAATATTATCTCCTCTGAATCTATGCTTGGACCATAGCATTAAAAAAGGCTTGCCCTGGACTGAAATGGTACTCATCCTGTCACTTTTTGGCATAGACTTGAGCAGTCTTTTGGTAATAATGAGACTGCTACAATTATTCTACAATTGTTTTGTTTAGAATAGACAATCTGTTAGTTTAGCTGTTCAACTGCTAACAAAAAAGCAGTATTTATATTTTCAGGGCCCTCTATTCTTTATTACTACTTCAGATATAACTGGAATGAACTCAACAAAATAAATTCTACTGTAGCAGAGAATATATCTGTTCTAAGCAGAAATAAGAGCAGTTTGGGAATAAGACAGATATCCCTACCAAAGACTACTAACTATGATGCTGAGAGGCAAAGAAAGAAACAGATGGATCTCTGCCTATCACACATTGATTAAAAAAAACTATTTTTCCCTTCCTGTGAACTGGAACATTATTTATCTTAGTGTTCTGAAAATTCCGAATTGATACAGAAACCATTTTCAGTGGGACAGCTGTTACCAACAAGAAAAGCTTGCACTTTTGTTTTAGTTATTACTGAAACCCATAGCCAATCACGATATTATTCCTGATTTCAGAAGAGATTATGCAGTATTGTGTAGTTGCAACGTAAGTTCTGCCCTTCTAGTATGCGCATGTAACCTCTCACCAAATGTACAAAAAGAACTTGCATTGTGAAGTCACCCCACTAGTTTCACTATCTGCCTCCCTCACTCCCCATAGACACTTTATTAGGTGAATTTTCCAAGAAAAATACCACTCTCCCTTATGATTATTTTTTCTATTGAAGAACTCTCGTATCTATTCTGGGACTAAAACCTGTCCATTTTTCAGAGGCGGAACAAGCATCTCGCCATGTACGCATACCCAAACACCCTTGGATAAAACTTACCTTGCTCAAGAAGGTTGGAGATAGTAGCCAATATACCTCCCTGAATTTCACATTTCTGTTTTGCCTCCAGCCATGTCACTTTTTCTTGATTATAGATCCTAAAGCACTATAAATGGTTTTTAACAACAAAGAGAAAGATTAAAAATCACGATGTGGAGGAATTTTTTTGATGCAGATTTATTTATAGTAATTTACTTTTGCTCCTCTTATTATTCCTCTCTCTAAAAACACTTTTTCTTCCTGCAACAACATAGTGAGGTAGTGTAGACCAGTGTCCCCCAATCATTGGGGCACCAGGGACTGGTTCCATGGAAGTTTTTCCGCAGATTGGAGGGGTGGTGGTTTTACGTCTTGGGGTGGGGCTTCACTCGCTTGTGTGGTCCTGTTTCTGGCATGCCAGGCCCAGTACCAATCCCAGGACCAGGGAGTGGGGACCCCTGATGTAGACCAACCAGTAACGACTTAGTGAACCATACTAGGATTTCAGTCAAAAGTCTCATCGACCATAGTTTACCATTTTACTGCACTGGCTCCTTGACTCATTTATTCTTATATGCTAAACATTAAGTAGCGAAAGGGCAACTCTACTCAGACTTTTTGGGAAGTGTCCTGAATAGGGATATTGTGAAGAAATAGTTTCAGTGTTCTCCACAAACCTTACTTTTCTTCTCACATATTCAGCTCAAACAGGATGCACAGACAGACATTCCTCTCAAATTGTCCCCCTTTATTATTTACAATAGAATACCTTATTAATGAACGCATGCCAGCCTTGGGCACAGCTGCCAGGAGTTGGTACAGGTAGCAATGGCAAGGAGGGCTGCACAGTGGTGATGTTGGTACGCTTGCAAATATAAGGCAGAGCTGTGAGGCATCTCTGGTCACCCCAGTCTTCTGCAGAGGATGGAGAAATGATGATGAGCTTCGTTCAAGGGATGTCAGAGCACAGTGGCCATCTCAAAGAAACTGCTGTACTAGTAAATGTTACCAAGACTTGGTATTAAAATTCTGGCAGAGAAAAACTCAAAATATGAAAGTTGGGATGTTTCCTCTCTTACCTGCTGTGTCTGAAAAGCCATGTAGACCCACACCACTAAAATGAAATATAAATGAACGGAACTTTATAGACATTTCCATATTAATGGTTAATTGCATTCCAGTTGTTAAAAAAGAATATGGAAAGTGGGGAGAGAAGACACTATAGTAGTTTAATAGCAAGGAAATAAGAACAGAAAGGAGTCTACCACTAGGGACATTTCTTTGAGTTTGGTGCATTGCACAAAGTTTCTCCATGGTGGATAAGAATACCAAGTTTGGCACTTTGCTAATTGGGGAAAAAAGCAAGAAAAAAACATTTCAAGCTTTTTATCATGGGATTTTAAAAAAACCTATTTTTTTCGTTATATTTGTTGAAATTGCTGCCTTTAAAAAAATCTACCGAGAAAGAATATAATGGAAACTGCAGTTCTACAATAACCTAAGAAATGTTCATAACAAAAGAGATTACCCATGTTGAAGCTTTATATAAATAATTCAACAGTACCTAGAATGTGGGGCGGGGGGGGGAGAAAGGAGCTCCATCTCTCATTATATCTACCATGGGTATGTTTTTCCCATTCGTTGAACTCATCAGTCCATGAAATCAAAGAGATTAATTGGGCAAGTACAGGTAATCAAGTTATGACCATAATTGAGCCAAACGTTTCTGCTGCTAAGTGAAACATTTGTTAAGTGAGCTTGCCCCTTTTGATGACTTTGCTTGCCATAGTTGTTAAGTGAATCACTGCAGAGCCAAGGTGGCGCAGTGGTTAAATGCAGCACTGCAGGCTACTGCTAGATCAGCAGTTCAGCGGTTCAAATCTCACCAGCTCAGGGTTGACTCAGCCTTCCATCCTTCCGAGGTGGGTAAAATGAGGACCCAGATTGTTGGGGGCAATATGCTGACTCTCTGTAAACCGCTTAGAGAAGGCTGAAAGCCCTATGAAGCGGTATATAAGTCTACTGCTATTGCTATTGCATTTGTTAAGTTAGTAACATGGTTATTAAGTGAAGCTAGGTTTCCCATTGATTTTCTTTGTCACAAGTCCAAAAGCTGATCACATGACTCTGGGACAGGGCAATTGTTATAATTATGAACCACTTGTCAAGCATCTGAATTTTGATCATGTGACCCTGGTTGGACAGTGGTTGTAAGTGTGAAAATGTGCTATTGTAACTTTGAATGGTCACTGAGTGAACTGTTGTAAGTCAAGGATTACTTGTAGTAATGCAACTTTAAAGTCTTAGAGATAGTTTGTAGGCTAGAATTAACTAACTGCAATAGAAGAACCTTTCTCTGCACCTGATAAAACTCTCTTTGCCTTGATGACTGATAATTCAGTACAGATGAATTTGTTGGATTAGAAAGTTCTTGACCCCCACCCTCCTCCTCCATCATAAGTCACAAGATTCTTCTTAAAAACCTTTAACAAGGTATGTTCTAAGAAAGAGGATAAATTACAGAAATCTCAGCAGCTGCTTTGTTTTGCTTTCTGAATCCAATGTATCTCCCAGATTCTTAAGAAGGAAACTTTCTCAGTCTCCTACACATATTCCCTGGGAAAACTGGTAAGAAGCTGTTCTATTAACTGATAGATAAGGAACATTTGGATGGTTAATTGACCTGTTGGATTTTCAGTGTTTGATTTCTTAATCAGTTCCTTGCAAAATATTCTCCCAATCTCTCCTGGTTGGAAAATGTTTATAAATTTTGCTTTATGTATTTTATACTATTATTTATTCAGACAATAATCAGGCGTAGGAGAAAATTGAGGACACTTGCATAATTTTGTATTGATTAACAAACAAGTCTAGAATATTGACTGGCAAATGGACTTAATTTCCCAATAACGATGGATGCCAAGGGTTTATTTTGAATCTGCAGTCAAATAAACATTTCACCACTTTGGATTCTCCTAAACAGTAGAGAACATTTCTTGCAAGATCAATTTATTATCCTTCCATCTATTTTGCCATACAGCAGGTTTCCATGCTTAGAGTTGATTGAAATAGTTAAGCCATGTTCTACTTTATTGCAAATGTTATAGGAATCTATAGTGTAAATTATGGTTCTTTAAACAAGCCTTCCATAACATTCAGACGAATTCCTTTATGTTGCCCATAAAGTAGCACAATTTTGCACAGCTGCATATAGAATGCAGAAACAAATAATGATGCAAATTAAACTATCAACCCATCAGTCACTCCAGCTTCAGTATGTAATCTCCTATTGCTTTATGTTCATTTTTGTTTATTAATTATACAATTTTATATGTGACAACTTTTAAAGGATTTGCTAGTCTTCATTGCAGTAAAAAACATTGCAAAAATTCTGCTAAATCGTCTGGTCCCCCATCTGGAGCTGGGCCTGCTGCCAGAGTCACAACTTGGCTTCCACAAACATCATGGGAATATTGACATGATTTTTTGTCATGCACCAAGCACCAACTTCAGGAGAAGTATCAGGAACAAAGAAAGCAAAGAAATGCCAGAGTTCCCAAACTTTCCAGCTTTGCAGACTGTCTGAGTGCAGCGAGGCGGGGGTGGTTCCATGTAAGCAGTGGGCAAGTGTGGGCAAGTGTGCAGTTCCATTTGTGTGAGTGGTGGATGCACTGACCCACCACTCATGCAAATGGAGCTCACACTTGCCTGCTGCTTGTTCAAGTGAGGATGCTTGCCCATCCCTTCCGCAGCCCAGTTCCAAACAGCCCAAGGCCCAGTAGTGTGCTGTGTTATGCCATATGCAAACTGGCCAAAGACACAGTAAAGGTACTCAAGAAAGAAATCAATTATCATTTGGGAATGTTAAGCAATTCCATGAATATCTACTACTAACCTCGGCTAGCTGTCATGTACACACACTTCCTTTCTTTGCTGATAAGCTGTGGTTTGTCAGGTGCCCATGAGATGAAATTCAATAAGGAACCATCAGACCACCTGAAGGAAGTAAATGGCACAGAGGGAGGCTTTTATATTTTAAGCAAAGATGAAGCCATGAAATAAAACATTTCTAGAGCAGTGACAGGTGTTAATGAAGAACATAGAAAACTCACCGAAACCGTCCATCATTCTCATAGGTGTTTAATCCAGTCCACCAATGTTCCTCCTGACCTCTTGAAAACTGGTCAAGGATTGTATATATTGGCATTAGAAATATCATCGTGAGTAAGAGGGAGAATGAGAATAAGAGAACTAATCATTTCTCTCCAATGTCAAACTACCTGTTGTGACTAAAAAAAATGCCATCCTGGGCCTCCTTCTTTCATTATTCTAGCTTTCGATGAAACATGCCTTAAGTACTATTAAATAATTTTTGACACTGCTGCCTTCAATCACAAGTCCACCAATCTCTCTTTAAGGTTATTAATTCTCTATTATATTTTCAAGGATCAAACAACATGCTTTTATATAACCTTACATATGCCGCCTTGTATATTCTTGAAGAAAGGCAGAATAAAATATCAATTAAAGTCGCCCTGCAAATGCACAGATTCATTCTTAGTAAGCTTCAATCCCCACTTAGCTTACCTATACATGAAGCCCTAACTGCACACAGCAAACTCTCTTATACCAAACCATGTTGTTTTGTCTAGCCCAGTATTTATTTAAAAAAACACTTTACCATTACCTACAAAAAAAAACTCCATATTAAATCTGGCAGTCTTCCAGAGTTTGGCGTTCTTCAGATGTTTTGAATTAAAACTTCTACTCAGTTCAGCTAGCTTGCCCACTGGTCTGGCTAAGGTTCTCATTGAAGCCATCTAATATGCACCTAATGTACAAGGCTAAATTATACAGTGTAATAGGATCACTTTATGGATAAAAGTTACCTGGCCCTTCCATTAGGAAAATGATATTAGTATTAGGATCATTCCAACAGCATGGTTTCATTAGTGCTATGTTCTTTGTAGGTACTTTTAAACATAGAATAAAAATAATTATGTACATTAATCCTTAATCCTTCACCTGAAAATGCCAGAAACTGAATGAGAACTTGTATATTCAAATCATTGGCTCATTTATCAATCGCACTGGAATGTAAAGTTCTCTAACACATCAATGGAAAAAGAGCATTCTTTTTTAGCTTAAAATAAGAAGTCAAAATCACAATTAGCCATGTTTGAATTAAAAGATGCATATACACTATACTTTGAACACTTAAACCTATTGGACTGCCATTATATTTATATCGAAAAGGGCTGTTAAAAACAGCACTTGGTTGAAGATGTAGTAAGGATAATGCTTCTTTAAAACATATGCTTCCACAATATTTTCTATTTACCAAGTTTGGCAAGAAAGTGGTGGATTGTGTAAATATGTGCAACAAAAGCTAATTTTTTGGGGAGGATAACGTTCTTTTGAACTCTAGTATATGGAATTTGGATGATGTACATGGATTTTCTATGCTCTTGCTATGGCGATGACTGATATTGCATCATTGGAAAGATAAAGGGCCTCTTTTAGTCAATAGATTGAAGGCTTGATTACACTTACTTACAAGCAAATTGTTTATAGATGTATACTTGTATAGACAACAATAATGAAATATAGGATTCATTTATATAGAGTACATGTATATGATAACTTAAAATGATGCTTGTATAAATATATTAGTACATTGAATAATATTTGCATTAGTTTAGCACATATGAAATTGCAACTATTTACTATTACAATGATACTATTTGTTTCTTTGTCCTATTTTTTCATTATTATTTTTGTTAAAGCACTTTTTTATATTGTTTTTTTCTCTTCTCTTTCTCAAAATAAGCCTTTCCAAATTATTATCTTTGTGTTTTTCTTTTTTCTTAATAATTAAAAAACAATAAAAATAAATTATATAATATCCCATACAAATTTGCAAAATTAAGTTATGATACAGAGTCTTGTTTTTGATGTCTTCCTCCAGACCACCCTCCCATCCTACCAATCATCAATATTCTCTTCTTATAATAGGCTGTTTTGGAAATGGATGTGTTATCAAGGGGGTAATTCATCCTCCACAGATTTTGTTTTCTAGAGGAAAGCAAAAGTACTTTGTCTTCTTTTTATAAATTTTTTCTGTTTCTTACAAGTTCTCCCACTTTTGTTTTTTCCGTAAAAGAATTGTTTTGGATGGATGGAAATGTCTTTTGATTGATCTTAAAACCCCTACAGTCCCTAAGACAACACAATACCAATTTGACTAATTGTATTTGACATGAATTCATCACATCATCGTATTTCAGACAGTGTCCTACCTTCTTCAAGTTTTGGCCCAGAAAATCCAATTCAGTTTGGCTATGAATTGACACCAAATCAGCTTGAAACCATGTGCAAATCCGTTGAGCCTGCACCCAAGTTGAATGGTGATCAAAGAACTTGTATTCAGCATCCTGAAACTTTAACCACTCATTACTCCCTGCAGAGAAAGTGAGAAAATAACTGGTCTGTTTTCTTTTTAGCTGTACAAAAATCAACGATACAGCAAATACCATAATCATCGAAGGAATCATTTCTTTTATTTAGCTAGGTACTCTTTCATTGTTTTGTTTTTTGTTCTCCTAAGAGAAGAGTTTAAATTCCTGAAATATTGGTGAATGAATAGGTTTCACCCAAATCCTATCAAGTTTCTGCTCATAAATTAATGTAGGGGAACATTATCCTCATTTGCATACAATCTTTATGAATACAATATCTTGACCACAAATTTCTTGCCATCTAGATATTGTTAGAGTATAACCCCATTCATCCATCGCTATTGCACACAGTGAGTGGGATTGACTGGAATTTGATTTCAATTGCAATGTTTCTCACCCATGATAAAACAAATGTCAAATCAAATTCTTTGAGCCTGGTCAGTAATCCACACTCAATAAAACTTATTAAATATAACCTACGTAGTAGAGCTAGAAGAGCGGACAT
Organism: Thamnophis sirtalis; assembly: GCF_051295495.1. Classification (NCBI taxonomy): domain Eukaryota; kingdom Metazoa; phylum Chordata; class Lepidosauria; order Squamata; family Natricidae; genus Thamnophis; species Thamnophis sirtalis. The sequence goes on along the minus strand of NW_028261384.1, from coordinate 86,861,162 downwards.
ACCAACTAAAATAAATATCATTCTGGGGCAACAATAACTTGTTTCGTAATAAACACATTCCAAATCAAATGCATGATAGAAAATCACTTCTTGCCCCATAAGACAGAAGTTTCAACAAACTTAACTTTCTTATTGTTTTAAGAATAATCAAAGTTGCATCTCCCACAAACATTTACATTAAATGGAATTTGTGCTGAATATAACATATTGGAGTCAGAGGATTAGATTGATATTATACAATAAAAATAAATACTGTGTTCAGCTTCGGTCAATTATTTTTCTTTTTCAGTTTTTTTCCAGATCACATATGACTCCAGAAACCATAATCATAATATGCTCAGGTGTATACTCACAAAAGCCACCCCCCTTTTATTTTAATCAACTTTTCTTTCTGCTGCCTCAAGCACTGATCCGTCTTTTTGATGTAGGGCCTTAACATTGATTATTGCCTCCCTCCCTTGACACTTAGTTAGGGACCTGCATTTTCTCAGAGCACTTAATCCACATAGCACCTCTCTTAAAACTGCGTCATACATATTGGGCCTCTACAAGTCCACCCAACTTCTAGATATCAAATCCTTTCTAGTTTTAGTTGATTAACAAAAACCCTTAACAAACACCTGCTGAAAAAAAAATATTTTTAAAAAACATAATCCACTATTGCCAACTACAAAGGTCTACTGATACTGTGGGATACTACCATATTTATGTATGTAAGTCTTGACATCCATTGTTCATAAAATCTTTAAAGCATAATATTAACTTCATTATCTTTAATTTGCATACATCATAACAAACATCTGTTGTGTATACAAATCAAAGAATGGACATAACTTTACAGGAATGGGGGCAACAGAGTTAGGATATATAGACATAGGACTAGATATACTCACCTTGGATGGTTGTTTCTGGTTCTTCCACCTCAGTCCCTATTGAATGAATGAATGAATGAATGAATGAATGAATGAATGAATGAATGAATGAATGAATGACAGATCATATGCCCAACAAGCATATAAAACTGTTTTCAAGACAGCAATAAAATGAATTATTTAAAATAATCTTATGGTCTTGTAATATTATAGTAAATAATAGTCTTTATTTAAAACATCCATAAAGCAAGTGAATTTATTTCCTTTTTTAATTAAAATAGTTATGGATGCTTCTATTTCCTTCACTGGCAAAACTCAGAGCAATTGGTAATGAGCTATCCAATGTTCCCTCTAATTTTTTTTCAGGGTGAGCGGAAAAGTATAGTGTTTGAGCGGCACAGTTTCATGCCTGAGCACCTAAGAGAGCAACAGTTTGAACTTCTGTCTCGTCTGCTGGACATTTGCGCAACATTCCAAGCGCCAAGCACCAATTATGAGCGAGGTTTCAGCCTGATGAATGCCAGGCATGAAAATGTGCTACTCAAACACTATACTTTTCCGCTCATCCTGAAAAAAAAAGACTTCTGCTCAGCTTTTAGATCATTAGACTGGCTAGAGAGAGACATGGCACCAACAGGTCCTGGGTCCTGGCATTTTGCAGGCAACCTGTCCTCTCACATTCCTTTGGAATGCAACCCATCACATTTGAATTAGATTTTGCCAATTATCCTATTAAAAGATAATCCTATTATTCTAAAATATGACTAACTCGATATTAAAAATGTAAATATTTAATGCTGATAAATAATAGCAGTAATTGTTATTTAGTATGATTAAAATCAGTATTGATATATCAATATATCTATCAAAATTGACAATAAACACTAAAATAACAATACAAATATATAATGTGGAATATAAATGTAATAAATATAATATATAAATACAACATAAATGTAATAAAATAATTTATCATGAAACTCTCCCCCTTTAAAGTAATAAGATCAATTAAATAGTCTAGCAAGTTTGGACAATATCCTATATGTTATGTTACTTAAGAATATATATGCCTCAGAATCAGATACAACATCCACATCATTTCCAACTGAGTCAATAAAATGATATGCCATGCCAAAACTATTTTAAATAAAGATATGAAATTAATCAAGTATTGCATTTATTTTTCAAAATGAATGTAGATTTTTTTTTATTATTTAAGTTTTGAAGACTTAGACACAAAAAGAGATAGCTGACTAACCTAATACGATTAAACCAATAACTCAAATGAACAATATACAACAACTGAGAGATAAGCGAAAGGAGAAATGTATTAGGGGTGAGAACCCACTGTCGAGCAATTTGGTTAGACCACAATGTTGGGAAAACTTAAAAAAGCTGATAGGAAATCCGCTATAACTACCTGCTTGGAATTAGCAATTAAACTTCATTTTAGATGAGGCGAGAGGATTTATAATCCTTGCCTCTTTAAGCAAGGAAAGGAAAAGAGAACCAGGTTGTCCTCAGCAGAGGAAAATATGTAAATGTAACAAAGGTTAGAGGGGAGGGAAGGAGGATAGTAGGGAAGTCAGGATGGAGAGGAGAAAGGAGAGGAACAGGAAAGGCAGAAGAAGGGGGGAAGGATAAGGAGGAGGAAGAGAAAGAAGAGAAGGGAAAGAAGGTGGGAAGAAAGAAGGAGAGAAGAAAGAGAAGAAACCGGGGGAGGAAGGAGGCAGGGAAGAGGAGAGGGTAGTAAAGAGGGAAAGAGGGAGGGAAAGAAAGAGAGAAGGAGAGTTGAAAGGAAGGAAGGAAGGAGGGAGGAAAGGAGGGAGATTAAGAGAAAAGGAAGGAGGAGGGAAAGAGGAAGGGAAGGAGGAAAGGTATGTGAGAAGGAGGGGGGGACCGAGGGAGGGAAAGGAGGGGGAAGGAAAGGAGGAAAGGAGAAAAGAAAGGAGGGAAGGCAGGGGAGAAGGAAGTAAGGGGGGGAGGGAAGAAAAGGATATGGAAAAGAAGAAATGAGGGAAGAGAAGAGGGAGGGAAGGAATAAGATACCTAACCTTTGATGTTTATAATGATTTGATAGTATGGGAATATCTCAAAATGTAGTTGTATTGTTTTTTACAAGTTATGGATGTTGTATTTTCTTTTTACCAATAAAATCTTTTTTTAAAATTAAAAAAAAAAAGTTTTGTACCCTATCTTTTCTAACGTTAACTTTAAAAAGATGTTACATCAGACTACAATACAAGTAATTAAATGAAGACTAAAATAAGTGTTTTGGCATATTGAGCTTTTTATATTTCTTTCTAATATTGCTTCCTTAGTTGAGAACTTCCTCCTCAGCTTACTTACGCATTAACTGTTTGTTGCTTTTATGGCTTATTCATTCACTGCTCCATCTTCAGTTTTTTTCACAGGGGGCAGGGCTTCCTTCCTTCCTTCCTTCCACTCCTTTGGCCACCAATTTTCATCCAACTCTCTCTCTCTCTCTCTCTCTCTCACACACACACACACACACACACACACACACACACACACACACACACAGACACGTGTTCTTTGGGGGGGGGGTTGAATTACTCCGCCTCACTGCGCAAAGTCGGCTCAGCATGTGTTCGGCCCCTGCTTACGCTGAATCAAATCTGCAGCCGGCGGGACCATTTCAAAGCCGCCAGTCCTCTTGCTCCTTCTCCTTCACCGGCAAAGCAGCGGCGGTGGTGCCTCCCCCTTTGCTCGTAGCACCTCAGCTGGGCTCTGGGTTATCCCTGCCATTGCCTCCACCTCCGCCACTTTCCTACTAGCTCCCGCGGCCTCAAAAGCACGGCAGAGGAGGAAGGGGGAGGGATAACGCGGGGGCCAGCTCCACGTGGAGAGAGAGGCACCACTGCCATGGGCGGCTCATCAAAACAAGTCTGGGGAGGTCCTTTGCAGGCGGCCAGTTCTAGCTGCCTGCAAAGGACTTCCCCACGTTTGCTTTGGTAGAAAGCTCTGCGCGGCAGTTAGAAATCTCTGCGCGGAGGTTTCTAGCGACGTGCGTGGCCGCGCAGGCGCGCACCTTAGAGGGAACAGTGGAGCTATCCACATACATTTGTGAGTTAGACAATAACTGCCATAATAATACAGCAATAAAAAGAAAAGCAAGGTAGTGGAAGCTTTTTTTAAAAAAAATTCAGGACAGTCATAAAAAGTTAACCTTGCAAATCAAATGGGGCAAAACTGTCTCAGTCTGAAGAACACAGCTTTAACTATATTAATCATGTGGTCTCCTTAGATGGACATTCTCAAAAGTAACTGACAGCTATTAGGCATTTTTCACAACTAAAATTAGTTAATAAATCTTCTTTAAAATATCATATTTAAAGACATATAGAAATGAAGAAATAAACAGCAAAATTTTGATAGAGATGCTTAATAGTGTTTGTAAGTACATAAGCATTCAATTCCCAAAATAGAGAATGGAATTAACAATACAAACCATGTCCAAACCTTATCTCAAATACCTTGTGCTCTGCACAATCTCATCACTTCTTTTATTCTGCTCCCTCCCTGCCTCCTCATTACAATCCCAGTCACCTTTGGGCAATTTGCAGATCCAGTCCAGTTTAATTTCACACTGCAGAGGCACCCACTGCAAGGATGCCAAGTCCAGGGCAACACAGTTACGGATGTCGTCATTATCATGATTACTGCGGTCAAAGTTGTGATAAGAAAACTAGAGGCCAAAATCAAATGGGAAGCAGTTAGTTCCAAAGAGATTTGGAGAAAAACCCTCAGATCATGTTTGGCTGTAGGTGCAAAAAGACTCAGATAGGTTGATCTTGATCCTTTGCCAACACATTCTTATTTCCTCCTTTTCCTGAGTTATGCTTAGTTTTCTAAAGGTTAGAACATTTTGGGTGAGAAAAATGAAATATTTTCTAATGTTTGTGCTTTAAATTATTAAAAGTTTTGAAAACTATTCACCAAGTCAAAAAATAAACAACTATATATGAAAGCAGAGCTTGCCTCAGGATGGGCATATCTTAATCCAGTATAATTAATCAAAAGTAGAAACAGCTGATAGTGAGAATTCTTCACAGTCAGAAAAAAGAGAAACTGAAAAACCCATATTTTTCCAAATTCTTTTCAGATATTTTTAATGTAAATATTGGCATTTAATTTGTTTGATGCATTGGAGTACAAAATACAGAATAGAGAGAATGTTATTTGATTTATTATAAAGTTTAGATAGGTTTTTCTGTTTTCAGTAAAAAAAAATTGACTAATTGGTCTAAGCAGACAAAATTAATGCTATATTAAACAGCCTGTAGCTCAATTTGTAATTTTAAAAAAGCTGATTCAATAAATAAACAAACTAATAAATACTGTCTAAATATTTACATTTTTCCATGTATATTCCAAATAGAAAATCCACTACTCACTCCAACACCATCACTCCAGCTCCAACTTCCCTCAGCTCTAGGGCTACGGCGATTCAATCCAATCCAGAACCAATGTTGCTCATGAATGTCAGGTTCCAACTCCCTGGGTCATAGCAAAGGGGGATAAAGAGATGATTGCATAGATGAAAAAACCCATTTGACATAGTTAAGAGAAGTAGTCTGATTTTGCTTTTGATGCTGAGAAAAATTTGAACAATTCTTCTTCTTCTTCATTTCCTCTAATTACTTGCCCCAAATAAAAGTATTGCCGTGATTTAAGTTATGTTTTTAGTGAGGTCAATTTGGGCATTTACAAAATATATAGAAACTCTGGGTAAAATTACCTTATACTCTGCCAATGCGTGTATATATTCAGGAGCACAGAGAAATGCACAAATGTATATAAACCTGTAACTCCAAAGTATACATTTTCTAATTAGTCACAAAATTACTTAAGTACTTAATTTATTCCTCACCCAAAAATCTTGTTGAGGGTATTGGCTACAAAATGTTCTTCCTCATAATCACTCAAGCTCAAGAGCTGTGCTTTTAATTCCTGACAGAACAAATGTGCTGTGATCCAATTTTTCTTTTCCTGCAGCTTATCATAGCTGAATACCTGTCCAAAAATTAAGGAGAAAGGGTAATTTTACGAATTTATCCCTGTAATTATCGCAGCATGACTGACTCTGGTTTTTGTTAGAAATGTATGACAGGATATGTCTCACACAAATACTGCACTGGAAAATGAAAATCTACCCCGTTAAAATAATGCTCCATTGGAATAATATCTCTTCTCCTCAACAAAGGCAGAATTTGATGAATATGCAAAAGGAGCATCATGTTTTCTCATGACCTAGTTGGCATTTGGGATAGGATGATGTGAATCTCATGTTTTCTATTCTATCTAAAGCCTTCAATATTGATTGGTTTTGGGTTTTTTTCTTACTTAGCCAAAACCATATTTACAGTAATGTGTGATAAGAGATACAAATCTATTCATTATACCCATTACCTTTCTCCTCAGTTCATAGTCATAAAACACGTCAATTTCTCTTTCTTTCATCTCATCTCTTAATTTATTCCCTGGTATCATTTGCTCTTACATTTAAAGTCATAGTCTTCTATATTTATTTTATTTTTATTTATTTTTGGTGTTATTATATACTATTATAATTTGAATGGGTAATTTACAAACAAGGACAGCAATACAGTACATTACAATGACACAAACACCATGCATTAATCTTCCCCCCAAACTTTCTTGAAAAGCACTGTTTGAATTAGGTTCTGGAAGGACACCAGACCAAAAGTGGGAAATGTTCCACAGTGAAAAAGCATTATCTAGAAGTTTTGCCATTTAACCTCCTGTAATGAGGACTCTATGTTGTTTTCTCAGAGAGAATATTCAGGAAGGTACCTAAGAACCAAGCAAAATAGCATTTTGAACTATATTTAGAAACAAGTGGATAACATATGACAGTTTGCAATACAGAATAACAAAGTTAGAGGAGACTTAGGTCTTTTAGTCCAACCCCCTGTTCAGGCAGCAAACCCTGTAGCAATCCAGACAAATGGCTATCCAACCTCTTCTCAAAAATCTCCACCTAATGGAGCACCCACAACCTCTGGAGGCAAGAACAATTAATCCACTGATTAATTGTTCTTATTGTCAGGAAATTTCTCCTTAGTCCTATGTTGGATGGCTCCTTGATAATTTTCCGTTGTTTTCTTGTCCTACCCCCAGGTGCTTTAAATTGGTATCCCTCTTCTCTGTAACAGCCCCTCAAATCTTGAAAGACTGCTATCATGTCACCCCTAGTCCTTCTTTCATTAGAGTAGATTTACCCTGTTCCTGCAACAGTTCATCATACGTTTGTTTCCAGCCCCCTAATCATCTTTGTTGTTCTTTCCTGCATGTTCAACATCTGTTTGTATCATGGTGAACAAAACTGATGCAGTCTTCAAAGTGGAGTCTTTCCAAAGCAGTATAAAGCAGTACTATCAAATGTAATGTCCCTAAATAACAATTCCTGTTTCCAACTATCTAACAAGTTTCCTGCTATATTTTACACTCATTGCAACTTCTAGGTAGGCTTCAAAAAGACATTTTATTACAAATATTTTCACACTATTCTGCAGAGCTAAAGGATCTCTAACTAACAAACCAATATGCTGTTACTGTATCACACTAACTAGGAAATACAATCACATTCAAACTATAGCATTTATGTTGAATTATGAAACTGCTGTATTAAAATCAATTCAAGTTAAAATCATTCTCTTTCTCTTTAATCCTTTGAGTATATGGTGATGCTTATAAGTTTGTTAACTCTTTTGAATGTTCAATATATATTTACATAAATATGACCTAAAATGTGACCAGTTTTCCATACAAGTTTTAAAACTAGATAAAGAGAACTCAGTTAAACAAATGAGTTAAAAACTTTAAATTTATTCATATAGGAGATGATTAGGCTGGGCCTGAGGGTGGAGTAAAATGAATCATCAGTTTGGAAACTCTATGCGCCCATAAGAAACTTAAATCCAGTCCCGTTTGAAATATATTGACTCTTAGCTGGCTTTGACTGCTAGTAGATCAGATTCTTGTGAATAGATAACATGAAATAAACTGTAGTTCTTTTGAACTCTATATATCCTGGTTCCCGATTTCTTGCCTCTGACAGTCCATTTATTGAGGAAAATGATCCAAAGCTACATATCTGCAGGGACAAAAATACCTGAACGATGATTCTCAGGGAGGTGTGGGAGGGGCCACAGCTGAGTATTATCAAGTCCAGATTGGTCCAGAGACTGAGTGGTAATTTCTTCAGCCATGCCTCTCACTCCTTCCCTTGGCTCCCAGTTTTCCTTGAGGTCGCGGCAGTGTAGATAGATCTGAAAGGACACAAGAAGACAACCAGGCCAACCCCAGCCCAGGCTCTATTATTTATGATGCTACGGATCTGAATAGGGTGAGATGTGGCCCCTCTCGCACATCCCTCAGAATCAACGTTCAGGTAAGAACCAACGTTTGTTCTCCAGGGATAGTGCGGGAGGGGCCACAGGTAGGACATACCCAAGCTACAGTTCCCAGGAGGGGTGAAACCTCCTAGTCCATAGTGGCCAGGGTGGTCACGACCTGCTACAACTCTGGGCCCAAGGGACGTCTCAGCGGATGCAAAGGCATCCAGTCGGTAGTGTCAAATAAAAGGTGATGGTGTTGCCCATGTGGCTGCCCTGCATATATCCTCGAAAGAAGCCCTAGTAGACTACGCTGTCATGGTTGTAGCACTCCGGCCGTAATGCTAGTAGGCGGTGTACAACCTGAGGCTTCATAGGCCATAACAATGGCCCTGCAAAATACCAATGCCCGATCGTCGTGGCCATGACCCATGCCCCCATGGTAGATGCCTGGAAAGAAACTAACAATGCCTCTGATCTGCGGATCAGAGGTAAATCTGATGCCAGAGGTGTTCCCTAAAGTAAGTGGATCCCGGGCAAAAATTCAGGAGCACAACCTCCTGAGCTCTATGAAATGGGGTATTCACCTTCGAGATAAAGAAAAGATCTAATGTAAGAACCACTCTATCCTGATGAAACATGCAAAGGTCTCCCCGTGATAACAGAGCTCCCAGTTCCGAGATGCGTCTGGCTGATGTTATGACTTTCAGAAACGCAACCTTGAGCATGAGGTATTGTAAACTGACAGTCTATAGGGGTTCAAAGGGATGTCCTGTGAGAGCCCAGAGGACCAGGGGCAGGTCCCATAGGGAACGCGAGCCGAGGTGGCGCAGTGGTTAAATGCAGCACTGCAGGCTACTGCTAGATCAGCAGTTCAGCGGTTCAAATCTCACCGGCTCAGGGTTGACTCAGCCTTCCATCCTTCCGAGGTGGGTAAAATGAGGACCCAGATTGTTGGGGGCAATATGCTGACTCTCTGTAAACCGCTTAGAGAGGGCTGAAAGCCCTATGAAGCGGTATATAAGTCTACTGCTATTGCTATTGCTATGGACGGTGGGAGGGCAAAGGTTTGCCATTCCTCTAAGGAAGCTTTTAATAACGGGGAGTTGCAACAGTGGAACCTGACCTTCCCCAGCAAGTACAGTGGACAGGGCTGCCACCTGATGTTGGATCGTACTATGGAAGAGCCCCTTTTCTAGTCTGTCCTCCAAGAATTCCAGGACCTGGGGAGTTGAGGCCGTGGCAGCAACCATCCTGTTTGATGTGCACCACCTGACGAACAAAAACCACATGGAGTTATAGATCCTCATAGTCGACGATCTCCTCAATGCCTCGATGGTCGAAATGACCCTTCAGGAGAAGTTGGTGTTCCTCAGGAGGCTCCATTCAAGTGCCAGGCAGTCAAATAGAGCCACGGGGGTTCCGGATGTTGCAAGACCCCCTGGCACAAAGAGACCTCCTCCTGTGGAATCCTCCATGGCAGGGGGGGGGAGACTGACAACAGCACTAAGTCCGCATACCAGTCTCCTGGGCCAGTGCAGCACCAGGAGAATGACCTCTGCCCCCTCTGCCTCTATCTTCTGATTGTTCCTGGAAGGAGGGAAAGGGGAGGAAAGGCATAGAGAAGTCCGCTTGGCCATCGGCTCCAGAGGGCGTCCATTCCTTCTAGTCCCCTCATCAGGAACCTCAAGAAGAACCAAGGCAACTGGGCATTCGCTGGGGTGGCGAAGAGGTCCATCATAGGAGTGACGAAGCACTGACAAATCTGATGAAACAAGCTGGGATGCAATTGCCACTTCCCATGGTCTACTGTGGCCGGCTGAGCCACTTGGCTTGATGGTTGGCCAACCCCGAGATGTGTTCCACCACCACTGACGCCAGGTGTATCGAGCTGCTGTGCCTTGACACAGAGGGCCTTTGAGTGAGTTCCTCCCTGCCAGTTGATGTGTGCCTTTGCAATGATGTTGTCTGTCAGGAGCAGTATGTGTCGGTTTACCAGGGACAACTGAAATTGCGGGAGCGCCAGCCGGTCTGCCTTCAACTTGAGCCAGTTTATATTGTGGCACAGATTGGCTACATTCCAATGACCTTGTGCCAGCTGTGATCCCATCAGCACCCCCCAGCTGAAGAAGCTGTCATCACGGTGAACCTTGTTGGCTCCCTGAACTCCGATCCCCAGGAGAGCACTGGGGAGAGCCACCAGTGCAGCAACAGCCATACCTGAGCATGATAGAGATGTTGGAGTTGTTCATGAGCCAACGTTGGTAGGGGATGAGAGCCCACTGCAATGTCCTGGTGTGTAGGTGTGCCCAAGGCACAATCCCTATGCATGAGATCATTTTGCCCAAGAGGCGGGAAGGGTCTATAATGGGAATAGCTCATCTGAGGCGAATCTGTCAGATCAGGTTTTGAAAGCTGGACTGACAGTCGGGAGACAGAAGAACTACCCCTGCCCTGGAGTCTATAATTGCTTTCAGGCGTAGAAGCCTTGTTGTTGTCGACAGATGATTTTTTGGAAAATTCACGGAGAACCCCAGGTCCTGCAATGTCTAGATGGTGATTGGGCCTGGACCAGGATGTTGTCCAAGTAGCACTGGAGCCTCACTGGGATGGAGCGCAGGTAAGCCACCAAAGCTGCTAGAACCTTCGTGAATGTCCTCGGGGCTGAGGCCAACCCGAATGGGAGGGCCTGATATTGGCAATGGGACCCGCTTGGGAAAACCTGAAGTATTTGTGGTATGATGGTAAGATTAGGATATGCAGATCTCTGTGAGATCTATGGATGCTAGGTGATCCCCCCCCCTCGTTGATTCCCTGCAAAATGGATCTTAGGGAGGACATTTTGAAGCGTCTGTAAACCAGGTAAGCATTCAGGAGCTTTAGATCTAAGATCATTCTCCAACCCCGCCCCCTGAACTCTTCGGAATAACAAAGAAGTTGGAGTAAAACCCCAACCCATGTTCTCCCAGTGGAATCGGTTTGATCGCCTTAATTTCTAACAGATGGCGAATAACTAGCTTCATGAGTTGACACTTTACTGGGTTCTTCGACATTCGAAAGGTTCTGAAGTAGTTCAGAGGGGAGGAGAGGAATTCCAAACTGAGTCCTTCCCTCACTGTGCTGATGACCCAAGCATCAGATGTGATTAGTCCCCATTGCTCTGCAAAGTGAGCCAGGCGGCTACCTATAGGAAGGCTCAGGTTTGAGTCACTTCCCCTTGTGGAAGGGGCAACACCCCCCCTCTCAAAAGGATCATTTGGACTGGTGCTGGAACCTGCCTCTGTCCTGAAAGAATGGTGTGGGATTCTGTCTGTCTGACCTGCCTGGAAAATATCTCTGCTGATGGTAATCCGAGTCTGTGGACAGGAAATTGGACCTGTGGCTGCAAGGCACTGGGCACAACTCAGGGCACTTTTGAGTAGTGGGCAGGACCTTTTTCTTATCCTTATTTTTGACAAGAATCAGCTCTAACAAATCCCCAAATAAAGATCCCCCTGCATACGGCGCTGACACCAGTTGCCACTTAGATTTATTATCAGCTTGCCAGTTCCATAACTTGAGGTCACAGAAGTGGAAAGAGCCCTAGATGCATACTTGATGGAGTCCAGGATCGCATTAGTGGAGAACCGAGTCTCTGCCATTATCTTGGTAAGATCCTGAATCAAATGATCATCGCATGGGGGGATACGCTGCTGCAGTTAACGCAACCGCAGCAGATTGGTGCGGTTAAAGAAAGAGGCCACCGCTGCCTTAATGGCCCAGGCCAAAGGCTGAAAATTCTTACTCAGGGTAAGCTCGGCTCTCTTGTCCTCAGTCTTGAGCTTATCAGCCACGTCCCAGAAACTATGGCTGAGGAAGTTGCTAAAGCTGCAACTGGGGCATCTATTGTGGGAACCTAGAGTGCCTGTGAGAACCCCTGCTCCATGTTATAAAACCAGCGGTCGTTGCCAGCCAGATTAGATAGGGTCCCTGGTCTGGCCCACTGCTTCTTAACAATTTCCAAAAACAGCAGTGGGGCCGGAACCTCCTTATCTGTGGAGCTATTGGCGAACATGGCCTGATTAGGATCCGGGGCCATGGCAGTAGCCGGAGCGGAGGTTCCTGGGCCTAATTTGGTGGTAGCATGGTGTCTTGTGCAAAAGAGGCTTGAATAGGGAGGGAGTGAATAGCCCCCAAAAGGCTGGAGGGTCTGGGGGTAAGGTCTTCTCGTCTTCTGATAGTTCCATCTATTGTTGGGACTCCTCCCCCATAATAGACCCATCGCTGGCTAGCGATGAAGAGATTGGTCTCTGCTCCTCACGTGGCAAGGCCCTCCTTTGTGACTGGGCATGTTTGGACTCTGAGCCCCATGACCCTGGGTAGACCCCTTCTGTTGAACCAACCCAGTGGCAATACCCTGAGAAATGGCTGTGGCTATAACCTGCGCAAGCTCACAGGTAAATGATCCACAGCCTCAGGATCCAGCTAGGGGTCAACCTCATCCTGTGGCACATCTTCATCCTGTGGCTCAGGCTCCTGAGGAGCCAGAATGGGCCTGGGATGAAGGTAGTCTTTTGAAGTCCCCTCTAGGAGATCACCCATAACATCCCTAACTGCCCTTGGGGACAGGGATGGAGAAGGGGAAATATCCTGCCTGGAGCCCCTCTGAACTCTAGCTGGGGATAAAGGGGGAGGGGGCCTAAAGCAGTGAGCTGGAGACATGGATCTATGGAGAGGGCTCAGCCTTTCATCCTGAACCTCCCTCTGCTTCTCCGCCTGGGCCACCCTCTTCTCAATAGCCTACTGGCGCCACTGCTCATCCCTAATGGTGGCCCAGGATGGTCACTGAGCAGCTGAAGGCTTGGCAGCCTGCACTCTGGTATGTGGCCTTGAGGACTCCTCCTCCGCCCCCCGGTCTTGGCTAGCGGCTGAAGGCCATGGCTCAGGCTTGTTTCTGGCGGCTGCCATCTTAAAACACATGTGGCTTACTCAGTGACACTGCTTCTAGCTGCCCCACTGCAATGCGCCGCTCTGATAACCTGCTTGGTGTCACAGTCGCAAGGAGTCCACCATCTTCCGGAGCAAATTCCGAGCTGCTCCACTGTCTGCTTGTCACACGGCTGATCTTGCAGCACCTCAAAATGGCTGCTGCCGTGTGTTTGCCTGATGGCCACTGCTTCTCCACTCCTGGAAGGATTAGAAGCTGGCGTTTCCCGTCAAATGGATCACGGCCGGCCCTGGGGATACTAACCCCAGCAGAGCTGCTGTGTCCGAGGCCTGGCATTCCCTGCAACAGGAACCAAAGACGCCACATGACAGGGAAACCGGCAATGGCAGCCAAACCAGCTCCTGATTACCCCAACAGGTGGCAATGAAGAACGGCCTCGATAATCCCAGCAGCTAGTCAAATTAGAATTTAGAGTTTCCAATCATTCAATTTAAAAGTATTCCTCAATTTTAAGGAACCAAGGAAATCTAATTTCCTTCTGACCAGACTAAGAGGAAACTGGGGGCTAAGGGAAGGAGTGAGAGGTGTGGCTGAAGAAATTACCACTCAGTCTCCGGACGAATCAGGACTTGATAATACCTACCTGTGGTCCTTTCTGCACTATCCCTGGAGAACCTCCAGAATGTATCAGTTCCTTTGAAGGAGGTTAGAGCCATGTTTTTCAACCAATGGGATGATAATCAGATGTTAGTGTTTGTGAGACCACAATCAGAAGAACACTTGGCATACCAGGGTTAAAAGGAGAAAGTCGCTACTCTCCAAAAAGAATATTGATTGTCATTTAGTTTACAAAAGACCACATGGATAAGCCAGAAGGCTTCTGGAAGAATGTCCTGTGAATAGATGAGATCAAAAAAGAACTTTTTGCCTTGAATGAAAAGCTTTATGTTTGGCAAAAGGAAAAGCATAAGAAAGATGAAAGAAGATCTGTGAAAGATGGTGATTGCAGCATCATAGTTTGGGGCCACTTTGTTGCCTCTGGACCGGGATAATAATTGCCATAATTGATAGAACTATGAATTCTGAATTATACCAGATAATTTTGTAGAAAAAAAAACACCAGAATATATGTATATAAACTGAAGCTGAAGCTGAATATACCAGAATATATGTATATAAACCAGAATATATGTATATAAACTGAAGTTCCAAAGAAAGTGGATCATGTAGTAAAACAACAACGCAAAACACAAATTATACAACCAAAGAATGATTAAAACACAAGAAAATGAATCTGTGGATTACCGTATTTTCACCCATATAACCCGCGGGTTATATGCGTTTTTTACATGCACAGCGCCCTCCTGCGGGGTATAAAAGTGGGCGGGGTATACGTAAAATATTTTACACAGATTAACTACCGGTAAAGGGAGAGCTTAGGACCACCACTTTCCTCGGGGCAGTGGGCTGGCTCGGCGGCTCGGGCTCCTTTTCTCCCTTTTCTCCCTGCTTGGGTTTCGGGACGCCTTCGTGAAAACCCCACCCCTGGCTATGGGCGAAGCGACCAGGAAGAAGCAGGAGGTGAGAGGAAGCCTGGATTCTGCAGCTCCTCGCCTTCTCTGGGCTTGGAAGTCCGGCAGAAAGGGAAGGGGAGGAGGCGGCGGCGCGGCTGTGGCTCCGTTTTCACACACACAGACACCCCTCCCTTCTTCTGCTTTGCTCTGTGAAAGGGCTTCACTGCCGAAGCATTTTGGTTTAAAAAAAAAAACACAGCTGAGATCGGTGTAGGCTAAAGAAACGGAGGAAATAGCCTGCGCAAGCTGGGGGAGAATTGGAGAAACGGAGAAGAGAAACAGCTGAGATCGGGGGGGCTAAAGAAACGGAGAAAATAGCCTGCGCAAGCTGGGGGAGAATTGGAGAAACGGAGAAGAGAAACAGCTGAGATCGGGGGGGCTAAAGAAACGGAGGAAATAGCCTGCGCAAGCTGGGGGACAGTTGGAGAAACGGAGAAGAGAAACAGCTGAGATCGGGGGCGCTAAAGAAACGGAGGAAATAGCCTGCGCAAGCTGGGGGAGAATTGGAGGAACGGAGAAGAGAAACAGCTGAGATCGGGGGCGCTAAAGAAACGGAGGAAATAGCCTGCGCAAGCTGGGGGAGAATTGGAGAAACGGAGAAGAGAAACAGCTGAGATCGGGGGGGCTAAAGAAACGGAGGAAATAGCCTGCGCAAGCTGGGGGACAGTTGGAGAAACGGAGAAGAGAAACAGCTGAGATCGGGGGCGCTAAAGAAACGGAGGAAATAGCCTGCGCAAGCTGGGGGAGAATTGGAGGAACGGAGAAGAGAAACAGCTGAGATCGGGGGCGCTAAAGAAACGGAGGAAATAGCCTGCGCAAGCTGGGGGAGAATTGGAGAAACGGAGAAGAGAAACAGCTGAGATCGGGGGGGCTAAAGAAACGGA
Source organism: Thamnophis sirtalis (assembly GCF_051295495.1). NCBI lineage: Eukaryota > Metazoa > Chordata > Lepidosauria > Squamata > Natricidae > Thamnophis > Thamnophis sirtalis. The sequence continues at coordinate 86,845,523 of NW_028261384.1, read as the reverse complement.
GGAAATAGCCTGCGCAAGCTGGGGGACAGTTGGAGAAACGGAGAAGAGAAACAGCTGAGATCGGGGGCGCTAAAGAAACGGAGGAAATAGCCTGCGCAAGCTGGGGGAGAGTTGGAGAAACGGAGAAGAGAAACAGCTGAGATCGGGGGTGCTAAAGAAACGGAGGAAATAGCCTGCGCAAGCTGGGGGAGAATTGGAGAAACGGAGAAGAGAAACAGCTGAGATCGGGGGCGCTAAAGAAACGGAGGAAATAGCCTGCGCAAGCTGGGGGAGAATTGGAGAAACGGAGAAGAGAAACAGCTATCCTTTATCGTAGAGAGAAGAAAAACCAACCAACCCCCCAACTTCTCCCTTCGTTTTCATTCCTTGCCCTTTCCAATTGTCAAGCTTTTTGCCTCATTCTTCCTACTTCCCACGGAGAAGTAAAACTCCTTAACCGGGGTAGGCTTTTAAGGCACCTCCACCCTCTTCAACTCCTCGCCCCCTCCCTCATACACACATAAAGTGTCCCGCTTTGCCTTCCTTCCCCCCCCCCGCCCCCAAACGTGTCTGCTGCTTCAGCTTCACATGCCTCAACTCTGTTCCAGCTGCATAATTTTGGTTTAGGACCCAGGGCTGCTGCTGCTTCTTTTTTTTTTAAGGAGAGGTGATATGTGTGTGTGTGTGTGTCTCCTTTATCGTAGGAAACGTTTCTGAGGTTTATGGAGCTTAAAGGTTCAAGTGCTTTTTGCCTCATTCTTCCTACTTCCCACGGAGAAGTAGGAAGAATGACTTGACTTCCGCAGGACTTCTTCTCGTTCAAACACACACAAACACACAAGCACGCGCGCACACACACACACAAAACACAGAGGCGGGGACGCGGGTCGAGTGCCTCAAGATATCCCACCTAGCAGCCTTTTCAGGGGAGGGAGTGGGGGGGATCGGGATGGGAAATACCAAGTGGGACCTATTACTTCTACGTATCTCTAATTAGGCTGGCTTTGAAGACCAATTCAGCCTGTCTGAAAGGCTCTGAAGACAACCGGGGTAGGCTTTTAAGGCACCTCCACCCTCTTCAACTCCTCCCCCCCTCCCTCATACACACATAAAGTGTCCCGCTTTGCCTCCCTTCCCCCCCCCGCCCCCAAACGTGTCTGCTGCTTTAGCTTCACATGCCTCAACTCTGTTCCAGCTGCATAATTTTGGTTTAGGACCCAGGGCTGCTTCTTCTTCTTTTTTTTTTTAAGGAGAGGTGATATGTGTGTGTGTGTGTGTCTCCTTTATCGTAGGAAACGTTTCTGAGGTTTATGGAGCTTAAAGGTTCAAGTGCTTTTTGCCTCATTCTTCCTACTTCCCACGGAGAAGTAGGAAGAATGACTTGACTTCCGCAGGACGTTCAAACACACACAAACACACAAGCACGCGCGCACACACACACACAAAACACAGGAGAGGGGGAAATGTGTAAAGGGCCCTGATGGGGAGGAGGGGGAAAGGTCCAGCATATAATTTTTCCCTTTTGAGCTCCCAACCTGAGCAGTTAAGGAGTTTTACTTCTCCGTGGGAAGTAGGAAGAATGAGGCAAAAAGCTTGACAATTGGAAAGGGCAAGGAATGAAAACGAAGGGAGAAGTTGGGGGGTTGGTTGGTTTTTCTTCTCCCTACGATAAAGTCAGCTGTTTCTCTTCTCCGTTTCTCCAATTCTCCCCCAGCTTGCGCAGGCTATTTCCTCCGTTTCTTTAGCCCCCCCGATCTCAGCTGTTTCTCTTCTCCGTTTCTCCAATTCTCCCCCAGCTTGCGCAGGCTATTTCCTCCGTTTCTTTAGCCCCCCCCGATCTCAGCTGTTTCTCTTCTCCGTTTCTCCAATTCTCCCCCAGCTTGCGCAGGCTATTTCCTCCGTTTCTTTAGCGCCCCCCCCATCTCAGCTGTTTCTCTTCTCCGTTCCTCCAATTCTCCCCCAGCTTGCGCAGGCTATTTCCTCCGTTTCTTTAGCGCCCCCCCCGATCTCAGCTGTTTCTCTTCTCCGTTCCTCCAATTCTCCCCCAGCTTGCGCAGGCTATTTCCTCCGTTTCTTTAGCGCCCCCCCCGATCTCAGCTGTTTCTCTTCTCCGTTCCTCCAATTCTCCCCCAGCTTGCGCAGGCTATTTCCTCCGTTTCTTTAGCGCCCCCGATCTCAGCTGTTTCTCTTCTCCGTTTCTCCAATTCTCCCCCAGCTTGCGCAGGCTATTTCCTCCGTTTCTTTAGCGCCCCCCCCCCCGATCTCAGCTGTTTCTCTTCTCCGTTTCTCCAATTCTCCCCCAGCTTGCGCAGGCTATTTCCTCCGTTTCTTTAGCCCCCCCGATCTCAGCTGTTTCTCTTCTCCGTTTCTCCAATTCTCCCCCAGCTTGCGCAGGCTATTTCCTCCGTTTCTTTAGCCCCCCCCCGATCTCAGCTGTTTCTCTTCTCCGTTTCTCCAATTCTCCCCCAGCTTGCGCAGGCTATTTCCTCCGTTTCTTTAGCCCCCCCGATCTCAGCTGTTTCTCTTCTCCGTTTCTCCAATTCTCCCCCAGCTTGCGCAGGCTATTTCCTCCGTTTCTTTAGCGCCCCCGATCTCAGCTGTTTCTCTTCTCCGTTTCTCCAACTCTCCCCCAGCTTGCGCAGGCTATTTCCTCCGTTTCTTTAGCGCCCCCCCCATCTCAGCTGTTTCTCTTCTCCGTTCCTCCAATTCTCCCCCAGCTTGCGCAGGCTATTTCCTCCGTTTCTTTAGCGCCCCCCCCCCGATCTCAGCTGTTTCTCTTCTCCGTTCCTCCAATTCTCCCCCAGCTTGCGCAGGCTATTTCCTCCGTTTCTTTAGCGCCCCCCCCCCCCGATCTCCGCTGTTTCTCTTCTCCGTTCCTCCAATTCTCCCCCAGCTTGCGCAGGCTATTTCCTCCGTTTCTTTAGCGCCCCCGATCTCAGCTGTTTCTCTTCTCCGTTTCTCCAATTCTCCCCCAGCTTGCGCAGGCTATTTCCTCCGTTTCTTTAGCGCCCCCCCCCCCGATCTCAGCTGTTTCTCTTCTCCGTTTCTCCAATTCTCCCCCAGCTTGCGCAGGCTATTTCCTCCGTTTCTTTAGCGCCCCCGATCTCAGCTGTTTCTCTTCTCCGTTTCTCCAACTCTCCCCCAGCTTGCGCAGGCTATTTCCTCCGTTTCTTTAGCCCCCACCGATCTCAGCTGTTTCCCTTCTCCCTTACTCATCGCGGGTTATATGCGTGGGCGGGGTATACGGAAAATATTTTACACGATCCCGAAAACCTGCGGGTTATTCGCGTGGGCGGGTTATTTGCGTGGGCGGGTTATATGGGTGAAAATACGGTAGCTAAATCAAAGTCCTAACCTTAATCCTAAAAATAATTTTCCTCAATAAATAAGAAGTCTAATATTTTGACTCACTTTGTTTAATTTAGTTCTCTAAATTAGAGAATCTTGTGTAGAGAACAGATGTTTTAGTTCATATTTATGCAGGAATATTGAACATTCAAACTTTTAAGCATCACTGCAAATCACTAAAGGCACTAAAGCTGCCTTCCTTTACTCAGGACTTACTTTATAGCAATATCTCAGCTTGGAGGTGGTGGTCCAACCTGAAGGACAAGTACCAGTGAGGCTGGGTGTAGGATGTGGTGAAGGGAGTTCAGGATTTACTGGTGTCCCCAGATTCTGCCTGCAGATATACTTGGCCTTGAATGTAGTGCAGTTCTTTACTTCCCACAGGCCCATGGCACTTCCTGTGGCCAAAGCAACACAGCCACCTTTGTTATAACCTAATGTTCATAAGAAAGAGGAAATACACAAGAGAAAAGGTTTAAGCTTATATTTTCTTTCTGACTCACAATACCACAAGATTGCTACCAATACAAAATCTGACCTTTCTCCTTCCTTGAATCATAAAATGCCATTCCGATCTTCTCAGATGTGTATTCAAGCTGAAATGTTATTGTCATATTGATTGCAAACTTTTTATAGAAAGATGTCTAAAGACTGTAGTTAGTATCATACATCTAATGAATGTTATATATGGCGATACTTTGTTGGAAACACACAAATACCTGACACTTGTATATATAAAAACAGATTAAAGTTACAAAAACTAAAGCAAACTTTAAAAAAAGGGTTTGGAAGAAGAGGTGCCATCTCTGTTAGTACACCCACTACCTCCAATCAATAGCTTCTCCTTCAGGACCCCATATCAGCCAACATAGCCATATTTTAAGGCTTTTTCTGAAGGCAAAAAAAGAGGGTGGATCTTACTTTTGTGGCAAGATGTTCCAAAGAGTGGGAACCATGGCAGAAAAGGCTCCTTTCCTGGATTCCAACAGTCAAAATTCCTTAGCTGATTGGATCTGCAGTAGGGCCTTTCTGTCAACATGAGCAGAGCAAGCCAATCCCATTGGGGAAAGATAGTTCTGCAGATATCCTGGATTCACGCCATAAAGGACTTTAAAGGTGATACCTTGAATTGCACCCAGAAGCGGATAGGCAGCCAGTGGAGTTTGCATAACTGTGGTGTTAGCTGTGTCCCCTTAGGGGCCTCCAAAACTGTCTGTGCTGATCCATCCTAAACCAACTGTAGCTTCCAAGTAGACTTCAAGAGCAGCCCCATGTACAGCGCACTGCAGCAATCCAGATGGGAGATGACCAGGGCAAGAGTGATTGAATAGTGTCTCATAATGCAGAAAAGGGCATAACTGGCACATGACACAAAGTTGTGGGAAGGCTCTCCTATCCAGAAGTGCTATCTGCTCTTTGAGCAGGAGATATGGGCCTAGGAGAACCCCCAAGTTGCATACCAAGTCTACCTAGGGTAGTGCCACCCTACCCAGAACTAAAGATGATAAAGTTCTGGGTCCCAATACTTTGCATACTCCCCAGCCACTCTGTCTTACAGAAGGTTCAGTTGAAGCCTGTTGTCCCTCACAAGGCTTCCACAGCCTCCAGGCACCACAAAAGGACAGCCACGCCATCCCTTGTGTCACCAGGGATGGAAATATAAAGCTCAGTATTATCAGCATACTGATGATATCTCAACCTGTGGTGTTGGATTATCTCACCCAGCAGTTAAAAAGGAGAGAGTACCAAATCCTGTGGCACCACACAAAAGAACGGCCGAAGGCTTGATCTCCTGCCCCCATTAGCATCTATTGGAACCAGCAACAGAGAAAAGAACTAAACCAGTGCAACACTCCACCACCCAGTCCTAAATTCTGAAGCCAGTACAAAAGGATGCTATTGTGGATGATATCATGATAACTATTTTTCTAAAGACACTGATGTGTGCAGAGTAATATGGGACCATAATGAAATCCTGAACATTTTTGCTCTCAAGTACAGGAATAAATGAGGTGATCATAATTTAAGAAGGAGATGTCACTAATCATGCAGCATATTATATAACCCCAGAAAGTCTAAGAATTTTCCCCTGTAGGAGAAGATGTTTCACAGAGAAGATTTTGAAATAATATAACCGGAACTATGCACAGATTTCAAATGGAGCGATATTATAATTCAGTAAGATACCGACCCTTAAAATAGTAGGTAATATCCATTTCTTAATCATTCTTAATATGAACATTTTCATTGCTGGTTTACACAAAATTAATATTTAATAATGCAAACTATGATTTTTTTTCTAAAAAGTCACAGTGTATTGATATACCACATCAATATAAATACAAAATCAGAGTTGGTTTTTTTTCTTATATTCAGTACTTAAAACAAAGTATATAAGAGTGTATATACTTATACTTTTGCAATTTGGAATATGATATAAACTTTTACCAGGTTGGTTACGGTTCCAATGGGTATAAGTGACTTCATCTCCACTCAACCAACGGAAAGAACCGGTTTCATTTATGTCTTGTAATGCAGTCCAAAAATATTCATCCTCCCAGCCATAGATGAGGCTGCTCACATAGGCCTGTTCAAACCTAGTCCAGGAAAAAAGGAACAAATCATTTCCTCACCTTTTCCTCCAACCCTAATATTTCCCCAGAGGTTCTGCTATTTTACTACTATCTCGGGCATCCAAGTAGCACATACTCCTTCCAAAGGGAACCAAGAAGAAAATGGGTAAGTACTTCAAAAGCTTTACACTGGAGTATCTAGAAGCCAATCTCACCAATACCTGAATATTTTTTTAAAAAAATGCCACAATACAAAAAAATCCTCTTGATGACTTATGGCAGATACATACCTGTTGGTGATGGTAACCAGGGCAGAGCCAAAATCCATGCACATTCTCCGAGCATCACTGTATATCACATGGTCATCCCCCAGCCAATAACAGGATGGACTGTGCCATTTCCAACCCTGAGCAGAACAGAACAAGATAGTCTTCAAATTGCCATGTCTGCATCAACAATTACATTATTTTTTCTTTCACAAAATAAAGACTGAAAATATTCCATGAATGAAATGTTAAATTGCCTTATTAAAAGACTTCTACCTTATTTAGAAGGGCACCAAAGAGATATTTTTATCTTGTTGTCTATCTGGAGTAAGGCTACCAGACCTGGGCTGCAAAAATCTAGACAGCCATAAGATGAAAGTTTGATCATTTTCTTTATCTGGTCAATGTTTTGCAGCCCAGATGGTAATTCTTAGCATATTGTCGAACTCAGTGACAAAGTTAGAATGGATGGCACAAACAGACTCCAGCAACCTGCAGTAGCTGAAAATAGTATCCAGATATTTTTTGTCCTCCTTAGTCCTTCAAGCCATAATTGATGGTAACAATGGAAATATTACTATCTGCCAACAAGAGAGTGCCAGGAAAGAATTAAAAAGAACAACCGAAGGGGAGTACAACTGACAGTGCTCCTTCTGTGCTGCTGATCTCTATTATTCATCACTGCCTAGTAAACCTGTCACAGGATAAGCAAAGAACATAGGGGAACATGGGAACTGCTAAGTTTATAGTCAATTTGCATAAACAAATATGTTTATATCCATCATCATAATTTCTTATAAGATTTGTAAAGCAGGCCACAATTTGCAAAATACAGCATTTTCTACATGCTAATTAATTCCTCTAACTTGAATGCATAATTGAAACAGTCATTAATAGCAAAATAAAAATATTATAATAATACTAAAATAAAAAATTAAGTTTGTATACCACCAAGAGTCTTCCAAGTGAAGCAGGCAGGCATAAAACAAAAGCTCTGGGAAAGGGATGCCCTTACAATCTTCTCAGTATTTACACAATACTGAGAAGGAGGATCATTTGCCACATCAGTTCTGGGTTGAGTTCCAGGAAGTTGCCTCTGGGGATGTGGACAAGGCCATCCGAGCTGTAAGTGCCTCCACTTGTATTCTGGACCCGTGTCCCTCCTGGCTGGTGGCTAACAGCAGGGAGGTGACACATGGCTGGATCCAGGCGGTTGTCACCGCCTCTCTTCGGGAGGGGCACTTCCCCGCCGTACTCAAAACGGCGGTGGTGAGACCCCTCCTAAAGAAACCATCGTTAGATCCAGCCATCTTAAACAACTTTCGTCCTGTCTCCAACCTTCCCTTTATCGGGAAGGTTGTTGAGAAAGTGGTGGCCTTTCAGCTTCGACGGGCCTTGGAGGAAGCTAGCTATCTTGACCCCTTCCAGTCCGGCTTCAGACCTGGTTACAGCACAGAAACCGCTTTGGTCGCATTGACCGATGATCTCTGGAGGGCCAGAGATGGAGGCTATGCGTCCATCCTGGTTCTCCTTGACCTCTCAGCGGCTTTCGATACCATCGACCATGGTATCCTTCTGCGACGACTGCGGGAGGTGGGAGTGGGAGGCACTGTTTTGCGGTGGTTCTCCTCTTACCTCTCGGACAGGTCGCAGTCGGTGTTAGTGGGGGGGCAGAGATCGTCCCTGAGGCCCCTAACATGTGGAGTACCTCAGGGTTCGGTCCTATCCCCCCTACTATTTAACATATACATGAAACCGCTGGGCGAGATCATTCGGAGGCACGGGATAAAATACCATCAATATGCGGACGATACACAATTGTATCTGTCCGCCCCGTGCCAACTCAATGAAGCGGTGGACGTGATGAACCGGGGTCTGGAGGCCGTTAAGGACTGGATGAGTGCTAACAAACTGGTGCTCAACCCGGATAAGACCGAGTGGCTGTTGTGTTTCCCCCCCAATAATTTGGCTAATACACCAACGCTTAGGCTGGGGGGTCAAATTTTATACCCCTCAGATAGGGTCCGCAACTTAGGAGTCCTCCTGGATCCACAGCTGACTTTTGACCACCAGCTGTCAGCTGTGACCAGGGGGGCATTTGCCCAGGTTCGCCTGGTCCGCCAGTTGCGGCCCTACCTAGATCGGGGGGCCCTCACAACAGTCACTCGAGCCCTTGTGATCTCTAGACTGGAATACTGCAATGGGCTCTACATGGGGTTGCCCCTGAAGTGCATCCGGCGACTACAGCTAGTCCAAAATGCAGCCGCGCGAGTGATAGTGGGCGCACCTCGGTTCGCCCACGTTACACCTGTCCTCCGCGAGCTGCACTGGCTGCCTGTTGGTCTCCGGGTGCGCTTCAGGATAATGATGACCATCTTTAAAGCACTCCATGGTAGTGGATCTAGGTACTTGAGAGACCGCCTTCTGCCGATTACCTCCCTAAATCGACCAATCAGATCGCACAGACTGGGCCTCCTCCGAATTCCATCTGCCAGTCAATGTCGACTGGCGACCACACGGAGGAGAGCCTTTTCTGTTGCTGCCCCGACCCTATGGAACGAGCTCCCCATGGAGATCCGCACCCTCACCACGACCCAGACCTTCCGCGCAGCCCTCAAGATCTGGCTCTCCCAGCAGGCCTGGGGATAGGCTTCCAATTACCCGCCCGAGTGTTTGATTGCTGAATGAAAGCTGTGTTTTATTATTTTTCTTTTGTTCACAAAGTGTTTGTTTTGACCTTGCACTTCCCCTCCCCTGTGGTTGTAAGCCGCCCTGAGTCCCCTCAGGGAAAAGGGCGGCATATAAATCCCAATAAACCTAAACCTAAACCTAAACAATGCCTTTCTTTGGTCTAAGCCAGGGGTGTCAAACTCGGTTTCATTGAGGGCGCATCAGGGTTTTATTTGACCTGGGGGAGGGAGTGAGCGTGGCTGGAGGGGGGTCATAGCCAGCTTGACATCACTTGTGTTGGGGGCGCCTGGCATGGCCCGAGCACTCTGCCAGAGAAAACGGGATTCCAAGCTCTGTTTTCGTCTGTGATGACTTCCTGCAACCCTCTGGTGGGAAAACGGAGCGTGCGGCCCTATCAAGCTCCATTTTCACTGGCTGAGGCACTGTAAGCCAATCCTTCACTGTTTCCAGGGTGGCCTCCTGAGCCAGATCTAAGCAGCCCATGGGCCCGATTTGGCCCTCAGGGCTTGAGTTTGACAACCCTGGTCTAAGCAATGCTATTCCCTCCGCAGTGCCCTTAAACATTTCCCCTAATTTTTCCTTCCTGTACTCCCTCAGCCTACAGGTCTCAGATACATCTTTTCCAGTTGCATGAAACTGAGCCTTTTATTTATATTTGGGAACTGTGAGGTTCAGCATATGGAATTGTTTAAGGAGGCTAAAAGGGGCACAGGTTCTTTTCATATCTTGGCAGCCTTTCAATGGAATCAAATACTATAATTTGCACCAATAATCCAAAATACGCTTCACCTCAAATTCTTCCCCTCAGTTTCAACTATGAGATGGGAGCATGGTTGGCAGAAATACACACAGGCTAATGCAGCTGTTCCAGTTCAGGATGGAAGTCAAAAACTGGATGCACGCTTAATTCATGGGGCAGCTACAGATGAAAGGCTATAGGACTGATCTGTACAAGAACAGGATAAAATCCAATAAACTTAGCATTCAGTTTGATGGCTAATAGCCCTTTTTAAAATCATCATAGTTCCATTCAGCAGGAAATATTTGCCAGAAAGAAAAGAATTCACAGTAGAGGAGGCAGTTCTCAAAATCTAGAGCAGATTATATAAGAACAACTCTGGACACAAAATCAGAAATAACTGTCTTTACAACAAAGGCAAGATATTTGACAGAAGCTTAAGACTTCCCGAGAATCTGAATCTCACTGACAGGAGTCCACTTCTTGGTTAGATGGTGAGTAAAATGGTTAAGGCAGCTAAATTAGCAACAATTTCATGTTAAAAGAGAAAATTGTGGTGAGGCACATGAGCCTTACTCTACTGGGGCCATACAAATTATTCTACTATGTCTCTGGATTTTATTTTTCAACTAAAAGCCAAAACAATCAAAATGATCTGCTTTTTACTTCTACAAAAACCAATACCAATCCAAAACAGTTCAGCAGAACATCTGGGTTCAAATTAAAACTCATTTTACATTTCATGTCTTCCACTAATAAAAAGTCAAAATTTAGATGAGTGGAGCGCTATCGTTCAAACTTCCATTAGCGATAGTCATGACCTTATATGAACTGTTTTGAGGACCATATTTTTAAAAATTATTTAACTAGAAATTGATGATCCAGGTTTATAAACATTATCAGTCTTTTTTGATAAAATGAGATGAAATTGCTTTTACTTTTTTATAAATGAGAATAAGCAACCTCAAACCAGAGATCACACTTCTGGAAAGGGAAATGAGGGTCAAAGAAATGTTGAAAAGTAACACTAGAAGGGCATAATCAAAATTTTCTTTTTCTTTTGTCAGGGGTGACAGGAGACTGAAGGTACTTTTGTGTCTCGATTCCCACAAAGGAAAATCATTCTGATTTGGGATGAAGCAAATGGGTACAAGCCTTTTAAAAACTCTCCCCCCTGCTCCCCACCAAAAGGGAGTGAGATTTTTATCCTGATCTCTAAGGAACCTCTGGGAGCCTCAAAATGAGGGAGTGAGAAGACAAAAGACAATGATTGTGATGTAAGTTAATCAAGATTTTATATAATTTAGATCAATGTTTCTCAAGTTTGACAACTTTTATGATATGTGTACTGGGGAATTTTGAAGTTAAAATCCATAAATCTTAGGCTGCCGAGTTTGAAAAACACTATCATAGACAATAACAGTAACCCAAAGAAAGACCCTTAAATATTTCCAAGTTTGTTAGATTTTTATACGTTGTGTATCTGAGAAATCTTATTTAAATGATAATTTAATGTCAGTTAATATATTATAATTTAGTCCAAATGAAAAATTTGCAAAATATATTACCATATCTAAATATTTTCTCATCTGCATTTTGTTTAAACTATTTTTCTAAAGACACTGATGTGTGAAGAATTGTACTTGTACTTGTACATCTCATACACTTGAGATGTAAACAAATAAAAAGATAAACAAGTAGTAAAATGACATGCAAATTTGCAGGCTCAAGAAAGAAACTGCAGGTTTCTTCTGAAATAGAATCATCTCATATACAAACTATATAGTAGATTATCAGTTTGGTAAAGTCAGAAATTACAAGAATGGAAATCTAACACTTTGAAAACAAGTTCCATTAGGTCTTGGTCACATCCATAGTTTTTATGCTTATATGATTTTATTCAAGTTCCACCTTAGCCGTGAAAGCGAACTGGGTGATCTGGGGCCAATCGCTCTCTCTCAACCAACCCACTTTAACAGTGTTCTTGTTGTGGGGACAATTTGATGAGGAAAATGTGCTGGATATGTTTGTCAACCTGAATTATTTGTAATAACAATAAAGATAGAAAACAAACAAACAAATACATTTGTATACGGATAATTGCATCTTATTGCTTCAGTCCTGATGTACTCTAGGTGGTGCCTAGAGAATTGTTTCCTGAAATTCTTGAAAAGAGAAATTCTGGGACAATTGTAGTGGTATAAATTGCTGTTAATATATTAAACACATGGCAATACATGATGGAAAAAAGCTATTTAAAAGGAAGTTGTTCTTCTAGCTCTGTCGATTATTAAGACAATGCTGACTCCACTTGGCTGTGTGAAAAAATGTTTAGCTCGGAGTAAGGTTTTGAAGAATTGTCATTATTTTAAAAGTAAGAGAAATCTTGGAAGTTACCCTTTCTTTATTCAGGTTTTTAGTCTTGCCTATGAAGACTAACTAGACATCCAGCAGTTGGGTTCTTTCATAAAAGGTGCTCCTGGTTATCATATGGAAAGAAACAGAAACTGCTGATGCTTGTACTGAGTTCTGTGGGCCAGCAATGGAATAAATAATATGGGAATATTAGCATGTAAAACAGAAACAAAAAAGTGTAGGCACAGAGAATGGGAGGAGAAAGGGGGGAGATCATCATAATTTTCTGGGAGATGGGAAAAACTGGATTAAAATCATGTGTTTTGAATTTCCATTAAGACCAAATAGATGAGTCCTGTGTTTTTGGATGCATTTCCCCAATTTGGCAAAATGGGAATAAGGATAGTCTTTTTAATTGAAATAAAATTGAGAGGGAAAGATATGGGGGCATAGAGATTTTTTTTCTTTTTTGCCCAAGCATACTTTTGACATTTGGAGAGACAGGTGCACTTACAAAATGGACACAATGATGGATCTGGCCAGTTACAAAATACTTATTTACAGTAAGGTGAGAGAGATCCCACAGATAAGCAATTCATTATCCAAATGCTGTTAAAGGCTGGTGCTTTGTTTTTCAGAATCCCAACATCCTTTTTACGTTTTTCATTCAAAGTCACTTTTAATGTCAGGTTGCAACAAGCAAGGTAATTGGGGGAAATATACAAGAAAGGTGTAAAAAACATAAATTAATATGGTTCCAATTCCCACATGCAGCTGCCTATATGAAGTCACCTCCCAAATCTATACCGTGTACGGGCTCTGGGAAGTCGGGGGGGGGGAGGGAGGGGGGTGTTGGGGGGAGGGTGGGGGAGGGAGGGACATATACTAGGTTAGTATGTGTTAGATCTCAATGTAATGCGACTTCACATGTATACTGTTTTTCTTTAATTTCTCTGTAAAAATAGGACAAGTTAAGTATATTGATATATAGTGGAAATACACCAAGGGGAGGAGGAGTGGGATAGAAGAAAGATGGGTAGAGAGGGCGGGAGAGAGGATGGGAGGGAGGGTGAGAAGGAAGGGAGGGAGTGGATCGGGGGAGAGGAGTGGTAGAGGGGGAGGGGAAGTAGGGTAGAGGGGGATGATGGAGGGAAGATAGAAAGTTGGAGGGGGGTGAAAGAAAGAGGTGTACGGAGAGTGGAAGAGGTATATTGGGTTTCTATTTTTTGGGGTATTGTTGACAAGAGGAATTGCTGCGATTATTGTTTAATGTTGTATGGCTCTGGCTATGCACAGTATATATGTGAGTGTATGAAAATGAAAAAATGGAAAATAAAAACTTTCAATATGAAGTCACCTCCCCTGCACAGAAACAAATACAAGCAGAGAAGGCTACCCTCCCTATGTGACCCTGGAGGCAAAGCTACTTAGTAGGCCTCCTTGTGTCTTTTTAACTGCTTAAATGCTAAGTTTACTTACACACATTTTTAAAATTAGCAAAATTTCTGCAAAGGAAAATAAAACAGGAATTTAAAGAGCAATAAGGTAACTCAACATGAAAAAAGTGAACAACTAATAGAATTAAGGGAGGTTTCAAAGGAAGCTGATGATAACCACAAATCAATTCCAGATTTCTGTAATAAAAGTTTTAATGAAAAGTTATATCTAATCCTCCAATTCTGAAGTGAAATTGACCAGAATTGCTATAAGAAGCCAAACTTCGCATAGCAATTTGCAGGATCAAGGCCTCTTGCTTCGGACATGGGGATGGACTAGAAGACGTCAAAGGTACTTTCCTACCCTAAGATTCCTTTGCCTCCATTTGTTTGCTGCTAGAATAGTCTTTCCCAGACAAATGGTCTTCAGATGTGCTAGACTTCAACTCCCATAATCTCATATTAATGGCTGGGAAAGCTGGACTTTTATTCGGTTCCACCACAAAATCGCGGAGGACAAAATCGCGCTTGACGAAAGCGTGCATTTGACGTCATCACAGCGCGACGAAAACATCGCACTGTGATCGAAAAATGTAAAAATAAAGCTAAAACCTTCCCCTAACCCCCCCAAACCTACCCCTAAACCTAACCCTAACCCTTAACCTAACCCTAAATCTAACCCTAAACCTAACCGTTAACGTAACGCTAAACCTAACGCTAACCCTTAACCTAACGCTAAACCTAACGCTAACGCTCTAACCCTAACCTAACCCTTAACCTAACCCTAACCCTAACCCTAACCCTAACGCTTACCTTTATGTGAATCGGCTTGGTTTAATTTTAATTTTATTTCAATTTTTAATTTTTTTCATCGCGCTGTGATGACGTCACATGCGCGCTTTCGTCGAGCGCGATTTTGTCCTCCGCGCTTTTGACGGGTCACGCTTTTATTCAACTGAATGGAGTTTTACCTCTGCCACTAACAAACAGGCAAATTACATCTACTGAATTGACACAACTGTTAGCTGGTTTTTAGATTGCCATCATTGTTGTTTCTCCAATCACTGGGATACACAATGAGGATTAATTTAAAATGTACATCAACAGGGTAATTTTGTTCCTTGGATGGGAAGTAAAGCTGGGGAAATAATTCTAAACTAGTCTTACAAATCTTTCAGGAAAATACTTCCATAATAAAACACCTATTGAATACTGAAAAAAAATACACATTTTCCCTTCCCTCTATAATTGCTGCAGAGATAGAAAGGCTGAAACATTCTGCTTTTGGTTAGCTGGAGTGTATATGCTCCCTTGGCATGGATGGGTTGCTGGGACATTGTAACTGGACACTGTAAATCTCAACAGATAACATGCAGCAATTGTACTTTATTTCCCAAATGGCAAAGACAGCAGGTTGGTCTTATGACCATATCAAAGCAAATAATATAAAAATAAAATTACATGGTCTATTTCCACAATAAAATAGGTAAAAGAAGCAAATAATAAATGTGCTAAACCAGTGTTTCTCAACCTTGGCAAGTTGAAGATGTCCGGACTTCAACTCCCAGAATTCCCCAGCCAGCATTCGCTGGCTGGGGAATTCTAGGAGTTGAAGTCCAGACATCTTCACGTTACTAAGGTTGAGAAACACTGTTAAACATAGAGAATCTACATTCAGCTGAATATTTTGTCTTTACCTGATACATCAACCTGTTCAATAAAGCAGGATTTTAGCTGAATAGTCTTGCTTATACACTTAACAGCTGCTCACAATCTGTATTTCCTCCTATACCCAGGAGGAAATAGGTCAATCTTGATTTAGATTATTCTTTCAATATTTAGCAAATACATTTCTAACCCTACAAGGGGCCTATAGTTGACAATCAAAAAAAGATGAACATTATCTTCAATTGCTGGGGCACCAATATACAAGTAATCCTTGACTTATGAAAATTCATTCAATGACCTTTTGACGTTACAGTGGCATTGAAAAAGGAAACTTACAACCCATGCACAAAAGTTACAGCAGTTGCAGTGCCTCTGCACAGTCATTTGTGGATGAATTTAGGTGGATGGCAACCTGCACTTATAACTACCTGCACTTATAACTTGCAACCCTACCACTACCTGTCTCTCTCTCTCTCCCCCCCCCCTCAATCTATGCTCTTTTGTCCACCTTCCACAACAGCACATGCAACAACAGTGCCAGGCCCAGGACTGGAGCGGAAGGCCTTTAGCAGTCTCAATCAATTAACATGAAAAATGTTGCCTCAAACGACACCATAGCCATCCTATGCACAAAGCCACCCCATTGCTCTGCACTCCACAGGCCTGCTGCATCCAGCTTGACCTTCACCCTTTTCCTCCTCTGCTGATGAGGAAGGCCTGGCTTATCCCTACTGTACGTGAGGCAGCTGCTGGCTGCTCCAGGCCTTCTTCTATATGTGAGGCAGATGCTGACCACATCAGGCCTTCTTCCCAAGGATGCTTGCTCTCCAAATCATGGGTACCATTCAGTCTCGAAATCATGTGCCCATTCTGTCTACCTGTAGTAGTCCTTGACTTACAAAAACAACTGAGCGCAAAATTTCCATTGCTAAGCAAGACAGTTAAATGAATTTTACTGCATTTTATGATCTTTCTTACCACAGTTGTTAAGTGCTCTGCGCTCTTAGGTCAAGTAAGTAATATGGTTGTTAAGTGAATTGACAATGTCATCCCCACTGACATTGCTTGTCAAAAGATCACAAAAGGTGATCATATGACCCCAGGTCATATGGCATAAATATGAGTCAGTTGCAAAGCCTCTGAATTTTGATCATGTGACCACGGGGACATCACAACAGTTGTGTGAAAAACAGTCATAAATCACTTTTTTCCCAGTGTCTTACCTGTAGCTTCAGTCACTAAATAAATGGTTGTAAGCCAAGCACTACTGATACTTGTATACATGATCTTTCATGGTATGGCAAGGGATGGAAGTGCCCATATTTGTCCTTGGAATCCAACAATTCGAATAGGCTTTTCTCAGAAAATGTATCACTCTCATTGAAAGGTATTTTTCGATTTGGAAACAGTTTTTGTTCTTAGCCAACCCATTTAAAGTTCTAATTTTGTCAATAATTCTGTGTCAGTTTGGGCCCTGATAATTAAGATGCTCTATTTAAAAATGTCCTTTGCCTGGGAGGCAGTCGAGAGTAAATATTGGGTGGAAATACATGCTGTAAAATAAGTTTGCTAAATTGCTTACCCAGCAGGTGTGCTGAGCCACACTAGACAGAAAACATGCTTGGTGATTTCTGAAAGGAATGTCAGTTGGTCTTACCTGAACTGCATGCCTCGAAGGATGGTGTGGGAGCAATCACAGTTGGGTATTGTCACAGCCCATCTGCCCGGAGACGGAGGTAAATCTTGAGGGCACACCTCTACTCCTCCTCTGACTCTCCAGATTAACTGATGGTCCAGTCAAGGCGAATCTAGAAGGAAGGGAACAGGGCAACCACCCCACTCCCCTCCTGGTCCCTGATTGACCGGTAACTATCTGAACTCAGGCCCACCCTGCGCGGCGCGCACTACAGGCGGGAAGTGAATGCTCCCATGCCATCCTTCGAGACATGCAGTTCAGGTAAGACCAACTGACAGTCTCCGAAGTGGGGCGTGGGAGGAGTCACAGCTGGGACATACCAAAGCTAGGTGTCCCTGGGAGGGGCCATAGGGCCTGAGTCCCCCTGAGTGTCTAGCACTCTCTGGAGAACTCTCCTCCCAAAGGATGCTTCCACAGAGGCGAAAGCATCCAGCCAATAGTGTCTGATGAATGGAGAGAGCGAAGCCCATGCTGCCGCCCTGTATATGTCCTCGATGAGAGACTGGGTGGCCCAGGCTGCTGAGGTTGCTGCACTCCTGGTGGAGTGTGCAGTGATGCCCTCAGGCATCAGGAGCCCCCGTGCCTCATAGGCCTTGGAGATGGCCAGTCTGATCCATCTACTGATGGTGGCTGGGGAGATCTTTGCTCCCTTGGTTGCCGGGTGAAAGGAGATGAAGAGGGCCTCTGACCGCCTAATGGCCGACGTGCACTTCAGATAGATGTGCAGTGCCCTCCTGACATCAAGGCGATGCCATGATCTCTCACTTCCTCTGGAAAGAACTGGACAAAAGAACTGGACAATCTCCTGAACCCTATGAAAGTGGGAATTAATCTTGAGCATGAAGGCTGGGTCGAGCCTTAGGACAACCCTATTACTCTGGAAGATGCAGAGATCCACCCTAGCCGACAGTGTGTTGGACACCCTCCTGGCATAGGTGATGGCTACGAGTAACACTACCTTGAGGGTAAACAGCTGAAGACTCACCTCCCTCAGCGGCTCGAAGGGTGCTTCCAGGAGTGCCTGGAGCACTGTGGGCAGATCCCAAGAGGGAAAATGGTGGATCACCGGGGGCCAGAGGTTGGTTGCTCCTCTGAGGAACTGCTTAATGATGTGAAGTTGGGACAAGGATTGTGTACACACTCACCCCAGGACAGTGGTCAGGGCTGAGACTGCCTTCTGAGGGTGCTAGGGGCCAGGCCTTTCTCCAGGCCATTCTGGCGGAAATCCAGTACCTGCGGGACTGTGGCAGATGCGGTTCTACCTGAGCAGACTGGCACCAGGACACGAAGGAGACCCAGGTCGTGTCGTAGATGCGAGTGGTGATCTCCTCCTGGCAGCCTCGATCGTCCCAATGACCTTGGCGGAAATCTGGGCCTCCCTTAATTGTTCCCGCTCAATTGCCAGACTGTCAGTTGGAGCCAGTCTGGGTCTGAGTGGACCAGACTCCCCTGGAGAAGAGACACCTCTCCCCGAGGGATCTTCCAATGGGGAGCGGTTGACAATTCTATCAGATCTGTGAGCCATGGACGTCGGGGCAAGTAGGGAGCCACCAGGACTATCTCCGCCCTCTCTAGTACCAGTTTCCTGAGCACCTAGGAAGGAGAGTGAGGGGAGGGAAGGCATAGAGAAGTCCTGATGGCCAACTGCAGTGCAGGGAGTCGTTGTCCATCACTCCCTGCGTTGGGAACCGCAACATGAACCTCGGAAGTTGGGCGTTTGATGGGGAGGCAAAGAGATCCACTGCCGGGAGGCCAAATCGCTGGAAGATCTGGTCAAAGACGCTGGGGTGAAGTTGCCACTCTCTGTGGTCCACTGTCTGTCTGCTGAGCCAGTCCGCCTGATGATTCTCCACCCCGGAGATGTGTTCTGCTCAGATTGATAGGAAGTTCTGCTCCACCCAGTTCCCCAATCTCAACGCCTCGTTGCGAAGTGCCCTGGAGTGGGTGCTTCCCTGCTTGTTCACATGTGCCTTGGCCGCCACATTGTCCATCAGTACTAGGACGTGCTTCCCAGCTACTGTTGCCTTGAAACATTGGAGAGCCAGGTGGATCGCTCTGAGCTCCAATTAGTTGATGTTTTTTCAAAGGTCGGTTGGTGTCCACCATCGCTGGGCTAGCTGGGGATCCAGGTGTGCCCCACAACCAAACAGGCTTGTATCTGTCATCAGGACAAGCCTGTCCGGCTCCTTGAACAGGGAGCCCTTGGACAGGTCTGGGGACATCCACCAGTGGAGTGACAGGAGAACCTGGGGTGTCACTATGACCTTGAATTCTGCGTTGCTCGACCCATCTCTCTGGCGTGGAAGGAGGAACCACTGCAGCTCTCTGGTGTGAAGCTGGGCCCAAGGCACTATCCCGATGCAGGACATGAACTTGCCGAGAAGCTTGGAAAGAAGAGCTACGGGAAGAGATCGATGCCTGCGAATCTCTAGAATCATTTGCACAATGCTGTCCCTACGCTCCTCTGAGAGGAAAACCTCCCCCCACCCACCGAGTCAATAATGGTTCCCAGATGCTGAAGTCTGGTGGTGGGAGACAGGTGACTTTTTTCAAAGTTGACTAGGAACCCCAGTGACCTAAGGGTGGCGATGATGAGACTTATGTCCCCTTCCGCCTGAACCGCCAAGGGTGCTAATACGAGGATGTCATCAAGGTAACAATGCAATCAGACCAGTGTGGAGCGGAGGTGGGTTAGTACCTTGGTGAACGTCCTGGGAGGGGGGGCGGAATGCCAAGCCGAAGGGAAGGGCCCTGTACTGGTAATGAGTGCCCCCATATGAGAACCTGAGGAACTTATAGTGGTCTGGTGCAATCATGATGTGCAGATAAGCCTCAGTGAGGTCAATGGACGCTAGGAAGTCCTCCTGTCTAATCCCTTCCAGGATACACTTGAGCAAGACCATCTTGAACTTACGGTAGTCCAGCCTGGAATTAAGTAACTTAAGGTCTAGGATGGCCCTCCACACTCCAGAGCTCTTGTGGACCAAAAGAGATTAGAATAGAATCCTGATTCCTTCTCCCACTCCTGCACCAGTTCCACCGCTCTGATCTCCAGTAGATGTTGGATGGCTTTGCGCATGAAGGAGCGCTTGGCCGGGTTTTTGGAGGAGGAAAAAATCCAGAATCTATTCGGGGGTTGTGAGTGAAACTCCAGGTGGAACCCGAACCTGACTGTCTATAGCATCCATGCATCTGTAGTGATGCCAACCCAACGATCCGCGGACAAAGTAAGGCGGCCACCGATGGGGTAATTCGATCCTGAATCACTTATTTCTGCAGAAGGGGAGCCCCCCCCCTCAAAAGGGACGCTTGCTAGACTGTTGGAACCTGTACCTGTCCCTAGAGAATTGTCTATCCCCCTGTCTGGGGAACATGGGCACAGAGTACCTCAGTTGTTGGAAGTCCTGCTCGGGTGCTCGAAAGCTGGATCTTCTGGGGTAGGGTGCCAAGAGGTTATCTGATTGCTTAGACGTGGACAGGAAAACCTTTCGCTTGTTCTTGTCCTCAAACGAAGTCCAGGAATGGACTGAACAGCTTTCCTCCCGTGTACTCTGTGCCTGCTAAATGCCATTTTGCCCAGAACCCCACCTGCCAGTTATGCAGCCACAGTAAGCATCTGGATGCCACTGAAGAGGATAGGGCCCTGGAAGAGTACCTTACCACATCCAGTGTGGCGTTTCCCGAGAACTGGGTGGCCGCCATCACCTTCGTAATGTCCTGCAGGAGTCTAACGTCCGAAGCCGGAGTTCTGTCTCGGAGTTGTTCTAGCCATAGCAAGATGGACCTGTTGAAAAAGGAGGCTGCTGTGGCAGCCCTGATTGCCCCTGGAACGTCCTGCGCATAACTAACGCCGCCTTCCTGTCCTCCGGTTTCAGGCAGTTGGAAATGTCTCCCGTCACCACTGGTGAGGAGTAGGCCACCAGGGCTTCCACTGAGGGAACCTGTAAGGCTTGAACAAAGTTAGCATTAAGGTTATAGAACCTGCGATCATTGCTCCCCAGAGTGGGGAAGGTGCCAGGCTAAGCTTATTGTTACTTGAGCACCTCTAGGAACAGGTTTGGGGTAGGGATCTCCTTCTTCTCCACCTGGGGCCTATGGAAAGGACCCTTCTTGGCTTCCCCGCTCCTGCTAGGGGTGCAGTGTCCTGGCTGGCTACTGGGATGTCCAGGTCTGCTGTGGCCTTAGCCTTGCGCAGCAGGGAACTAAAGAAAGTGGGGGGGGGAGGAAGAGCCCCAAGATGGCTGGGGCCTCGGGAGCTTGGGCCTCTTTGTCATCAGAGAAGCCAACATCTTTAAGCTCCCCTTCCTCCGACCCTGACTCCTTGCTAGCCGTGGAGGGAGAGTCTGCTCTGAGGTCTCTGGAGGTGGAAGGTCTGGGTAGGTCTAGATGACCTCGTGGTGCATCGTGAGCAGCCTTGTTTCTAGGTCCCTGAAACTGGTGCTGCATGCCCGAAGAGATGCCCTGGGCAATAGCTCTGGCTAGGACCTCCTGAAAACTATGGGAGAGCTCTGGATAGGCTGGAGATACGCTGGGGGGCTCTGGATCTGCGCCAGGATCAGGGCCTTGCAGAGCCAGATGTTGCTTTGGCAAGCTGCTAGATCGGCATCCGAAGGTCTCCTCACGCTCCGGAGGGGTGAACTGGAGATAGGGGGATAGGGAACTATCCCCCGTAGGGAGCCACATGACGAAGCTGGAGAGCCAGGAGGATCCCTAGAGGAGATGGCCCTGACTGGAGAACGGGATCTGGCCGGGCAAGGGCTGATGGTATCCGTTTCTCCTGCTGCTGCCCTGGTGACCCTCACCTCCTTCATAGCGTGCTCCCTCCGCAAGGACTTGGAGGTGAACTTCCTCGCCGCGGATCTGCCCCTCTCCATTGGATTGGGCCCCCACGAGATCCCCTCGCTCGGGTCTGCCTCCCTTGGGGAAACAGGCCTGACCGGTCCTCTGCTTCTCAAATTGTCCACCAATTGCAACCCTACTCACGGTTAGCCAATTTACCTTCTCTCTCTCTCTCTGTTGAAACCGGTCAGTAGACTGCCTGTGAAGACTTGGCTCTCCCTCGGCTCTTTGCTCTTCAGCCACGCCGCCGATCCACGGCCCGAGTTAGACCGGCCCACCACCAGATGCTGTGGCCCTCTCTGGATTACCGGCGGAGTTCGAGCCCAATCCTCTGTTGTGTGCTGGCGATGGTCTTGGGTGCTTGCGATCTCTGCAACCAGAGACCGGATCCTGCGCTCCGCAAGTGTGCCCTGGCACCCAAGAACACGTGAGCCGACTCCAACTAAGTCGCTCTGTTCCTTCCTGGATCTTGTGAGCTCCGTGGAGAAGCCAGAGAGACTGTAGCCGCGCTTTTGGCGGAACCTGGGGCTCCCCCCCCATGCCGGCAGATCGCGGCTCAGGAGCCTCTCAGCAGCGTTAACCGCTTCTGTGCACAGGCTAATTACAGAGCACACGAGAGGAGGTAAGCTTGTACGATCAAGAGAAACTAAAAAATTGAAGCAAATCTTGTACCAAGGAGAGCCAAGTATTTAGCTCCTTCTGGGCCGAAGACTGCGGTTAATCTGGAGAGTCAGAGGAGGAGTATAGGTGTGGCCTCAAGATTTACCTCAGTCTCCGGGCAGATGGGCCGTGACAATACCTACTTCAGAGACGGTTTCTGGGTCTCCTCCTTTTGCCTTTGACCCTGCACCTATGTGTATGTATGTATGTGTACATGTTTACATATATGTTGGAAAATAATGTCTTTACCTTTCTGCAGCCATGGTCCTCCTCTTTCCCCTGACTTACTCGACCTCGTTTCTTACAGACAGAAGGCAATGTCTGATTGCAAGGACTGTCGTTCCATCTTCCTTCCTGGAAGGAAGCACAGAAATTTCAACTTAGTAATAGCTACTTTCACAGTTGGGTCCAGTTTCTAAATATTCTAAACATTAATATTGTATCTTACCAGCTTCCTGGGTCAACTATATATTTACAATTTAAACAGTTTTGCAAACCCTTTATTTTATAAAAATTTCTAATCTAATACTAGCTTAATCTTCATAATATCTTTTGCCTTTTGTATGAGACTATCCATTTGTATTTTTGTCCAAAATGCCTTTTGCAATGCTGATCTGTTTAGCACATGCCTGGGCATATTTCTGCAATAGTTGTTTCAGAAATCAGTTTTTAAAACAAATAAACCAACTTCTATATACAATCTCCCAGATATTATAAACCAAAATGTTTGCAATCTAAAGAAATGCTATAGGCAATAAGTATATGGCAGTTTTAAATGTTTTAAAAGGGTTATTTAATCCTGTTATACAGCAAATAAGTAAATGTTTGAAGTTTATCAATATATCTGGATCAGTGCTGGGTTGCCAATACTTTTACTACTGGTTTGGGCACGCTTGTGCGTGCGCTCACAACACTTCTGCACAGAACCTTCTGCACATGTGAGCGGAGCCTCCCACCGCCACAACTATTGGTTCGCCAGACCAGGGCTTAACCAGGAGCAACCCACCTCTGACCTGGATGATCCAACTATAAAAAACAAATTAGAATGGATTCCTACAAAGCTCTGTCTGCTTCAGTTGTCCGTAAAGAAAATAAATAGGTCTTAAATTACATAATTGTTTTGGGCAAAGTTGGATAAGTTATTTCCAAATTTCTTTACAATCAAATCTGTTTTAAGGGAAAAAAAGAGTTTAAAATGCAGGTCCCTTAAGATTCCAAAATAACAAGTCATTAATGAGGAATTATAGTTATTCACCTACAAATATATGGTATTATTTTGACTTTTTGATGCATGTGATACGAAGAGTCATCTTTATGCTAAAATTATATATATATTTCTCTTATGATAGAAAGATTTCCAAAATTTTACTCATACCGGTCCCCAGATAGTCACACAATCTTCAAGGCTATCTCGGAAATTGTTGGGCTCAAAAGGATGCCAGAATGTAAACTGCACTGGTGTGCTGTCAGACCACTCAAAATTCATCTGTAGCCGAAGATCATTCAGACCAATCCAAAGTTCTTCAACATCTGGCACAACAGGAAACAAGAGAAGAGAGTTTGTACAATCCTCTTCTGCATATATGTTAGTAATTGTATTTGTATTCACTATATCACACAATGCACAAGAGGCATGCTTTTCTAATTTACTTGTCCTCTCTAATGAAGAAAAATTTAGCAAAATGCTGCTAAATTCATTAAAGCTTCCATGAAAACAAGGAATTTAGAATTTGGATGTAGCACCCAGAAAAATTGTAACTTCCTCTGCTGTGGTTTATCTTCACCTTTATTCCTAAACTACTGTAGTTCAATTTCATCATTGCTTTTATCCTCTTTACTCCTTGTTCTTTTCAGGAAGATTTTTCACAAACATACAACACAGTGGTTCATTCTAAAATTTCAGTCAATATCATAAAAAAACAACTTAGATTTTTAGAAAAAACGATTTAATCCTTGAGGGAAAGCCTCAATTGATCCAAACTGACCCAAAAATCAGCAATCAGCTAAATGAAGTGTGATTGTCAAAATGTTAATTCAAGGCTACATCCCAGCCAATCAACATTTTTAACTGAATCAAGACTTATTGGGAATAAGAAGGATCTATTTCTTTTTAGCTTAATTCAGTATTCTGTCAAGTCAAACTTGGTTCTTCTTAAAATGCTAAAAAGAATCAAATCTGGTTATTATTTGGACATGTAACTATGAGAAAATATCAGGGCTGGGCTAGCCTAGAAATCTTAGAAACATGGAAGGCAATGGCAAACAATTTCCATATTGTTGCAAAGAAAATTGTATTTATGAAGTCACTGAAGTTTGATGGACGTATTACCATTTTAAAGCTACTTCCCACAGAGCAAACTAATTGGATAAGCATCTACATCTAAATCACATCTTATTTTCTGTAAACTCTATCATAGAAATTATCTACCTATTTTGCAATATGATTACAGGGAGAGAGAGATTTGGATCATCAATCTTCTACTCTTCTCTTTTTCTCTTTGACTGCCACCATGGCAATCATTTTATAAATGAGATTACTGTATAACCGCTGCTTAAGGAGAATGCTTGGGATACTAATTCAAAATTCTGAGTATACCTCAAGGTATAAGAGTTCAGAGGGCATGATAAAATCAATTATTCCTTACCTTGCTTAATTTGCTTGGTGACAAACTCCAGTTCAGAGAGGGTATGGATGCTCACCAAATCCCCTTCACTGCGCAAGCAGGTCTTTTTGGCATCTATCCAACTCTTCTTTTCACTTATCAAACGATAGCAGTTAGATTGGAATGGCTGCCAGCTGGGATCACAATCAATCTTCACTTCAGATTCTACTGGGATTATAGTACATAAATTTAAGAGAATCAGAGAACCATGGGACATTCTTGTGAGATTACAGCCAAGATCTATAACTCAGAAAACAGAGTACTATAAACCTAGCACAGAACTTTACTTTTTGCCATGTAAACCACCCTACTAATTCTTTAATTACAAATATTAATTAAAGAATTCAAAGCCTCCATCCATAGTTTCTTTTCAAACAGAATGCACATATTTATTCCCTTCTTATTTCTTACATTGATGCCCTAAGCACAGTCTTTTGCCTGTGTATTTCCTTCTAAATCTAAACCATTCAATATCCCTCTACCAAAACCCTCAAAATAATAATAAAATAAATATTAAAATAATCTAACAAATAAAAGCCTGGGGAAAAGATCTTACAGATTTTTTAAACATTGAGAGATTAGGAAAATACAATCCAGGGCCTGAGAACAACACAAGGTCCTTTTTATGTATCAGAAAGTGAGCTTTCCTGCTGATTAAAAGAAATGGACACATTTATCATGGAAAAGACAGGACTTATCCATACAGCCCCTTGCTCCAACTTATTATGTCCTTACACAAAGACCACCATCTTGGTGCTAGCTTGCTGCTAAGCATGAGGCTTAAGCATTGCAGCAAGAAAACGGAACTTTTCATTGAAAAGCTAAAGAAGATTTCCTACATGAGTGCTTCATATTGTAGAGATCAGTAATTTTCATAAGATTGGCAGCTGGCTGGGCTCCTAACTGCTCTTTGCAAAATCCACTTGTCTGTTTAGGCTGCTAGAAAAAATACAACCATGCCCTGCAAGCTTTCTGCCTATAGCTCAGGAGAGCATCAATCTCATGGAGAACTTCTCTAAGATCTATAGGTAAGCTTGATATAACTTTCGTTTATGGTTTACACGGTTTTTTAATGAACTCCTATAAAACAATAGATGGAAGATGGTAGGGACTGGCAATTGCTGGAACCACAAAGTGAATACACCTATAAGAAGCTGCTATTCAAAAGTGCAATGCTTGTCCAGTGCTCTGACTCAAAAGCAAAACTTTTAATTTCAGGAAACTATAGCAATTGGCTCAGAATCATAACTCTGGAAAGAAATTTAAGAGGTCATCCAATCTGTATTCAGGGCCCAATTTAGTATCTTTAGCTATCTAGCCTCTCTTTGAACACCAATGTGAAAAATCAAGCCTCAAGCCAGGAAATAATCTGGCAGCAAATACAGCTGAGAAGACTCTTGTGAAAAGAGCTGGGAACCCAGCACTGAATTTATTTCTTCACAGGCTGGCAGGGGCTGATTTTGTATGCAGAATAGGTTTACAAAAGGCACTTTGCCTGGGTGGGATGACAGGGTTCTCCTTAGTAAATGGTGATAGTTGATTTGTTGGTTTTATTTCTGCTCCTGCAACAGAAGGAGGTATCTGCCACCCTTGTTATGAGGATAGGAACTCTATTGGCATTTATTCCAAGGCATAGTAAGAGGAATTTGCAGCTGCTACCTGAAAATCCAGTGAAAATCAAAGCGCATTCAACAAACCTACCCCTTCAATGGGAATGCAAATCTGTCTAAAAAGAGGTTACCTCAATCCCTCAGATCACTTCTTTATTTACTTATAGCATCTCCAGTTTATCTGGACTTATTTTCAATTTTTGCCTTTTGGTAAGATCATTTATTGAACTTGGATAGCATTCAAGAGTACAAATTCTTCTGCTGAATTGGACAAGTAAGGAGCAATTAAACTGGGCATCTCAGCATACTGAAAATATCCCACTCCAAAAGGATTACTTGGTCCTTTTGGAGTGGGATATTTGACTTAACTCTTTTCGATGCCTTTCTTCAGTAGATCCCTATTGCAGCCTCTTGCAAGCTAGAGTGGAATATATTTTTCTGGCAAAGAGGTACTGACTTCTAGCTGGCCTTATTTTGGCCAGCTAGACACATAGCTTGTGGACTCATTTAATCCTGTCACACAAAAATCCTACGATAATATATAATACATTTCCGCATTTACCATACAATTTCTCCAGTACCAAGACCCTGTGTGAGATTTTCTGCAAAGATCCATAGACATTTTATATTCTGCAGTATTATTATTGTTTATTTTTAAACTAAAATATTCAAATTGTTTGGGTTTTTTGCATTTTCCAAATTACGCACCTGTAAAGTATGTATCAGAAGTGGCATTTGGTTTCTTCTTACAGATATATGGCAAAGCCATGCTGCAATCCCGATTCTGCCATCCTCCTGAGGACTCTGTCCGTATAACCCCACAATTTTCTTCATTGGGATTATCAGGTTGATCTATAAGAGAAGAAGAAACCCTACCACTGCAACAACCAATCTTCAAAGAAAAAAAAATCATAATCCAAGAATGTTTTCTACATTAAGGATTCATCTTGGATCGACTCTGAATTTCAAGGATTGACAAGGCATTCTTTTTGGATTTTGTTATCAGAGATGAAAAAAATATGCATTGTTCTGATGAAGATGAGGCTGCATATGGGAAGTTAAAGCAATTTCTGTCCAATGTTGTAAAATAACTGGATAAACCAATCACAGAAAAGTAAAGATTTCTATATCCTCAAAAATATCATCTTCGTTTCAAAATGTAATACTAAGTTTTAAGATTAGCCACCCTTATTTCAAAGTTTCCATTCCTTGCAAAGGATGGATTTTAAAAAAATGTATTATTATTATTATTATCATATTATTTTAAATTGTACATTAAAGCCAAGCAGTACATCTGTAGAGAAAAAAGGACTGTTTGACCCAATGTTTGCTAACAATATCACATTTGGGATGTAAAAATTCAAATATGTTCCTTTCACTACCATCTAGGGGCTATTCAAATTACTGCATCCCAGATATGGCAGCCCTACTTCGACTTAATGTCATATACTTCTATCATGCTAAAAGTATGTGTCATAAGTCAAAGTAGACTGCTATATCTGGGATGCAGTAATTTGAATAGCCTCTAGATGGTAGTGAAAGAAACATATTTGAATTTTTACAGTCCAATGTGATATCTTGTATTATCCTAAATAATGGTTTATACAATAAGAATCTATACAGTTAGTAAGCATGATTTATTTATACCTTAATTATATAAAATATATGGTTTTTTTTATTTGTATAATTTCATTCAGTTTTCAGTCTCTGTGTCCAACTTACCATTTTCCCAATTGAGAAACTTCAAGGGGGAATTGTCAGACCACTGCCAGCCCCCATTGAGGTCCAAATCATTAAGTCCAATCCAGAGTGTGGAACCATATCCTGTCAGCAGTCCTGGTAGAGTCAGAGATAGATAGAAAGTCACAGGAGCAGATCCTCTACCATAAATCATACTAAGCCATAATGGCACCTAACAACATAATTTTCTCCACAGTCCTGTTAAACCTTGGTGATAGTCAGCTACCCATTACACACCAAGCACAAACTTCTCTGAATCTCTTCTCTTCTGAGCCATTTGCAGCAGACAGCTTTCTTTTACAATATTCATATTGCATATTCCAATATTTTATATAGGTAGAGGAGTGTGTGTGTGTGTGTGTACGCCATGTTTTCCCCAAAATAAGACAAAAATGAGGTGCAGGAGGTAGTGAGTGTGATTACCTCATGGCTCCTGTTGTGTTGCGCGTCACTGGGCCCGCCACTCTTTTTGCGGTGGCCATTAGCATGACAGAAGGGATGCGGTGGCTAGGGTTGTGAGAGCGGCTGTATGGGGCATGTTCCCCGCTCCCTCCCCCCCGGCCTTACCTTCTCACCTCATTTTCATTTCATTTCCCTTTATTTGTATGCCGCCCTTTTCCCTGGGGGGACTCAGGGCGGCTCACAGTTAAAAAAAAGGGGGGGGGGAAGGACAAACAGTTTCCAACATACAGACAATACAACATATTAAAAAACACAACAGCCACACAATTCGAGTGGGGTTAGAGTCTTAACCCCAGGCCAGCTGGGACAGCCAGATCTTTAGGGCGGCGCGGAAGGACTGGAGGGTGGTGAGGGTCCGAATCTCCCTGGGGAGTTTGTTCCAGAGGGTCGGAGCAGTCACCGAGAAGGCTCTCCTCCGGGTAGTTGCCAGTCTACACTGGCTAGATGATGGAATTCGGAGGAGGCCTAATCTATGCGATCGTATCGGTCTAGTGGAGGTAATTGGCAGTAGGCGGTCTCTCAAGTACCCAGGTCCAGTACCATGAAGGGCTTTGTAGGTGATAAGTAGCACCTTGAATCGCACCCGGAGATCAACAGGCAGCCAGTGCAGCTCGCGGAGGATAGGTGTTACGTGGGTGAACCAAGGTGCACCCACGATCACTCGCGCGGCCGCATTTTGGACCAGCTGAAGTCGCTGAATGCTCTTCAAGGGCAGCCCCATGTAGAGCACATTGCAGTATTCCAGCCTAGAGGTCACAAGGGCACGAGTGACTGTTGTGAGGGCCTCCTGGTTCAGGTAGGGACGCAACTGGTGCACCAGGCGAACCTGGGCAAATGCCCCCCTGGTCACAGCTGACAAATGATGTTCGAAAGTCAGCTGTGGGTCCAGGAGGACTCCCAAGTTGCGAACCCTGTCTGAGGGGCGTACAATTTGACCCCCCAGCCTGAGAGATGGGACACTTGGCCAATTCGCGGGAGGGAAACATAGCAGCCACTCGGTCTTTTCTGGATTGAGCACAAGTTTGTTGACCCCCATCCAGTCTTTAACAGCCTCAAGACCCTGGCTCATCACATCCATCGCTTCGTTGAGTTGGCACGGGGCGGACAGATACAACTGTGTATCGTCCGCATACTAGTGGTATTTTATCCCGTGCCGTCGAATGATCTCACCCAGCGGTTTCATGTAGATGTTGAAAAGAAGGGGGGACAGGACCGAACTCTGCAGCACCCCATACGTTAGGGGCCTAGGGGTCGATCTCTGCCCCCCAACTAACACCGACTGCGACCTGTCCGAGAGGTAAGAGGAGAACCACTGTAAAACAGCGCCTCCCACCCCCACCTCCCGCAGTCGTCGCAGAAGGATACCATGGTCGATGGTATCGAAAGCCGCCGAGAGGTCAAGGAGCACCAGGATGGAGGCGTGGCCTCCATCCCTGGCTCTCCAGAGATCATCGGTCAACGTGACCAAAGCGGTTTCTGTGCTGCAGCCAGGTCTGAAGCCTGACTGGAATGGATCGAGATAACTGGCTTCCTCCAAGGACCGCTGGAGCTGAAAGGCCACCACCTTCTCAACAACCTTCCCCACAAAGGGGAGGTTGGAAACCGGACGATAGTTATTTAAAACGGCTGGATCCAAGGATGGTTTCTTCAGGAGGGGTCTCACCACCACCGCCTTTAAAGCGGGGGGAAAGACCCCCTCCCGTAGAGAGGCAGTAACAACCACCTGGATCCATCCTCGTGTCACCTCTCTGCTGTTTACAACCAGCCAGGAGGGGCACGGGTCCAGCAAACATGTGGAGGCTCCTACAGCTCTCATCGCCTTGTCCACATCCTCAGGGGTAACAGCTTGAAACTCAATCCAGCGATGGCTTACCAGATTATCCCTTAGTGCCTCGGCTGGTTCTGCAGAATTGGAGTCCAGGTCCGCCCGGAACCGAGCAACCTTGTCTGCGAGGAATTGGACGTAATCCTCAGCCCTGCCCTGCAGCGGATCGCCCGTATCCCTCCTATTTAGGAGGGAACGGGTTATCCTAAACAGGGCGGCTGGGTGCGACTCGGCAGACGCAACCAGAGAGGCAATGTGTGTTCTCTTAGCCGTCCTAATTGCTCGAATGTATTCTCTGGTGTAGGTTGTTAAAAGTGCTCGGCTCGATTCGGATTTACTGGACCTCCATAAGTGCTCTAGGCGTCTCCTTTGGCGCTTCCTCTCCCGGAGTTCCTCAGTAAACCAAGGAGCCCTCCGGGATCTACTGCTTCGGAGCGGCCGTAGAGGCGCAATCCGGTTAAGAGACTTCGTCGCTGCCAAGTTCCAGGCAGCAACCAGCGTCTCCGCCGGACTGCGGGCGAGAGTATCAGGAATAACCCCAAGCTCCGTCTGGAACCCCAAAGGGTCCATAAGTCGCCTGGGGCGGAACCACCTGGTCGGTTCCTCCTCCCTACAATGGAGGTTTGGTCTCCGAAAGTCAAGCCTCAATAGGTAGTGGTCTGACCATGACGGGGGCAAGATCTCGCTACCCCTCAGACCAAGATCACAATTCCACTGCTCTGAGAGGAATACGAGGTCAAGCGTGTGACCCGCTGAGTGGGTTGGTCCTCGGATTACTTGGGTCAAGCCCATGGTTGTCATGGAAGCCATGAACTCCTGCGCTCCATCAGAGTGTTCACCGAGTGAAGGCAAATTGAAATCCCCCAGAACCATAAGTTTGGGGAACTCAACTGCCAGCTCGGCTATCGACTCGAGGAGCGAGGGGAGGGCTGCTGCAATGCAGTTGGGAGGCAGATACGTTAGCAGCAGACCCACTTGACCCTTGAGGTCCAACTTCACCAGCAGGGACTCACACCTGACAAGCTCCGGAGCAGGGATCCTACGAGGTGCTAGAGACTCTCGGATAACAATGGCCACACCCCCACCCCTTCTCTGAGCTCTCGGCTGATGGAGCACCTGAAAACCCTCTGGGCACATCTCTACGAGGGGGACTCCTCCCTCCAGGCCCAGCCAGGTCTCAGTAATACATGCCAGGTCTGCCCTCTCGTCTAAAATTAAGTCCCGAACGAGAGGAGCTTTATGAACTACAGACCTGGCATTTAGCACCAGCAGCCTGAGGCTAGGGTCATGATTACTCACACCACCTGGCCTTGGAGTGGGACTCATAGGGCCGGAAGGAGGGATCTCTGTGACGTAGGGAGCCCTCCTTCCCCGGTAATGGCCTGCCCTAAAGTCCCCGCCATATCTGCCCCTCCCTGTTAAGACCGTAATGCTCCGGTCCACTCCCGTGTCCGTGATCCCCCTACCCATCCCCATAACCCTCGCGAGCTCCGGCAGGCCCTTCGAAACAAGCATTCTGCGGCTGGGATTGACCCAGGCCCCCACTCAGTACAGAGGGTACCTGGACAAGGTCCCAGCCTGCTCAGACATACACAATCACAGAGCCAGTCACTCCCCACTAACAATTTAAAACACAAAAAGGTTACAACAATAATAAGGGGTTAAAAAGTGGGCACATACAACAGCAATCACATCATTCACACCACATTCTTAAAAGAATACCCAACAAACAATCAGTATTGGAAGGCTTATTGTTAGTCTTTATAATTGAAAGCATGGTAAACATGCCAATCTGCAGAGCAAATTTTTTTTTCCATCCCTTTTACTAGGAGAACCTGTTTCAAGTACATATTCCCAATGCTTACCATTGATGTAGGTCTGCTCATGAATCGCAGTGATGCTAAGCAAGCCAGCCCCTTGCTGTTCACAGCTCTTTCCAGCCTCCTGCCAAGACAAGGTGGACTGGAAGTTGAACTGATAGCAGCTATTGGTGAGTTGGTCTCTGTCCCAGAATGTATCACAGTCATTGCCTACGAGGACAAGACAAAAAGGAAGTGACTCCAAGTTAACACAATACGTACTCACCTTAGTTAGCAAATGGATTCAAGAAAAGTTATGCATTTTTGGAAATTCATTCTACAGCTTGTTAAGTTGTGTGGCCATGGTTGCCTAGGAAATAATCATGTGAAAAAAGAACAAAAGAAAATGCAAGGTAGAATTGTTGGATTCAGAAGACTGTAATGTACAATGCATAAACTTATGTATACTTTTCATAAAGATTGCAGGAACTGCACAGAAAGATACATTTCTTGAATGCTCAATTTGATATTAAGCTTTCATTGTTATTGTAAAACATATAGTCCTAGTTTAACAATCCTAATTTGTGTCAGAATTTCTGTCACTAAGCTTAGGGAAACTTCATGGGCCTGCACTGCTTAGCAACTGTTTTGGTAATCCTGGTTACAGTCATTAAGCAAGAGTTGGTGTCGTTTTTAGGTGAGAACCACATGCTTATCCTGGCCTGCACGAATTGCTGTCTCTGTCCTGCTGCATTCTCCTCAGCCAGGCCCAGAGAGCATCCTTCTGCAGACAGGCTCTGCCCTCTTACCATGCTTGCCTCCACTTCAACTCCCCCTTCACCCCTTTGGCCACCATGCACTCCACCACGACCACCACCTATTATTCGCTTGCCATTCCCAGCTGCATCCAGCTGACCTTCGCAATCTTCCTCCCACTGCTGATGCTGCTGGCCTCTGTGACATGACATCTCAGGAGACATATGGGATGGAGGGTGATGGGCAGTGAAGTGGAAGGCAGAAGGGCAGCAGAGAGGCAGGGGTGGCAGAGTGCAAGGCAGCCAAAGGGGCAGAGATGGGAGAGAGATTGGTGGATGACAGAAGTTGTATGCTGTGATCATAAATGCAGGTTGCCATGTGGCCAAATTGATCATGTGCTTGTAGAGATTTGCAATGGCTGTAACTTTGAGGACTGGTAATAATTACCATTTGTTCAATGTTGTCATGGCTGGACAAATGGTCATTAAGTGAGGACTACAATAATAGTTCACAGTTGCAACAGTGATTAAAAAGTAACACTGTGACCAATCCTCACATTTATCACCTTAGCAAGTCTGTAAAACAATGAAATAAGATTGTAAGCACAATTGCAGTTTCACTTAGTGGCTGCTTCGATTAGCAACCAAGTTTCCATTTCCAATTGCAGTAATAAATAACAACTATAGGTAAATCATTCATTCAGTGACCATTCAATGTTACAACAGCACTGAAAAAAGGTGAGCTTATGATTGTTTTTCACACTTACCACCTTTACTGCATCCCCATGGTCATGTGATCAAATTTTGGGCACTTGGCATTTGACATGAGCCTACAACAGTTGCAGTGTCTCAGGACCATATGGTCACCATTTGTAACTTTCCATGCTGCCTTCTGTCAAAGACTATGGGGGAAGCTAGGTTTGCTTATAAAACTGCATGATTCACTTAACAATTGATGTGATTCATTTAACAACTGTGGGAAAAAGATTATAAAATGGGGTGCTACTTGCTTAACAACCATCTCGCTTTAGCAATAGAAATTTGGGGCTGAACTGTGGTTATAAGTTAACCTGTATACGCATCTGCATTTGTATATAAATCCAGTGCCTATATAAACAGCACTTTTCTACATGTTCTATTTCACTGTTCACTACTTACTAAGGGGAAGGTTCAGATATAAAATGCAGGAAAAGAAAGCAAGTACTAGAGAAAAATGCATACATATAATTTGAGCCTAGTTACAAAGTAGCAACTAAAGGTAGGAAGTATAGGAAAGCAATATAGGTGAGTTAAGTTGACGGGAGGGTGGCAGGAAAGAATAATAAGAAGCCCCAGGAAAAATCCATAAATATTTGTTAGTAGCAGAATTATTCAGGAAATCATAGCCCTAAGCCTTAGGAGCTTAGCTGTAAAAAGGAGAAACAATAAAAACTCTTGTGGAATCTGGTTAAAAAGAAAGAAAGAACCCATTTATTTGCACATAATCACCATCCTTATGAATAAACTGAAAAGTATTAGCCTAGGGAGTCATATGCCCACAATTCCGTACAACCGGAAGCAGCTTACTCTTAACGGGGCAGAATCCCCATCTCTCATCTTTGCCATAATCCTGTGTGGTGGCGCACCAGAGATGACCGTCTCCACGTCCCATACTTGTACAATCATGAAACCACTGATTATCATACTTGAAGGGGATGGTGCAGGGCTTTCCATGAGAGTTGCCTTGAATAGTGTAAATTTCTGGAAAAGAGAGAAAGCTACAGCTCAT
The DNA here is from genome assembly GCF_051295495.1 of Thamnophis sirtalis. Taxonomy (NCBI): domain Eukaryota; kingdom Metazoa; phylum Chordata; class Lepidosauria; order Squamata; family Natricidae; genus Thamnophis; species Thamnophis sirtalis. Next base: position 86,810,651 of record NW_028261384.1, on the reverse strand, counting down.
ATTTGTCTTCTGCTAGAAAAAGGAAATGTTTATAATTTTGAACAAAAGGTTTGGCAATCAACACTTTGTAATCCAATTTAAGATTCTATAATTCTGTTATGGATAGCCATAATCAGCCTATGCTGCCTAATTTTAAATTAATCCAACACGTATTTAATTGCTGGAAGATAGTTCCAATCCATGTATGACTGTACTTCCCCCTCTCCCCTGCCCCGCCCTCAATAGTCCCCCCACATACTCTCCAATATAATCTATAAATTCTGCATCAAACGGAGAACAATACATTTAGAAAATTCAGGATTTGTTGAAAAAAATTAAGTTGGCAGATGGCTAAAACATAAAAGTTTGCACTTAAATTCATAAACATTCAGCAGATAACTCATTCCCTGATAGTGACTGAAAATGTGCTACTTAACTCTAAGAAAAAAAGATTTATTCCCATCAAGAATGATGATAGCTAAATACTGGAAAAGTTACTCCTATAATTCGGTTTATGTTTTGGCAGTAACTGAACAATTAATAGTTTTCAGAAAGCTTCCTATGTTCATCTTTTCTGAAAACAATCTTTTATGGAACTTTAAAGGTTATCCAGTTTAATTACTCCTATATGTGATGATAAAATTGGTTAGACTAAGATGCCACTAAAATGTCTTTTTGTGTTAATAGGTGGATTATAGATCACAGTAGATTAATACAAAATACAATTAAATGAGATTGAATCTTTGAAACATGATTCTTCTCTATGTGCAAAGACAATGGAGAGCAAAGAAGATTCTCCATATATTATTTTGGGAAAAAATACACCTATCTATTTTACCAATTATAGATTACAATTCCATACCTATTACTAAATTGCTTTAATCTAAATTTGCTTGGGTTATTCATTTTTCATAATGCAAATATCAATCTTAAAATTCTGCATTAAGATTGCCCAAATTCTGGATTTAGAGATCCAAACAAAATAAATCTGCATTTATACATTTGTTTTGGAAAACATTTAGACCAATGAATTTGCAGTTCACTTTTTGGTGTCAGAGACTTCATGAGATATGTTGCTAATTTTCTTCTATTGATCTTAAGAGAAACTTTATTTTACTTTTCTAATACAAGATATACATCTTGGCATTGTTAAATAACTATTTCTGTACAACTGTAAAACTATAAAATATGCACAAAGGTCTGCTGACAAAGTTTGGATTCTCACTAAACTACTCGTAGATCCCATCATTCAGATAAATTAGTAGCATTTAAATTATTTGAAATCAAACCATTGAATATTCTATTCTGAACATTCTATTTAGAACATTCTATTTAGACTGGATTTAGTGTAATAGCTGAGCCTGGATTCAAATCAGAGCAGAAACCACTTGTTCACCGTACAGCTGTTTCTCATACAAGCGGAGGCTCATTTTAAATGGTAAGAGATATTCAGAATGAATGGCGGTTAATGGCTTTGGAGTTCATCCATTCTTTGGAAAAATGGAATTCTAAATTATAGTGAAAATCTTGAAATAGCAGATTGAATCGTTATATGTACTTTGGGAGAAAGTAAAACTATTCTGATACTATTGTGTGATTTGTTTATTCAGGTTGACTTTGGGACAATGGATGAAACCTACAAAATGAACAGTAGGAATTTTAGTGTATCTACACTATCAAAACTAGAATTTAACAAGGAAGCGAATATTTTTAAAGTATTATTTCCACAGATTTAGAATATGATTGGTAGCATTCTTGAACAAACAATCTTAATTTAATTCCAATTACTGTTGAACAGATTAGTTCCAATTTATGATGGGTTTTCTTTCCATTTCAGTTTGAGAAAAATCAGTGAAAACAGGTGACAGATTGTTGGTTTTGTATTTTGTTTGTCTCTCAAGGAAAGCTATGTTCAGAGAAATGGCAAGTTTTCCATATTTGCTTTCTAAGATTTATAATGAATTATCAACAAATATTGCTCATAACTAGATAACTAAAGTGAATATGATCAAGGTGGATTGAAAGTGACTTTCCTCATATAATAAATGTAAATTTTTACTGTATAAACTAACTAATAATGTGTTGCTGTAACAACCAATACAGACTACCTTTACTAAAATAAATTAAGTAGTATATTATCATATAAGCCAGATAGTGAGGTTTGGCTACCTATAAATCCTACAGATATTGCTAAACTGCAGTTCCTAGTAATTCTAGCTAGCCAGGGCTAAAATTAAGGGATTTTTGGGAACATCCAAAAGTCCAGAAACTACCCTTTAGTTGCTATAGCAATGATCTGATAATGCTTGGACAATGAAAGTTTAATGCTGTCTATCACCATCTTGCTCTATTTTCAAGATGCAAATGGCAGATGGCTACTGGAAGTAAAAATGCTACATTACACAACTTGAACTCATAAGCATTAACCTGTACTCATTAGAGTCAATGATATCTGGTGTTTTTTTTGCTTATAATTATAATAAAAATATCTAAAAGATATTAAATTTGGATAGTGCAGAATAACATTTTTAATTATGACATGTGCAATGATAGGAAACAACAACATTAATTTTTCAGTCTTCTAATGTGGGTTTTACCAGAGTATGGCCTAGAGCACAAATCTTCATCATTTCCATAGATCTTCCATTGTCCTCCACGAGCCTGGTCACCTCTCTCAGCTGGTGTCAGTGACCAGTTCCCCAACCTCGAGCTCAAATACTGGGAAAGCTGGTCCCCTAGACTCCGACAGTTCCACCGCATGTTGACAGATTCACTGCTACATTCATAAGTGGCCAATGCATGGGTAGTGGCACTACTGTTTGCAGACTTCCAGGAGACTCCCAAGCACTGCATGTTTCCAATGTTGAAAAGCCGATTCCTGGAAACCCATTTCCACTTCTGAGCAGGAAGACTTGTATTACAGATTTTAGAAATTTTCACCAAAGAATCCTTTGTTTCCAAGCAGCTCTGCAGACCATTGTTATAGATGAGGAATATCCCAGAGTCTGAGAAAATACAAAAAAACCCACCAACAAATATTACTATCGCTACTGAAGGTTCAAATACAGAAAACCATTCAGTATCAACTACCTGACACATATCCCCAAATACCTCACAAATGAAGCCATCTAAATTTGGTCTTGGCACAGAGTTAGAAGCAGACAATAAATACGGCAAAAAAACTATTAGTAAATTAATATGGAATGGGAAAAGACACGGAGTGAAACAAAATGTGTACAAGACACCAAAGAGAGAGCTGGTCTTCGGATCTTCCAAATCTAAAACTATATCAGGAAGCAAGCTGCCTAACACAGACAACAGAATGGATAAAACCCCTGAATAGTTAAATGTCAATTTTGGAGAGGGTTGATATTAAATTCTGGATCGATTGAGAAGACGTGAGACAGCTGAGGTAAGTTGAACAGCGTTTATTTAACAGAACTCAACAATAGAATACATGATTCAGCACCTCACCCAGCTTGACAGCTATTTATACTGGAGCTGTCAAGCAGGGCAACCAATGGGAACGAAGCAGACAGCCTGCACTTAGCCAGCCGTGCCTTAGCCAATCAGGCGTGGCTGAGCTGTTGCCGGCTGTCAATCGTAAGTTGAGGACTTGCGGCCAGTCATAAGTCAAGGACTTAGGATCGATCACAAATCGAGGACTCAACACTTCTGCCCCCCCCCCAGCGAGGACGCAAGTACGGCAGTGACGCATGCGTAATCGCTCAAATAGGTCAAGATGGTATCCGGCAACCCATGGATTGCAAATAGATGTCATAGGCCCCATGTGGTGGACTCTACAGTAGTAAATGGCATGAGCATGAGTTCCACCCAATGCGAGTAGGCGTCCATGACCACCAGAAAGTTCTGACCATGGAAGGGACCCATGAAATCCAAATGGAGCTTCGACCAGGGTCCCCTGGGAAGCTCCCAGTCCCTAACAGGTGCAGCAGGGGGAGCAGGGCAGGATTCCTGGCAGGAGATGCAGTGGCCCACACAAGTTGCTATGTCCTCGTCCATCCTGGGCCACCAGACATAACTGCAAGGCAAGGCTTTCATGCGAGCTATGCCTGGGTGATCCTGGTGGAAGCGGTCAAGCACTTGGTGGCAGAGGGAGGGAGGAATGATGACCCTGTCACCTCAGAGCAAGCACCCGCTGTGGAGGGAGAGCTCCAGTTGGTGGGTCTTGAAGGGGCGGAAATCCTCGGACACCTTGCCCAAAGGCCACCCCCTCTGAACCCAAGTGAACACTTGGGACAGGATGGCATCTGCTAAGGAGTGGGCCACTACGTCAGAGGAGGTGAGCAGCAAGTCCAAAGAGGCAATGGACAGGACAGAAGCTGATGGAACATGGCTAAGGTCAGAGTCAGGGAGAGTGCAACGGCTGAGGGCATCTGCCTGCCCCAGCTGCTTGCCCGGACGGTACTGCAGTGTATACGAGTATACTGTGAGGAACTCCGTCCAACGGGTCATCCTAGGGGATTAGAATGGGAGGGGTCGGACAGTTACCAGCAGAAGTCCAAGGAAAGGCTTGTGGTCGGTGTACAGAGTGAAATGCCATCCGTAGAGATAATCATGGAACTTTTTAATCCCGTACACAGCAGCCAGAGCCTCCTTGTCGATCTGGCTGTAGTTCCTCTCAGCAGAGGAGAGTGTCCAGGAGTAAAAAGCTATAGGGGCTTCTGAGCCATTGGGGAGGACATGGATCAGAACTGCCCTCACACCAAAAAGGGAGGCATCACATGCTAATCTCAGCAGCAGCTTGTCACTGTATTGGACTAAACAGCTGCTGACATAAGCATAGCTTTGACAACCGCGAACGCATGCGGCTCACGGCTGCACCAGCACCACACCACAGATCGGTCGAGAAACCAATGCAGTAGCTCGGCAAGTGATGCCTTGTGCAGAAGAAATGGCGCATAGAAATTTTAAAAAACCAAGAACGCCTTCAGCTCCACTTTAGAGGTGGGAGTGGGGGCATTCCTGACGGCTGCTACTTTAGAGGGAGTGGGATGGATGCCCTGGGTGTCCACAAGGAAACCCAGGAATTCCATCCTAGGCACAGCAAAGGAACATTTGCTGTGCTTCAATTTTAAGCCCACGACCCTGAAACGTTGCGGACCTTCCGAAGGACTTCGATGAGCCCTGATCGACTGCAGACAGCGATCAGGACGTCATCTAAGTAGGGAACCACTTGAGCAGGTTTTTGGACTTGAAGACCTCAAAGCTATATTCTGATTGATTATCTACAATTAATACTGATATAATTTTATTTTTATTTTCAATAATTAATTATTTTCAATAATTGAAACATTCTAAATCAGGGGTGCCAAACTCAATTTCATTGAGGGCCACATCAGGGTTCTGTTTGACCTTGGGGTGTTTGTGGCCAGGGTAGGTGTGGCTAGCTCAATGTCACTCGTGTCAGGGGCGCTTGTGGTGGCCCGGGTGCTCTGCCAGTGAAAACAGTCTCCCGAGTTCCGTTTTTGGCTGTGATGGCCTCCTGCAACTTTCTGCCAGAGAAAATGGAGCTTGGGCAACCCTCCTGACCTCCATTTTTCCTGGCAGAGACACTGCAGACTGGTTCTTTGCTGTTTCCAGAATGGCCCTGCGGGCCAGATATAAGCATACTGTGGGCCAGATCTGGCTCCCGGGCCTTGAATTTGACACCCCTGTTCTAATAGTAGAATTATCATAATTGTCAATTATATTAAATATTACTGTATTGAAATTTACATTGAAACAATAGAATGTATCAAGATTTACAATTACAATAAAAGGTAAAAAGAAGAATCAATAAATATGAAATAGAGCCTTAGAACATAGAATGGTTAAAAAAGATCTTTGAGGTCTTGATGTGGGAAATCCTAGATTCAATAGTCCCACATCTGTAATCAAACATTTTGGAAAGGAATGACTACGTTAGTATGCTGAGAGTAGGGACAATTAACGAGAATGATATATCGTACTTTGATTGCAAATAAATATATACTCTCATAATGTTTTACTTGATGTTTTAGTTCAAATTTCCAGTAATGACTAATGCTATAATTAACTTTCTTGTCTTAAACTGGTTTTTTTCCAAGAAAATTCTTAGCAAGATTTCTGCCTAGTTGTATGCTTTCAGCTCAGAAAATATGAGTTCTGAGACACCATCTTTTAAAAAAAAAAAAAAGTTAAGCACTTTTAGGATCTTTTTTTTAAGCAGCAAAAAGAGAAACATAAACTTCCCTTCCAAACAAAGGCCGACAGCACATTTTAAGAAGAGTTAGCTTTCCACAACTTGCTCTATATTCTTAGCTTTGTGGTTTTAGAAACTTTCAGGTCACAGTAAGCTAACTCAGCAAAAAGTGTGAGTGAGCCAAAAAAACAAACAAAAAAAGCATCAACTTACTCTAAAAACAAAGGGCTAAAGTTGGAAAATTACAGCTTATAGAACTTAGAAAATTACAGCCCCAAAAAGTTTCATGACCTTTTGCTGAAGAGAAAAAAAAAGGAAAATAGCCATCAGTTACTTGATTAATGAAGAGTTACAAAAATTAATTACCTGATTAGTAAAATCTTGGTTCTAGTTGGAAGATGTTTCTTCTATTTCATCTATTATAGTAAAATTCATGTCTTTAAGGGAGATGAAAACTTTAATAGATGAAGTGCAACAAGAGCAAGCATGGGCAGACCTCAAAAGGAATGTGTCTATCTTGCTCCTCATGTAATTACGCCTTACTTTAGGACTATTGCATTGTAGATCTTTTTGCAACCTGGTGAAGAATCTGACTATATGTTGCTACGGGCCTTTGTATATTTGTTCATTTATCAAATTTATATGTCTACATTATGGGCAGTATATAGCATCTATACTTAACAGATATCAGAACACATGTACTTAGATAGAGGCATTGGCTGGTTGTTTAAATTTCAGATGAAAGCTCAGAAAATTTTTTAAATCCCCATAAAATATTTTTCCAGTCCCTTCAAGTCCAAGTTACAGAAATGGGAGAAACTACACATGAACATTATTATTGCAATTATGCAATTAATTTCAAAATATGATATTTTTACAGTTCTTACGCGGTCATCATTTACACCAAAGAATCAAAATTTAAAAACCTAGATTAATCAAATGAGATGATAGACCCTGAAGTCAGTTAAGTACAATAGCCTGTACCAACCTGATGTGTTTCAAAAATGTTAAGAATAGTTATTTGTTGAGGATGAAAGGAGCAGAAGAGTGCTTGCAATGCATCTGGAGGTCACTGGGCTAGAAAGGCTGCACTTTAGATAAATTGTTTGCCCTTCCCTTCCTTTTCTCTCTCTCCACTTCTATTTTTTTCTGTTTCCTCTTACTTTTAAATATTATTATTCAGTCAAGATTGGTAAAACTTCTGGTAGCATGTCTTATTGTCTAATCACCTGATTATTTTATCACCTTATCATTTTACACTCGTACCTGGAAATTTGAAAACCATTATCCTCTACCTAAAAAAATGGCAGGGGAATTCTTTACTGGGAGAAGAGCTTAGAAAGTTAACATAGTAAGCACACCCACAAAAATTCAATCCTCCACACTTTTTCATATGTGTGATATACATTAAAAGGAATGAAGTTTCAATTGTGTAATCATCATAACCATCTTGACCTTTTGGATGGCTCCTAAAAACAGCATCATTTCTATAAAATAAAATTCTCGTAGCATTAATTTTAATGCCAACCTAGAGAGATCAGTGTAGAAGTGAGACAGGCCATCCCAACATAGAGAAAGATGGTTTGTTATGGAAATTGCCTAATTAAACTTTAGTATATTAATTTGACAATTTAAAAAATGAAGAATCCAGAAACAAACTCATTTTCACAGCAAATTATCATGTTACAAATACTGATACCACTATAAAAATTATCAAGGAAGTAAATACCATTTTCTTTTCTAGACAGCTGGATGGTAATTCCCTCATGAAAGTTTACAGAACAGCTGCTCTGCCTCAAGGCAATTATTTATGGTATTTTGCAGAGCAGCATCATAATCTCACCCTGATTAATATTCTAATGAAAATACTGAGTGAAATGCTGCTATTCTCAAGGGAGATCAAAATTCTGAAATATGTCAGACAACCAGACTTAATTTTTTTCTTGACTATCTCTTGGGAGCAAAAGTCACATTCCAGCAGGCTCAGGATACAGAAGATGCCAATAGACACCAATCTGTGCTTTACTTAATTAAAATCTATCATATAAGGAATACCAAATTGAAGCAGCTATAGCTACCACTAACATAATTTTTCCACGCTACTTTCAATAAAAGAGCCCAGACACACCACAGGGAAATTATGATATTGGCAGCTCAATCACTTTGTTCAATGAAATGCTGTTTCATCTTCCTTGCTACGCAATGCAATGTTGTCACACACTTTGCCACATCTGCATCAGAAATACCCAGATGTGTTGCCTAGGGTAACCTCAAGCCTGACACTACATGGAATCGACTTTGTGGGATGATGTTTGAGAGCCCTGAATCCAGACATATGACACGTCCAATCCAAATATTAATTTTCATAACACCCCTAGAATCACATATAAGAATCCAAGCACAAATAGGCTTCTGGCTATGGATTTAATACAATTGGGCTCAGATTGGATGTAATTACCTACAATATTTTCTTTCTGTAGAGGAAAAAAGATAATACACTGAATGGATTTAATTATAAAATAAGCCAAGAACACTTGACAATTTTTGACTGGAGCAAAATGATTCCTTTTGTCTATTTTTCCCATTGTTTTTCTTTTCTTTATTTTAGATTTGAGAAAGTAATATGACTAGACTATATTTTTCACTGTTCAGATATTTTTATATATGTAATGACAACGGTTCATGCAGTTAAGAATAAAGAACATAAAAGGATAATGAGATATCTTATGCAATAATATAATAATGCACAATTTATAGAAATAGAATTAATTTAGAACCTTTGACAAATAAAATGGAAACAAGAGATTAGATTGGGAACTGAAGTGAAGAAGAGATTGTTAATTAAATAAGTAATGGAACATCTGAAATTTGAAATTAAAGTAAAAGAATCTTGAAAACCTGATAACGAAAGTAGAGGAAGATGAAAAAAAAAAACAGAGGGAAAAATGAAGATGGAGCAATGGACAGCATTATAGGCTACAGACACAAATTAGTCAGTTGACTAAACTGGTGTCAGGGATCCAAGAATCTGAAAGTTTCCAGGTTTTCTCCATCCAAAAGAAAGTTCAAGTCCCTGCCCAGCACCCACATATCCATCACATGATCCAATCAGGCACCATCCAAACCGGAGATGCTTCCCAGTCATTCATCACAGTTGCAGGGCAAGCTGACATTGACTTTCTGAGAAAGAATGTTATTATGACTACATAGCACCCGCACTCTATATAATTCCCCCCTCCCATTTTCCCACAGTAGAAAATGTGGCAGGCCTGAAGTCCAAAAGGTGAAAGATGGCTTCCAGCTCTGACAATTGGATTAAAGAGATTCCCTTTCTCTCACAGGAAGCATCCGTGTCCCAAAGGTAGAAGAACAGGGTTGTCAAACTCCCAGCTCGCGTGCCGGATGTATCACACGGTGGTCACGCCTACACCTGTTTTAGCAAAGAGGGGGATGGAAGTCCTGATACGTCACTTGATAACGTGAGTTTGACACCTCTGTAGTAGAAAAAGGACAACAGAATGTTGACTACTAAAGCTTTTTATGTTTAGAATGGTACAGTTTTTAAAAATAAACTCTATTTTGCTTCTTTTGTCAAAACAAACCAAGTAATACAACTTTGAAATGGATGACTGGAAGAATTGTTAAATATGACATTTAAATTTAATCAAGTAATTGAATTAATTGTTGGGGACAATATACTGACACTTAAACTGCTCAGAGACTGCTGTAGGGGTCCCCATCCCCCAGTCTGCGGACCAGATATGCAACATGCCAGCAACTGGGCTGCGCAAACAAGCGAAGCTCCATCTGTGGGATGTAGACAGCACATGAAACCATAATTCTCTGCTCCGTGGAAAAATCTTTCTCCGTGGAACTGATCACTGGTGCCCCAAAACAATTATCCCCTGTCCATGGAGATTCCCCAAGTGGTTCAAAATTCATGACTCAAAAAACTTTTTCCAATGGAACCAATTATGTATCCTTGGAGGACTTTTAATCCACTTTTTAACATCTTACAGGTATCCCCAAGTTATGACAGTTCACTTAGCCACTGTTCAAAGTTATGACACAGCCCCCACAAGTACTTATGACCGAGTACTGAAATTAGAAATGTTGCAGCATCATAGCAATTGTTTACACTTATGAACAACCGTAGAGGCTCTGCAACATTTGCCCTGCCTATTTCCTTCCCATGCCGGGCTGCCACAGGCACCAGGCCTGTGGATATTCACCTTGGGAAGATCTAGCGAGCTTTCAGTTTCAATGTTTCGATGCTTCAGGTTTTCAATGCATTTGCAGAGACCTAAAATACAGCAGGTTCACATGAAATCAGAAGCATGAGATGTCATGTTATTGATCTTGCCTGATCACACAGTACTTTGGGTCTCTGTTCTCTGTAAAAGGAGGCCTAGATGAGTTGTGCAGCAAAAGGCTTTGCAAATGGCAGGAAGGCCTGAATCATGGAAGCAAAAAGGCTTGCCGAGGCCTACTGGGCTGAGAGATTGCGTCCCTATAGGCCCGGGATGGCGAACCTATGGCACACAGGTGGCACGCGGAGCCATTTGTCAGGGCACATGAGGCGTTACACGCGCTGGCCAGCTAACTTCGGCCTTTTTTTGAGGCCATTTTTCACTCTCCCCAGGCTCCAGAGGCTTTACAGGCAAAAACAGCCTGTCCCCGTCGGCCCTCTGGAGGCTTCAGGAGCTTCCCTGAAGCCTCTGGAGCATAAAAAACTGGCCCTATGGGCAAACCGGGAGTTTGGGAATGGACTTCAGGTTTGCTCATAGGGACGGTTTTAGCACTCCGAAAGGCCCCTGAAGGCTCTGGAGGGCCTTGGGAGGGGGAGACTGTTTTCGCCCTCCCCAGGTTCCTATAAAGCCTCTGAAGCCTGGGGAAGGCGAAAAAAGCATGCAAAAAATGGGGGAGAGCACCAGTCATGCGTCCATGCACGCTGGGGTCACACATTACATTATGGGTGTGGCATACCCATGCACGACCCCCTCCCCATGTTTCCCCCCGCTTTTGGCACGCGAGCCAAAAACGATTTGCCATCACTGCTATAGGCTCTGGTCATTTTTGCAAAAACCACCAAGAACAGAAGCCAGGAGGGACGCATGCATCCCTCTGGGCCTCTGTTTACAGCGGCAAAGGCCTTTCTTCAAGACTTTGCCATTGAAAATGAAGCTTCTGTTCGCTGCAGCAAAGGCCTTTTCTCAAGTCTTTGCTGCTGAGAACGGAGGCCTGGAGGGACACATGAGCCCTTCCTGGGCTCCATTCACAGCAGCAAAGACTTTTTGTAAAAATGACTGGAGCCTACAGAAACACAATATCTCGTCCCTGTAAGCCTCAACAAGCTTTTGCTCAAAGCAAAACTGTAGCAGAGAAGGTGGAGTATGGATAGCTCCGTGATTGTTAAGATCTACATAAAGTAAGTGACCCGGATGGGGTGAAGTATGAAATATCTCAGTAGGTGGGGAAAGCACTAGCCTCCCTCCATGGCTTTCCACACCCTGAGATGGTTCCACCACAAAAGCGCGTAGGACAAAATCGTGCTCGACAAAAGCGCGCTGTGACGTCATCACAGCGCGACGATAAAGATCGAAAAAATGTAAAAATAAAGCTAAAACCTTCCCCTAACCCCCCCAAACCTAACCCTAAACCTAACCCTAACCCTAACTCTTAACCTAACCCTAAACCTAACCCTAAACCTAACCGTTAAAGTAACGAAAAACGTAACGCTAACCCTTATCCTAACCCTAACGCTAACGCTAACGCTCTAAAGCTAACCCTAACCCTTACCCTTACCCTAACCCTAACCCTAACCCTAACCCTTACCTTTATGTGAATCGGCTTGCTTTAATTTAATTTTTATTAATTTTTATTTGAATTTTTCGATCTTTTTCGTCGCGCTGTGATGACGTCAAAGGCGCGATTTTGTCGATCGCGCTTTTGCCGTCCGCGCTTTTGACGGGTCACGCCCTGAGATAGTTCATGTGCCCTGTGTATTTGATAAGTGAATGCGTAGGGAAAAGCAGGGAGTGATCACAGTCAAGCTATATAATTCACTCCTACGAATCCTCCGGTTCCGAATATACTTGGCAGGCACCATTACATTCGTAACTCAAGGACTACCTGTATTTGATTATAATTCTATATAAATTGCATATTAGAATTGGAGATAAGGTATACTGCTCTGCCTTGTTTTATTTTTATTTTCTGCTTTTTTAGATGCATTGATTGTAATTATACATCATCCTTTGTAGATCCTTCTTGAAAAAGAAGATCCACAGCAACTCCCAGTCCTCTTGTAAAACCTATTTTATGTTAACTGTCAGTTTGTAACAATAAGGTGAGAAGTGTCCCAGGTTTTACTGATTAGTATCTAAATATCCATGTATAAATTTACTTTTTCAAAACAGTGTTATGATCTGTATAGAATTTACTATTTATTCATGCATCCCAAATGGTAATGAAGAAAGAGAGCATATCAAAGCCCCAACATTAAAAATAGTTATTTTTCATTATTAATTATTATTCTTAATTAATAATTACACTTTAAAGTTACCTAGAGAGATATTTGGGGATCACAGACTAAATATCCTGGTAATGAGGAACAGGCAACTGAAAGCTCTAGAGTCTAGAACTATTAAATCAGAAGAAAAAATAGCCTGAAAATCCCATTCTCTTCCCTTGAAATGATACTAAAAAAAAAATCAATTCTACAGCATAAAACTGCCTCTCTCTGCTCTATAGCAGCATTTCTCAACTTTAGTAACTTTAAGGCTCAGTTTCCAGAATTTCCAGCAGCATGAACTCTAAACATCTTTAAATTGCTGAGATGGAGAAACTCTGCTCTAAAGTAAATAAACACTGCCAGATCTGGATTCAAGTCTTCACACATGGAAAGCAACTTAATTTTCCCCTACCCTCCATGGCCCTTGTTTCAAAAGAATTGTATTTCTCTTCCATGTTTAAAAATCTTCCAATGTTTAAAAATCTTCACTGGACAAGATTATAGAATTGAAGAACAACAGCTTCTTGGAGGTTTAACGCATCACCAAATTTAAGAAAAATCTCTATTGATGTTCTATAATTTCTATTCTAATCTATTGCATTTTCTGCTCAGAAAAGAAATACTTTCCAATCACCTTTCAATTAAGGAATTGACTTGAGTATCCATAGCAGGATGAGAAAGGGCTGGGAGACAGAGTAGACATTTGTTTAGATCATCCACAACTAAATTCTCCTTCTCAATCTTACATGTCAGTACAAAGAGATGTTAAGTCATCTTCTAGAGAAGATGGCTTATCACTCCAGAAACATAATGAGGCCTGACAGCCTCCTCTAGGAACAGATCTAAAGAGTGTCAAAATCCTCTTTGGTTTTCCTCAGGAAAAGATAGGAATATAAACTCAAATCTGCCTAACAAGGAGGAAGGAATATACAATCTCCTAAACTACCATATTTTTTGAAGTATATGACGCACCTTTCCCCCCCAAAAGGGTGAAAATCTGGGTGCGTCTTATACACTGAATAAACAATTTTTGGCCTCCTGAAACCCCATCCCCGTGCATCCCTTTTTGTTTTGCAAAAATGGACACACAGAGGGTTTGGGGGCTGGGGAGAGCAAAAATGAGTGAAAAGGGGCTTGTTTTTCACAAAACAGGAGTGTTTCTGCCCTCCCAAGCCCCAAGAGCACTGCAAGCTTTCCAAACTCTCTTCATGCCCCATTTTTTCCTCGCTTTTGCCCTCCCCAGCCCCCAGGAGCACTCTACAGGCCTCCCACCTCCTCTGCACACCCCGTTTTTTACCTCCCAAACCCCCCATGAGTTACGTTTTTGCCCTCCCCAGCCTTCAGGAGCACTTTGCAGGCCTCCCAAACTCCCTGCATAGTCCATTTTTCACAAAAAAAAACATGGCATGCAGAGGGTTTGGGAGGCCTGCAGAGTGCTCCTTGGGGCAAAAACTTTTTTTAAAATTTACCTCTTCAAAATTTTCGTGCGTCTTATACTCCGGTGAGTCTTATAATCCAAAAAATATGGTATATAAATGTATCCTTTCTTAAATACCTGTATGGGAAAAGAATGCATTTCCATATTCTGTGAGATTTTATGGAGACCAAGAGAACATTTTCTTGCCTTTCTTTGGGCCTGGGCCCTTCTTCAGGATAGAAATTCTAAGAGCCTTTTCAACCTGGAAACCTTTTCTGCGCTCTTGATAGGAATGGTGTCAGCAATCTCCTTTCAGTTTTCCTGCTGACATGTTGCCACTGAATACATTTAGTCTTTTCTCTCACACACAAGTATGAAAGGCAAAGGCATATAGATTACATGGTTTTCCTCTGCCACCCCCACCCCCCAATCATTCCTCACAAGTCATTTCTTTCAGGAATTAAACCATCTTCCAACACACATGCAAGTTAATTATTTATAGCTATAACATAGCCTTTATTTTGCTTCAAAAAGCAAAGCCTTCCTCCTTAAATTAGTTAGTGTCCCGTCTCCTGTTTACAATAAAAATTAATGGGGAGCTGTTCATCCTTCTATTCATATCCCTGAACTTAAACAAAAATCAATCAAAGCCCATCTGCATTTCCACCTTCATCAACTTGGAGTGACAGCATTACGATTCATTCTGGTAGAACAAAGCTGCCTTTCTTGTAGGAATGAAAACCAAAAGCCATAAGGGCATCTCAGAAAAACGCCTAGGCCAGGAGTTTTCAAACTTTGCAATGCCACAATCTCCTAAAACAATAAATTGATTTGTGCAATATCACCAAACATTAATAAAATGAATCACTTCATTGGGGTTGGGATTAAGTAAAACATAAATAAATAGCTTGCTTTTAAAAATTAATGTTTAAGCATTTAACAAAACAATGGTAGAACCCTATAACTTATTAAAATAAAATGTAAATTTAAAACAAATTTAAATCCATATTTTAATTTTTTTTTAAAAGGATAAGCTTGTTTACTTTTACACAATCCTAGAAATCTGCTACATTTTTAAATGGACACTCATTTTTATCTCCATATTTACTTTCAATAATTATTTGCTCGTTATAGCAACAACTTAGGGCAAAACAGATTCACTGAAAAAGATTCTTATAAATGTCTAGCAGTGCTTCTGAAAGAGTCTTTAAGTTTTGTCATATCTCTGAACAAAAATATTTTATTTAAAAGATGCCTTTTATATCTAATCAAAACATTATATATGTATGTGTGTGTGTATGTATATATGTATGTATATATGTATGTGTGTATGTGTATGTGTATGTGTATGTGTGTGTATATATATATATATATATATATATATATATATATATATATATATATATATATATATATATATATATATATATATGCTTATTAGTAACTCATAATCAAATTGGAATGCTTTACAGAGATTCCAAAATTATATGGATACCATTGAAATTAGTTTTAAAATTACCTTTATATATTAAAGGAATTGGCTAAAAATAACTAATTTAACAGGGATAAATTCAAAGTTATTCATGCATCATGTAATTTCAGGCTGCACCAACAGAAGCATAGTTTCCAAATCATGGGAAATAATTATTCAAGTTTAATCTTTAGACAGACTCTACAACAAAATGATGTGTAGTTCTTGGAATTATACTTTAAGAAGAAACTGGAGGAGAGAGGAGCCGAAGTTGCGACAACACAATATGCGATCTCAATGCTCTGAGATCGCAGTCAACACTTTTGCCTCTGGGTGGTCCAAACGGACCTAAACCATCTTGTAGAGACGGTGAACGGGAAAAATACATCTTACTGATCACAGGGACATCGGAAAGTCTCTGAACCAAGAGAAACTCTTCAAGCCGGTGACAAAATTATTCAATGGCATTTGTTGAGTTAATCTTTATAAATGTTGCACCTTTGACACAAAACTACTGAAGGTTAAACAGTGCCAAATAAACCCTCAAAGTGAATTGGAATTGTTATTTAGAAATTTGGACATCAGCTCATAAGTAGACTTTGAATAGGCTCATAAACTCATCAAAGCTAAGAGATACACATTTGGCTATGCTGTAACTGCTTCCAATAACCAGCTAAAATTATAAATCACATTTTGTACAATTTGAATTTGCAAAATACTTCAATAGCAGGTCCACATAATACTGTTTCCCTGAAAATAAGACCCAGTATTATATTTTTCTGGTTGCCAAAATAAGCACCATGGCTTATTTTCAGGGGAGTTTTTTCACAGCTGCAGCAGAGCAGGAGGCAAGGCGGGAGGCTGCCAGACGAAGCCAGGTGGTGGAGGGATGGAGGATGAAGTGAGGCAGGGGGTGCGGAGCTGCTCCATGTGCCCTGCAGTGGCTTACCAGAGGGCCCCGCAGCCAGGCCATCAATGTGCTGACAACTGTCTCTGGCCTCATGGCGGCAGCTCCAGCAGCCCTGTGCAGGATTGCCGCTTGGTTCTTCTCCTTCCTTGCCACAACGAAACAGGAGACTGAGCAATGCACCAGTGCTGTGGCCACTAAGTGGGGCGGTGGGGGGGGTGGAGGACAAAACAAGGCAGAGAGGTGAGGAGCTGCCCCATGTGCCCCGCACCAGTTTACCAGAGGGCCCCTCAGTCAGGTCATCAACACCGAAAACAGCTGAAAGTGTGCTATTAAAGTTTTTACTCTGGATGGGTCACCTTTGCGTAATCAAGCCCTGAAAGATTGTGGAAAGTGTGTACTTGAAAGCAACACACAGCTTCTCCCAGTAACAAGAATTGCAGGCAACTCTGTGCCTTTCAAACAATCTTCCAGGGCTTGAACACTACCTTCAGCTGTTTTCAGCGCTGCTCGGCTTCTGATCCCACCACCCCCAGGGTGGCCTGGTGGACGGGATTGATTTCTGCCTTTTCTGCCACTGTGGTCTGAGACCATCCCCCCAAATCACACCGCTGTCAAAGTAGATCCTGGATGCTGCACTGCAATAGGGAAAAGTGGAGTGAGGGAATGAGGAGGGGGAGGAAGAAGGAGGGAAAGTGGCTGAGTGAGAAGTGGAACTATCCCAGCCGCCACCATAGCGAGAGAGCAAGTACCGATTCAACGTGTGTGTGTGTGAGAGAGAGAGAGAGAAAGAGAGAGAGAGAGAGAGGTATGGGAGGGAGGGAGGGAGGAAGGGCTAGCAGCGGTGTGCTCTCTTCCTTTCTTTCTCTCTTCCTTCCTTGCACTGCACAGCAATCGCTGGTCCTCACCTTCTCACTGGCCTGCATTGCCTCGTGTCTGGAAATGCCAGCCCCATTTTCTGCCACTTCTCCTTCCAGCATTGTGTTCCTCCTTTGAAGGGAGATGCAGAGTGATGCAGACCGGTAAAACAGGGCTGCCATTTCCACCACATGCAGAGCAACAAAAGTAGTTTTTGGGACTAAAAGAAAAAAATTCAGTCAGATCTTCCAATTTTGGGGTTTTTTTTTTTTTTTGAGAAGTTGGAAGGTCTGATTGGACTTTTTTTTTTTTTAGTCCCACAAATGTCTTTTTTGCCCTAAATGCAGCGGCAGAGAAAGCAACAGAGCTGGAAAACAGGTTAGCAAAGGAATGCCTTGGGGAAGCGACGGGAGCTGGGCAGTGGTGCTCTGCGGCAGTAAAGAAATGCAATGGAGCTGGAAAGCCAGTTAGTGAAGGAATGCTTTGGAGAAGGTCTCCAGATCCACAGCGGTGGAGAAACACAACGGATCTGGAAAGCAGGTGGCAAGGCAAACCCTTAAAAGTTCTAGGCGCTGAAACAGGCCTGACTCAAGGCAAAGCCAGCCATCTACTGAAATGCAGCAGTAGAGCTGCAGGCCTCCAGAACTGCTGCCTTCGAAATGATGAACAGGGACCAGGCAGCACGAGGTGGCACCACAGGACAGAAGTGGAAGATGGAGGAGAAGACAGTGGTCACCGCTGGGCATATGATCTGGAGGGCAGGAGGGACTCAAGAAAGTCCCTCCAGCAGCAGACGTAGCTGATGCACAGTGCTGGCAATGGCCTTTCAATGTCACTTTCCCCCTGGCTCTGAAACAGTGAAGGGGGATCGGGTAATAGGACCAAGCCTCCTCCATAACATGGCAGTCCATCTCAGGAGGGGAGTGGAAGTGAAGAGGCAGGAGGGCGGGCAGCATTGAATGGGTGGGGGGAGATCGCTGAGTGGGGAGTGGCCTAGCTGCGGAGGCCACCACCTACGCCTCACCTCATGGCAGTGTCACAAGCGCTCCTGCCTTGTTGCGGCTGCAAGCAACCAGATGGTGGGATGGAGTGGGTGCGGCTTAACTAGGGCTTATTTTGGGGTAGGGCTTATATTAAGCACAGGCTTGGAGAATCTGGCTAGGATTTATTTTGGGGGGATTTTATTTTTGGGGAAACACGGTAGTAATTTAGATGTGGTACATCTATATATAGCAATGTATACAGAGAAATATTTATTCATTTATTTAAATTAGATTTAAAGAAAACATGATGAAGACAGTAGGATTGAATTAGGGAATCAGCAATGTGAAGTTGATTGCTGAAGACAATCATCATGGCATATGATGGAAATAAAACATGAGAGAACAAACCATGCTTAGAAAATTGTTCAATCTTAAGAAGGAAGTAACACAAGAATGTATGATGTCCCCTTAATAATATATTTGTGGACAAAGTGTATGAGATACTGTGATGATAGTAGAAATATACTGTTTGAGAACAAAAATATATGCCTATTTTTCTATGAAGATGATGCGGTATAGCAGATAACTGAACAGCTTGCAGTGAATCTCAAGACAGATTACAAGATTCAACAAAAAGCCTACATCTGAGAAATACTACATGAAACAAGTAAAAGGGATTGAACAAGTTCAGGTTGTACGTAGATGGCAAAAAGCTAGAACAGACAGATAAATTAATAAAGCCTTTTGTTACATTCTCCCCTCTCAAGAGAGTTCCACTCCATTCCCTTATTTTCCATAAGTCCCTCGTGACCTGGTTTTGTTATTAGGCCTGCAGTCTCAGGGTACTGGGTGTTAGTATAAACTAGTTTTAGCTATGTTTCCTTATCTGATGTTTTTAATTTCTTTGGTCTACTATTTTTCTGCATGCTGCATAATGTCCAAAATGGAATAGCACAATAGGTATGTTTTATAGATATTTATGGAAGAAGCCTGGCTGGTCCATGATGAATGCATCTCTCTGACCATGGCTATCAGTAGAACATTCAGAGTCAAAACAAAGTCTTGATTTTTGTTACTGTACATTGTGATCCTGAGAGATCACAGACTTCACCAAGACCTAATGAATAGATTTAGATGTAAATTGAAATAATATTATAGTTTTGAATTTCCACTTCTTTTGAGGGCCAAGCATAGCAATGACTAAATGCTCATTTCATTTTCTTCCTATCTATTTTTTATACATACCATATTTTTCTGAGCATAAGATGCACCGGAGTATAAGACACACCAAGGTTTTGAAGAGGCAAATTTTAAAAAAAGTAGGTAGATAGATAGAGGGATAGAGAGGGAGAGAAAGAAAGAGAAATACAGTAGGTAGGTAGGGAGAGAAAGTAGGTAGATAGGTAGATAAAGGGAGAGAGAGAGAGAGAGAAATAGAGAGAGAAATAGAGAGAGATAAGAGAAATACAGTAGGTAAGTAGGGAGAGAGAGAATGTGTAGGTAGGTAGGTAGAGGGATAAAGAGAGAAAGAGAGAAATACAGTAGATAGGGAAAGAGAGAGAGTAGGTAGGTAGATAGAGGGATAGAGAGAAATACAGTAGGTAGGGAGAGTGTGTGTGTGTAGGTAGGTAGGGAGAGGGATATAGAGAGAGAAACAGAAAGAGATAGAGAGAAATACAGTAGATAGGGAGAGAGAAAGTAGGTAGGTAGATAGGGGGTTAGAGAGAGAGTAGGTAGGTAGGTGGAGGGAGGGAGGGAGAGAGAGGGAGAGATACAGTAGGTAGTTAGGGAGAGGGAGAGAGTAGGCAGATGTTTCCAGGTATAATTATCCCTGTGCTGGAGAAGGAAATCGCTGACAATCTGCAGCACCTAAGACTTGTTTCTGCTGGCATAGCACTTGATCAATGTAATTCTCATCAATAGTTAAAGAGCTTTCCAAAATAAAAATAAAAAGTTTTTGCACTCTGCAAACCTCCTAAAAACGACCCGTTTTTCGTGAAAACAGACCTGGGTTTTTTTCCAAAAAAAAAAAGCCGGGGGGGGAGGGGCTTGCAGAGTGCTCCTGGGGGGTGGGGAGGCAAAAACAAGCAAAAAATGGCCAGTTTTTTGTGAAAATGGGCTCGTTTTTCATCAAAAAAATTGCATGCATAGCCTTATGGAGGCTTATAGAGTGCTACTGAGGGCTGGGGGAGCCTCTTTGTCACTCATTTCTGCCCTTTCCAGCTCCCAGAAGCTCTCTGAAAGCCTCCATAAGGCTATGCATGGCCATTTTGGTGAAAGGGCAGGGTTTCGGGAGGCAAAAAAGGCTGTATTCGGTGTATAAGGCACACCCAGATTTTCAGCCTCTTTTTTGAGGAAAAAAAGTGTGTCTTATACTCTGAAAAATACAGTATATATTTAGTATTCAGACACACTATAAAGTTCTGAATCCTAAATATGAATGATCACACAATGATTAATTAGTTGAGGCTATTATTATTCAGGAAACTGCCCAGAGCCATTTGCTATGAGATGGGCAGCAAATAAATTAATAAGTAATAAATAATTAATTAATATAATTAAAATAAATAAATAAATTTCTTTTTATAAAAAAGAAACTGACCATATCTATCAACTGTGACTCAAGGACAATTTGACCAGGGAGTGGGGAATAGATTATCATTATGCAATATCCAAGAATACTTAACAAACCATAATCATGCTCTGAGATCACCAGCAGTTTTTTTCTCCAATGCTGCCTTCATCTCTCCCTCTTTGCCTGTGAGTAAAACTTAAGTTATTGTTCATTGTACTGATATTTTAAAAAGTCTTATCCTTGTTAAACAGTTTCTACCGGTAGAAATGGTATAATGCTTCATCATAAATTACTTTGGTAGCAAAGACAGATAACTGTTAACAAATGTTATCAGAGGTATGTTTGAGAAGCATTGGGAGATATATGCATATGTCCTCCTCTCTGGTCATAGCCAACCTTCACTTCAGAATACAAAATACAATAGCAGAGTTGGAAGGGACCTTGGAGATCTTCTAGTCCAACCCAATACCGTTTCAGACAAATGGCTATCCAACATCTTCTTAAAGACTTGCAGTGTTGGGGCATTCACAACTTCTGGAGACAAGCTGTTCCACTGATTAATTGTTCTGTCAGGAAATTTCTCCTGAGTTCTAAGTTGCTTCTCTCCTTGATTACTTTCCACCCATTGCTTCTTGTTCTACCCTCAGGTTGCCTTGGAGAATAGTTTGACTCCCTCTTCTTTGTGGCAACCCCTGAGATATTGGAACACTGCTGTCATGTCTCCCCTAGTCCTTCTTTTCATTAAGCTAGGCATACCCAGTTCCTGCAACCATTCTTCAAATGTTTTAGTCTCCAGTCCCCTAATCATCTTTGTTGTTCTTCTCTACACTCTTTCAAGAGTCTCCACATCTTTTCTATATAGTGGCGACCAAAACTGAATGCAGTATTCCAAGTGTGGCTTTACCAAGGCATTATAAAGTGGTATTAACACTTCACGTGATCTTGATTCTATCCCTCTGTTTATGTAGCCTAGAACTGTGTTGGCTTTTTTGGCAGTTGCTGCACACTGCTGGCTCATATTTAAATAGTTGTCCACTAGGACTCCAAGATCCCTCTCACAGTTACTTCTATTGAGGAAAGTACCACCTATACTGTACCTGTGCATTTCATTGTTCGGACCGGTTTGAGCAAACTGGAAGGGACAATTTGAATCGGTTCACCGAACCAGTAAAAACCACTGCTGGTGCCCCCGCCCACTCACCACTCACCTCTTCCAGACGCTCACTTGCCCCTTCCAGCCGTTCGCCCTGCACACCCACCCCTGCCCTATATATGTTGCCTTTGCCGCACAGCCCAGCTAATTGCCTTGCCAGTCGTCTTGCCCGTTCAGTTCAGTAAAGGTAAGCAATGCATGCCACCCGCTCACCCTTCACCTTGGGTCTGGGGCCCACAGACATGCCATTCCCTGGGGTCCTGGAACCGCCGCCCACTCACTGTCCGCCTCGGCCAGATCAGGGAATTCACCATTCCCCAGCTCCAGCCTTGTCCCAGAGCTACCGCCCACTAGCCTCGCTCACCTACCTTCACAGTTTGGGGGAGGGGGCATGACGAGGCTTGGCTACCTTTCGCTCCAAGAAGCTTCCAGCCGCCGCCCATTTTTGGCTGCATGCGAACCCCATTGTATGCCGGTGCCGTTCTCGGCTGGACCAAGCCAGGAAAATGGCAACAGAGGGATGGTGTGAAGGGAGGGAGAAAGGTTTGGCTTCTCTCTGCTGCAGCATTCAACATGGCTGCTTCTCTCCTTCTAGGGCTCATGCACACAGAACAAACATGAGAAGGAGGTGAGAAGCAGTCAGGTTGAACGCTAGAAGACTTGACCCATTGAACTTTTCTGTCGGTTCTGTGCCGAGTGATGGCACATGACCTCCCCACCATCAAGCCACAGAACCGGTAGGAAAAAAATAGAATTTCATCACTGGGATAATGATTTAATAACTGACCAGCTGCTGTAATGTTGTAATACTGTAACAATGATGCAATAGTAACAATGAGCCAGCAGGGTTACTTGACTGCTACCGCTTTAAGAAGCTGTAATATAAGAAAGGCCCTTTGAGGGCGTATCTTTCTCTCTATGTGTGCTTCTGTGCTATAGTTGATGATTGATTGCCTGACTTTGCCTAGTACATGTACGTATATAGTCCTTGTAGATAAACCACTATTTGAAAGACAAACCTGTTTACTGCATTTTGCTCCTGAGTTGTCTCAAAATAGTCACACTGCACACTGACAAAAAAATTCAAGAGAAACAGGATAGGGATTGACAATTGGAACAATAGCAAAAAAAGGCTACTCAAAGAAGAGTGGATAGTAGGGGGAAAGGGATATATCTCTTGATTTTCTGAAGAAAAATCAATCTAACCAGCATGATCAATGATCAGAGGTGCTAGACAAAAAAAGTTCATACTATTCTTTTGTGCTGTAGTGTAGTGTAGTGAAACCAGAATATTAGTTTAATTGCTATGAAAGCAGGAGGTCCTTGTTCCCATTCCTTCAGTGACCATTCAAACTTAGCATGGCCCTGAGCAAGTGGTACTTACAATTGGTTCTTGACGTTCCAGCCATCTCAGCAGTCACATGATCGCAGTTTGGGTGATCATGTCCCAGGACTTCCTGTTTAACAACTTGGTTTTTCTACAACTTTGCATACAAGCCATTTCTGACTGGTTTAAAGTAAATTGGTATGGCATTCATGGCTACAAATCTTCTTATTTTGAGTCAGATCTGTCCAATAATGGCAAAGTCACATGTTTAAATAGATATGGCAAATTGATTCTTTTCCTTTAAATTGTAATATATGTTAACCTGTTATTATTTCAAGTCTTTGCAACAAATAAGATCGTGGGTAATTTTAGATATGCATCACACTGCAATGCTGTTGTTTTCATCAATTAATTCATCAGTAAAAAGCTGAAGTGAGAGCAAAAGCAATTTTTTTTAAAAAATGTGATTGCTCTGTCTCTGGATTAGTCTATTAAATTTCCCCCTACTTTGGCAAGAAAAAATAAAGGGGACACGGATTAAACAGACATTGATAATTTAATACAAATCTTGGAATCCATATCTCTCCTCTACCTTCCTCTCCAGCACAAATGGGTAACATTTTAATGTGTTTGGACAACTCTTTGTTTTGTGGGGGGAGCTAGTTTGGTGTAGTGATTAAGGTGCTGGTCTAAAAACTGGAGACTCTGAATTCTAGATACCCCTCAGGCATGAAAGCTAGTTAGTTATTCTCTCTCAGCCCAACCTACCTCACAAGGTTGTTGCTGTGGGGGAAATAGAATGAGGAAGTAATATGTATGTTTCCTGCCTTGAGTTACATATAAAATAATATAGCGTAAAAATCTAATAAATAAAATAAATAAAATTAACTCTTGCATTCTCTATAAAGGTTGACAGGCATACTGTATATGGGTTTTATTATGTCTGGACGTGTTGAGAGCAGCAGAACTGAATTGCAGTTGTCCTAGAGTGAAATTCCCAAATCTAAGTCTGAGTATTGGGATTGCAGTTTTATGTGCCAATTTCCCTTCCTAGAGAATTTGTTCAAATGCAAAGCAACTCTGGAAACAACTCTTCCAACTATAGATGGCTTTTGTTGCTGGTGTTGTTGTTGGAGAGGGGCAAGAGAAGCAAGTTTAAAAAAACAGCCTGTCGTTCACGCCAACCAGTCCCCTCCCTTTGCCATTCCAAGTCACATCTGGTTTCATTCAGGTCTCCCCTTCCTTTACCACTCGCAGGCACACACCCCCAAGGGCCGAACAACTGTCCAACAAAAAGGAAGAAGGAAGGAATGGTGGGGAAATTTGCTAAATTAGTGGGGACTCCGAATCCTACTCCTTTAAAAAGAAAAAGAAAAAAGAAATGCAGGGTGTGCTACAATCGCCTTCTCTCCAACCCACACCCATCTCACAACACCGCAAATTTGGAAAGAGAGGTGGGGGGGGGGAGCATACCTGAAGGAAGTGCATAGAGTCCGACCACAAGGATGAAGAGGATGCCCAGGGTGTAACTTAGCAGGCGAGGCCGCGTTGAAGAGAGGGGTCTGGAAAGCTTCATCTCGGACGAGGTGAGAAGACAAGTCGATGAGGCTCGTTGGGTCCTCTTTCCTCTTTCTCCTCTTGGATCCTCCGGCTCCCCGTCGCCGCGCTGTCTGGACGCAGTAGCTTTCCACCTCCAAACTCTCCTCCCGTTAGGAAGGTGATGGAAGAGAAAGACGGGGAGATGGGAGGAAAAAAGAGAGCCCCCCAAGCCCCTCCCTGCCCTATAAGAATTCAGACGCTGCGTCACGAACCCCACTGGCTGCCCAGCCAGTTGTGGGCGGAAGGGAAAAGGGGCGGGGGGGAGTGAGGGAGGAAAGCTTTCTTTAAGACTTCCAAAGTGGAGGCAAACTTTCAGCGGTTTGGCAACCGGGACGATACTAAACGAAATTGCAACACGTTGCAAACGGGGTGGGGGAAGGAGAGGGAGGGAGAAAAGCTCGATCCTTTTGGAAACTTTCTGTAGAAAAAAAGAACCGTATCTCCTCTCTCCCTCCTTACTTTCTAAGGAGTGACCACTTCCACGTTAATTTTTGCTCCCGCGTGTATTCGAGCATTGTGCGTAATGCAACGTGTACGCGTACATGTCATGTCTTGTTACATAGCCTTTTAAAGAAAATGTAAACAAAACTTGCTACAGCAGAGAGTGTGTATAGAATGTGGAAGGTTCTGCCTTTACCTTCACTACCACAAAAAAGTGTTCTGCTGCCATTCAAGAACTCCGTCGTTACTGTATAATGCATGCATTTCACCTTAAAATATGTTACACTATCTAATTTTGAAGTAATGAGAATATCAATCACCATCAATTTCTCATTTTTAACATAAAGCATGTAGTCTTTATTACTATTTTCTGTAAGTGGTGTTATTTCCCATTAACAAGAATGGGAATAAGATAAGACAATCCGACAATGGATTGAACTAAAAACCTCATAAGCCTCAGCAAACATGTCTGCCTTTGGGTTGAAATGAAATTGAAAAATCTTGGAAGACAACAGGTTATGCATCCTGTGCTAGACCTATCTATAAAGCCACAGTCTTTCCTCAAAGCCACATGCAATCAGGTCAAAGTGTATTTCTGGTTAGTCAACTGAAGAAGTGGACTTAGAGACTGCAAGTTTATGATATCAGACATGCCAATATTGTTTTGGTAGCAATAGGAAAGTGATTTGCAGTTCCTTGGGGGAGAGATTTGTTTTTTCAACTTCTCAGCTTAAGGTATAGGTCCCCTGGTACATTGGAAAGTACATATTTTGCTTGCACTTTTGGGTGTTTCTTATAAATATTGAAAAGAGTAAGGTTCTACATTTAGGCAAGAAAAACAAAATGCACAGGTACAGTATAGGTGGTACCTTCCTCAATAGAAGTAACTGTGAGAGGGATCTTGGAGTCCTAGTGGACAACCATTTAAATATGAGCCAGCAGTGTGCAGCAGCTGCCAAAAAGCCAACACAGTTCTAGGCTGCATAAATAGAGGGATAAAATCAAGATCACGTGAAGTGTTAATACCACTTTATAATGCCTTGGTAAGGCCACACTTGGAATACTGCATTCAGTTTTGGTCACCACGATGTAGAAAAGGTGTAGAGACTCTAGAAAGAGTGCAGAGAAGAACAACAAAGATGATTAGGGGGCTGGAGACTAAAACATATGAAGAATGGTTGCAGGAACTGGGTATGTCTATTTTAAGAGAAAGAAGAACTAG
Source organism: Thamnophis sirtalis (assembly GCF_051295495.1). NCBI lineage: Eukaryota > Metazoa > Chordata > Lepidosauria > Squamata > Natricidae > Thamnophis > Thamnophis sirtalis. Next base: position 86,784,021 of record NW_028261384.1, on the reverse strand, counting down.
GGGAGACATGAGAGCAGTGTTCCAATATCTCAGGGGTTGCCACAAAGAAGAGGGAGTCAAACTATTCTCCAAGGCACCAGAGGGTAGAACAAGAAACAAGGGGTGGAAAGTAATCAAGGAAAGAAGCAACTTAGAACTCAGGAGAAATTTCCTGACAGAACAATTAATAAGTGGAACAGCTTGCCTCCAGAAGTTGTGAATGCCCCAACACTGCAAGTCTTTAAGAAGATATTGAATAGCCATCTGTCTGAAACGGTATAGGGTTTCCTGCCTAGGCAGGGAGTTGAAGACCTCCAAGGTCCTTTCCAACTCTGCTATTGTATTATATTGTATGTTATTCTAATCACAAAAATAACCTGTAATTTATCCAGCATTCAGTTTTATATAAATTTTCTGTTTTTTCAGTGTACACTCTTCAGTACCTGTTGGATATCTGCACATATGAAAGAAAGATAAAAGCATGGAACTGTTGTCATCCTGTCTACCAAATACAACTGAGATATCTGTAGAAATCTAAAAGTAGTGCTTGTGTTGCTTGGAATGCAGCTCAGATATATCAAGTACTGTTATTACATGTGTGAATGAAATGTTACATATTGAAAGAGACAGCTATGCAAGAGATTCACATTACATTGAAAAAAATGGCACATGAACCACGTATTGAGCCCACAAAGATATTTCTGTTTCACATAAAACTTGGATTGATAAAAAATGTTGTGAAAGTGATGAAGGAAAGAAGGTGAAGGTTTTCATTGTTTGAGACAGCTGCTTCCAAGAATAATATTTTTTTTGTGTGTGAAAAAGGTTTTTATTTTCCATTTTTTCATTTTCATACACTCACATATATACTGTGCATAGCCGGAGCCATACAACATTAAACAATAATCACAGCAATTCCTCTTATCAACAATACCACAAAAAATAGAAACCCAACAGAGCCAAGGTGGCGCAGTGGTTAAATGCAGCACTGCAGGCTACTGCTAGATCAGCAGGTCAGCAGTTCAAATCTCACCGGCTCAGGGTTGACTCAGCCTTCCATCCTTCCGAGGTGGGTAAAATGAGGACCCAGATTGTTGGGGGCAATATGCTGACTCTCTGTAAACCGCTTAGAGAGGCCTGAAAGGCCTATGAAGCGGTATATGTCTACTGCTATTGCTATTGCTATTGCTATAATATACCTCTTCCACTCTCCATACACCTCTTTCTTCCACCCCCCTCCAACTTTCTATCTTCCCTCCATCATCCCCCTCTACCCTACTTCCCCTCCCCCTCTACCACTCCTCTCTCCCGATCCACTCCCACCCTTCCTTCTCACCTTCCCTCCCATCCTTTCTCCCACCCTCTTTACCCATCTTTCTTCTATTCCACTCATCCTCCCTTTGGTGTATTTCCACTATATGTCGATGTACTTAACTTATCCTATTTTTACAGAGAAATTAAAGAAAAACAGTATACATGTGAAGTCGCATTGCACTGAAATCTAACACATCGTATAGTATAAATCCCTCCCCCCCACCCTCCCCCCCCAACACCCCACCTCCTTCCTCCCCGACTTCCCAGAGCCCATACACGGTATAGATTTTTAACACACAGTCTAAGATATATTGAGAAAAAAGAAATAAAAAAGGGTTAATAACATCTCTACATCGATCTTAGCTTCTTCTTGCTACGCTAACTTTGAACAATTTAAATCATTCCTGATCTTACGCATAGGCTATCTGGAAATTCTTAGTCCCAAATTTGTTTTATATATAGTCAATCCATTTTTTCCAGTCTCGTTTATATCTCTCATTTGAATGATCTTTAAGATATGCCTATATTTTAGCCATCTCGGCTAAATTTGTAACTTTCAATGTCCATTCTTGAGTTGTAGGCAAGTCTTTCTTCTTCCAGTATTGCGCCACCAACAGTCTTGCTGCCGTTATTAGGTGCAGAATCAAGTTAGTCTCTACCACTGTAAAGTCAGTACTTATACCTAGTAAAAATAACTGAGGAGTAAACTATCCTTCTTTTAAAAATATTTTGCATAATCCACCATATTTTTATCCAAAATGCCTTAACCTTTTGGCAGGTCCACCATATATGAAAATATGTAGCATCGAGAGAATAATAATTGATGCCAAGATTAAATAAGGCATTTTTGTTTATCCATACATCAAATATATCATCAATGACAAGCAGTTCAAGGATCTGTTAGTGGGACTAGAGAAAATAGTTTGGAAAGCATTCAAGGATGTCGTTGAGAATTATCTTGGCAACTACAAAGCACCCAGACTACATTCAGCTGCTGACAAACGTCGTAGCATACAAGATCATGAAGCACAACATGTCATTGAAAATTCATTTTCTGCCTTCAAACTTTGCTTCTTTCCCAAAACTCTATGATGTTCGTCCATTGTGTTCGAAGAGGATACTGACATCTAATAGGTTGTGGGCTATTCACGATATGTCCACAGGTGGATGGTAAGGCTTATACGGGCATGAAATGTTCTGCCACATGTCGGGCAGATGTATGTGCACCATTGTTGCGGCATTTACAACTCTGGCTTTGTGGAGTGCTCGCTTCTCTTGTGTTATGGTTGTTGTTCTCTCCTCTTATGTCTGGTAGCCTTGGTGGATAAGTGTGCACTTGTGCCAGGGTTTCCCAGGAGGTGGTGTTGATATCCGGGGACTTGAAGGAGACTTTCAATGTTTCTTTGTATTGCTTCCTTTGTCCCCCGTGCGATCGCCCCCCAAAAATCTAGATTTAGTTAGTGAGAACATGGTAAAAAGTTTCACCACAACATTGCCACAATGGAAAAATGGTATTAGGGCAACTGGAATCCATTAATGATGGCTGGCTATTGTTGGACCCTGCAGTGAGATGCATCAGATACTTGAGTATCTATGAAAATAAGCAGCCCAACACTTTTGTCCCTGTTGATCTTATGTAGCATATTATATAAGCATATTTAAGTCACAAGTCATACTTTGAAATTCGATAATTTAGAAAAAACAAGTCAGATCCATCAGTATACACAAGAATAATGTCCATTTTTGCAACTAAGAAAAATTCTAGCAGGGAGTAGAAAATTCCCCCCCTCCCAAACATCCCTTTGCCCCACTGTATTTCTGCGTGCAGACTGGAGATACTGCACCTGGAAATCTGCTATTTTTCTTCAGTGAAGATTGTGGAGGAAAAAATAAACAAAGTGATAAGGATGGTGGGAAAGAGAAAGTTTTGACTAAGGGAAGAAGATATATGAGTATTGTGACTTCCTTTCTTTACAAACCCAAACAACAGCTGTGCCCACAACAGAGTAGCCAACAAAACTAGCACAGAAGGCAGCAATATCTACCAAAATATCCTGCTATGATCAACCTCCCTTTGTCTTCTAGCAGAGATTTGAAACACACATAAAATGCTACATATCCAATTTATCTGTCCAGTTAGCAATGCTTTGTTTCATTTCCATTTTTATATATTTCTTTCAGATTCATTCTTTTTATCCTTACCTGTAACTACCTGGAAATACGTGTTTTATTAGATCTCATGACGTATTTAAACTGCCAGAAGCAGAAAGAGTGAATTTTCGCTCCAGCTGGGTGTTGCCTTCAAGAAGAGACAACAGTTTGTTTTTTGGCTGCATCAAATCTTAGAGAAATGCCTCTGATATTAGTAATACTTCGTGTCAGAAAAATCGGAAACCTACTGCTAGCTACATAATAGCCTCAGTTATGCTGACCTACAAAAAGTATTCAAAATCCTGAGAGACTCAGCAAATATTTTAAAAAGCACAGGAGCACTAAATTTAATTGATAAAGAAAGGAAGGGAAATGCCCTATAAAAGGAATTATACTGGGATGACAACAGCAAGTCCAATTCTACCTCATAACACATCCTTGCATCAACAACATTTGAGAGCACCAGCAGAAGAGCTTAATTTCCAGTTCTCTAAAATGCAGTTTAATCGTTTATGTGCTTGAGCTGATTCAGATAAATCTCCAGTCTGTATATCAAATCCAAAGCTTACCAAATGAGTCATTCTATGGGAGATTAAGGAATTGAAATCCCATTACATTTCCTGTCTCCAAATAACACAATGTTTAGTAAGGGTAAATGACAGAAGACCTTCGTATAATGGGGAAGAAAAATATATTTTATGATTCAAATGCAACATGGTTTGCAGCAAAATGTTATAGTATAACATAACAATATAACATAACATGTTATAGTATTACATGACATAACACATAGTATAGGATAGTAAGAACAGAGAAAAAGTCCTCCTGGATCTGCTCAGTTTCTCACACAGGGTAGCCGGATGCATTATGAAAGCTCACATGTGTAGACTGAATGGCTTCTCCATTGTCCTTCCCTGGCTGCTGGTAGATAAAATACACTGAAAGGATTCCAGGGAGATTAAATACGGAACACTGACTTTTAATTCCCTAAACTCAGTACCCTTTTAAAACTCTGTATTTTGGTGGCCATCGGTATTTCTGTTGGCAGTGAATTCCATTATTTAAGTCTGCAATATGTACTGTTCCTTATTTCGGAAACTCCTTAAAGTTTGTTTCAGTTGATGACTTTCAAGTACTATTTTGAGGAGGGTTTTCCCCATATCATGCATGATTTTATACCTGCTTTTATTGTTGAGAGTCATTGTGGCAGAGTGCTTGATATAGTGGTCCAAACTGGGAAGACCAAGCTTGAGGCCATCCTGTGAGCCAGTGGTAGGTTGCTCCCGGTTTGGCTTGGTTCAGCCAAACCGGTAGTGGAATTCAGGCCTGGGTCACAGAACCGGCAGCAACCCAGGCTTACCATGCTCCCGAACCGTTTTTTTCACCACCGCTTGGCCACCACTATTTTGGATTTTAGTGACTGCACGTGCACAGATCATTGTAAATTGTTCTGTGCATGTGTGAAAAACAATTTACATTGAACACTGCATGCGTGCGCAGCTTGCATCTGATGCGCACAGAGGTTGTGAACCGGTAGCAAAACTGGCAGGAACCCACCCCTGATGTGAGTTAGCTGATTTTGAACCCATCATCTCTTAGCCCAATATACTATGCAAGGAAGGAAAGGGGGAGATATCTTTGTATATTGACTGGAATTTCCAAGTGTAAAAGAAGAATATAATGGCAACAACATGCCTACCATCCCTTTTTAAATGTTCCCTTTATTCATATCCATTTCATGTATTCATAATCATGTTTATACTTATATCTGTTATCTAATACATGCTTTACAAAATAAATAAAAATAAAAATAAAAACCCCAATTGCCTTCAAATAGTCCCGCTCAGGTTTCTGTCATTTTCATTTTGCTCATGGTTCAGTTTTCTGTTTCTTCCTCTTAACAATCAGCATTTCTTGGCTAGTGATTATTTTCATGATCATTACCCTGATTAATTTTGTTCTTAATCTTCGTTTCCCATAAATCTAGTATATCTCTTCCTGTATGGGTTGTTGATACCATTTTAAATTCAGAAGGACCAACTCTTGCAAAACTAAATAATGTATTAATAAACATTGTGTGACCTTGTTTGTTTTACAGATCTTGGGAAAATACTACTCAAATATTTAGCAGTTTGAATATGTTTTTATCTGTATGCTTTTTACCACTACTGAACAAAGTAAAAGAAGAATTTAAAGACCAATTGGGGATATTCATTTTTGACCTTGGATAGGGCAGCACTTTCTACTTAAGATTGATTCACAATCCAGGTTTTTTCATGGATTCATAGTTAATCCTTAAAGAGCTGGTGTCTTCTGTGGCTAGGAAGGCTTTTGCATAACTGGTATGTCACTTCACCCTTTCCCAGATTAGGAACACTTCAGACACTTAAGTCACTAATACTTTAATCATCTTGTGACTTGACTACTACAATGCTCTTGATATGGGACTATTCTTGAAAAACAATCAGAAGCTTCAACTGGTTCAGAATTGTAATGATATGTAGCAATTGCCTTGGAAGACGGGGGAAGAGCCACAACAAGAGGACTTGTAATATTGTGTTAATATAACATTACATTAGGTCATAAACTTGCATTAGGTCATTTGGGCTTACTTCTTGTTTGGATTATCTTTCAAGGCTGGCATCAGTTTTCAAGTGCAAAAGTACATCCCCACCCCCTTTGTCACCTTTACAGCCCAAGAAAGTAGAAAGCGTCCCTTTTGAGACATTTTGTGAGCTCCCCCACACAGCTCTGCCCAATCTCCCAAGATCATTCCCACGTATTGTTACAAGAAGGCAGCAGTTATGGGAAGGCCTCATCTCTACTTTATGAGCCATATTGGTTGCCAGTTTACGTCCGGGTATGATATCAGATGCTACTTGTTATCCATATACAGCCCTAGGTAGTATACGGGTCTGCTTATTTGAGGGAATGTGTGTCTTCCATAACACATTCCAGACAATTTGATCTTTTAGGGTTGGAATGCTCTGTGTTCCTTGGATCAGAGTTCCCCAATCTTTCTGGGTTAGTTTCAGAGCAGAAGGGACGGGGGAAAGAGGGGATGGTTTTGTGGGAGGGGCAGGCGAGCAGCCATTACTTGTGTGAGTGGGGCTACAAGCACCTGAGACGTTTACACAAGTGGGGCCTGGTTGTGATAAACTGCAGCCAGGTAGTGGGCCATAGCCCACAGGTTGGGGACCCCTGCCTTGGATTACACAATACCATCTCCTAGGGCCCTGGAAGTGTGCCATCTTTATAGCACTCCTGCCAGAGGTGGTATTCTGCCGGTTCACACCGGTTCAGGCAAACCAGTGGCGGCGGCAGGAGGCTCTGCCCACCTGCCCAGACATCATCACGGACACTCTGCACATGCGCAGAAGCTTCAGCGCATGCTCAGATGTGTATCATGCTAGGGAAGCAGGCATGTGGGCATGCACGCTTCTGGTTCTGAGCTGGTAGCGAAGTTAAGAGAATTCCATGCCTGACTCCTGTCCTTTGGAACAAGGCTCTCCCCAGGATCTGAATAACCCTCATTTTTTGTTGTTCATAAGTGTATCAAAGATCTGGCTCTTCAACCAGGATTTCAATGTGGGAGAGTGAGACTTCTCATTTTGCCACACTGGCCAACTTTTATCTTAACTTTTAAAGTTTTATCAATTTTATTATTTAATTGTTATGAGTCACTCAGAGTTGTTGAGCATACAAGTTTAAGAAATTTTTATTATTTGAGGCAATGGAGAAAAATGTAAAAAAAAAAACCTTAGAAAAATAAAGGTAGGATCTCACAAGATGAAGGATACAATATTGGAAAAAGAATTGGCAATCCACTAAATGAGCTAGTTCAGGTTCAAGGATTAGTTATAAGCATCTAAGAATCTTAAATTTTAATTATTAAAACAATGACAAACTCTAGTCATTATAATGTTTTTTGGAATTAATTATTGGAGTCAGGGTGTTAAATAGGCATACTGTAAGTGGGTATTAAGAAAATATTTAAGAGGAAATGCAAGAACATTTCCTCCTAAATATCAGCCCATTCTGAGAAAAAGGAGCGGGTGAAAAATAACACCAAGATTACCCTTCCTTAATTCTCTTTCAAATAAGTGGGCTCAGAGGAAAACTCTATCATGCTTTCAGGATTCTATTATTGTAACCTAGGACAATAGAGTTCCAGTAGTCTTTGTAGTATCTGTTTCCTAAGCTGTACCTCAAAAGAGTGACTGATTTTTCAGCCTCACTACTTTCTGATTAGAGAGACAGAGAACTTTGATCACAGCGATGGTACCAGATCTCTGGGACATTCTACTATCGGCAAAACAACTTGCTGAAGCACTGTTAAAACACAACAGCAAGTGTATGTATAAATAATTAATTTGATAAAGCCAATATACAGCTAATGCAGCATTTGGAACACATGGTATTTCTTCCATCTCAAGGAAATTTGCTGAAGACATTTGGAGGAACCTTGGATTTCTGACTTTCATGTTGCAAAGTGACTTGCATATGGTGGATCAACCATCAAGATTCTTCCAGTGAAATAGGCAATGCCCTGCTTTAATGATCCCTTGCCAGACAACTAGCAAAACTTTATGTGCAGAATAAGGTGCAGAACCAGCAGTTGAATTTGTTCCCCAGCACAACCTTTTAAATGAGGGTTCACATCCAGTATTCTACAGGGTAGTATATCTGAAAGCCATGAGTCCTTTGCAAAATAATAGCCACCTTTCCCAAACTTTCAGGGGTCATGGCTTATGCCATACTCAAAATCCAGGAGGTCATATTTCTAACAGTTTTGATAATACAAGCCAGCTCAAACTTTTCCTTTAAAATATTTTATGTGGAGAATCTTATTATGGATATATCTGTTAAGCAGCATCAGCCTAAGAGCAGGACTACCAAAGAGCCTAGGATTTTTAAAAATTACCGTAAATTAAGATACTGAAGGATATATAAAGGATATATGAAAACAACTATAAAGGTAAAGGTTCCCCTTGCACATATGTACTAGTTGTTACTGACTCTGGGGGCAGTGCTCATCTACGTTTCAAAGCCGAAGAGCCGGTGCTGTCTGAAGACGTCTCCGTAGTCATGCGGCCGGCATGACTAAATGCTGAAGGCACACGGAACGCTGTTACCTTCCCACCAAAGGTGGTCCCTATTTTTCTACTAGCATTTTTACATGCTTTCGAACTGCTAGGTTGGCTGGTTGGCAGACAAGTAACGGGAGCTCACTCTGTTACGCGGCACTAGGGATTGGAACAGCCGAACTGCCGACTTTTCTGATTGACATGCTAGCGTCTTAGCCACTGAGGCCAAAAACAACTATACTTTAGCTAAATAAGAACATTATTTTCTTTTAACTTCATATTCATTCTCATTTGGATTATATTTTAAATATCTCAATTAATACAATAATTAATTTGGTTGAGAATGGCCTATAGGTTCTATTGTCAATTTTTATCTTGTATGCTTTATTTTACTCTGTATGTTCCATCTTTGTGCATCTATTTTGTAAATTTTATTTAATAATTTTTATGCAGTCTGGGTCACTGACCTGTAATAAAGATACTGATAGAGGAAAACTCTAGAATATAAATTGAAAACAAAACCCACTAGTTTCTAGCACTGATGATGTTACCTAGTTTGGGTAGTGAAACGTCTGCAAGGAAGCAATTAAGTCCCTGTAACAAAGAAATTTGATCCTGTAGGTTCTATTGCAATCTCCAGTTATACTCTGATAAACAATGTCAATCGTGTTTAGTAGAAAATGTCAGGTTTGCTGCAAGATAGAATTTATAGGTTTTAACTTGAAGTAAAATGTATTACATTATGAAAATAGAAAAAGACCCTACAAATTCTGCATTATTACTAAATATGCTTATAAAAATTAGACACAATGATTCTAATTGTAGCTTTAGATCAAAAATTGCAAGGGGTATGACCATCAAGATTTCATCCTGCACTATTATGATGCAGTGGCGCTAACTGCAATTAGTGATTGGACTCATTTAACCAATGATAGAATACTGAATATCGAGGGACACGATCTGGTATATGGTTGGCATGCTTACCTGTTATTCAACAAAAAATTGGATAAGAATTTTAAAAGTCATATTTTAAGAAATGCTTTACTGCGGGTCTGGAAAAAATACCAATATAAATTAAATGATAAGATACCCACGTGGGCAATTCCTAGACATGCAATTGAAAATATGAATATAGCACAAAAACAGGATAGAACTACCTACAGACAGCTTCTCACTTTGGAAAGGGGGGTACTACAACTAAAATCTTTAGAGGTATTGAAAGAGGAGAAGGTAGTTCAAACATGGTTCCAGTATGGGCAATTACAGGCCAGGTGGAAAATAGACCAAAAAAGTGGTTTTATCCAAGTTGAGGATAATTTGTTTAAACAAATAAGAAATCAAAGTTTAATGCATATAAAGAGGATATATAATGTACTAATACAGATGGATTCGGAAACAAAATTAGTTAAAGATTGTATGATAAAGTGGGCTCAAAATATTGAAGAACCAATAATGTTGGACACATGGGAAAGAATATGGGTAAGAAATATGAAATTTACACAAGCACAAAACCTGAGAGAAAATTTTTATAAGATGTTCTATAGATGGCATTTAGATCCTAAAAAGCTGGCTTCTATTTATCCGAATGTACAGCCTAAATGTTGGAGGTGTGGTTCTCTCGATGCTACATATTTTCATATATGGTGGACCTGTCAAAAGGTTAAGGCATTTTGGATAAAAATGTGGTGGATTATGCAAAATAACTTTAAAAGAAGGATAAAGTTTACTCCTCAGTTATTTTTACTAGGTATATGTACTGATTTTACAGTGGTAGAGACTAACTTGGTTCTGCACCTAATAATGGCAGCAAGACTGTTGGTGGCGCAATACTGGAAGAAGGAAGACTTGCCTACAACTCAAGAATGGACATTGAAAGTTACAAACTTAGCTGAGATGGCTAAAGTATCGGCATATCTTAAAGATCATTCAAATGAAAGATATAAACGAGACTGGAAAAAATGGATTGACTATATACAAAACAAATATGGGACTAAGAAATTCCAGATAGCCTATGCTTAAGATCAGGAATAATTTAAACTGTTCAAAGTTAGTGTAACAGGAAGAAGCTGAGTTCAATGTAGAGATGTTATTAACTTTTTTTTAAATTTCTTTTGTCTCAATATATATTAGACTGTGTTTGTTAAAAATCTATACCGTGTACGGGCTCTGGGAAGTCGGGGGGGGAGGGAGGTGGGGTGTTAGGGGAGAGGGTGGGGGGAGGGGGGAATATATACTATGTGTTAGATTTCAATGTAATGCGATTTCACATGTATACTGTTTCTCTTTAATTTCTCTGTAAAAATAGGACAACCTGAATATATTGACATATAATAGAAATACACCAAGGGGAGGAGTAGTGAGATAGAAGAAAGGGGTAGAGAGGGTGGGAGAGAGGATGGGAGGGAGGGTGAGAAGGAAGGGAGGGAGTGGACTGGGAGAGAGGAGTGGTAGAGGGGGAGGGGAAGTAGGGTAGAGGGGAATGATGGAGGGAAGATGGAAAGTTGGAGGGGGGCAGAAAAAAGAGGTGTATGGAGGGTCGAAGAGGTATATTGGGTTTCTATTTTGGGGGGTATTGTTGACAAGAGGAATTGCTGTGATTATTGTTTAATGTTGTATGGCCCCGGTTATGCACAGTATATATGTGACTGTATGAAAATGAAAAATGGAAAATAAAAAACACATTTTACACAGAAAAAAAGGGGAAAAAAGATTTCATCCTGCACTGATTTTAAGGAAGAATGGCAATACTTTAATAAAATTAGATTATTGATAGATACGGTATTTTAATCATATAATTGAGAATTATGAAACAGCTATAGAAATTTCATTGGATGAAAATACCTTTGATGCAGTGGTTTCAAATTTTTTTACTACCGGTTCTGTGATTTGTGGCTCAGTGTGGCAGGGGAAGGACATTGCATAATCTCCATTCCCACCCCACTCTGGGGCCAGCCACAGGTGATATTTGCCAGTTCTCCGAACTACTCAAAATTCCTGCTACCAGTTCTTCAGAACCTGCTGAATTTCATCCCTGCTTTGATGTGGTACAAATTAAATGGTTAGAATTATGAGCTATAGAAACACATTTCCATTTTGTATTACTTCTTCGATTAAAATGTATTATTCTAGCCTTAATAAATGTATTATACTAAGACTCAGTTAAGTTGTATTGTGATACTCATCAAGCATGCTCCTTATTTTCTCTCATATTTAATTTGATAATGGAACTCTTGGCTTGTCGTAAAGAATTCCATGAAAAGTAGCTGTAACTGACCACAGATTATTTGCAAATAATGTTCTGGGCCTTCTCAAATGTAGCTTTGTGGAAAATTTATAGTAATGTGTTTTGGGAGATAATAAATTGGAATACATCTAATATTTTTCAATAAATAGCTTTCTATGGAAATATGTAATTGGGATTTTATATCATTCAAATTCTATTAAAATATGGGGATAATTATTCATAGAAAAATATTATTTCAGGTAGATTTGTGTATTTCCAATTGCTAACAAAAATTAATGGAAAATCTATGTATTTTTATCCTTGTATTAATAAATTCTGGGGAAGAGTAAATATGAAAATGAACATTACATCAAGAGGGCTAGTAGGATATCTACATGACTTATATTAAGATATTTTGCACTATTTAAAAGTTAAATTATGAAAGTCAAACTCCAAAATTCTCATTTTCATCAATTATGACTTTCTTATTAAATGAAAAAGATGAGAATAACTTTTAAATTTTCAGTTATATCCTTGGAGATAGTTGCTAAATTTTTATTGTATCACTACAAAACCAACACAGATTTTGTATTGTTGGGATTATTTGTAGAGCTATTCTTTGGCACTTTCAAAATCTTGGCAAGTTGTTCGTTCTAAATGTAATAGGAACACTATTATCTTTCTAGCATTTTTAACACTGAAGGTGGTCTAACATATCTGGAAGACAAACTGATCGTTGTTCCCTTGAGAAATGAGTATTTTGAAATAATTATTTCAAACGATGGTTATTTTTATTAAATAAAGTATGGGCTGAAAATGGGACAGTTAGCCTTAATCAGATAAGTAATTATTCTTTTCAGTGTTTGAAAGATTACAAAAACATTATACTTATGCCAAAATAGCTGAATAGCAATGCATTCTAATAAAACATTAGATATGCTCTTTATTTTGACTAAATACATTGTTTGCCTCAAAAGCCTCTAGTTTGGAATGTATTAGAGATATTTTTTTTAGAAGCTGAAGCAACGATTTAGATTTACTAATAATTTAACCATTTTATTAAAACTAATAATAGACTAAAATAAATATTGGTATACAAGAGAATCAGAGGGTTCTAAGAAATGTTAAATAAATTCCTTATGATCTTTAAAAAAAGATTCATGCATCAAAAATATTTTGGATTTATCAGAAGCTGTCAAAAATGTTCGTTGTCAAATTTCTTGTGTTGGAAACTCTATACATTTAATTTAACCAAATCCTGTGGTTACCTATGAGGTATAGTAAGTGAAGTGTTCTTGGAAGGGCACTTGGATTTAAAAATATCAATATATTGATAAATGGCATTCTGAAAATTTGGAATTTGTTTATTTGTGAAGAACCTTTATTTACTTCTTTGGTGTGTTACCCCCAAATCTGGGTGACTTTGGGACAGGCATTCTCTCTGTACTATAAAGGAAGCAAACCACTTCTGAAATCTTGCCCCCCAAATTACAACTTGTCCAAGCTATTGCCAGAAGTCAAAATTGTCTCAAAGGCATACATCAAAATCATAATAATCATATAAAATGATCATAATAATAGAGATTAAACTTAAAAATTATTAAATACACATAATTAATGTTGCATTTATATAATGTTTGATTTCGCTTTTTTCTTTTGTTTTTTCTTGTTTTGTTTCATTTGCGGTCACATACATTCTTTTGTTTTTTGTTTTTATAGTTGTATTCAAGTAGTGAAAAACTGTGGAAACGATTGACTTGAACGATTGACGACCAATAAGATCGCACAGGTTGGGCCTCCTCCGGGTGCCGTCGACCGGACAATGCCGGCTGGCGGCTCCCCGAGGGAGGGCCTTCTCTGTAGCTGCACCGGCCTTGTGGAACGAGCTACCTGCAGAGATCTGGATCCTTGCCACTCTCCCCGCCTTCTGTAAAGTGACCAAGACCTGGCTGTTCCGGCAGGCCTGGGGCTGTTGATTAATATCCAACCCCACTTGATTGAATGGATGATATATTAATTTTAATAATTGTATTTTTTTAAAAATTATATGTTTTTACTTTTGTTGTGAGCCACCCAGAGTCCCAAGGGAGTGGGCAGCATACAAATCTTATTAAAGTTGAAAGTTGAAAGTTGATGTGCAGGTGTTGCCTCCCCACTAATTTAAAAAATACCGTTTATGTTAAATTAGATGCTGTTGAACAAACATGTTTGTCAAAATGATATATTCTTTGTTCAGAGGGTTTAGAGCAGGGTGGGCAATTAATTTTCCCTAGTGGCATATGCGAAACTGAGACGGTTGTAGAGACCAAACCAATAGGGCCCCCGCTACCGTAGTCCCATTGCTGCTGCCATGTCCCCTTCACTGCACCATGGTCCCCATCACCACCATTGTCCCATCACCATGGCCTAGATAGGGTTAACCAAAGGGTTAGATGTGGCCTGCAGGCCATATAATGCCCAGGTCTGGTTCAGAGGAACAATTAACTGGAACAATTAATTCACAAAATTCAAACTTAGGCTGGTGAATGTGTTTGAGAGAGGGACAGTATTTTTTTATTTTATTTACAATGTAAAAAACAATATAAATTATAATCAGAAAGGAAGAGACTTTCAATCTTCAGAACAGGAACAAATTTAGTAATTCTATAATCTCTGCCTTCAACATTTTTTTATTTTTCAGTATTTCAATAATTTCTTTATATAGTTCTGAATCAGATAATGTTTGTTTCAGCTCTTTATCCTGCAGATCTTTAAAATCCGTCATTTCTTCTTTAACAACTTTTGGTCATAATCTATCCATAGGAGCAGACATTATTGCTGACACTGTCGCTACAAGTTTCTGTCCCCATTCTTCAAATATCTCAAATATCATACTCCTTTCTATCATTTTGCCTCAAAACTAATCAAAGACAAACAGTAAGACACTTTTTTTTCTTTTTCCTTGTACTTGGAAATCTCCCCTCTTTTCGTGTGCAATTTCTGAAATTGTAAATTCTCAAATTTAATCTTAAATTAGATTAAACAACAATTCCCACAAAGTTGCTATTTATTATAATTATTTCCAAAAACTTATAGCAAAAGTGCTAATATTTAAATTTAATTTGGACCCTAAAGTCATTTATGAACTGTAGTCATTTCTTAAATTAATGTCTAATTTAGCTTTTTGCATTTATTTCAAATTCTTCAAATTCTTAAAGAATGAGGTAATTTAAAGAATATAGGTAATTTCTCTTTTCTTCTGGAAAGAAGGTAAACTCACCCTGTGGCTTTTCAGACTTGTTGCTTTGTTGCTTTCTAATACCCCTATAGGGTATAGGTAATTTTTGAAAATTAGATATTGAGGTAATGAACCTAGTGTCCTTTCAAAAGCTGTGGTTGAGTGAATGATATCTTCCCTTCATCCCCTCAAATCTGCAGGAAGCAGCTAGTAGTGGTTTCCTTGTGAGGAGAAGTTATCTAGAGCATAAACAAATGATCTCCTATCCTATCCTTATCTGAATAGGTTTTGTGAGATTGGTCTACTACTTGCTGGTGTTTTAGCTGTGGCCACATCATCTCTGTTTGTTTGATGACCTGCTAGCTCAACATTCCTTGTCCAGAAGTCCTAAGACAATGTTTATCATTTCAATGACTTTAAAATATGTGGACTTGATGGCTGGGAATTCCACTCATCTCAAAGTTGTTGAAGCTGAGAAACATTTTCTAAGAGATCCAACATCTAAGGAGATGTTTGAACCATTTGTCTTTACTCAATGATTAGGAATATAATATTACAGCTTTAATGGACTTTAATTTCTATCATCCCAATTGCTACTCTGGCTGGGGGAAAACAAAAAATTGATGTAAAATATACCTGGAAAGCCAGGTATATTTCCTCATAGTTGAGGAAAGCTGAACTACTGAATTTGCCTAAACAGAGAGTTATAATAAATAACAATATTATTGCATCAATACATGTATTTTTTTTAAAGTACCTGATGTAAGTTGTGAGCTTGACTGCAACTTTTATCATTTCATTCTGAAAAATATAATCTAAGAGATACTTTAGAACAGTGTTTTTCAAACTTGACAATTTTAAGATATGTGAATTTCATGTTGGCTGGTAAATTGAGGATTTGAAGCCATACATCTTAAAGTTACCAAGTTGGGAAACACTGCTTCAAATTTATCCTTGTCCAGAAATGTTCTAACTTAGATTTATAGAAAGAAGCTTTTATAATGTTTATGACATTCTAACATTCAAAACCATGATTGCACAGTGGTGCAAAGCTGAACAATATATTGCAGAAATTCCATTTGCTAAAATATCAGTTTATGCATATTTAGATATTATATCATATTACAAGACATATAGTAACCAAATCCTGCAACCAAAGGATTACCCAAGGCAATGGAAGTCTTACAATTATGCAATTCTGAAACTAATCTGTGGCATATCTGATTCTAATTTAACCACACTTCTTAAATGAGATATTCATGCTGGAGGGTATCATCTAATCTACTTTTAAGAAAGAAGATACACATTTCATATTTAATATTAATCCACTAACACCATGTTGATATTTCTTTCAATGCAAACAATTATGTATTACAGAAATGCCAAAGAACAGAACTTCTTTATTTTAAGGAGTTCCATATAATTACAGGGAAAAAAATTAATTAGTTAAATTAGTCTCGGTTCAGATATGAATTTGATTTATCATTTCTCTCCAAACATATCATAATTTTTCTGTCTTTCTAGGAGAAAAAATATTGTATGAATTTTTTCTTTGGGTTCAAATAGTTCATCAGTTTCAGTGGTTACTAGAAGTATTCCTGTGAAACTATGAATGAGAGCTCTTACTTTTTCATGAGATATTCAGTATTCACATTACTGAAAGGTTACTCAAGGCAATGGGTAAATTTCCAAATAGAAATAGTTAATCCATCAAATCAAATTCCAGCAAATTTGAGCTCATTGTCACTTGAATATCTGTCTAGAAATGGTGATTAGACCTGAATAATTCTGCTACTTTGATATTTTACAATGATCTATCTAACAGCACTTTAAAAATTACAATAATCCAAGACATGTTGGCAGACAACTGATTTATTTCCCTAGAAAGAACTTATTTACTTTGCTATTATTATCTTTGATGATTGGAAATTGTGAAATTAAGAGAACTCAACTATAAATGTTAATGTGTGCATATGTTCTCTCTATAAAGCTATTTATGTGTATATATATTACCATAATGGCATATTTTCTCCCCACCATGGAATAATATCAGGATCTGGGAAACAGCAAAAATAAGAAGTCTCCTCCAGTGACTGTACAGATTACTCAGGGCAAGACAAAATTGTGACGCAACCATGCTTCTGCAATAACACTTAACTGCTTGAAAACAGGAGTTCGTTAGCTGCCAAAAAAAAAAAAATTAAGGCTATAGCAAAAGATAGTAGTAGTTTTTGCTTAGTGACCACAATTTGGACCAGCAATTCCATTGTTAAACTCATGATCATTAACTGGAAAATTATGTGATAATGAGTTTATGCTGGCTGATCACTCATTCAATGAGAAATTATGTGACTGTGACTTGTGATTTTACTTCTGGGTTCTCCATTAACTCTCTTTTCAGAGGCTGGTTATGAAGCCCAAGAATGCTGATCATGTGATCATGGTATTAACACATATTTACCATCTGTCACATCAAAACCTTTTTTTAAAAAAATATTGAGTTATTCTTGACTCCTGGTGACTGCCTGGACAAGTCCCTGTAGTTTTGTTGGCAAATTTTCTGGAAGTAGTTTGCCATTGCCTGCCTCCTGGAGAATAAGTGACCTATGGTCAACCAGCTGGCTTTGGTCTAAGATGGGAGTACAACTCATGGTCTCTCAGTTTATAACCTGATGCCTTAACCACTAGACCAAAATAGCTCTTCATGACCTTCCAGTAGAAAATAAAAAGACACATTTAAAATTAAAATAGCAAGTAACATGTGTTATTGTACTTTTAAAAAATCCTACTTGAGAGCCTTTAGGCATAGACTATCCTCCCTTCCTCAGTCTTCTCTTTGCAAACCAATCCTGACCAGTTCCTTTAAGGTTAATAATCCAGACTCCTTATGGTAATTTATGGTAACTTTGAAATAACTCCAGCTTCTCCATTTTATCTCATGTGATCCCAGAATTCCAAGTATGGTCTTGCATACCTCCATAATAATGGAGCTACATGTAATGAGTTTAAGGCATTTTACTAATGCAGTCCAAGATTATGCAAGCTGTTTTAGATATTTCATCATAAAGTTTGCTGATGTTCAGCAGATGTTTTATTAGAAACCCTAGGTTTCCATCCAATTTTATATCTATATGTTCCTTTTTTTGCTATGTCATGTCATTCTGCTGCATTTAGTCCAATGTTCCAGGCTATGGAATGAAGATGTTGTCCTCTTAAAAGGGTATTATCTGTAAATTTAAAAGCATCATTTTTAGAATATTAGAGCCCACATTTCAAAAGGGCAGATGCTGTTGCAACACTATTTTCATCAATGCCCTTTCTTCTGTCCTACGAGTGCTACTTCAAGAATACTTGGGTTCTTACATTTCATTTGAAAATAAACATACTATATGCCTTACTGTACTGTATGATGTAAATCCACCTATATAATCTTGTGCGAAACAGTTGGTTCAAGGAAATGTACTATTTATTGTTACTTATTCTCTGCTCCAAATTAACAGCACAATTTTAACTATTTATAATAATTCCGGTTTTTTTTTTACATTAAATTCTCAATTATTTCTTATTCATTATCTTTCACAGCAGAACAGCAGCATAAAAACATTTAACCCAACTGGAAGGAGAAATCAGTGTGGTTTCTTAGACTATGCCATAAATGAATGCTGTTGAATAGTGTTTTTATCCCAAGAGTAGCCTATAGTTGTGATGGTAAGTACATTTTAATGGAAATTTGCATTTTGAATAATTCATTGCAGCTTATCTGTTTTGAGACAATTATTTTTGGAAAATAATTTTATAGCATTCTATCCAATTAATAACAGGGCCTACAAAGCTATGGAAAAAAATAATCCAAAAAGAATCTCAGATGACTCAAAACGAGAACGAAAAAACATGAAGTATGTAAGATCCATCATGCAGGTAGTCTGCCTTGAGAACCTGCAATTATGAGATTTACCAAAGCCTGCAAAGATGGGTCAGTTGAGCCTGAACTGAAGACAATCCAGAAATTAACTGCTGCTGTTGCTGCTTCTGTAGCTTCATTGCTTTAATATGCATTTTGAGGAAAGAAAAGGAGTGTAATAATTTCCCATTTGGAAAATAAGATGAATTTAATCTTTAAATTTAAAGACAAAACATTTTAGAAGAGGAAGTTGCTAACAATAAACAGTTCACCACCATATGGTGGCATCTGTTTCACAACTGGGAAAATGTCAAGGATATCAGCTAGGATCTCTTTTAACTGTGAGTACTCCTCTGAGGAGGAGTACTTGAATTATTCTCTGCTGACTTGACTTTAGCTGTTACTAGCCAAAAAAGCCTTCTGCTCAGTAATTTCAATGGCCGCAAATGCTACTGATAAGTATTTGAGGCAAAACAGTGACTTAGAGCACATGGAGAAGCAAAATGAACAAAATACTTGTCTGCATCTCCTTAAAGCGGTTGTATTTGACTTGAGAAATTGCAGAGAGGTGATGTTTGTGCAGCACATTCCCCAAACACTTTTTCACCCTTGAATCTCAGGTGCTTCGGAATCCTAGTAAATGTCCTGTAATGGCAGGTAATAGGGGCTATCACCTTGGAAATAGTGGCTATCATCTTGAAAGAGCATGAGATTCTAAGAAGCAGAAGAACCTTACCCTCCTTCAGTCCAAGCTGAAAAACCCTAATTTCAGTAGCTTTTCCTTTGAACTGTTAACAAGTGCAATGTTTAACTATTGTATGAAGATAAGTTGCTTATCTCAAAGTACCATGTTAAATTATCAAAAGAAGTCTCCAAAAATACCAAATAAAATACATTGATTTAAGATAACCATGATATACTTTTCTTAAACTAATCCCTTTAAAGGCTCCACTACAATGGATGTCCACTGGCATTTTCCCTACAACATATTTTTGTTGATGTTGTTGAGTTCAGTGGGTTCAATTCAATGGTCCATTGATCTTCTCCAAGTCTTATGATTCTTAAGGCAACAGATTACAAACTAGGAGACTGAATTCTACTCCCACTTTGGGCGTGAAGCCAAATGGGTGGTGTTGAGCCAGTCATTTTCTGTCAGTCATAGGAAGAAGGCAATGACAAAAACCACTTCTGAAAAACCTTCCGAAGAAAATGTCAGTTGGTCCTACCTGAACTGCATGTCTCAAGGGTGGGCGTGGGAGCAGTCACTGTATGGGTATTGTTACGGCCCAATTGCCTGGAGACTGAGGAAATTTGAGGTCACACCCCCTGTTCCTCCTGGTGACTCCCCAGATTAACCAATGATTGGGAAGAAGGACCTGGAAGGGAAGAGAAGAAAACAAAACCAACGGCAGCTTTTCTTCCTAAAACGTGAAAGATCTGTGAATGCCACTCAGGCCCGGCGCTGGCGCCTGATGGGCGGGAAATGACTGCTCCCA
Organism: Thamnophis sirtalis; assembly: GCF_051295495.1. NCBI lineage: Eukaryota > Metazoa > Chordata > Lepidosauria > Squamata > Natricidae > Thamnophis > Thamnophis sirtalis. Next base: position 86,763,653 of record NW_028261384.1, on the reverse strand, counting down.
TGCCCATCCTTGAGACATGCAGTTCAGGTAGGACCAACTGACAGTCTCCAAGGTGGGGCATGGGAGGAGTCACTGTCTGGAACATACCCAAGCTAGATGTCCATGGGAGGGATTATTGGGCCTGAGTTTCCTGAGTGTCCAGGACACCCTGAAGAACCCGCCTCCTGAAGGATGCTTCAGTCGAGGCATAGGTATCTAGCTGGTAATGTTTGATGAATGGTGAAGGAGAGGACCAGGCTGCAGCTCTGCAGATGTCCTCGATGGGGGCCTGGGTGGCCCAGGCCGCTGAGGTGGCTGCACTCCTGGTGGAGTATGTAGTAATGCCCTGTGGCATGGGCAGCCCTCGGGCCTCGTAGGCCTTGGAGATGGCCAGCCTAATCCACCTGCTGATGATGGTAGGCGAGACCTTGAGGCAGACGTGTAGTAGGCAGACGTGTAGTAGGAGACAAAGAGTGCCTCCGACCATCTGAAGGGGGCTGTGCGCTTGAGGTAAATGCGTAGGGCCCTTCTTACCTGTAGGCGATGCCAGGACTTCTCCCTCTCGGAGGAAGGGTGAGGGCAGAAGTCTGGGAGAATGATCTCTTGTCCCCTGTGGAAGGGGGAATTGACCTTGGGCATGAAAGCCGGGTCAAGTCTGAGGACGACTCTGTTATTGTGGAAAATACAGAGGTCAGCCCTATGAGGACGACTCTGTTATTGTGGAAAATATTGTGTTATTGTGGAAAATATAGAGGTCGGCCCTAGAAGAAAGAGCGTTAAGCTCGGAAACCCTCCTGGCCGAGGTGATGGCCACAAGGAAGACAACCTTGAGGGTGAGAAGTTGAAGGGTAACTTCCCTAAGGGGTTTGAAGGGTGGCTCCAGGAGTGCCTGGAGAACCGTGGGAAGATCCCAGGTGGGAAACCGGTGGACCACCTGAGGCTGGCAGTTGGCCACTGCCCTAAGGAATCTCTTGATGACTGGAACCTGGGAGAGGGACTGTGAACCCTCCCCTCGGAGGATGGTGGCTAGAGCAGATACCTGTCTATGTAGGGTGTTGTGAGCCAAACCTTTATCCAAGCTGTCCTGGAGGAAGTGCAGGATCTGAGGGATGGAGGCTGATGACGGCTCTACCTGCCTGGGTTGGCACCAGACAGCGAAGGCGGCCCATGTCGCGTTGTAGATGCAGATAGTGGATCTCCTTCTGGAAGCCTCCAGGGTGCTGATGACTCTAGAAGAGATCTGGGACACCCTCAATTGCTCCTGCTCAAGCGCCAGGTGGTTAGATTGAGCCACTACGGGTCTGGGTGGATCAGACTCCCCTGGCGCAACTCTACCCTCTCCTATGGGAGACCCCAAGGGGGAAGGACTGACAACTCCACCAGATCCGCGAACCAGGGTCGCCGTGGCCAGTAAGGGGCTACTAGGATGATCTCTGCCACTAGCTTCCTCATGACCCCTGGTATGAGAGGGAGTGGGGGGGAGGCGTACAGGAGGCCTGCCAGCCACCTGCAACATAGTGAGCCCCTTGTGTGGGAAACTAGGATATGAACTTCAGAACCTGTGCGTTCGATGGAGTGGCGAAGAGGTCCACTGTCGGATGACCGAACCTCTGGCTGATCTGGGCAAAGGTGCTGGGATGAAGTTGCCACTCCCCGTGGTCCATGGTCTCCCTGCTGAGCCAGTCTGCCTGTTGGTTGTCAACTCCGGAGATGTGCTCTGCTCGAATCGAGTACCTGAGTGCAGAGTACCTGTTAGACTGGTTGTCCTGTTCCGGCGGTTGGTACGAAGCCCTTCTGGCATATGGCGCCGCTCGGTGGTCTGCGTGTCTGGTGGTGGACAGGAAGACCTTCCTTTTATTCTTATCCTTGACGAGGATGGAATCCAGAGTGGGTCCAAAGAGCTTGTCTCCTGTGCATTCCGCCTCCGCCAGGGGCCACTTTGTCCGGAAATCAGCTTGCCAATGACGAAGCCATAGAAGGTGTCTAGACACCACAGAAGATGATAGAGCCCTGTAGGAATACTTTACCGCATTGGCTGAGAACTGAGTTGCCGCCAGCAGCTTCGTGATGTCCTGTTGAAGTCTTACGTCTGAGGCGGGTGTCCTGTCCCGGATCTGCTCCAGCCACAAGATGGCAGACCTATTAAAGAAGGATGCAGTTGCCGCCACCCTGATGGCCCATGAAGTGGCCTGCAAGGACTTACGCATGACCAGCTCTGCTCTCCTGTCCTCTGCCTTAAGATAGGTGGAGATGTCTCCTGTTACTACGGAGGAAGCGGAGGCCAAGGCTGCCACTGGAGCATCCGCGGAGGGCATCTGCAAAGCTTGGGTGAAAGCTGGATTTAAATTGTAGAACCTATGGTCATTGCTCCCAGGGGTGGAGAAGGACCCTAACTTGGTCCACTGGGATTTGAGTGCTTCCATGAAAAGGTCTGGAGTAGGAATCTCCTCCTTCTCCACTGGGGGCCTGTGAAAGGGGCCCTGCTTCTTCTTCTCCCCACTAGTGCTGGGGGTAGGGTTCTGGTTAGCATCTGGAGGAGGCTCCAGATCTGCTGTGGCCCTAGCCTTGCGCAGAAGGGAACTGAATGATGAGGGGGAAAACAACGCTGCAATGGAAGAGGCTTCTGAGGGTGATGGATCCTCATCTTCTGAAAACCCCAAATCCTTCTGCTCCTCCCTCCCTTGACTCTGATCCCTTGCTGGCAATGGAAGGTGATGAGGCTCGGAGGTCCTTGGGGGGTGGAGAGTCTGGCCTGGCTGTGTAATCCCGTGGCTCCCCACGGGTAGACCGGGGTCTGGCTACCTGAAACTGGTGCTGCATGCCTGAGGAAATGCCATCTGCAATCGCCTTAGCCAGCACAATCTGGAAACCCTCTGGCAGTTCTGGGTAGGCAGGGGAAAGGGTAGGAGGTTCCCTGTAGTTCCTGCGCTCTGAGGCCTGAGGGGCCAAAGGGTGCCTGGAAGAGCCCCCTGTCCTGCGTCCAAAGGGATCCCCCCTTGGCCCTGGAGAGTGAGAAAGAGATAGAGGGGGGGACAAGGAACTGCATTCCCTTGAGTGCCTCGCTGGACCTGGGGATCCAGGTTCCTGGGAGAGAGAAGGGGGCCTGCAGGGAGAGTGAGATCTAGCTGGGGAGGGGATGATGCAATCCATAGCCCTCCTGCTGGTCGCCCTGGTAGATGAGGCCTCCTGCCTAGGCCTCCCCTTCCAGAAGATTTGGAAGAACACTTCCTAGGGGGTGATCCTCCCCTGGGCCTGGGTCCTACCCCCTTAGAGGTTCCCTTGCCCAGATCAGCAGGCCCTAGAGAGCTGGGAGCCCTGGCTCCCTTGCTCCTCGTGGCCTCCGCCATCGCAGTACTTACTGTGAGTCTTTCTCTCTCTCTCTCTCTAGCTCCACAAGGCCTCTGCTCGCTGATCCGTTGCTCCTCTGGGCTCCTGCGGGTCAATCAGAGGCTGCTGCACCGCCTGCGCTGGCCCTCCACCGATGGCCGAAGGAATCGGGCCCGAAGAAGCTGTTCTCTGGTGGTCCTGGTGAGCTGGGAGACTGCAACAATCTCCTTAGTGCTCTGCGCACGTGTGCCCTTGCTTCCAAAATGGCGACTGCCGACCATGTGGTCCGAATGCCTAGAGCGGTTCCATTGAACCGCTCCTTCCTCTTCTCGCTGCCCCCGGAGTCTTCGTAGCTCCAATGGCTTGCTCTTCACCTCTGGAGGACAGCTGCTGCGAGACTTGGCTTCTTGCACTCCCCCCCCCCCGGTGTTGCGGGGCCTGCAAATCTGCACGAGCGCAGATTGCGCCTAGGCAGGCAGGAAAGGGTGCGAAATTCAAGGTAGGAGAGTGGAAAAATCTTTTAAAAGTAAAATAAGGCTGTTAGAAAATCCTGTAGATGCTGCAAAAGGGAGAAAAAGTCTACAAAAATATCCTAACTAACATTATTCACTGGAGAGTCACTGAATAGCTCCTGTTAGGCCGAAGACTGAGGTTAATCTGGGGAGTCACCAGGAGGAACAGGGGGTGTGACCTCAGATTTCCTCAGTCTCCAGGCAATTGGGCCGTAGCAATACCCATACAGTGACTCCTCTCACGCCCCACCTTGGAGACCTGCATGGACTTGTCCAGACAGTCTCTCAAAATCAGGTAAGATTGAATGGAAGAAAAAGGATGACCAATTTTCAAAGTAGCCAGTGGTGGGATTCAACAATTTTTAACTACCGGTTCTGTGGGCATGGCTTGATGGACCTGGCATAGTTTGGTAAGTGCGGCTTGGTGGGTGTGGTAGGGGAAGGATAGTGTAAAATCTCCATTCCCTCCCCACTCCAGGGGAAGGTTCCTGCAAAAATTCCAATTTCCTCCCGATCAGCTGGGATTCGGAAGGCAGAGAATAGATGAGGGTGGGGCCAGTGAGAGATGGTATTTATCGGTTCTCCAAACTACTTAAAATTTCTGCTACCGGTTCTCCAAAACTGATCAGAACCTGATGAATACCACCTCTGAGGCAAATACTGCTTATTATTTAGGAGATTATTTTTTAAAAAAAAATTGTATGTCCACATTTTTTTTAAATTAAATGGCAACAAAGAACATTAGGGAAAGAAAAACATAAATTGTTGGCATTGGGGGGAATTAAGTGCTAGGTCTCCCTTTTTTAATTAATTAACGTAACTGGAATGCATAATTACAAGTACATAATGTGAGTCAGATAGCAGAGTAGTGAATATTCAAATAAAATCAGATCATTTTGCTATTGTCTGAATTATCATTTTGTGCAACATAGCATGTGCTTTGTAATCTGAGACCTGTCCTAACTCAGCTTCTGCCCTGATTGTAATCCCAAAATTACTTTGTTGTATGTCAGTTTATTTAAGAGAACAGAGCCAGAAGCGTTCTTGGAGGTCTTCTATCTAGTCCAACTGCCTGGTCATTCAAGAGACCTTATATTTGTGATGGCGAACCTATGGCATGCCTGCCCAAAGTGGCATGCAGAGCCATGTCACCTGGCACATGTGGCATCACCTGTTCCTCTTCTGGGATTCTGGCGTGCATGCACATGCAAAAATCAGTTGAGCTTTGTACATGCGGCAGTGTTGGAAACTGGAAGAACTGGTCTTCCATTTTCTGGTGTGAGCATGCGCATAGGCCAGTTGCATGGCAGAAACCACAAGACTTCCCAGCCTAAGGGCAAGCACATACCAGAAACCAGAAGTGCATTTTCCAGCGCGTGCATGCTTCCTGGGCAACATCTCTTCCTGGGTGTGGCCCAGATGAGCGGGCGTGAAGTGCTTCCTTTTCAGAACTCAGTGCCACGCATCATGCTCCCTTTTTGTGCCAAAAAGGTTCACCATCACTGCCTTGTACCATTTCAGACAAATAGGTGTCTAATCTCTTCTTAAATATTCCAGTGATGGAGTAGTCACAAATTCTGATGGCAAGCCATTCCATTGGTAAATTATTCTGTCAAGATTTTTTCCATTAGTTTCAGGATGATTATCTTCTCGATTAGTTTCCACCCACTGCTTCTTATTCTGGTGCTTTGGAAAATGGATTGACACCTCCCACCTTCTTTGTGGCAGCCCCTCAAATATTAGAACTCTGCTATCATATCTCCCCTAGACATACCCTAGACCAGACATACCCAATTCCGTTCTTCATAGGCTTTAGCCTCCAGAGCCCTAATCATATTTGTTACTCTTTTCTGTACTCCTTCCAGAGGTTCACTCTTCCCCTCCCCATAGGTTCCAAGGCCAGCTCTCTTTTTTGTTTTTCTAAACATTTAGAATATTTCTAAATCTTCTATTTCTCCTCCAACTTTCCAACTCATACCAATTTATTCTTATAAATTAATTTAAACCAGATGTTTTCACTGTTTGGCACTATAGCTAGGAATTTCAAGCTGCCTCTAGCTGAACATATGCTAGCTCCTTGCAGTGACAGACAAATTGAGCCAAATAAAACCATTGGATATCACTTTCTCTTTTCTTTTCTTCAAGACCTCAGAAAAATACATGTCGTTTGAAGATACCATAAAAAGAGAATTTATTTTTGGCAGTTTCTCCTTGTATAAAATTGAAGTTAATAATGAAAGCTCTTCATATAGAGTAGAAGCAGACAAGTTCCTTAGTTCAAGCACATAAGGTCCTGCTCGATATTTTTTGTGGCGCTACAATCCCGAAGATCAGAAACCACAGAACAATAGTAGAATTTCCTGCCGCTTTTTGCCAGGAAGTGAAATAACCAAGAATACAAAAAAAATCAATAAGCAAAATGCCCCTATAATTTTTTTTAAAGAAAAGTTAAAAAAAAAACAGGATAGGGATCATTCATCTTCTCACAGTCCCAGATGTGGAAAAAAGTAATCTCTCCCACAGCTATCATTTTAACTCATTTTTTTAAAATTATAAATAGATTGTAAAACTATAATGTAAAAGGCATCAAAGAAGCTGTACAATTCATAGTTGCATGAACCATCACTTCCTTATGGACATATGAATGAAGCTGCTTGGAAAAATAATAGATAAAATACAGGAATATTGCTTTAATGCAATAATGCAATTAACGTTTTAGGTTTAGTGTAAAAATTTAATTGTATTGTAAAAATCCACCCTCTAAATGGCCTGCTTAGGTGAAAAAAAAGGTAGTCGGTGTTTTCACCTCTGAAAAATGGACTACAGAAAAGATAAGTGGAATATACTGAGAACATTTAAGGAATATATATGGTCCTTCCCTATTGTTTGACTTTGTCTAAGGCTGAGAAAGAAAATTAAAAAAAAACTTTTGAAGTGGACTGGACTATTTAGGGAACTTGATATCAAAATTGGGATTGGAAACAAGAAGAGGAATTTAATTAATTGTGGTAAAGTATAAAGATTTTAAAAGTTTGTTAAATTTGAACATGGAGTGTGGGATGTATGAAGAACTACCTGAAATGTTAAAAGATGCACGTGCAACACTAAAAGGTAATAAAGAACCAGAAAAATCATTGAAACACATAGAACAAGAAACAGGAGAGGAACTGGCAAAGAGGAACACAAATGAGAAGCAAGAAGTTAACATTGTAGAAAAAGAAGCTGAAAATAAAAACCAGTTAGACAATTTTATTGAGATTTACAGAGGCACAGAAGGAGCAGAGAGGAAAAAAGGAAAATGGTATCCAAAAAAGGAACAAGCCAAAAACAAAGAGAGAAATAGTGAGAAGCGAAAAAGAGAAATCTTGGGGAGGGTTATTCAAACAATTATTGAAAAGTGATAGAAAAGATTCGGAAGAAAAGACACAATACATATAAAAAGAAAAAGGAGAGAAGCTAAGAACGGGATAAAAGGACAACTAGAAAAATTAATGGAAAGTGGAACATTAAAGAGAATAAAGAGGTGAAAAAAGAGAAAATGATTAGACAAAGAGAAAGGGGAAAAAGGGATATATTAGAAGAATAAAATGAAATGTTAATACTGGTAATGTTATGTAGCTAATTAAGATATGAGGGAATTATATTAATATCATTAATTGTGGAAACTAATTAATTAAAATGTTTATTATATAAAAACTGAATTTGAGGATATATGTTACTTATACAAAATAGATAGAAAATGAAATGATAAACTTGGTTTATTTCTGAAGGGACAAATAATGATATTGTTTATGTGTTAAAAATATTAAATCTAAGATGGAAAATATGGAAAGAAAATAATACAGTTAAAATTGGAAGGGAAATATAATGTAAAATGAATTATGTACATGAGAGAATGTTAAAGGGGGAAAACTGGGCAATGCTTTGTTTTAAAAAAAAAATTAAATTTGTAACAAAAAATAAAAAAAACTTTGGGGAAAAAAAGCCTGCTTAGGTTAAAAAAAAAGGTAGTCAGTGTTATCACCTCTGAAAAATGTCTTTCTTATATGTAGAAATGGGTATTTTTCTCATTCTACTACAGCACCAATGATAACCAGGTTCCAATACGAGATGTCCACAAATTAACACTGAAATATTAATTTATTAACCAACATGTTTGGTAACTTTTGATCCATGGACAGTGTAGAAATAGAAGGAAAAAGTCTGTCTAACAATAAGTAACTTCTCTGAAATTGACAATGGTATCAATTAGATGAAGGTAGTAACTTTCAACTGCCACATTTCTTCGCTTGCCTTGAGATTTAAGAAAAATGACAATACATGGCCAAATATGCCTTAAATCAGAGTGTATATTATAGAGATATCGAACAGTTTGTGGCCACACAAGGATGAGGTTCATCGACGTCTGAATGCCCGTGATATCCTCCAGGCATTGGGCTCTTCGTAGCGATTGTAAAGTGGCTCTAGGCGCTGCTGCTTCTTTTGCTTGCTTAGCTTTGTGGGATCAGAAACCTTGAAAAAGGCTGGGGCAAACTCCACAAGCCAGCGGGGATCTATGGTAGTAACCTCTCTCATATACTCCTTGGTTGTGAGCACAAGCTCATGGTACACCACCCTAATAATAAAACAAAAAAGATAAGAATGTCATTTTCTTTTCAAACAGAACTCTTCTGGCTTTCATATACATTATACTATATAGACGGACTGCCCTTCTTAAAGGACACACATAACAACAACAAAAAGGAGTGTAGATGTTTTATATTTAAAATTATATAAAAGCAATCTAGTTAGCATCCACTTGAGTATAGTAGTCCAAAGCTGAATAAAGAACCATTCTAAAGTGGCAGAACTTGTCCTTTAAAGAAAGGAGGAAGATCATCATTCACAGCAAGGCATAGCTCCAGATTTGGCTCAGCTCTTTTAACTACAGACTATTTTAGATATTAGAACTTAGGCTAAAGTCATGATGGCGAACCTCTGTCACAGGTAGCACGCAGACCCCTCTCTGCGGGAACACGAGCCATTGCCCCAGCTCAACTCCATCATGCATGCTCATGCGCCTCCAGCTGGTTTTGGGTCTCTGCTTTGCATGCACAGGGTACATGCGGGAGACAGGCGGAGGGCACAGGGGGGGGTGTGCATGCATGTGCAGAGGGTGGGACATATGTGAGGGATATGTGTGGCACACATGGGGGGTCATGTACCCATGCATGGGGGGGGGCATGGCATGCGGAGGGGTCACACACATTGCATTATTGGTGTGCAAACACATTTTTAGCACTCAGTGCCGAAAAGGTTAGCCATCACTGGGCTAGAGGTTCTTAAATAATTTGACTCAATTACTCCTGTTCTAAGTCTCAAATAATGCATTAGTCCCACAAAATAGATGGACAAAATGTTTTTTTAACCCAAGCGTTTTTGCAGCAACAGTCCCAAATAGGATCCTTAACTCACAAAGGTATAACCAAATTACCTTCCTGGGACTAATTACTCCCAATTTAAGAATCCCAGCTGTAGACTTTTAAGTAAATTTTAAAGTATTAGATGAATTTTCTCTTAATGCTGTGGTATTCACTTAACAACTACTGCAAAAAGATAAAATTGAACATGATGATCTGCTTAATGACAGCAGAACTTACAACAGTAATTTCTGGCTCAATTGCGATCTAAGTTGAAGTCTACCTGTAATGGTGACAACAGCTGTCATGTCACCATTAAAGCTTTGTACACTGAAAGCAAAATCTTGAATCTAAAAGCTGTTTTGGAATCTGTATAGCCGAATCTCTCAATTACAATATGTCACATAAAACAGTTGGCTATGTATCTATTCTGTAAGATTCCACTAACTTTCAGTTATATCTCACCAAAGCAGAATTGTAATACCATAATAAAGGGTAGGTGGTAAACTTTATTATCTTGATAGAAGAAATGCAAATTCAATAAAATCAATAAATTCTCTAGATTACGATGTTCTAGGGGACCTATTTAAGAGGATCTCCACACATTTCTAAATACAAAATACTATTATTCTCGGTGCATACAAATTCCTCAAATTCATAGCAATATTTTTTGTTTCCAAATTTCTAGTAATATAGTTGTTTCACATTGCAACTGTGAAGGAAGCACTGTGATGCAGCAACTTAAGGACACTGGATCTGCTAACCAGAAATGGTTGGCATCCTAGCGGTTCAAGCCTGATAGCTCTGTGGGACAGGATGAGCTCCTGTCACTTGCCTCTAGCTTCTGCCCTACCCACCCAGCAGTTTGAAAGCTTACTGCAAGTAGTTAAATGGGTTCCACTTAGTGGGAAAGACTAGCTTCGTGAAGAGAATGAGAATCTGTGCTGGACCTGCCCAGACACAGGATGGGATTGACAGAAGAAGTCCCAAAAGATGTCATCAACCTGAACACTGCTAGCCAGATAATGCAAGCTAGTTCATCTCCCATGGAGCACCATGGATAAGTGCGCAGGCATTAACTGAATGAACCAGCAATTAAGCTGTCAAGACTATTCTGCAAAAATATAGATCTTCCTGACAAAGGTATGCTATACAAAATAAAGTGTACTTTCTATTTACCTACTTCAGCAGATATTCAAATAGAAATAATTCTGATTTCAATCCATGTCCTTACCATTCAGGCTGGCGGTTGAAAAGGGCACTTGAGGGATGGATATAGACCACTTGCTGATCAATCAAGGTCCGGTAGCCCTCTTGTGGGTCCTTTTTGGCTGCATTCCGGAAGAAACCACTGCAAATGGCTTTCTGGACTCGTACTGTTGCTTTTCCACAAGATACCACATCTAACTTGTGCCTGTTAAAGTCAAGGGGTGATGAAAGGCTTTAGGACTAATGTGTTCAATAGTGAGATCCTCTGGTGCGTCCTGTTAAATATTGCCACCTACTGTGAGCACATTCTTAATCAATTATAATTCAAACATGAGATGTACCACTGCTTCCTTTACTACTCAGTCTCAAAAGACTGAAACCATCCATTATTTCAGTGACTTTACTATATACACTGATAAAAGGAATATTAATTTTAAAAAAGAGGTTAATTGACTTCATGATACTATGATCTATCTATCAGAAATATTAGAATTGTGCAGGCAGTGATTTTCTCTGACACATCATGGATATAAACATTGGCCTTTGAAGATGTTTTTCAACTTGGGTATTGGCCTATCATTAATCAAACAAAAATGATCAGCGTAAGCTGTTATATTTTGGACACTATATGAAGCTACTTGGAAAAGTACATAATACCAGAAAAAGTGGAAATAAAGACAGGATGACCAGCAGCAAGGTAGATTAACTCAATTACAATAGCAATGAATGCACTTTTGTGAGACACTAAAGGCTAGATTAGAGGAGGACATTCCAGAGAAAGTTTACATGGTCAGTAAAAACCAACTTGGTGGCAGTTAATCAAACACAGGTATAGCATGACCAAATCCTGGGAATTTGCATATTTTATTATGGAGAAAGTTCACATTATTCCACATAAACCTGGTCTGTAATTGGGTATTACTCTATAGACACTGAGCTGGGAGATTAGGATCCTGTTGGTGTTTTTCGGTTGGATGAATTTGTCTCTAGTAAAGTGTGTTAACAGTGTCAGATATTATGTGTGATTTTACTTGTCTATGCTGTCCTAAATCACACATTAGTGAATGACTATGCAAACTGATTCAATCAATCAATTTCTGTCAATTTCTTGTTATATTCTACATCTAGTTGTTATTTTTTCAAAATCTTTTCAGATAAGGTAATAAGATAACTTTATTGTCATTTTTTTTACTCTGAGCACAGTGGCTCACATAAAAAATGTAATTCTGTTGCCTGCTCCCAAGAGTACATATTCTATATACTATGTATATTCTCTCTCTCTCTCTCCCCACACACACACACACACACACACGTAATTAGAGTTACAACCCCTGGTATGCCCAAATATGGGAGGAAGTCCACTGCTTCCATTCTTTGTCCATCGGCTCATCACAAGAGACCATCCAGACAGAAACCCAATATTTTTACTGTTGCCTTTGTTACATTTGTGTTGTATCTGTGCTGATAAATAAATAAAGGGAGACTAGTATAGATCTATTTCAAGCTATTTAGCTCTCATCAGATAGCCATACCCTAACTGGGATTAGAATATATGGGAGGCACCGTTCTATGGTGGTTCTCCTCCTACCTCTCGGACAGGTCGCAGTCGGTGTTGGTCAGAGGACAGAGATCGACCCCCAGGCCCCTGAATTATGGAGTGCTGCAGGGTTCGGTCCTGTCCCCCCTCCTGTTTAATATCAACATGAAGCCGCTGGGTGAGATCATTCTACGGCACGGGATAAAATACCATCAGTATGCGGACGACACACAGTTGTATCTGTCCGCCCCGTGCCAACTCAGTGAAGTGATTGACGTGATGTGTCAGTGCCTCGAGGCTGTTAGGGTCTGGATGGGGGTTAACAAGCTTGCACTCAATCCAACTCTGTATGGAAAGCTCGAGATTTCTATCACAAGATTCTGAAGGTGGGACACCCTGAATCATCTGGATCTGGAGAAAGACCACGAGAAGGACAAGATAAACAGCAAACCACAAAACTACCAGACAAAACGCACCATCTCCTCCTCCCGGAAGGGCAAGGGGTCATGGAACAAAGACCTAGCCGTATGACTACCAGACAAATAGAAAAACAAGCTACAATGCAACAACCTCAACAATCACCGGCCATTGATCAAGGAGTTACAGCAACAAGCTCAGAAGCCGTGGGAGGAGCTAGGCCAAAGGTTAAACAGGCCATGCAGGAGGCTCTAAAAAAGCTTCAGGCAACCAAAAATGACAACTAAGATTTTGACATGGAATGTCAATGGACTGAACTCTCCACAGAAGAGAAAGAAAATATTTCACTATCTCAAACAGTTCAAGAATGATATAATTTGTCTGCAAGAAACTCATATCAAATCAACTGATCAAAAATATTTGTTTAACCCCAAACTTGGTCAACATTTTGTGACCTCTGCTACGGAAAAGAAAAATGGCATAGTTGTATACTTAAGAAAAGACATTAAGGCTGAACTAATTGAAGCAGATCCCTTTGGAAGATATATCGCACTAGACCTAATCTTAGAAGGGAAAAAGACATTACTTTTAGGAATTTATGCTCCTAATCAACAGCAAGACGGATTCTATAGAAATCTTCATGCTAAATTAGTACAGTGGGACTTTAAGTCTTGTATACTATTGGGTGACTGTAACGGAGTGATTGACACTAAAAGAGGTAAGAAGACCTCTCGCCCAAATACTAAAATCCGAGCTAAGTTACCCAAATCTTTTTTTAACATGATGGACGACTTCGAATTGAGAGATGTTTGGCAAGAAAGAAATGCAGAGGAATATGACTTTACCTTTTTTTCTGATAGACATCAATCCCTTTCAAGGATTGATTTTATACTAATCACTAATGATTTACTTTCTAGGGTGAAGAAGACAAAGATTGCGGCGAGGGTTCTTTCGGATCATAACCCAGTTTGGATGGAATTGGAAAGGGTAGTGCAGGCAAGAAGGTCTTGGAGGTTGAATGAAAACTTATTTAGATATGAAAAGTACATTAATGATTGTAAAAAATTGTTATCTGAATACTTTGTTCTGAATATGAATAGGTACATCTATGGAATTTGTATGGGATGCAAGCAAAGCGTATATGAAAGGAGTACTGATGAATATAAACAAAATATATAGACATAAACAAGGGCAAAAACGAAAAGAATTGGAAGAGGAAATTAAAGGGAAAGAGTTGGAACTAACATTGAATCCAGGCGATACAAAGGCTAAGGAAGCAATCACCATATTAAAATCCCAATTTGATATGTTGATCTCTGACCAGGTAGCCACTAGTTTATTATATGTAAAACACAACACTTTTTGTAACACAAACAAACCCGGCAGATGGTTGGCTTATCAGATTAGGAAAAAAAGAAAAATTTGAAATGTATCCAAATTGTGTTATAGAGGGAAGGAGGTGTTTCAACAGGAGGAGATTCAAAAGGCATTTCGGGAATTTTTTACAGAATTGTACAAAGGGGACAAAATTAAGGGTTTAGACATAGACAAATACTTAGATAAAGAGAAAATACCCCTAGTTAGAGAAGAGTACAGGCAAAAGTTGAACCAACCAATAACCTCTGGGGAAATCCTGCAGGTAATCAAACAACTAAAGTTAGGGAAAGCGCCAGGCACAGATGGCCTGACAGCGGTTTACTATAAAAACTTACAGTTAGAAATGGTAGAACCTCTTAGAGAACTATTTAATAAAATTCAAACGGAAGGTAAAGTGCCCCCATCATGGAAGACAGCGTTTATATCGTTGATACCCAAAGAAGATCAAGATATTACCCAACCAAAAAATTATAGACCTATCTCATTACTTAATGTAGATTATAAAATTTGTACTAAAATACTAGCAAATAGGTTAATGGTGGTTATTCAACAATTGATACATACCGACCAAACAGGTTTTATACAGGGGAGATAGATGAAGAGTAATGTTAGACTAATCATTAATGCATTAGAATATTTGGGAAAGAACAATCAAATCCCTGCTGCGTTCATATTTCTGGATGCTGAGAAGGCCTTTGATCAAGTTAATTGGCAATTTCTGTTGAAGATATTGCAAAAAATGCAGATAGGAGATAGCTTTTTACGGTCAATTAAAGCAATATACCAACAGCAAACAGCTCAAATCATAGTCAACGGAAGTTTAACAGACTCCTTTCAAATCGGAAAAGGTATAAGACAGGGCTGTCCTTTGTCCCCACTATTGTTCATTATAACTTTGGAAGTATTATTGAATAAAATACGGGGCTTGGATGGTCTAAAAGTGATCAAGATTAGGCAGCAAGAATACAGACTCCGCACTTCTGCGGATGATTTGGTCATAATATTGGAACAACCGCAGGAATCCAGTATGGTTTTAATGAACACAATTAATCAATATGGTCAAGTGTCTGGTTTTAAAATAAATTTAGGAAAAACCAAAATATTAGCTATAAATATGAATACTAAACAAAAGGAAGAACTAGGAGGGATGCTAGGATGTGAGGTAGTTAAAAAAGTCAAATATCTTGGGGTCAATATTTTAGCCTCAAATGGGAAACTATATAAGCATAATTATGAACCACTTTGGCGGAGTATACAGATAGAGATGAAAAAATGGGAGAAATTGCACTTATCTTTGCTGGGGAGGATAGCGGCAGTGAAAATGAACATTTTACCAAAATTTTTATTTCTTTTTCAAATGCTACCTATACTTAAAAAAGATGCGAATCTTTTAGAATGGCAGAAGAGTATCAACAAATTTGTATGGGCTGGAAAGAAGCCGAGGGTAAAGATGAAAATAATGCAAGATGTACGCGAGAGAGGAGGCTTGAAATTACCTAATCTAAAATTATATTATGAGGCAGTGGCCCTATCCGCAATTAGTGATTGGACCCATTTAACCAATGATAGAATATTGAATATCGAGGGACATGATCTGGTATATGGTTGGCACGCTTACTTGTTATTCAACAAAAAAATGGATAAGAACTTTAAAACTCATATCTTAAGCAATTCTTTATTGCGGGTCTGGAAAAAATATCATCATAAACTAAATGATAAGTTACCCATGTGGGCAATTCCTAGACCTGCAATTGAAAATATGAATATAGAACAAAAACACGATAGAACCACTTACAGACAACTTCTCACTTTAGAAAGGGGGGTTCTACAATTAAAATCTTTAGAGGTACTGAAAGAGGAGAGGGTAGTTCAAACATGGTTCCAGTATGGCCAATTACAGGCCAGGTGGAAAATAGACCAAAAAATTGGTTTTGTCAAAGTTGAGGATAATTTGTTTAAACAAATAAGAGATCAAAGCTTAATGCATATAAAGAGGATATATAATGTACTAATACAGATGGATTCGGAAACGGAATTGGTTAAAGATTGTATGATAAAGTGGGCTCAGAATATTAAAGAACCAATAATGCTGGACACATGGGAAAGAATATGGGTAAGAAATGTGAAATTTTCACAAGCACAAAACCTGAGAGAAATATAATAAATTCAATTCAATTCAATTCAATTCAATATATATGGAAGCAGTGAGCTTCCTCCCATATTTGGGCATACCAGGGGTTGTGACACTAATTACATACCTATTTCCCTGGCTAAGCTGGCTCAGCTGATAAAGGAGGAGAGCCTGTGGCTTAGTAGTTAACACATCTGCCTAATATGTAATACAGCCCAGGTTCGAATCCCAGTAAGGGTATCGCTAGCTGATGAGAGCTAAAGAGCTTGAAATAGATTTATACTAGTCTCCCTTTATTTATTTATCAGCACAAATACAAATATATGTATGTATGTATGTATGTATGTATGTGTGTGTGTGTATATATGTATGTGTGTGTGTATATACACACACACACACACACACACACAGAGATATATACACAGACATATATGTGTTTTATATATATGTATATATAACAAAGGCAACAGTAAAAATATTGGGTTTCTGTCGTGATGGACTCTTGTGACGAGCCGATTGACAGATGATGGAAGCAGTTAGCTTCCTCCCATAATTCTGGCTTACCAGGGGTTGTGACACTTAATAATACACACACATACACACACACACACACACACACACACATATGCAACACAAACCTAACACACATACATAGGCTAGATCAGTGTTTTTCAACCACTGTGCCGCGGCACACTAGTGTGCCGTGACATAGTGTAAGGTGTGCCGTGGGAGAATTACTTTATATATAGTCAATATAGGCACAGAGTTAATTTTTTTTAACATTTTCTAATGGTGGTGTGCCTCGTGATTTTTTTCATGAAAAAAGTGTGCCTTTGCACAAAAAAGGTTGAAAAACACTGGGCTAGATACATAAATATACTTGCACGCGCGCACACACACACATATTAATCACTGTCTCTTTCCGCCTTTGAATACAAGATGTAAAGAGGAAAACTTGAGAGATCATAAAGTTGTTGCTATATGGAACAAAAGTATGACTGAATCTAGATGTTCTGCTTCAGATACCATGAAGCCTCCTCCCAAAAGATAATCTTCAAATATAACACTAATTATACTCAAGCCCAGATGTTGCCAAATATAACACTAATTCCCATATAGCCTGTTTTTTTGGCTGAAAAACAATTTCCCCTCCTATTTCATTAACTCACCTATCCATTATTCCCAGCATTTGCTTACGAATATCCTGGGCACGACGTAGTGAGCGGGCTTGGATAAAATTTTCATAGCACCAGGGATTGGAGAACTTATTGTTCTTCCAGGAGTTGTAAACAGCCAAAAGTGTGAGATGATCTCCTTCAGTTTGGTGGAACTTAGCTTTCTTCTGGTCAGCAAGTGCTTGCTTGTCCTACATATATGAAATAAAATTAGCCTTATGTAATTTATTCCTTTCAAGTATAAAAATATAGATCTTTCTAGAGTGGTAAATATATTTTGTGATGCAATGTTAGTAAGTATATTTAAACCAGTCATGTGCAAGAAAGGGATAAAAGAGAATTTTTAAAATAATGTGAAAATTTCAAGCGTGTGTGTTTGTGTGTGTGTGTGTGTGTGTGTATGTATCAACATGTCCACCATCCTTTTACATTACTTTGACTTAGGAAAAGAAATGCTTAAAATTGAAACTGAACAAAAGTTGCACATTTCAGTATTACCCTACTCTGTGCTATTGGAGGATATGTTATTGGAATTAGTGCTCTTTCCTCATCTGCATTACATTAGATTTTAAAAACCTAACAGAATTGATGTGTAACTTATTAAAGTTTATTAAAAAATAAGTAAGAAAGGTAATCAAATAAAGTCAACTTAAATAACATCTTCTAAAATCAAGAAGCTGTTGCATGATAAAGATAAGGATGGAAATCAAGTTTCCCATTCCCACATCAAGTCTGCACTTTATCAGATCAGCCATTCTTCTCCCATGCCCTGGTCCAGCTGCAAGCAGAGCATGGCTGCTGTGTAACATGCAATCTTTTTCATTCCAATGCTTCCCAATTTACCTTTGGTCGATAGAAAACATTTTGCACAGACAGCATTGAGACAATGGTGAGCATTTCCTCACTGCAACCTAGGTGCACTGACATAATGAGCATCTTGCAAAGCATAGGCTCCAGTGGGAACTCCGCCATCTGCCAGGAAGGAGAAAAACATAATTTGGTTGAAATATCCCCGAGTAAGGTTTAACTTGCAACCCTATGTAAAAAATACACATAGACCAATAGCTCCGTAAGGAAAAACACCAGTCCAGAATAAGGTACTATCATTGTCTGCTACTGCTAAAGATTCCTTCCGTCCCTGCATCAAACCACTGTGTGAGAACCAACAATAAATCTACCTGCTTAGGGGTATATCAAAAATATGTTAACTGTTTCCATCTATAAATGTTCCAATAGGTTTCCACCTATAACTGTTAACAGACTTCACAAATAGTTGACACCAGTGCGCTGCACAGACAGGCATCCTGTATACACCGCTTTCCCGAAGGCTACATTATCTTGGTTATTACTTTCCTTTGTTCAACCACACACTAAAGAGAATCTGAACAATGCTGATCCTACCCTGCGCCCCAGTCGAGTGAGCAGCCCTTCATCATCCAAAGCTCCCAGGGTATACAGTTGCTCCATTGCAGTGATCAGAGTCTCCATTGGTGGGGCATCCATGAAATCGAAAGACAGCAAATCATTGATACCCATAGCCTTGAATGTATCAGAGGGGAAGAAAAGATAACAAGCATTGTTCACACATCTGGCAACTTACAAAAGTTACTTCCTAGGCCTGCTCCCCAAAATATTACTCTCAATTTTATATATTAATTTGTATGAAATCTCCCAATTTCTTTCTTTAAAAAGACAGCTGGCAAGGCTTTTTTTTTTTTTGAAGATGTTGAACAAAAGCCTGAAAGTCATTTATGTGCCAAAGCTCACCTTAAGAGATAATACGGTGCTTGCCAGATTAGTTCTCTGAATCTCAGGCACATTGGTGGTCAGCATCTCATCACGGTAGGCCCGCTCTGTGTAGAGTCGGTAGCACTTGCCAGGGCCTGTTCTTCCTGCTCTTCCAGCTCGTTGCTTAGCTTGGGCCTATAGGAATCACAAATTAAAAGATATACAGGGGCATTTATTCCTTCCGCTTACCCCCCACATATTTTAATTTGCATTAAAATTGGACACAGGATGGTTGCAATTCAAGGCAGAAGGAAAATTGAAAAATGGAAGGAATGCAGCAGATATTATGTATAGTAGAATATGACATAGAAGTGAAGTGTTACAAAAGCAGTTCAAGAAGTGCTCTATGGAACTCATGAAAAGATTCTTATATATTCTATATAACATAGACATACATTTAGCATTCAAAGAAGGTCAAGATTCATTTTAAAAACCCTCCTCATCATCGTCTTTTAATGACCCCATAATCCCATGAGGGGTGGGGTCTGGGCAACTGAATGGAGCTGAGTGTTTACTGGCCGGATGCCCTTCTTGTTGCCAATGCGGAACTAAATTCAGTAGATATATTCTCATCTTGCCCAGAGAGAGAAATCTGCCTCTAGCTAGGATTGAACTCATAGCCTCCTGATTATGAGGCAAGAGCTCCACCTCTAGGCTACCACAACACTCATTGAGTTAAAAAAAAACCCTCCAGCCTTTAAAAAAGAACTGAATGTTAGAGGCTTGTTTGAATCCTGACAAGTGGTTATTCTTGTATAGTGTCAATGATATAATAAACAAAGAGTGCCATAATAGGCCATTTCATGGCAAAAGCTTGGTACACAGAACAGGGTAAGAGCACACTTTTAGAATTTATGTACAGGTAGTTCTTGCTTACAACCACTTGTTCAGCAACCATTTGAAGATATGACAGCACTGAACAAGAGTTCCTGTCTGTTCTATCTAATAATGTGTGCTCAGCTTTGCCATCCTCCTTAGCCTTCCTACACCCTGCTGTGCCATCCACCCACCTTCTCTTTTAGCACCCTAGCCTAACTTGCAAGCAACCTTGCACCGGGCATCCCGCACTCCTTACCTGGGACTCCCACCACTTCCCGCTTAACTTATGTGTCTTATGGTTACGAGAGCAATCAGATTACTGGAAATGTCATTGCTAAATGATGTGGCTACATGGCATCACACTGCATCATATAGTAACAGCAATCCCAGTGTCATCTGTTGCTCTTCAAAGATTGGAATAAGATAAATACATTCTCATTCACTGTAGAAATTGTGCTGTGTGCACATTACCCTTAGTAAAAGCTTCACATAACATATTATCCAAAAAATACAGGATACCTGAGAAATTGGTGTTACAACCAGCTGGTCAATCCCTGTCTTAGAGTTGTACACTTTCTGCTTTACAAAACCGGGATCAACTACATAATAGATACCATCAATTGTAAGTGAAGTTTCAGCAATATTTGTGGCAATGACCACCTGTAGGGGGACAAAAAGGAATGGCAAATAGTTGAATATAGCAAGAAAAAAGTAGGAGTGAAAACAGGATTACTATTAAACTACTTTTTTGCTGATACAGTAAATATTAAAAGACTGTACTCAAGTCTAAAAGATTGTACTCAAGAGGGAATAACTACATTTTTGGTATTGATGTTGTTCACATAGACTGTGCTGAAGCAAATCCATTACTGTTGCTTTTTAGTTCAGCAAAATCCTATTTGTGACAGCAAACCACAAAAAATAAGCTTAACATTCATAGTACTCTAACATAGAATCTAAATGAATGTGTAAATATCTTCACTGAGAAGATGCTAAATTTATAATCCAATTTTATACCCCCCACCCCCAAAAGACATCTGAAGAATAAAACAGAGGACAGGGAATGAAGTTTTAGGGTTAACTGAGGCTATTAAAATGATAACAAAAAATAATACATACCCAAGAATCATTTTAATTTTTCACTCAATATGTAAACTTCCTGATTTATTTATTTTATTTATATGCTGCCCATATCCCTGTCAAGCAACTCTATTCTGTCTTCAATTTACCATCAAATATCTGCAATTTCCTCTCAGCACCTCAAAAACATCACCTCCCCTCCCCCCTTAATGAAGTGATCAGGAATTCCCATATTTATAGAACAAAAAAAACAATAGGAATTGGAAAATGTCTTCCAGCCTTTTAACAGGTTTCAAAGAAATATTTCACTTTTGAGAACAAGATGCTCAATAGACCCCCTGATCTAGAAAAGATTTGATTATTAATTATATTATATTGGAAGATAACACAATCTAGCAAAAAGCCAAAACCACACATGTGGGAATAGGTACCTTTCGACTTCCCGGGGGAGCTGGATCAAAGATCCGTGTCTGCATCTCACTAGGTAGTGCTGAATAAACAGGCAAGATTATCAGCTCAGGAACATCCGGACCAAGGGACTTCATTCGCTCATAGAGAATTTCACAAGCTGTATCAATTTCTTCCTGGCCAGTCAAGAACACCAAGATGTCTCCTGCATGAAAGAAAAGCAAGTCATATAGTCAGGCCAATATAAAAACAACACTTACAATTAAGAAACAGATAATGGCATGAGATTTCAGATTTTTCTTGTGATTTGTTTTTCAGTCTGATTTTATTTGAAAAAAGCAAGTATGTGGCTTTTACAGTTGTGAGATTAACTAAAAAATAGATGGAGTAAAATTTGCTGATTTTAATGACTTGTTCTGAATAATGGAAATATAAAACATCCAGGAGAAAAAGAAACACAATATAGATACTTCTTTGTTGAGTGAAGATGAAAAATTAGATGAACTTGATATGTTAAACCAGTGGTAGTCAACCTGGTCCCTACCGCCCAGTAGTGGGCATTCCAGCTTTCATGGTGGGCGGTAGGGGTTTGCTATGACTCTGCTTTTTAAATTTTGTAAAGTAAAGTTACTTCCCTACTTTATAAATCCCCATTACTGTGGAACCGGTGGGTGGTTAGAAAATTTTACTACTAACAGAGATACAAAAGTGGGTGGTAGGTATAAAAAGGTTGACTACCCCTGTGTTAAACAGAGCATGGTACTCATTCTCCTGCTTACTAATCAGTAATGGTGATATAAATCAGATAGAAGAAATTTAAAATTAGGAGATATACTGCAACTATGGATGGGGAAAATATACTGGTAAGACTAGAGTATGGCAAGACAGGCAATAAATAAATTTAATAAATACAAATTTTTATAATATGAAATTTCTAATTTTTTGCTCTGAAAAACCTATATAAAAATTTGCTTTTTTATCTAGTAACACAATACAGAAATTCTGCCTTTATTCTTTAGTAACATACTGAATATTTCTCCTTTTAATATATAAGCTGGTTTAGATATATGTTTGTATTTAAGTAAAGTTCTCATTTAACAATATCAGAATTGTGTGGTATCTAAGTTTGTGACTGCCAAAGAAACCCAACAATGTTAAAAAGAGTCTAAATTAATAGCAGGTATCTCCTCAGGAATTACTTTGTCCATAAAAACTAAAACTCTTCACACTAGAAATGGCAAATTAGGCTCCTAAGAGCAAGAAAGCTGTCTTATCAGAAGTATTTACATCAAATATTTTTATTCTATCTCAAGGAACAGATATCTTCACTATAAAAATTTTATAACTTCCACTGGAGGCCAAACCTGAATAATAAATCATTTGCATTTATTATTAAAAATGAAAATCCCATTCTGACTTAACTAGTACAAAATGAAAAGGGATTGCAAGCTAAAAGAGTTTAGACAATAAAAGAGGCTTTACAAGAAGCATGCAGGCAACCTTTTTCAGCCTCACACCCATATTAAACTTTGGAGTGCTCACTTGGGCATTTGAGAAGGAATGAGGAGAGATTGTAAAACTATTTTGGACTAGTTCAAATTTTAATTACATTTAAATTAAATTCAATATAACAAATACGGCCAATATAATTACACTAAACGTAAATGAATATTTTCCCAGTTTGAGAGCAACGTCTACAGAGTCTCAACATTGTTCTCATGCCATAACTCACCTGGAGGTTCTGTCAAGTGGATCTGCATGACTGTAATCAGGCTGGCATCCAAGTAATCTGTCTCAGGTTCCTTGGTGTAGAGAATCTCGACTGGGTATGTCCTACCAGGAATGGTAAAGATAGGAGCCTCATAGAAATACTGAGAGAATTTAACTGCATCCAGTGTAGCTGAGGTCACTATTAATTTCATGTCTTGTCTCTTCTGAACTGTCTGCAAAGAAAAAATGGGGCACATTAAAAAAAAAGATGACAGAATATAAACAGAAGGATCAATATATGGTTGAACCTCAGGACAAACTTGCTGCTTTGCTTTCTTTGAGCAATTTTCTGCTTCATCATTTAAACATTGTGGATGATTTGAAAGAGTTCATACCTTTTTCAGGAGACCAAAGAGTACATCCGTATGTATAGTGCGTTCATGGGCTTCATCCAACATTATGATTGCATACTGTGTCAGATCTGGATCAATGAGGCACTCGCGAAGCAGCATCCCATCTGTCATGTATTTGATCACGGTTTCAGGACTAGTGCAATCCTCAAATCGAATAGTATAACCAACCTTAAAAAAATACAGCAAAATTAGTATCAATGATGAACATCTTCACTCTTAAAGAGTGATATTAAGGTCAGTTTGTTTGGAGGCATGAGGTACAAACAGAACAACCAGCCTTTAGTTTGGTGGTACATCTAGAATTTGAGACTTCGTTATGGACCCACTTATAAAAATCACTACATGGTTGAGAGTTGTCTTTTACAACATGGCTGCTCTACTAAGTCTGGCCAATTACAAATACCCACTATGAAGCAACGTACCTACCCCTTCTAGCCCCACGGGATAGCAGACATCTTCAATTGGCAAGGCAGAAAGATCAAGAATAGAATTCCAAGAACATAAAAATTCATCTCAGTAGTTTTATTGCGAAAAAACTAAAGAAGCCATCTTGGAGGAATTCCAGCAACTGCTATGCATCATATGCCAGCCCTATTTATTCTTTCAAGAGGGAGACTGAGTTTCTATCTGTTTTTTATTTAGTAATGGATACAGGCTTACTTCTGATCATGAGAACGAGTTCTCACATAGAGTATTCATTGCCACTCAAGTTTATTTATTTTTTATTTTTTTCTGAATAGGTGGGATATTTGAATTACAGATGCATATCTTATTTTCTAACAACATGCTTTATCAATTTCTCTAAATTTCACAATTTAAGAACCACATCACATAACTTCAGAAAGTATAGTTGTTGAAAGAAGTAAAGTTTGTAGTCTTTAAAATTTGGGGGAAAATCAACAGTCAGATGATAATTTTCATAAAATAAGATATTCATGTTTTGCATATCTAATTGAAATAAATTATGTAAATTAACATTCAAAATAAGCAAACTGCAGAAATCAAAATATGCATTTCTTTCAAATTAACCAAATGAATCTTTTTTTAAAAAAAAATCCTGCATGATTCTCAAAATAACAGGTAGTAACAAACGGGGAAGAAATTTCTGAGAAAGAAAAGTGATTACTGTGTACAAGCCCAGATCTAAATTCTAATGAGTAAATTCTCCTATCTATAAAGTTCAAGGAGAAAGTTTTGTCATGGCTAATTTAGAGTGAGTGAAGTAGCTTGTATAAATTTGTTGAAAACAGTTAACTTTAAAATTAGCAGCTTTAAAATCTTGTTATATTCCTTTCCCCCCCCCCCCAGTACATTGCAGAATTAATTCACAAAAGAAGCAGAATACATCTTACCTCTTGTCCTAGACAACAACCAAATTCTTCTGAAACCCTCTTAGCAACAGACATGGCAGCTACTCGACGAGGCTGAGTGCAGCCGATCTTCCCACGGGTGGTGTAGCCAGCTTCAGCAAGGTACTGTGTGATCTGTGTAGTTTTCCCAGAGCCAGTCTCACCAATGACAATCAGAATCTGGTTATCATGAACTGCCTGAAAAAAGTAGGGTGAAGCATTGAAATCGTCTCATTTAAAAGAGAATGGGTGTTCAGGAGGAATCTGGTTGGTGTTTGCTTTTAAAATCAAAACCATAGCCACCACAGTGCAGAAAACAAACAAGTAGAAGCATGAGTGTATCAGATCAAGATGAGTAATTTGTTAATTAATCTTACAGATCTTGTTTCAAATTTGGGTTCTATTAGAGATAAGAGGGGAGGAAAAATAAATTGACCACACTGAAAAATACAGGCAAATCTGGGCAGGATTTTCAGTGATCAAATCTCCTATACAATAGTTTGAAGTTTTAGACTAACTTACTTAACCACAGGGTAAGGAAACCTGAAGGTTTCCAACTGTGAATGAAATACAACTTCCATCATTTTTGCACCAACAGCACCTGGGAGTTCTGGCTAAGCAATGTCAGGACAGACACAGTTTGCAATAGCTTATTTTTTCATTACTTTCTTACTGAGAACTATTTAGTCTTCAGATGTCATCTTGGATATTTGATAAAAAGCAGAAAAAATATTTAACAAATAAAAACCCAACTTCCCTTTGAGTAAAGTTTCATTCTGGTGATATCATGAATACATCAATGCAATTGTCCTGAAAACAATAGTCTTTTCGTTTCCCTTCTGTTTATTTCCTAGTGTATAGCCCCGTTTCTCTGAAGTGATCTTCCATTCATGTAATAGTGAGAAATGACTGTGCTTAGCATCTCAACCAAAATGTCAGCAAGGTATTACCACATGCTAAGTGCATATTTGATAAATGAAAACAATGTATTAAATAATTACATCAAAAATCCCTATTTCAAGATTTTTGAACACAGGATTCAAAGATTAAGTAAAATTCAATGTATGTCCAGATTAGATGACTAGGAATAGGCAAGATATTGGATTTAATGATCCTTACTATGATTCAAGTCAATTGCTTTTCTTAAAGATTTACCTGGATAAGTTGATCTTTCAGACGAAAAATTGGAAGACTTTCTCGCTGTTCAATTATTGACAGTTGTGTCTTTTTTCCATAAGAAGCCTTATTGCCTCCAAAAGCATGCTTCTTCCATTCAGGTATGTCATTGGGCATCATGCCAATGCCCCGCATGTTGGCTGCAATTTGCCTTCCATCCACTGGGAAGGAGGGAAGAAAAACCATGAGTCTGAGATTAATATTGCAGCATAAAACAAATGATGGGATGCACTAGAAAGGGATAGTCATTGAAGGAAGGAACAAGAGTCATCATACAAACAGAACTATATTGAGAAGATTTATATTATATGTTGGTTTGCTTCATTTGCCCTGTTCTGACTATCCATTGCTCAGGTGGAATTCCAAACTGTGTTTGAATAACACACTTAACAGAATGAGAGACAATCCTGATTTAAGATAATCTCTAATCTAAAGGAAGGACCAAAAAGATTTGTAGGATTACAATAAAAAATATATGCCAAAACCAGTGTTACCCATGAGAGGTTTCCAACTTCTGTTGAAGCCAATACTGGAATTCTTTTCTACTCAATATACGTGAGACATAGTATGCATGCACATACATCTGCCAGAAGTAAAATTATTTCAAAAAAGGGAAGGACCAGAAAAGAAATTGTATTAACTTAATAAGTTAATGTATTAACTTAATCACAATTGAAATAATTAATTGGTAGTTATTTATTGCATTACAATAATAAAGTATTTAGAGTCTGACTCTGATCTTGAATCTGATATTGCTCCAGCTGGGAACTGTCAGCCTTAGGAATCACTAAATCAGCATTCAATTAAAGCTGATAAGTTACAGGCATTTCCTGTTCAGCTAGAGCAATCAGATGCTGAGGCACAATCCCCAAACCCTAGGTTTAGAGTATACAGAGGATAGAAGAATAATGTTTCTCAGTGAGGCTTCTTGCAAAATGAAGGGCAAGACATGAGTGATTGTAATTAGCTGGCAGCATCCTGCGCTGGCAGTCCTTGTTGGAGATAACGATTTGGCTATCCAGCACCTGAATTGCGTTCCTGCTTCTTGTTTGTGACTCTTGACCTTTGGCTTAACTGATGAGCTGACTTGGCAACCTGGGACTCTTATTTTGGACTACAGGTAGTGCTTGACTTATGACAGTAAGGGAGTCTGCCATTTCTGCCATGCGTCATCACATTTTTTTAAATCAAGGCACCCACATGACTGACAACTTTACAACTTTTTTGCAGCAGAGTAAATGCTGCAGTCATTAAATGAATCAATGTATATCCAAGGGTCCCTTTTTTTAACCTGGAGCAGAAGGCCAGTTTCCAGCAAAAAGTATTGTAAATTGTGTCACATCTGTGCAGAATATTGCAATTGTTTGTAAAGGTGAGCTGGTTGCTAAGCATCTGAAATGCAGTCATGTGGGGAGGAAAGCAGCCATCAGAATGCCAAAACTAGGTGGCAAGTATCTTTGGGTAAGTTGTCATAACTTTGAACGGTTGCTAAACAACTGGTTATTAAGCTAGGACTACATTATTGCTTCTTGGACTGTCTTTGATTGTCTTCTGACAAGCATTCTTTATTAGGCATTTGAATCACATTCCTGTCTGCTGTTATCTGGCTAAACTGCAATATTCCTGCTTCCAAAATACTGTTTCTATGTGTGCTTGTCAGAAATCTTGAAACAGAGAATCTGTTAAAAGTAATTGACTCTCCACATGCCTATTATTAACCATTTTCTCAGTTACTTTTATATGCAGAAATATAACGTATGTTTGCCTGAGCCGTATTGGCACAGTGATTAGAATGTAGTACTGCAGGCTACTTCTGCTGACTGCCAGCTGCCTACCATTTGGCAGATCGAATCTCACCAGGTTCAAGGTTGACTCAGCCTTTCATCCTTCTGAGGTGGGTAAAATGAGGACACATATTGTTGCGAGCAATATGCTGACTCTGTAAACCGTTTAGAGAGGACTGTAAAGCACCTCTCTTTACACCTCTCTTAGACTTTATATAAGTCTAAAATGCTATTGCTATTGCCTACAAATATATCCTTCCATCAGAAAAAGAGAAGAAAGTATGATGCAAGTGGAATAATTTGGAGAAATAGCTGCATTAGAAATATAAAAGAAAACAGTAGGGACAAAACTGGCAAGGGAAGCTGAAGAAGAAAGGAAAGTGAGAAAAGAAAGATTTATGTGTTACAAAGAAGTTATTTTCAGTAGATGAGCACCTCTCATACTATCTCTATTTAATGGCAGCTAAGCTTCCCTTAGCCCAGCAATCGCGAGTCTTTTTTGGCTCACGTGCCATAAAGGAGGGGAGCACAGGGGGGTCGTGTGCGGGCATGCCACACCCATAATGCAATGCATGACCCCCCAGTGCGCATGCGCACATGAGATGTCTCCTCCATTTTCTGCATGCTTTTTTCACCTCCCCCCCAGGCTCCAGAGGCTTTATAGGAGTCTGGGGAGGGCAAAAACAGCCCCCCCGGAGGCTTCAGGGATCTTCAGGAGCCTTCCCTGAAGTCTACGGAGGGCAAAAAATGACCCTACGAGCAAACCAGAAGTCACTTCCAGTTTGCCCGTAGAGTCGGCTGAAGCCTCTTGAAGGTGCCTGAAGCCTCCAGAGGACTAAAAAGTATCCTACAAGCAAACCAGAAGTCCGTTCCCGAACTTTCAGTTTGCCCATAGTTTTGCCCATGGTTTTTTGCGCTCCGGACGCCTCAGGGAAGCTCCTGAAGCCTCCGGGGGGCCTTGGGGGGGACTCTTTTTGCCCTCCCCAGGCTCCTATAAAGCCTCTGGAGCCTGGGGAGGGTGAAAAATGGCTTTAAAAAAGGCTGCTGGCCAGCACGTGCATGCGCGCTGGACAGCTGACAGGGCAATGCCTCATGTGCCCTGACAAATGCTTCCATGTGCTATCTGTGGCGCGTGTGCCATAGGTTCACCATCCTAGCCTTAGCCATTCTGTATTTTTTTCAGCAAATGTAAGATCCTCCCTTTTCCATGCTCAAAAATAATTATGGTAGGGGAGGACACTATGTTCTTCTCATTTTGTTAATATTTGAATGGAATGGTGGATGATGGTGGGTAAGAGGCCCCAGATTGTTGGAGACAATATGCTGACTTTGTAAACAGCTTAGAGAGTCCTATTAAGCACTCTGAAGCAGTATATAAGTCTAAGTGCTATTGCTATATCCATACGGAGACACTATAGGGCCACTTCGGGCACGTGTGCCATAGGTTCGCCATCACAGTTCTGTTTCATAGTAGACTAATGGGGGAAAATACTGGGCAATTTCACAAACTAGAAGCAACTGTTTTGTCAAGCAGATTTCCTACCATGTTGTGTGTATTTAGATTTGAAATATGAGTGTTAGATTGTTTCAAACAAATTGCTTGTGGAAGGCAAATAATACTGCAAAAAGGTTTGGAATTACCATCTGGAAGGGGATCCACCCAGTGTTTGTTGAGCCCCATGGGAATAGAATCCATCTCTGCTTCCCGCTGGGCTTGCTTCAGTTCCCGCCTCTCTTTAGCAAGTGCACTTTGCATCATGGCTGCTTGAGACAGGGAGCCATCAGGATTCTGGAATCAACAAGAAAATGTTGTCTTACTTCTTTCTTCAGATTTCCTGAATCTGATCCTGACTGATTCTCAACCATCATCCAAAACATAAATGAATAGGAAAAAAGCAAGGAGAACTTGACAGTCATACACAATTTTAACAGTGAAGTGGACAAAGTCAGAAAACAGAATTAATGTGGGTTTTTTTGTAATTTGTTTAACTAATGTTAATTAATGTTCTGTTAATGGCCATTAACAAAAACAATGAAAAAGAGATGAACTGCTGAGATTCCTGGAACTGATGTAAATAAGGGAAAGATAATACTGTGGTTTGCGGAAGAATATGATGGGAAAGAGTATTAATTTGTTTTTAATCCCCTTTCTTTGTCCTTCTATACTTTGAATGCCAAAAGCATTTTAACTTTTCACAAACCCATCTGAATCCAGTATTCAAACATTTATATGGAGAGACCCAAGAACAGTATTTTTTTACCTTCACTATTTTAATGGGGCTCATGTCCATGCTCTGTTTTGTATGACCTCGCAGAAACGGTGGTTCCTCTTCTACCAATTCAATTTCCAGATCCTCATCTAGGGTAACAAATTAAATTCAGCTCCAATTTTAATTTAAAGTTTCTTAGTTATGCGAACTAATTACTCCACACTTTATTTACCAACATACAAATCTAACCATCATACACTTGTGGTACAACATTCTTTTCTATTGCCAAACAGCCCCGCCATAACTTTATTTCAATACAACCCACAGTTCTGGACTCTGGATTGCTGGAGATAGAAAGATTATTAAAGAACAATCTCTCTTCCATAATATGAAAGTATCTTAAGCAATTACCTGAACTGACAGTAATCTGCTGAAAAGAATCTGAATTAAGCATTCCCAAATTCAACACAAATGAGGAGCAAAAAGAGTAACTACTTTGTGAAACACACTGATGCATCATATCTAGACCATTACTGTATCTATCATGGTTTTACCTTCCTCATCATCAACCTTTGGCAAGATTCCAGTTTCTTCATCAAAGTCAGGAAACTCCTCCTTGGAGAGCACGTTTGCAGCAATCATCTGAGAGTGAGGCAAATGGTTATATGTACCCTCAAAGACACAACAAAGAGGTACTACTTTTTCTAAGCAGATTTTGTAAAAAACAAAAACCATTCTTTTCCTATTGACATAGAATCTTTCAAAGAACTGCCAAGGACCACAGCAACTATAACAAAGTTGTCATGTTCAAAGCCTCCCTTTACCAATTTGAGAATGGGTGAATTTGGGATTGTTCTGTGTTATTTGCTTCAATGAGTATTTGAAAATGCAATAAATTATCTTAATGCTGTATAGCAGCAACATAAATCCCAGATTCCTGTAGGAAGGACTTTTAATATGAAAAATATCATAGCTAAGGAAGCTACCCAGATTTTGTAGTCATCTATTCAATTTCATTTCACGGGAGTATGAAGTATCTCATACAATGGCCTAACAGGAAACAGTACGATAGGAAAGTTCTGCCATACTACTTATACCATCTTAGAAAAGAGAAGGATTTCTCAAGATGACTTACTACATAAAGGGAATCCTCAGCTTATGACTAGTTGCTTAGCAACTGCTTGAAGTTAAAAGAAAGGTCCCCAAAACTACTGATAACCCTGTATCAAAGTTACAGCCACTGCAAGGTCCTCACAGTAATTCACTCTTATTTCATATTCCAACTACAGGGAACTGTAATGCCCCCCGCCAATCTCCCTCACCGTCCTGCCCTGCAAGCTTCGGCTCCTTGGACAGAAGATGGGGAAGAGGCCCACAGGTTCCCTCAGGACGTAGGCCTCCTCCCCTCTCCGGTCACAGATTGCACATTTATCTTTTGAAAATTTCCAGAGTTCTGGACCTCCCATTGGGGAAGGAGCAGTTGTAATTTCATTGTTTCCCTAACCCAGTCTGCACAGCACTGCCATGGTGGTCTGGTCACACTGCGGCTTCTTCTATGATATGGCTGCATGGCCCAGAAATGCTGAGGGAAGCCCTGTCATTCTACCCCAATTTGAGGTCCAGAACTCTAGAGATCTTCAAGAGATAAGTGCACAATGGGTGATGGGAGAGTGCAGAAGAGGCCCAAATCCTCTGGGGACCCAGTGAAGGGAAAAGTAGACTCAAGGACTGTGTGGTCTTAAACAAGACAAAGATTGATTTGCATAATAGTAAGCACTTCAATCCACTATCCAACTCTCATATTATACAGAGCTTTAAAAGTTATACAGAAGACTAAATTGGATATCAAAATGTAAAGTATGATAAATGAAGCTTAAAATAACAAAATTAGCATCCTTATTAAGAAGATGTATTCTCTGGGCAGTCTCAAATGTAATCTAGTTATCACATTATTTACCAGTCATGGTTTCCAAATAGCCTTCAATGGTCATCATTATCATCTACTGCAATAGTTAAGCTAGATGGCGTTATTAGAAGATGGTAAACAATGGCCAAGATTTATGATCAGCTGACAGTCTAGACCAGAATCGCAGGATACTAAGTTGGCCATTGATTCATATTGGAATATCCAATTTTCTGAGAAAATGACTGAAAAGCCTGCTTTGGTATCAATAGGAGGAAATACAAATATGTATTTAAAAGAAAATCTGTTAAAATCTTGGGGTTTTTGTTAGCTGTCAGGTCCGAATTGGGAGATGAATTCTACAGGCTGCTTAGCAATTGCAAAATGTTCTGGATTTTACAGCAAGAAAAAGTTACATATTTCATAATGAAAATTATTACCTGCTTAATTTCCCATTTTTCTGGATCTGAAATACGAGTGAGACGCTTTCGTTCTAATGTGTCATCTTCTACTTCAGGAGCACTGACCAAAGATAAGTGAGTGGGCCTGTCTGGATTTCTCATGGCTGTCTCTTCAGACTCTCCAATAAGGTTGCGACGTCTATTTGGGTTCAAATCTTCTCCTGTCTCTTGATCTACATCCTAATACAGACATGGGAGACAGTTCCATAGTATAAGAAGAATTTACCTTTGTATCAGGGCCCTGAGAGTTTAGTTCTGTAAACTAAATATTCCCAAATGAGCAATTTACAACATGTCCAATAGTGACCACAGCTGCATCACACAACAGAAAATAGCAGGAGCTTCTATACTTGTAGCTATATAATTAGACAATAATCTTGTGATAATGTTGGTCTGTGAACTTGCATAATGCTTGGAATAGCGTCAATTACACTTTTTCATTGTATTATTAATTAAATAGTATTCATAATATAGCAAGAGAGGGGAGTTAAGGAGTTTGACAGTCTTTTTAAAATAATATTTGGGATATCTGATGGATATGAGGGTTTTTTTTTTCTGAATCTTAAAATCCTAAGAAATATACTAAAAATTATTTAAACAACCCAGTTGTTAACAGTCCAACTTTTTATATCAACATTCCTAATATCCACTTTAGTGATAGTTTATTTAAAACTCTAGATTCAAAGCCATCTACAACACATTCTGAAATTAATAGTACTTCAAGACTTTTAGACATTAGCATCCTGACCAAGCAGTGAAATCAAGAATATGTTAAATATACTGCCATTAGCCATTTTAAACAATTCCTCTTACAATAACTCAAATGTTTTTTTTAAATAGCTTGACAAATAAATTGAACTAAAGAATTAATGCTGCTACTCAGCCATTATTTTCAAAAAGGATAAAAAAGAAACACCTTCATTTTTCAAGTTGTGATTAACGCAGCACATAAATCTGTCATATAAATAACAGTTTCTGTTCTAACATCACACAGATAGCAGGAAATACAAAAGAGCTTTGGCTAAAAATCAAGTTAAGTTTCTATTTGTTTCTGATGTTAAAATGTCATAGCTGTCATACAATATTTTCTAATTGTGCTCATGGTGGTTTGTATTTCACCCATTCCACTGAGAAACTGAAATCAAAACAATAACAGATCTAAAAGTCAGCAGAGTAAAAGTCAAATTATCTAATAGACAATAGAGAGGTCTTAACTTACTTTCATGCTAAGGCTAGTTTTTGAGCCAGTGAAGGAGAGTACTTTGACCTTGACCCGCTGGCCCTTGCTCACTACATCAGCCACATTAGCAACTCTTCCTTCCCTACGTAATTCTGAGATGTGGACCAGTCCTTCCCAGCGTTTCCTAAAGGAAGTAAGGCCCAGGAAGAGCAAGAATAACTCAGTGCTGTCTTCTACCAAAAGCACAAAGTATTTTAGAAACATCAGTTCTTCCATAGTAATACTATTAGCTGACATATTTGATTTATATTCTTAACCTTTAAAAAGTTGCTTAAAAATTAATCCTTAAATATTTACAAGAAGCAATTCACTCCTACATAACTTCCCTGACTATTGGTTAATGGCTTCAGTTAAAATGTAAGGCAATTTTATAAAAACTGCCAAACAAGCCTTAAAAATAACATAAAATCTTTCTTTAGGAGTTAACATATATAATATACAGCACTGAAATCATAAAAATTCAAATAGTTTGTAGCAATGGCTACATTACACTAAATATACTAAAAAGACTGCTTAACTTATAATATTTCTTAAATTGTATCGATTCTCAGCAGAATAGGAATGATACCTGAGCCCTTCAAGCTGAACAAAACACCCAAACTGCATGATGCTGGTAACTTTGCCATTGTAGATGTCACCAATGGAAGGCTCTTCAGGTGGAGGGCGGTCCACATGCTTATCCCTCCATCTTTCACTGCTTTTCTCACCAGCTCTCTCTCTTTCTTTGTGGTCCCAGCTAGGACTTCTGCTCCTGGAGCGGTATCTGGATTTACCCTTATGTCGTTCCCGTGTCCGGGAGCGAGAGGGTGATTTTCGTTTCCGCTTTCGATCTCTACTACGACTGCGACTCCTATGCTTTTTCTTGGATCTACCAACAAAACATACTGAAATTATGCTCATTTCTACTTAGATGCCAGTCACTACAGTACAACTTAAAGATGGTTTTATGGATCCCAATAGTCACTACTGCTTGGATGATTACCTATGATGCCCAATGGAAGCTCTTTATTCTTCTACAGTGTTATTTGCCCTTATGTTGTTGTTGTTTTTGCATCAGATATATTTATAACAGTTGCAACTTTATAATACTTTGAATACAGAGAGAAAACAAGCAAAAAACTGCTTCTTATTTCAGACACGTCATTAGATATTAGTGAGCAAGAGACCAGATACCATTTGATTCTATTGCAATAGAAAGTTTGTATGTGCGTGAGCGTGCGCGCACTTTCAAGTCAATTCTTAATTCCTGGCTACTGCCTGGACAAATCCTGGCAGTTTTCCTGATTTTAGAAGTGATTTCCACTGCTTCCTTTTTAGGGCTGAAAATGACTGGCACAAAATCACTCAGTTGGTCTAGTCCAGTCCAGTCTCCTGGTCTAGAAGCCTCTTAACCACCATACCA
This sequence comes from Thamnophis sirtalis, assembly GCF_051295495.1. Classification (NCBI taxonomy): domain Eukaryota; kingdom Metazoa; phylum Chordata; class Lepidosauria; order Squamata; family Natricidae; genus Thamnophis; species Thamnophis sirtalis. The sequence continues at coordinate 86,728,847 of NW_028261384.1, read as the reverse complement.
AATTCACACTTGATGTAAAGCTACTACGGAAGAATATCGATAGCTATTAATAATACAGAAATAAAATCAAAATATTGTATTACATCTTTACTACAGACTACATCCCTATTTTGCCTAATTTATTTGCAATTCTTTGAAAAGATGCTTCATCTAATATAAAAATATTAAGCTAGATAATCTATAATTTTTAAGGTGAAAAAATTATTTCTTAGAGAAATAAGACAAAGGGAACTCACTGATCTTCATTGTTCCGGTGTTTTTCCTGTCTGCCCGCAGATGGCATTAAAGCTTCTAGCTCTTGGAGAGCATCGGCAGCCACTTTCACATCATCTTCATCCAGCATTGTCTATTCAAGAAGAAGAAAAAGTCCTTAAGGCAGCAAGATATTCCCTCAGCAATTCTCTCAAACCTATACGATGGCAGTTGCCATGTGGTCTTGGGAAATATTAGACATTTTTGTTTTGGGGCACAGCTATGTGACGTTTCTATAAACAGATTTCAGTTCCAGAAATGCAGTGAATGACCAATTAAGTAACATCAACGTGAATAAATACAATCTGGTACAAACAATACTGAGAAAATGGAGTAGATAATAGTCAAATCAAGTTTCACTTTTCTAAGACAACAACACACTATGATAAATCTGCCTAAACTTTCAACGATCTTTTTATTTTTTCCTTAAATATGTTACATATGATATTTAGTTGTCATATCTTGAAATCCTCACAAGCATTATGGTAAAGGAACAGGTAATCACCTATCTATTGTTTCAGAGGATCCAACAGGATGGGCAGGCTTTGGATCGCTTCTATTAAACTACACCACCAAGCAGGACCCATAACATCTGCCCTCTAGAAAATCAAATTGCACAATATTTGGATAGCCACAACCTTGCTGCCCTTTTGTAAGACTTTGAAAATCATGCAGATGATTGAAACAGGCCTTGAAAAATACCCAAAGTTATTGGGAATCAGTCAGCATATAAATACATTATTAATAAAAATATGTTTTCAACTACATTTTAGCCCCAGTGGCTGTAGGGTTTACAGAAGTTTTGTGCTTTATATATTTATTATTTTGTTTTGTGTTTTTAATCCTATGTCAGCAGTACACAGTCAAATGTGCAAATTGGACAACCATTAAAGTCCGTTAAGTAAATAAATAAAGTTAATAAACTAATTTCCAAGTAATACTTTGAATAGTCACAAGAAATTCTCAAGACATACATTCAAACCAAACCACTACAAAGAGAGAAAGTGATTAAATAACAGATCTCCATCAATTTAAGGCAGTAGACATTTTTCTATTGCTTTGGGGGAATGCATTTTTTATTCATCCTGAAAATATTCTTCATTGGCTACATATAACTTCTTCCCTCCGATGCCCTTTTGACTAAAATTATTTGTGGTGTCTTGCACAGATTTTTTGCTATGTTGCTCCCAATTCTTTTCTCATTCTTACACAGCTGACACTAGTACTGATAGTTCTGACAGGATTTTATATTTATGGTCGTCACAGTATTCTTGCAGTTATGTGATTGCAATTTATGATGGTCCCTGCCAACTTCCCACAAACAAAATTAATGGGGAATCACCCAGAAGGGAGATCCTTACTTAATAATCTGCACAGTCCTTGCTTAATGATGGACTGTTATTAGTGGCAGTCATGTGATTTTCCAACTTATGACACATCACTTAATGACAGAGTTCCTGCTCTCAGTTAATATCAGTAAGTAAAGTATTCCCAACTTCTTTTACTCTAAATGTATTTGTCAGTAAATAAGGAAACTCACACACCTACCCTGACCATGGGATTATCTGGCCGACACAAGGCTGGAAACAAGTCCTTCAGCTTATCTTTTTCTGTTTTTGGTTTAATAATATCTAATGTGGTAGCAAAAAACAAAACAAAAACCCACATAAATTTAAATGTATTTTTCTTACATCACAAGAAACATTTCTACTTTTTAAAACTCTTTGAAAAATATTCTTTATTTTTCTTTTCTGCTTGCATGATTTTGCTAGTCATATTGGAAAGCTTGGAAAATGGGAACAGGATAGGAAAAATGATATTTACGAGATAAAGTGTATCCCCAACTATTTACAGAATTTGAAAGAGTTTCCAGAGAGACTTATAATATAGTCACTCTTAGGAATAAGCAACTCAAAAATCTCTACTATCCTACTAAAATGTGGGAATATTTTTTTGCTCACAATTTCACAAAGTGAAAAATTATATTTTCATTTATATATCCCGATTATGTTGTACCATATACCTCTGGAAAGGCAAGTGCTTATTTTTTGAAGGCAACTTTTACTTGAACAGGCTACCTTCATTTTAATAAGATCAAATGTTTGGGATATCAAGGAACCATTCGTTGAAAGTCTGCAAATAATGGCAGCAATCTATTTGCAAGATTAAATAACACAAGAACAACAATCCTTAGAATAATTGATGTAGCTACTCCATAATCTGTTTTGGCCTCTAAACATATAGGACAGGTTTGTCTGTCTGCCCCATTTATTTTAAAATTTTATAATTTCAATGACTTAAAACCAATTTTTAATTGCAACTTTCTTTTCTCAGGTAAACAAATTAATCCACATCCATGAGAATCCATGTATCTTATAATTGATGAACAGCAAAAAATATTAACCTTTGCTAGTGGAAGCTTTTGCAGGAGGCCGCATTGTCTGTATAAGACGGAGCAGATTGCTGACAAGGGAGTCCTAAAATGGTAAAAAAAGAAAAAGAAAACAAATTTTCTAGAAGCTGCAATTTTTTTAGTAAAGTAAAAAGTATGTTAGTAAAGTTTAATAACAATAGAGCCAACATCTCTCCCTAAAGCAGTATTGTACTGTATTTTTTCTCGGTTGATGACACTTTGACCTTATCCACTTAAAAAAGTAAGGGGACAGAAAAAATTTACTTTGAATATTGTTAACATGAATATTTTTATTATATATTGAATTATTTTCTTTTCATGGAATATTAGAGGTTACAATTTGGTAATATGTCTGGAGCTTGTACTCAAGTATTTGGGAGCCTCAGATTATGTACTTCTCATATACCACATGATATCTTCAAAAGATTTTAACAATTCCTTACTGTGAACTCAGCACCATTCTTCACCAGAGCTGTTTTGAAGGTATCAAAGTTTGTATTTCTCTCTGCAAGACTGATCACAAATTCGGCTGTGAAAAATTAAGAGAAATTATTATGCTGAAATTATTTAGACACTCAATTCTACTTTATTCATTTAATTTTATGGTTTCCCATTGTAAGTAACAGTGGCCAATAATCAATTGAAAACAATAAGGAAATAATTTAAAAAACCAACTAAACATCATCTTTAGCATGACTCCTAATCTACACAAATATTTCTATTAAAATAAGCCCACTAGTATCTTAGTCCAGTTCTTCAATGTCTTAGAAAAGGCTGGCAAGATTGGGAGTATGTTGTTCCAAAGGATGAGCACCATAATAAAGAAGACACACTTTACATATACTATTACATGATGCTGTTTGATAGAAGAGACTTGTAGTGAGGATAGGAAAAAATAGTAGGAAGACAGTGGCACAAAGAACCTGGTTTTGTGCTATGACTAGCTTAATAATTGATAACCAGAATCCTGAATAGCATAGCATAGCAAGAGCAAGGATACTGAAAATTGCCACAAGAACAAGGAGGGCCAGAGAGCATTTATCGCTACATTAGATGAAACCTGGGTCAATAGCAGTAACCTTGAAAGGGATTTTGGAGTCCTAGTGGACAATCAAATATGAGCTGGAAGTGTATAGCAGGAGCCAAAAAAGCCAGTGCTAGGTTGTATTAACAGGGGGATAGAATCATGATCATGTGAAGTATTAGTATTTCTTTAAAAAATCTTAGTAAGACCATACTTAGAATACAGCATCTAATTTTTGTCACCATATTATAAAAAAGATGCTGAGATTCTGGAAAGAGTGCAGAAAACAGTAACAAAGATTATTAGGGACTGGAGGCTAAAAAATTAAGAACCGTTGCAGTAATTGGTATGTCTAGTCTAGTGAAAAGAAAGACCAGGGATGACATGATAGCAGATATTTGAGGGACTTGCCACAAAGAAGAGGGATCAACCTACTTTCCAATATACCTGAAGGCAAGACAAGAAGCAATGGATGGAAACTAATCAAGAATTCCAAACTACAACTAAGGGGAAAAAATCCTAACAGCAGAACAATCAATCAGCGGAATGGCTTGCCTTCAGAAGTTGTGCATGCTCCATTCACTGGAGACTTTTAAGGAGAGACTGGGCAGCCACTAGTCTAGAATGCTATAGGCCCTATTGGATATCCTGTTTGAACAGGGGCTTGGAATAGAAGACCTCCAAGATCCCTTCCAAGTGCTATTCTGTTATTCTCTCTGGAGATGATCAAGTGCAATTAATATCTCACTACATTCAGGTCTTGAACCTTAATGAAAGGGGATTATATAATCATCTTTTTCCAGGGGTCTCTGAAGTCCAAGCCTTTTCTACATTCTTCAACAAGAATGGAAGGACAAGAATTCTCCAATAGCATTTGGTCCAGCTACAATTTCCTGAGGCTGGGATGAACTATCTCCTCCTTAATTATTAGTGGCACTACGCACCCACTCAAGAACAAAATCACCGTGACATGGATATAACTATATGTCTCATGGGAGGCCTTAGACCAAAATCTTAATAGAATAAAATATTTTTTATTGACCAAGTGTGATTGGACCCCCAAGTAATTTGTCTCCGGTACAAATACATACAAACAACAAAGTGATAAATAATAAATCATAAGATAAAACAATAGTATTAAGTCATTAGCGATCAATAGGAGATGATAATAGGAAAGGTGAGAAGGATAATAGCAATACAGCGCTACTTTATGGGTAAATATCCCTAGATATAAGACAGGGAATTAGGTGTTTAAAAGAGCGATGGCATGAGGGAAAAACGTCTTTGTGTCTAGTTGTTTGGCATGCAATGCCGTATAGTGGCATCTTGAAGGGAGGAGTTGAAACAGTTGATGTGAGACGTCTGTAGATACTTTCTCAACCCTCTTTCCGATTTGTACAGTATACAGACCCTCAATGGAAAACAGGTTAGTTGCAGTTGTTTTTTTCCCCCCAGTCCTAAGGATCAGTTGAAGTCTGTAGCTATCCTGTTTGATTGCTGTGCAAAATCAGACAATTATACTAGTTCAAATAACAGTGTCAATAATTCTTCTATAAAACTGTATCAGCAGCTCCTTGGGCAGCCTGAGCTTTCTGAGTTGACACAGGAAAAATATTCTTTGTTGTGTCTTTTTAATGATTCTAATGTAAGATGTCCATCTCAAATCCTTATTGTAGAAGATTATAAAACCCAGAAACTTGAAGATCTCGATTGCTGATACTGTATTGTCTAATATTATAACAGGTGATAAGATAGGAGGGCTCCTCCTAAAATCCACTGTCACATCTGCAGTTTTAAGTGTGTTCAGCTCCAGATTATTCCACTGCACCAAAGGGACAGTTGCTCAGCCTCCAGTCTATAAGCAGATTCATCACCATCTCAAATTAGATCAATGACTGTTGTATCATCTGCAAATTTCAGTATTTTAACAGTACTCTTAAAAATTTAAATTGAGATACCTTAAATACTTAAATTGGGATAGGTAACATTTGCTTCCACCTCTGCCATTGATTGTTAAAGGAACCAGAGCATCACAATTAATTTCTGTAAGCCAGAACATATAAATAGGGCATACATACTACTGATACAAAATAACTCAAGATAACAAACAAGCAATCCATACAACTTGTGTCATGAAAGAGAGAAAATGTTCAGCATAATTAATCAAGCTGACATATGGAAAGATGCAGGACCTGGGATATTAATTTTTGTACTGGGTATCTTGGAACAACCACAATTATGGCGTATTTTCTACATATATTGCTATTCTAACTTCTTTGCCATATAGATAGATAGATAGATAGATAGATAGATAGATAGATAGATAGATAGATAGATAGATAGATATAGATAGATAGATAGATAGAACAAAAACAAACATAAGAAAACCATAATTTTCTATTGATTTAGGGCAACATACAATTCTGCCTCTCCTAGGAAGACTGTTAACAGATGCTCAAAATGCAGTTGTAATTTAACACCGTACTAAAAAGCAGAGACATCACCTGCCAACAAAAGTGTCTATAGAGTCGAGGCTATGGTTTTACCAGTTGCAATGTATGGCTGTGAAAGTTGGACCATAAGGAAAGCTGAGGCTGTGGTGGAGAAGTCCCCGCGAGTCCCTTGGACTGCAAGGTGATTAAACCGACCAGTCCTAGAGGAGACCTGACTGTTCTTTAGAAGGCCAGATCCTAAAGATGACATTTAAATACTTTTGCCACCTAATGAGAAGGAAGGACTCATTGGAGAAGAGCCTAATGCTGGGAAAGATTGAGGGAAAAAGAAGAAGGGGATGGCAGAGAACGAGGTGGCTGGATGGAGTCACTGAAGCGTGAGATTAAATGGACTCCAGAGGATGGTAGAGGACAGGAAGGCCTGGAGGAATGTTGTCCATGGGGTCACAATGGATCGGACACAACCTTGCAACTAACAACAACAAATGTAATACTATGTCAGACTGTTTTACAGGTTCCCTCCATCTTCTTCAGAACCATTTGAAGCAAAACAAGCCTCATTTTTGCGATTGAGTCCTCCAGTAAATAAAAAAGGCACAGCTACCTCACAAGACTGCAATCAAAGAAACAACAAGCTCAGTTGGAAGAAATACAGATGCTCAAGCAGCTCTGCCACAAGAATTCACTGCGCAAAAAAGCAGAAGACCGGGGAAGAAAAGGCGGTGAAGACAGACTAAGGCAGGGGTCTCCAAAGTTGGCAACTTTAAGACTTGTGGTCTTCAACTCCCAAAATTCCCCAGCCTGGGAGTTGAAGTCCACAAGTCTTACAAAGTGGCCAATTTTGGAGACCCCTGGACTAAGGGGACCGTGCATCAGGCGCCTGCCAGAACCCACCAGCCACGATACCCCACGGGAGCCTTGGCTCCCCTCTATCCCACTCCTCCAGTCCAAGAGACCTACCTAGATCTTTGTCGTTGATGCCCAGATGATTGTCGAGCTCCGTGCAAACTTTGGAAACGAGCGACAGATACTCGAGCTTGGCAAGCTCATCCGTAGGATCCGCCATGACGCCCCTAAATATCTTCCCCGTCCAGCCTATCTCCAGCAACGAACACTTCCGGCTTCCTGTCTTTACACGCGCTCCATCAAGAAGGCTTAGAGAACAAGGCGGATTTTATTCCAACAGCGCCCTCCGACGACCGTCTGGGAGAAGCCTCTGGGGAGGGTTTCCAGTGATATTCCCTCTCGGCCAAGATGAAGTTAGGACGGATTTAAAAAGAGATGCGAATCCGCAGCCATCAGCTCATGGACAACAGATAGGCCTGCGCGATTTCTCAGCTCCAGGATGCAGGAGACCGTAATGTTAATGAGACCAAAGAAACTACTACTCCCAGCATCCCTTGCGATCCAAGCTCCTTCCCGGAAGTGTGCTCTCCGAACTTGATTGGCCGTTCTGGAGGCGATGCGTGAGCATGTGACAAAGGTAGGGGGGAAAGATGGCGGAGCCGTCGAGCGTCTCTTCGGAAGCTCCTTGGGGAGGAAAAGTGAGCGATGCGAGTAGGAAAAGCGAGGGGCAGAATCAACTGTCAAGGCAGACAGTGTTGTTTAGGATATGTTTTAGTTGTTTGTTGGGATCCAGTATTATAAAGTAGTAGTCTAGCGTACCTCTCTGAACATAGGAAGGTTGCTTTTAAAAATTTTTTTTTGCCGTGTTGAGTTAGCGGTAGAAAGTTGTCTGTATTGAGGAACTCTTACCTTTTCGTTGCCTGTATTTGGGATGGGAGTGATATTTAGGTTGGGTTACTGCAATATGCTAGGCTGAAGGTAGCCAATACATTAGTTTGGTTCAGTGAGCAAATGCAGCCGGTGTGATTGCGCTCTTTGTTGTGCAAACTCTCAACTGGATTAATTGGGTACACGATGGTTTAATAAGCCATGGAGTAATAAGTTGTGTAAACACAGCCACTGGCTTCTCAGGAATATTTCGTGCCAAGATTCGTTGAATTTGGTTTGTTGCATAGATAGCATAATAAAATAGACACTTTAAGATTCTAAAGAGATTACTGAAATTAATAAGACTGTTGCTCCATTGATAGCAGTAGTTTTTTTCTGCCATGATAATTAAGATGTGGATGACGATGTTTGTTTATAGGTGAGCTCGTAAATTTGCTGCTGCTTATCTCATTGCAAAACTATCCTATATAAAACAGAAATGAAGACAGACAATATTAAGTTCCCACCTTAAAATTATAGATAGCAAATATAAATATGATTGGCATGCTCAAAACTATATTGAAAAATATTTATCTGAGACTATTGATTGCACTTTATTAAGTGTTACTGTCATTAGCATGCTGATAGAACAGAAGAGTAACCAACTTTCTAATTTATATTACTATATTTTCTTTGAGGCAAAGTATTGTTTCCCTCATATCCAGAGTTTGAACTTTATAACTTTTAATGTTGCAACATGTCATTGCTTCCTGTCTTGTTTCTCTATTGCAACAAATTGTGCAAGGGTAAGACTGAAGCATTTTAGGGGATTATATACTTGCATTGTAATTTAACTCTTTTCATAGGGATATTTTTTCTCCAGAGGAAAATATACAAAATGTTGGCTTAATATTGTGAAAATATGCCTTAGTTTGTTGCTCAGAAATAGACCCAAAACTGATGCTATAAATTGGGCTGTTTCTATGTGTATTTATAGGCAGTGCTTACTTATTTTATATATTCTAATGTGACATAATAGTAGATTCATTGAATAGTCACCATGGAGCTTTAAGAGATGCTTAGGGAAATGTATCTAATACAACTCACTGCCTGAGTTATCAAAGTTGAGCAATGGAGAAATGATCTCTTATATTTTCTTTTTGTGATATAATTCAACAGGTTGATATTTCTTACACTGACAATGGGTTGGATTCTGGTAAGTTTTAATCCCTTTATCATTTTCTTTCCCTGCAATTCTTCTATGAAGAATTAATACTAAGGAGTTTACACATTTTAGTTTAGAAGTTAGGAATTATTTATGGTTACTTCCATTTCTTATTTTCCCAAAGTTTGTTCACATGAGTCTATTCAAGAAGCACATTGTCTTTGCTTCATATTGTGCTTTGAATGAATTCCTAATAAAATAGGGAGGGAATAGTACCCTTGCTTTCAAATAAAAATGACAAGAGAACCAATTGCAGCGGAGGGGAAGGAAGAAAGGAGAAACTAATTTTGCAAATGTTAATGTCATTTATTGCAGTGCATAGAATACTTGCTGACTAAACAGTCACTCTTTTGTATGGCATAATTGCAATCAATACCTATTAGAATCTTTGCTTCAAATATAGGCAGGACTATCAATTTTTTAAAAATATATAATTTATTGAATAGCAAATGATATCTAAAGGATTACTAGATTAGTTTGAGTTATAAATACTTTTGTGTTTACCTTCTAGCACTCTTTGTGGAAAACAGAAAAAAAGTGATGATCGTATCAAGAGCTAATAGTATTGGTTCTACCAGTGCCTCTTCAGTACCAAATACAGGTATGCATTTGCTTTATTTCCTCTCTGTAAAACTCAATTTTCTATTCTAAGTGTGTAATGAAATGTACCTTTGTCTTATATTCTTAATTTGTTTCTAAATGGTAAATAGGCAATCAGTGTAATCTTGCTTTGTGAAAATTGTTAACTGTAGATTTAGAAATGACATTTCTTAATTATTATACCAACATTCTATAATTCTAAACAGTTCCTTCCTAACGTTTGGGTAGGCAAAAACTAAGTCTACACAATCCACAATTATTTTCAACAGATGTTATCTCATGAATTTCTGACTGATATTTACTTAATTTATAGCTATTGAAATAATTGTGCAGACAGATACTGAACAGTTCAGCAACTCATCCCCAATCGCATAACCCTCTGGTGGATTTCTTCCTGTTGCTTCCTGAATTAAAGAATACTTTTGTCTACCTAGTATATTCCTTTATTTCTAAACACATTCATATTTATTATTGTTCCTCATCACCCTTGTTACAACTTAGATTTTTTTAAAACAGAAAGGGGTCAAAAAACAACAATAAAAATCATTTTCAAATAATTTATTGAGTGCCCCCATCCTGGCATCATAAAAAATCTTAAACAAGTAGACTGGAATAGTTCTTCCAACTGTATTAGTCATTCACAGAAGGTCTAGGGCAGACATGTCAAACTCAAGGTCTGTGGGCCACATCCGGCCCATGATATGATTAGATTTGGCATGCGGGGCCTCCTTGGAGATGGTGACGGGCCGTCCCTTGATGCCTTGGCCCCAGCCCGGCAGGGCGCTCCCCTCTGGGCACGCACGCAGGAGGTGGTGAGCACATGGGGGCTGGCATCCCCAGTGAAAAGGAAGCATTTGGTGGCTGCAGGGCTAGCAGGTAGGCCGGGCCGATGAGCAGGCAACAGAGGCACTGGTGGCAGGTGAAGTGCTTCTGCTGGGGCTCTACTATGCACTTATCTACAACAACTTCATGGTGGCCACCTGGTGCCGGAACACAGTCAGCACATAGTAGTCCCAGCAGCAGCACTGCACCTGCCAACAGTGCTTCTGCTGCCAAAGTCCCGAAACTGAGATTGCAGTGTGTGTCACTGTTCCCTCTAAGGTGCGCGGCCGCGCACATGGCAAGAAAACACCGCGCAGGACTTTTCAACTCCCGCGCAGTAATTTCCACAGGCTCCGGAAGCTGGGGAGGAGGTCCTTTGCAGGCCGGACTAACTGCTGCTGCCTCCTCCTCCTCTAACAGCACCGCTGGATTTGCTGCCCGGCGCTGCGGCTTTGAGGAGCCTTTGAGGCTACGGGAGCCAGTAGGAAGGCGGCGGAGGGGCGGGAGCAGGAAAAAAAGCCCCGATAGCCTGTGGGAGATAGGGAAGTAGGCATTAACAGTAAGTTTCTAAAGGATAACTCAGCACGAAGGAAGCCGAGGGAAGGAAGCTGTTTTCTAGTGAACGGAGTTTCGGAGAGAGGAGAGCCAGTCCGGGACAACCTTCCCCCCACTTCCCTCTCTGTTGTCCCCCTCCCCTCGCTCCATTGCAAGACTCAGCGAGACTCATCCAGAGCCTGTGGGGAAGGGCCGGCGCTTAACGCTGAGAATCACCAAATTTGGCTCCGTTTCTGTCTTGCCTAGGCAGCAAAGGAGGAAAAAAGAAGTGGGAAGGCCTGGCAGGTGAGAAAGCGAAGGATTTAAAGAAAGCCCGATTCCACCCCACTATCATTTACCCAGGCACTCCAGCGCCTTCCTCGGGAGTTTGAGACATCCCCCATCATCCTGTAAGAAGGATTCCCCCTCCAAAGACGCCCCCTCCTGAAAGAATTTCCCCTTCAAAAGAATTAACAAGAAAAGACGCCTCTATCAAAAGGGGGAAAATTTTCCCTGAAAATAAGAAACAATCCATTCCTCTCCCTTGGTGTCTCGATCAGCGATAGCAATAAATAGCCTCAGGCACTATTTACACCTCCAAAGCAGCGGCCCCCAACTTTTGGGGCACTGCTGCTAGCCAGACTATCTTGTTTCTCCTCATAACCCATTGATATTTTCTTTTAAAAAATAGAATATTTTATTGGCCAAATGTAAATGGACATGCAAGGCATTTGTCTCTGGTGCAAAAAGTCTCAGTGTACAAACAACAAAGTAATAGAATCATAATACTGATACTAATAAGAGATGGCAGCAGAAAAGATGTTATATAACACTTTTAATTAAGCGGGTACCTTGAATAAACATAACTTTGAATTTCAAATAATACTGATTTCATTGTTGTCTTAGGTGACATCTGTGAAAAAAATTCAGGTGCTCAGGCATAAAAATGTGCCGCTCAAACACTATACTTTTCCGCTCACACTGAAAAAAAAATTAGAGGGAACATTGGTGTGTGTGTGTGTGTGCACTTGGCTACCAGCAATTTGGGGACATGAGGAGCTTATGGAGCACAAAATTGTCCTCACAACGAGTTAGCTGGTGCGACTTGTTCCATTCCAAGTCAGCCATGCCCACCTGGCTGCTGCGAGTCGCCATAGTCTTACATGCAATTGGCCCTTTGAGGGCAATCATAATGCTGATGCGGCCCTCAATGAAATTGAGTTTGACACCCCTGGGCTAGGAGATCTTTCCTGCATTCTAATTTTATAATTTTTGAAGAATTAATAGCCACTGATATATAATATCTGAAAATGACAGATTCTTTTTATTATGTTTCATTTTTTTTGTTTTAGGTAGATTGCAAACCAGTTTATTCATTAGTTCGGGTACACATTATCTTTTCTGGTATTCCACATGATCCTCCAAAAATCTTAGCCATTTTAAACTGTTTCTTTTATATTAACTTGATTTGTGGGCTCCTTTCAGGATACCAATGGACGCAACATTGCTGATTGCTGCCTTATTTAGCATCAGTTACATATAATTCTTTATTAATCAGAGTCTTTCTGTTAAGTATCCCAAAAGTTTGTTAGTTTTATTAAACAATTTGGTTCTTCACATTTCACTTAAACATTTTATAGCAGAAAGCAATATAGAAGCAAGCAATTTTTCAATTGCAGTTGAAAGCTGAAGGAATTATTTCCTTCAGTATCTATGCTAAAATGAAAGTGCCTTTTAGGGACTATTTTTTTAAGTTATAAAGCTAAAGTCAAATTACTCTTCTTTGACTTTGGAAAATAAATCTGAGACTAAGCAATGCTGTTAATGGTTCTTAAATAGACTATTGGGTCTTCTTTCAATAAACTGAAACTTTGTGATTAGAAAATTATTGGAAGCACTCACAATGACTTCCCTTCCTTGCTTTGCCAACAAAGACTCTTTTCATGCCACAGATGATGAAGACTCTGATTACCAACAAGATAGCCACAAAGAATCATACAAGGATCGCCGTCGCCGTGCTCATACACAAGCTGAGCAAAAGCGGAGGGATGCTATCAAGGTGAGAATATGACAAACTATATATGTATGCTTGTTATTTGTTGCATCTCAAATTCATTACAAATTTACAAAGCTTCCACTTTGGAAGAACAGGTAAAGGAATAGATTTACTGACCAGGTTCTACTATTTGTTGTTAATTTTCTTGTATTATGTGGCAGATTTGATATGTGAGTTGTAATGTTTTTGTTTTTCTAACAGAAAGGTTATGATGATTTGCAAGCAATTGTACCCACATGCCAGCAGCAAGATTTCTCAATAGGCTCCCAGAAGCTAAGCAAGGCGATTGTGCTGCAGAAGAGTGAGTAGGACTCCCAAGATTATCTGTGTTTCTCCAAGACCCGTTATAAGATTCCCAGAAATTTATACAAATTTCAGATTTTGCATTATATAACTATTAAATTCTGTAAATAGATGAATCTTACTACTGTATTCTAACAAATAGAACAAAATAGAATAGAATAATCACTTTTCTGATTAATATATTTTAATAAAAGGTGTGAATATTTATGAGCTTTGTAACCCACTTTGTAGTAGATATATAGTGGCTAGATTGTTGCAGAGATAGGGGAGGGGCTATGCAGATTATATGAGAGAGCTTTGGAAATGTGTCTTATTTCCCAACAGACTACTACTATTGAGCTAGCAGTTGCTTAATTTCAGTTTAAATCTTTTGTCAGTTTAGCCATTCTGTGCGTTTGTGAGTGACCTGCAGCTGATGAAAGCTTATGCTTTTTAACTAAAAATTACCATATCTTTCGGAGTATAATACAGACCTTTTTTCCTCAAAAAAGAGGCTGAAAATCTGGGTGCATCTTATACACTGAATACAGCATTTTTTGCCTCCCGCCCCTCCCCCTGGCTCTGCACAAAATGGCCAGGCAGAGCCTGTAGAAGAGAGCTCATGGAGGCTGTGGAGGGTAGAAATGAGCAAAAAAATGGGACATTTTTTGTCCCACTAGTCCCCAGCATCACTCTAGAAGCCTCCATAAGGCTATGCATGCAGTTTTTTTGACAAAAACCAGGCCCGTTTTTGTGAAAAACGGGCCATTTTTTGCTCTATTTTGTCGCCCTCCAGGAGCACTCTGCAAGCCCCAAGGCTATTCATGCCTTTTTTTGGAGAAAAAAAACAGGCCCGTTTTCACACAAAATGGGCCGTTTTTCGGAGGTTTGCACAGTGCAAAAATTCCCCCCCCCCCTTTGGAAAGCTCTCTAACTCTTTGATCAGATCAGAAACAAAGTCTTAAGGTTTGTCAGCGATTTCCTTCTCCAGCACCTGGAAACATCTACCGGCCTACTCTCTCTCTCCCTACCTACCATATTTCTCTCTCTCTCTCTCTCTCTCTCTCCCTCTACCTATCTATCTACTGTATTTTCTCTCTATCCCTCTACTTACCTACCTACACACTCTCTCCCTACCTACTGTATTTCTCTCTCTCTATCCCTCTACCTACCTACCTACTCTCTCCCTACCAATCTACTGTATTTCTTCCTCTCTATCCCTCTCCCTACCTACCTACACACTCTCTCCCTACCTACCTACTGTATTTCTCTCTCTCTCTCTCTCTCTCTCTCTCTCTCTCTCTCCCTCCCTCCCTCCCTCCCTATCTATCTATCTATCTTTATTTATTTATTTATTTATTTATTAGATAACGGATAAGAGCCTGTGGCCTAATGGCTAAGATGTCTGCCTAGTATGTAATATAGCCCAGGTTCAAATCCCAGTAAGGGTATGGCTAGCTGATGAGAGCTAAATAGCTTGAAATAGATCTATACTAGTCTCCCTTTATTTATTTATCAGCACAAATACAATATGTGTGTGTGTGTGTTATATTTGTGCTGATAAATAAATAAAGGGAGACTAGTATAGATCTATTTCAAGCTATTTAGCTCTCATCAGCTAGCCATACCCTTGCTGGGAATCGAACCTGTGCTCTATTGCCTCTTTAGGCAGATGTGTTAACCATTGAGCTACAGAGCTTGACTCCTTATCATATATTTATAAATAAATATAAATATATTTATTTATCAGCACAAATATAACAAATGTAACAAAAAGGCAACAGTAAAAAAATATTGGGTTTCTGTCTGGATGGTCTCTTGTGATGAGCCGAAGGACAGAGAATGGAAGTGTGATCTTCCTCCCATATTTGGGCATACCAGGGGTTGTGACTTTAAATAAATATGTATGTATATGTATATATGTATATATTTCTCTATCCCTTTACCTACCTACCTACTGTATTTCTCTTTCTTTCTCTCCCTCTCTATCCCTCTATCTATCTACCTACTTTTTAAAAAATTTGCCTCTTCAAAACCTTGGTGCATCTTATACTCCGAAAAATACGGTACATCTTTAACAATAAAAAATAGTTACAAAAAGACATTTAGTTTATTGCCATCATACACTAGCATGGTTCTCCAAAACTTGTTAGTCTTAGTGTTTGTCAATCTATTTAACTCTGTCTTCATTCTAGGGAATGGAATGGCAAATTTAATGTAACTGAATGTAGAAATATCTAAATAGCCAGATGTCGTGTGTTGGGTTTTGAAAAAACTCAATGACTCCTTTTCTAAATTATTGCTTTCTCTGCTACCCAGCTATTGATTATATTCAATTCTTGCACAAAGAAAAAAAGAAACAAGAGGAAGAGGTCTCCACTCTCCGGAAAGATGTGCAGGCCTTGAAAATCATGAAAGTGTAAGACTTATGCATTTGTATATTCATGATTCACTAGTTGCCCCCCCCCCCAAAAAAGTGTGGCATTAAAAAGAAGAGCAGGGAGACCTATGTTTTAAACTACCTTCAGTCACGGAAGGTCACAGGCTAATTTTCTTAGCTCAATCAGGGCTTTGATTTTCAGAAAAAATAGTAAAGAATGTTACATATGTTACCTTGAATATATGTCTACAGGGAGGATACATATATTTTTAGTTTAACAGTAAATTCCATTTTATGTTTGAGAAATGTTTACTCTGTAACATGATTATCATTTATTGTTACAGTTCTTCCATCCTATCATTAAGAAATGTTTTCTACAAAATAATCAGTTTATTATCCTAGATCTGATTATTCCACATGTTTTCTGCTAAATTAACTAACTATATATATGCATTTCAGAAACTATGAAGAGATTGTTAAAGCTCACCAGGACAATCCCAGTGAAGGAAAGAATCAGGTCTCTGACCAAGTGAAGTTCAATGTTTTCCAGGGTATCATGGACTCTTTGTTCCAATCCTTTAATGCCTCCATCTCAGTAACAAGCTTTCAGGAGCTCTCAGCTTGTGTTTTCAGCTGGATAGAAGAGCACTGTAAGCCACAGGTAATTCCAGAACATAACACATGCCCAATATCACATATAGGAAAAGTATACTTGATTTGCTCGTGGAATCCTAGATTCAGAGATAATTATATTTTAAAAAATCATAATGTAGATATCCATTGCTGTCCCTTAAATAACATTAGTCTCAGCTTCTCTGGCTGGCTTTTGGGTTTACTAAATAGCCTAACAGTGGCAGAGATGGTCTTGTCTTTCACACCAAAGTCCTCTTGGCATTGCTTAGGAGGAAAATAAAGCACTTGAATGGAAGCAGCATTTTTTTTCATAATCTTGCTGCAGATAACTAAAAAGTTCTATTCCAATGCTAAAAGGTTGACAAACTGCCATATTCAGACTTCAGAAATAGAATGGCGATTGTTGGTGATTTAATTCAGGCAGAATTCTACATCTACCATGTTTTTCAAAGGATAGATTATACCAGAAACTGTTTGCTATGAACTTACTTAGTGCCTTTTTCTACAGACCCTGCGAGACATTGTCATTGGTGTACTGCAACGACTGAAGAGCCAACTCTACTAATCAAAGAGAAAGCTTTGAAGGGGCCTCATTTGGAGAGATATGGCCAAGAAGCTTTATTCCTTCCAGTAATTCCATTTCAAGCTTTTTTAGGGCTACAGATTGGTTTTACCTCTGGAATCCCGTCAGTTTACACTGCAAGCTCTTCAGATGAGCAGAAAAATAATCAGCTCTCAATTCATCAGGATTGCTTGCTGCCATCTCTTTTTCAAGCCTTGGCTCTACCTGTTCCTATGCATAAATGTAGTGGATCTAATAGAAATGTATTTACAATATACCAGGGTTTCACAATGAGCCAAATTCTTTTCTTAATGTCTCTTCATCTATGTTTGGTAAATACTTTTTCTAAATGCCTAGATGTTATATCTAAGATTTGGTTCAAGGAGCAGTAGCTAGTGTAATGATTATAAAAACAACGCTGTTTTACATACTACCATGGCTCCATGTAGCATTTACCTTGGGTTAAGGGCAGAGAACCAAGGAAATTAAGCAATAAACTGCCTCCCTCTGATAGTCTTGTAAAGAGCTAGTAAGTCATTTAGCAACAACCTTCTGTTGTGTAGCCAACCTCCAGCTTTTTAAAATTAACCTATATGCAATCATTATTTGCCTTCACTTCAATTCTATGGATTAAAAGTCTGAATAGGCTTATCAATTACGTTGTATTAGCAATAAAGGGGAAATACCTTTTAGTCTCTTGCAGCTTTGGTTTCTATAATAATGCAATGAAGTGAATTAAGCCAACTCCCTTCTGCAGCTCCTTGGTTTTTTTGTTTTATTTTTTGCTGCAAAGGTGGGTCCACTGTCTTTTATAGGCATTGCTTTCTGGATCTACTGCTGGTTGGTGGAGAAGGACATTAACTCAGACAAGAACTTGTTATTTTTTATTATGACAAGCAGTTCTAATAAATTTGCTATGTGGTTGAATGACTTGTTGGCTTTGCCTGATTTTATCTAAAATATTTTAAAAGACTGGACTTGGGTATTTAGGTTGAAATTACTCTAGTTATTTCATGGTAATTATATAAAATGCTAATTTCCAGACTGGAAGCTATCCTATTACTTTGAACTCTGAATCATATATAATGTTCCACTGACATCTTCACGTAAGAATTTCCACAATATTGGTCTTTATTTGAAGAGAGGTCAGCAATTTGAAATGTCAAAGTGAATGTTACACATCTGGCTTAAGGCAACAGTATTACCTTTAGCAAAAATAAAGACATTGTGCTACTGAAAATTTATATTTTACTCCAAGACTTCGGGAACATGATCTTGTAGTGTGACAGCCAGTGACATGGAACCATACGTGAGTGTGCTGATCTTTGATCTAATCCAATAGCCACTTGCCCAAGTCAGGAAACTAATCTTTTAATATCAATTTTCCAAGGTACATTGTTTTTCTTCCATGTAACAAAGAAGAGGTAAACCCAGCTGTTCTCCCTCCCACAATTGCCCAATTAGCTTAGAGAAAATGTATTCAATGTGTTTGCATCTCACAACGTGACTCACAGCACAAAGCAAAGCATGATGGCTAAATAACAACTGACATTAAAATTTCCCCAATTCTTGGTGGGATAATTAGCTCACTCTGAGTAGTAGTGTTGCTTTAATGGCATAATATGCTGTTAATACAATATGCAGACCAATTACAGAGAAAATACTATCAGAAATTCAAGTATTTTGAGCCACCTCCCCCATTTTCTCAAGTGCATATTAACATTTTGTTCTAACTACTTTAAGAACAAAACAATCAGACTGATTAGGAAGTCCTATGGAGAAATACTAGGAAAAAACTAAACAGTGTAAAATGGGAGGTGTGCCCCAATGAATGCAAATACTTTTAAATTCTGAAAATTAGAGCAATATAGAATGAGAAACTGAAACTTGAGTGCTTAGATTTAAATTACGCAGGTGAGATCTTGGTTCACACAGAAGGTACTGTAACATTGAAATCTTCATCTGTCTCAATGCCAACTTCCTCCTGAACAAGAAACAACACATACTCTTTTAAGATGTAATAAATGAAAATAAGAGCATTCTGCAGACCATACATGGCGCAGTAGTTGAGCAATCCACAGTTAGAACTGACCAAGAGCCTGCTTACTGTGGCTCTCAATATCAGTTTACATGTAATACTCACAAAGAACTGTTTCTTGCTTTTCGGGTAGCCTTCAAGGATTGCATCAAGTAATTCTGTTGCCTGTTGAGAAAGTTATGTCATACGTTTAGTTGCTATCCTTTCTACAATAAGATTGGCAGACAAAAATAACACAGATCTGGTAATTATAGGAGAAAATATATGAATTTGTCTTAGTTGAAAACACAGCTGGTAAGCAATTGGAATTGGTAAGCAATAAAAATAAAAATCACTTCGAAATCTGTAAGTCATAACATTTTTTCTATCATTTTACTTAAATATGATTCAAAAGGGAAGTAAGAAAAAAAGACAGGAACTTCCATCTTAAGAAGATACAAAACTTCATATTAAATCCTTATTAAAAAGAAAGATCAATTGGAAATATTTTGTTAAAAAACAAAATACTGATTTAAGAAAATCACAATTCACAATTATTTGTTGCTATGCTACCTTTTCAGTAATCCATTTCCCAATTTTTTATTATAATTGATCCAAAAGGCCAAGTATTTGGTTTGGTTTAACAATTTACACAAAGAAAATGAACAGGCAGTTCTTAGAGCACACATAACTTTCCATATTGCTACATTTTTCAACAGCTGAAGCTTCCCAAAACATCCATGCCAAGAAGGTTATACTCTTATTTCCAATTAACTTGTACATATATTGTGTATTTTATATTATACATTTTATGCCATATGTTTTGTTTTAATTTTGATGCTTCTGACACAAATAAGCAAACTATTTTCAACACAAAGAGAGGAAGTATGCACCATTTAGTTTAACATAATAGGCAGGAATCCCTGCATTCAATAACCAGACTAAATTATGCATGGAAAGTGAATCTGTAGCTGTATATTGTAAGATATCATTTGAATCTTATCTTTTACATTTGAAAAATAGGATATTTAAAATGTACCGTATATACTCGAGTATAAGCCGACCCGAATATAAGCCGAGGCACCTAATTTTACCCCAAAAAGCTGGAAAAGTTATTGACTCGAGTATAAGCCTAGGGTGGGAAATGCAGCAGCTACCGGTAAATTTCAAAAAATAGATACCAATAATGTTTTTGAATATTTATTTCCTCCCCTGGAGTGGGGAGGAATTGGGGATTTCATAGTATCCTTCCCCTGGAGTGGGGAGGAATTGGGGATTTTGCAGTATCCTACCCCTGTAGTGGGGAGGGAATGTGGCTTTCATAGTATCCTATCCCTGGAGTGGGGAGGATTTGGGGGATTTCATAGTATCCTACCCCTGGAGTGGGGAGGATTTGGGGGATTTCATAGTATCCTTCCCCTGGAGTGGGGAGGAAATGTGGATTTCATAGTATCCTTCCCCTGGAGTGGGGAGGATTTGGGGGATTTCATAGTATCCTACCCCTGGAGTGGGGAGGATTTGGGGGATTTCATAGTATCCTACCCCTGGAGTGGGGAGGATTTGGGGGATTTCATAGTATCCTACCCCTGGAGTGGGGAGGATTTGGGGGATTTCATAGTATCCTACCCCTGTAGTGGGGAGGGAATGTGGATTTCATAGTATCCTACCCCTGGAGTGGGGAGGATTTGGGGGATTTCATAGTATCCTTCCCCTGGAGTGGGGAGGATTTGGGGGATTTCATAGTATCCTACCCCTGGAGTGGGGAGGATTTGGGGGATTTCATAGTATCCTACCCCTGGAGTGGGGAGGATTTGGGGGATTTCATAGTATCCTACCCCTGGAGTGGGGAGGATTTGGGGGATTTCATAGTATCCTACCCCTGGAGTGGGGAGGATTTGGGGGATTTCATAGTATCCTTCCCCTGGAGTGGGGAGGATTTGGGGGATTTCATAGTATCCTACCCCTGGAGTGGGGAGGATTTGGGGGATTTCATAGTATCCTTCCCCTGGAGTGGGGAGGATTTGGGGGATTTCATAGTATCCTTCCCCTGGAGTGGGGAGGATTTGGGGGATTTCATAGTATCCTACCCCTGGAGTGGGGAGGATTTGGGGGATTTCATAGTATCCTACCCCTGGAGTGGGGAGGATTTGGGGGATTTCATAGTATCCTACCCCTGGAGTGGGGAGGATTTGGGGGATTTCATAGTATCCTACCCCTGGAGTGGGGAGGATTTGGGGGATTTCATAGTATCCTTCCCCTGGAGTGGGGAGGATTTGGGGGATTTCATAGTATCCTACCCCTGGAGTGGGGAGGATTTGGGGGATTTCATAGTATCCTTCCCCTGGAGTGGGGAGGATTTGGGGGATTTCATAGTATCCTACCCCTGGAGTGGGGAGGATTTGGGGGATTTCATAGTATCCTTCCCCTGGAGTGGGGAGGATTTGGGGGATTTCATAGTATCCTACCCCTGGAGTGGGGAGGATTTGGGGGATTTCATAGTATCCTACCCCTGGAGTGGGGAGGATTTGGGGGATTTCATAGTATCCTTCCCCTGGAGTGGGGAGGATTTGGGGGATTTCATAGTATCCTTCCCCTGGAGTGGGGAGGATTTGGGGGATTTCATAGTATCCTACCCCTGGAGTGGGGAGGATTTGGGGGATTTCATAGTATCCTACCCCTGGAGTGGGGAGGATTTGGGGGATTTCATAGTATCCTACCCCTGTAGTGGGGAGGATTTGGGGGATTTCATAGTATCCTACCCCTGGAGTGGGGAGGATTTGGGGGATTTCATAGTATACTAAGTCAGAAATAACATTGCTGCGTAGCCAGGAGTGTGTCTCAGTCACTTAAACCTCATACATAAATCATTGTACGAGGCGCTCGACGGCGCCTCTTACCTGCCGCGGGTCCCACCAGGACCGGCCAGAGGCACAGCAAGGTCCGGAACCAGAGCGGGAGCCTCCGCCGCATGGCTCAGCTCCGCCAGGGACGCATCCGGCAAGGGGAAAGCGGGGTCCCCTCTCGCGCAGCGGGTGGAGGGCGCGGGGCAGTGGCAGGGCTGGGCTGCCTCCGGGTCCTGCCTCGCGGAGCCCTGGGGCGGCTGCGGGAGTCCGTGGGCGGCGGGGCTCACTCGGCTTCCAGCAGGGAGGAGAAGGGGGGCTTCCCGGAGCCGCTCGCTCGGCAAGCTCGCCGCTCAACTCAGCGCCAGCGCGCCTTCATCTCCGAGCGCCCAGCGGAAGGGCCAAGCCGCTCGCCTTGGAGCCGCTGGAGCTGGGACGCCGCCTCCGCCGCGGAATTTGCTCCAACTCAGCCGCTCCGGCCCATTGTCAGCCGGCTGGTCCCTGCCTTCCCTCCCCTCCTCTCTCTAGCTTAAAGAGACACCGACTTGCCTCATCTGGAGGCCGGGCACGGGGAGGAGTTGGCGCCAGCCCGGGGAGGGGGCTGCGAGCGGGCGGGCGGGGGGACGGGAGGTAAAAGGCTGGATGGGTTTGGTTGCCAAACCGAGGCGGCTCGCTCGGGGCTCTTCCCTCTCTCCCCACGGGTGGGCAGCGGCCGGAGTTCCCACAAATGCCGCTCCCTGCATTTTTCTGGATGGGGTCTCGCAGGAAGGAATCCCCTCCTCCTCCAACAGGCAACAGCACTGCCGGATCCAGTTGTAGACTCGAGTATAAGCCGAGCCGGCTTTTTTCAGCCCAAAAAGTGGGCTGAAAAACTCGGCTTATACTCGAGTATATACGGTATTCTGTTGGTTTCCTAGATACTCACTCAACACATTTTTAAAACCATAAATAATTGTGCCTTACCATTCTCTTGCGGCGACGCCATTCTTTGCAGTACAGCTTTTTCTCATTGTATACCTGCAATCAACAAAACCCAAGCAATCCTTATGTTTTCAGGTCCAACGAAACAGCTCAGACTGCAGCCAGCTTTGATTTAGGAACAAAAGCTGCAGCATCCAAAACTGAGTGTTGACAAACTACCTGCAAGAAAAGGGCCTTAAAAGAGCATTTATGTTTATTCCCATTTTAATGCCAATTAGAATTAATGTATTTTGGGAGTATAAGATGCACCTTTTTTCTGGGTGCGTCTTATATATCGAATACAGCATTTTTTTGCCTCCCGAAGCCCCACCCCTTCACCAAAATGGCCATGCATACCCTTTTGGAGGTTTTCAGAGAGCTCCTGGGGCTGGGGAGGGCAGAAATGAGCAAAAATGGGCCTTTTTTGCCCCCCCTCCAGAACACTATAAGCCTCCATAAGGCTATGCATGCAATTTTTTTGACAAAAAACAGGCCCGTTTTTGCAAAAAAAGGACCGTTTTTTGCTCGTTTTTGCCCCCCCCCACTCTGCAAGCCCCCCCCCCCGGGCTATTCATGCCTTTTAAAAAAATGGACCATTTTTGGGAGGTTTGCAGAGTGCAAAAATCCCCCCCCCTTCAGAAAGCTCTTTAGTTAGAGTGATTGATGAGAATTAGATTGATCAAGTGCTGTGCCAGCAGAAACAAGTCTTAGGTGCTGCAGATTGTCAGCGATTTCCTTCTCCAGCACATGGATAAATACACCTGGAAACATCTACCTACTCTCTCTCTCCCTACCTCCTACTGTATTTCTCTCTCTCTCCTCTATCTATCTACTGTATTTCTCTCTCTCTTTCTATTTCTCTCTATCTACCTACCTACCTACACCCTCTCTCTCTCCCTATCTATCTACTGTCTCTCTATTTCTCTCTCTATCCCTCTATCTACCTACCTACTTTTTTTTTTAATTTGCCTCTTCAAAACTTGTTGCGCCTTATACTCCGAAAAATACAGTAGATTCTAATTAGATATGTAGATTTTCAATGCTCTTGATGTATGCCAGTTTGTGGGAGTTCCCCAGATCCCATGAAGAATTGTTAGCAAATAAATATTTACAATGTTGTAAATTTCTGTACAATTCATTAGCTAATGATATGTGCCATAAACTAAATGAGCATAAAGCTTATTATATTGGAGTACTATGTAATAGTCTTCCACATACTAAGCTTTATGTTATATTTAATGCTTCTACTCTTCTTTAGATTTTTATATATATTTTCTATTTTATAACTTTTAGCTTTTTTTTAATCTGTGTTTTAACTGACTACACCTTAACCCTCTATATGCTGGCTTGTGGCCATAATAAAGATTCGATTATTAGCAAATAAAAATGTGTTTTGGAGTCCTGGGACTCTCCTCTCTCTGATGCTTGACTGAATTTTGGAGTACTCGGCACTTCCACTGCCCTTATATATGGTTGCTACAGGATAGTGAGGCAACCGGAATGGGCAGTCTAAACCATCTCTTTCTCTGCCACTGGAACCTCCCTTTGCAGCTTTGTTACCTTTTCTTTCTCCTCAGGGGACACATGATTGGCAGCAGATTTGATCCGTTCCAATTTCTCTGTATAATTGGCACAATCTTTTTTTAACTCTTCAATTTCTTTAACCATCTCTGGGGTTGTCATAGAGCCCTTCAGTTCTTTCAGTTCTGGAATGGAATTACTAGTTAGAATAGCTGAAATAGCACTGGTCAGTGGGAAGGCTTGCAGGCATTTCAGCTGCAGCTCAGATACAAACAGTTCTCAAAGGTTCCATGCCATTCAAGCACTCAGTTGCACATATATTCACATTTAACAAACTGATTTAACCTTCCTGAACGCACCTGATTCCATGTGACGACAGTTCTGTTGAAGTGTCTGAACTTTGCAAGACAGTTCTGAAATCTCATTGTCCAAGCCTTTGAGATCTGATTCACTCATATTACCAAAACGATTCTGGAAAAAAAAACATGTATAGGACAAAGCATTAATCTAAGACGATCAGCAGAAGTTTTATGTATATTTTCTATTATGCCATAATGGAATAAACTACATTCCAAGCAATCAAGTTTTTGTGAAAATAAAACCTTCATTGTATATCCTTGTACTATCCTTATAGTATATTTAGCCAATGCACTTTTCTTCCAAAACAATCATTATCTATTTACAAAGAAATAATTTTCAACTGAGAAGCAATTTGCTTATTTCATAAAACTGTAAAACAGCATCTCCATCTGGTGCTTAAAAATTTGGTGCAAAAGTATAAAACTATTTGTCTTGTAATATTAAGCTTCAACTTAATTTACCAGTATATAAGAAAATTTCATCATCTTCTATAATACAGTAGCATAGTTGGAAGGGACCTTGGAGGTCTTCTAGTCCAACCCCCTGCCTAGGCAGGAAACCCTATGCCATTTCAGACAAATGGCTATCCAACATCTTCTTAAAGACTTGCAGTGTTGGAGCGTTCACAACCTTTGGATTACCAATGATTAATTGTTCTGTCAGGAAATTTATCATCAGTTCTAAGTTGCTTCTCTCCTTGATTAGTTTCCACCCCTTGTTTCTTGTTCTACACTCAGGTGCCTTGGAGAATAGTTGGACTCTCTCTTCTTTGTGGAAACCCCTGAGATATTGGAACACTGCTATCATAGGTAGGTTAGGTTAGGTTATAGTTTTATTACATTTATATGCCGCCCTATTCCCCGGAGGGACTCAGGGCGGCTAACAAACCCAAGGGAGGGAGTAATACAAAACAAAAAGCAACCAACAAACAAGATACAGAGAGGGTTTAAAAACGATCAGCAGTCACCCAATTCGAGCGGGGAAGTCTCCCCTAGTCCTTCTTTTCATTAAACTAGACGTACCAATTCCTGCAACCGTTCTTCATGTTTAATCTCCAGTCCCCTAATCATCTTTGTTGCTCTTCTCTGCACTCTTTCTAGAATCTCCACATTTTCTACATTGTGGCGACCAAAACTGAATGCAGTATTCTAAGTTTGGCCTTACTAAGGCATTATAAAGTGGTATTAACACTTCACGTGATCTTAATTCTATTCCTCTATTTGTGCAGTATAGAACTGTGTTGGCTTTTTTGGCAGCTGCTGCTCACTGGTGGCTCATATTTAAATGGTTGTCCACTAGGACTCCAAGATCCCTCTCACAGTTACTTCTATTGAGGAAGGTACCACCTATACTGTACCTGTACATTTTTTTTTGTTGCCTAAATGTAGAACCTTACTCTTTTCACCATTGAATTTCATTTTATTAGATAGTGCCCAATGTTCAAGTTTGTCAAGATCCTTCTGTATCTTAAGCCTTTCTTCTGGAGTGTTGGCTATTCCTGCCAGCTTGGTGTCATCTGCAAATTTGATGAGTTCCCCATCTATTCCCTCATCCGAATCATTGATGAAGATGTTGAAGACATCTTCTAAAACAGAGCCTTGGGGTACTCCACTGCATACTTCCCTCCATGTAGATGCAGTTTCATTGAGGACTACACGTTGAGTGCAGTTGGTCAGCCAGTTATGAATCCATCTGGTGGTGATGCTGTCTAACTCACATTCTTCTACTTTATCTAGTAGTAGGTTTTGATCTGTCTTATCAAATGCCTTACTGAAGTCCAAGTAAACTATATCGACGCCATTCCTCTGCTCCACTAATTTTGTCACTTTGTTAAATAATGCAATAATATTAGACTCGCATGATCTGTTTTGGACAAACCCAAATAAACAAATAGACAAACCCTTTTGGCTATTACTTTTTTTACTTCTAGGTGTTTGCTAATTCGTTGCTTGATTATCTTTTCCAGAATCTTCCCTGGCATTGAGGTCAGGCTGATAGGTCTAGTTTCCTGGATCTATTTTTTTTTCCCTTTTTTGAAAGTGGGAACCACATCAGCTCTTTTCCAGTCCTCTTGCAATTCCCCGGTGCTCCAGGATCTCTGAAAGATATAGTTCAGTGGTTCTGAGATCTCGTCTGCCAGTTCCTTCAGAACCCTGGAGTGTAATCCATCCAGTCCTGGTGATTTGAACTCATCTAGGGTAGACAGGTGCTCACTTACCATTTTCTTCCCTATTTCAACTGTGTTCCTAATCTGATTTTTGTGGTGCTGTTTTTGATAGGTTGGAATGTTTTATTCCTTTGTGTAAGAACAGATGCAAAAAAATGAGTTAAATAGTCCTGCTTTCTCCCTGTTGCTTATCATCTTCTTGCCACTTTCTCCCAGCAATGGACCAATTGTTTCCTTAAACCTTTTCTTGCTTTTAACATGTTGGAAGCTTCTTTTTTTTGTTATTTTTTACTTTTGTGTCAGGCCTTTCTTCATTGTGAGCCTTAGCTTTCCTTACTTCATCTTTACAGGCTTGGGCTATTTGCTAATATTCTGCCTTAGTTATGTCCCCCTTTTTCCACTTTTTATATTTATCCATTTTGTCTTTCAATTTGTCAGAGAGTTCTTTATGCAGCCATGCTGGTTTCTTTTGGGAACTGTTCTCATCTAGTTCAGTATTCTGTCAACTGCTGGCTAAATGGACTTATCTGGGAAATCACATGCCTCTACTAGAGGGTAATAACTTTCCATTTTAGTTTCCTGATACCTAATATTTTTATTTATGTAATTGTTCTTTTGTTATATTTCTATCCCACCTTCCTTCAGAAACTCAGAACACATGAAGAATTATGGCACACCCTCCTTCAATTTACCCCTGCAAAGAGCAACCCCATGAGATTCGTTGGGGGACACAGTAACTGGCTGTGTCACTTGGGGGATAAGTCACTTGGGGGATAAGAAGAAATGTGAATGTGGGATTCCTATGTCCCAGGCCAATACCTTCATGGCGTGCATCCAGCCATGCATCAAAAACCAGAGCTGTCTAGATCAGGGGTCTCTAATCTTTGGGCCACAGCCCATTACCAGACTGTGGTATATTTGCAAAGAGGCCACAAGCTGGCAATATGCGCGTGTATGTGCAGCTTGATTCATTCAAGTGGTGGGCTGGCGCACACACGGATACATATAACTCCATTCGTATATGGCGGGCTGGCACCCAGGCAGGTGCATGCGCAGCTTGAATTGTAGTTCAGCCCAGTTCCCCTCTCCCCTCCCCCCCCAGCTGGCTCACCAAGCCGCAAAACTTGGTTACCTTGATCCATCTTAAGTACCAGCTACCACACATCTTCCTGCTGGCTGTTTCTGCTGGCTATTTACATATCCAGACAGAAGCCCAAACAAATGTTTAATGTAGCTAGCTAAAAAATACAAACTGATATCAGAAGTTAATTCTAACTTGTAGAAGTGTTGGGCTGGCATCACAGTCTTTTAAGTTACTAAAAGACTCTGGAAAACAAAAGTTGAAGATGTGTAACAGCTGGTATATAAGATGGATTTAGATAGCTCTGGTTGTTGATATTGGTTATCGGTTTTAGAAAAGCACACAAATTTTGACAGTCCTAAATGAGACTTAGTTTTCTTGCTGAGGCTTTGTTTCTGTTTTTCCCCCTGGAGTGATAGAAGTTAAATTTAAGTTTCCCAGAATGGCATTTCACCTGATCTGGAAAATAAATCTTCTGTTTCCCATAAACCTTTTCGTTGATCTTCCCTTGCTGAGCCAACTGCTCCAGTGCCTTCACTACAGCCTAAATCAAACAGAAAACAAAAGAAGCAGAATGAGAAAAATTCACAACAAAATGGAGGACTAAAGTGAAATTGTTTGAACATCAAAGAAAGATTAAAATTTGACAGAGAAAATTAGTTGCTATAGGAGAACTGAGCACAATTGTTCAAAATACACATGGCATTTCAGAAGAAATCTGCCAACCCAGGTGGTGGAGGTAGTTGGGAGCTAATGCCAATATGTGAATATGTCTGCTTAAAGCAGTGATGGGCAACCTTTTTGGTGTGGTGTGTCAAAAATCGGCAAAAAATCGAGCATAACTCGCATTGTGTGTCACTTCGACAAAAACATAATTTTGCGCAATTTATAGTTTAAACTACAAAAATGTATAATTGCAATATATAATTGTATTTAATAAACCAAAAACAAATTATTTAACATACCTGCTTAGTAACTTCTTTGTTAAGCGCTTTTGCATGCTGAGCTATGGAGTGAGCAATGCTCAAACTTGCAGAGTTTAAATTTGTAGAGCCTTTCATAAATTTAAGGATAGAGTTAGATTGGCTCTTATAAAGGTGTAGCTTCCTGGAAATGTATTCCCTCCTTTCATCCTCACTTTTTTCCAAGAGCTGGGAATGATTAGTTTCAAAATGTCTATTTATATTCCACGTTCTGCTTACTACCGTTTCAGTACATAGAACGCAAAATGATCTGCCATTTTTTTCTATAATGCCATACATCTCACTCCATGTCTCTTGAAAGGGTCGGCCACTGCCACTACCACTCCCTTTACTTAACCTTTGTTTTTTATTTTTTGTGTGCTCCATCAGTGGGCCAGTGACAGCAGATAGAATTATAGATAGCCAATTAGGGGTTAACTAGCCTAACAAGCTAACACAACCTCCCCCTCACTTATCTCAGTTATTGTGGGCAATTACAAGTCCATGGCACCCCAATAGTTGCTGCTAATGGCGCTCACAGTTCCCGTTGGCACTCCGCTGTTCCCTGCTGTGGTGCGGTCGTAACTGACAGTCCCAGGAGTAGACTCTCTGTGCCGGCCTGACTGGAGAGAGGCGCGCACTGTTCCCGCGCTCCTCTCCTGCGGGTCCTCCCTCGCCGCGCTGATGACGTGTGTGCACACGGCACACACGCCTTACTAGCAGCCCCTGCGCTCAGAAAGGGGCGGCGGCGATACAGTAAGTGAGTGTGGGCGGGGGAGATCACACGTCCCGCCCCCCCCCGTTCCTCCAGCACAGATTCTTTCATCCTCGGCGGCCGTGCAGGAGCCGAGGATGAATCGCATGAAATCCTGTGCGTGTCACCCCAAATGGCTACGCATGTCAGCACTGACACGCGTGTCATAGGTTCGCCATCACTGGCTTAAAGTGTAACCTACTGCATAACACAGTACAAATAAAAACTGATGCCATAAGCAGAGAAACTAAAGTATTTCTTAACCAATCTGTTTCTGCAATGGTGGTTCATGTCATGAATATTATGAACATTCATTATTCTTGTAGATTAGGATTATGTTAAATTAAAATACCCAATCAATTTGGAGAATTTAAAAGATACATAGCATACATTTGGAAAGTGAAGTGCAATGTTATTTTGACCACTGGAGCTAACACAAGTCCCACACTGCTTGTCATCTTGTCTTACCGTCTTGCCCAATCCATGTTGTTTCTGTAAGTTGCTAAAGACATCCTGAGCACTATGAGGCCGGTTCTGCTCCTGAAGATAACGTAGCAGGATGGCAGCACATTCTCCAAATCAAAAAGGGGAAAGGAAAATTATAATGACAGGCTAGCATATGAGGAAATCGCATAAAAACAGAAAGAATCTTTTCTCATATATAGTTTAACATTTGGAGAACGAATAACATTCTCCATCTGTTAAAAAAAAAAACTAGGCCGCAAGGCCATAAGCAGAGAAGCTTACTGCAAAGCTACTAAATGCCACACAGCTTTGTCAATATTCCAGCAATATGTCTTATTATGATAGAGACTGTGATATCTTACAATATAATATCTTGTATTATTTATATTACAATAGCAAATTCATTGGTAGACCAGTGACCATTGATAAGTATAAAAATATTTTTTCTTTTGCTTCTTAGTTTGCATTTTTAGCTGATATTTTTTTAATTTCCTTTTTTAAAGAGTAAAGAGTTACAGAATAAGTATATATCAAACAAACACTATAAGCCTTTCCAAAGCAGCAGCACTCCCACACATTTCCTGGGGATGGTGGGAAATGTAAAATTTGGGAAATGTCCGATTAGGGTGCTGTTAAAAAAAAGAAGGGGAATGCGAAGATCCTACACTCTGCATCCTATAGTTGGGTTCATCACGAAGGACTTTCAAATGCTGGAATCAAGGGAGTTTGATTTTTTTTTTAATAAAGCGGATTTCACGATAAGCGCGCTTTGCCTTGTATATATGAAAAGCGGAAGAGGACTAGGGATCCGCGCAACACCCTCTTTGAATTTCTAGTTGCGTTACCATCAGATGCGTCGCGCTTCTTCCCTCCTCCGCTCATCCTGATCAAGGCGGGACTCCTGTAGGAAGCGGAAGCTCCTGCCTGAGACAGAGATCCCAAAAATAGACAAATGTCAAAAAAAAATCGACTTCCGGGTTGAACGTCAGCGTCATTTGGGATATGATTGGCGATCCAAAGATGTCTTTTGCCATTTAAAATGACTAGTACTAGCTCATCTAGGTCTCTCGGTTGGCGGGATTGAACGCTGCCTTTGAACTCCTAGGGACTGAAAAAAGGAGCAAGAACATTAGATTTTCCTCTGCTATTTTCTGAGAAATAGTTACGATGGAGATTACTAACCTCTGTTTTTGTTAGAAATCAGTGATATTTATATTTATATCCCTTCTTTATTATTAGTTTTTTTTTTTTACAAATAACACTTATGGGGGTGAAAATGCCTAATATTCTTTCCTCCTTCTATTTTCTCCACAACAACTTTGTAAGGTGGTTTGGGCTAAGAGAGAACGACTGGCTCAAAGTCATCTAGGTGGCTTTCCTACTTAAGGTGGGATTAGAACCCAGTCTCCTGGTTTCTAGCCTAGTGCTTTAACCACTAGACCAAATTTCACTTTCCTTCGGCTTTTCCTAGCATGACAGATTTCTCAATGTGAATGGGTCTTCCCATGTATAAAGAATATTATAATATGAGGTTGATACTTGTCTCATGTGCCTTGAATGACAATCCTGACTTTATTTGTTTTATGATCTATTTATTTATTTTCATGGCTGTCTATGATACTCTCAGGAGTCTTTTCCAACAGCAAACTTTTTTCTTTCTTCTTCAAAGTCCAAAGTTTGCATCCATGGAAAAGTGTTTGCATTTTCAAGATGTATGGACTTAAACTCTCAAGAGTTCTACAGACAGCAATCTGTCTACTCTAGGGCATTCTGAAATTTGAAGTCTACCATCTTAAAAGTTCCTAAAAATGAAAAACACCCATATATATTACAGAGAAAAACGAACAAAATTGTGGTCTCTCTCTCTTTTTCTCCCCTCCCCATCTATCTATCTATCTATCTATCTATCTATCTATCTATCTATCTATCTATCTATCTATCTATCTATCTATCTATCTTCAATATATTAGTAGTTTTAAGAATTTGTTAACATTGAAGAAATAATTATACTGTCAGAAACTGGTAAGTTATCCAACTGTTTTATTATCATAGGTTGCAAAGTAAAACTACATTTTCCTTTGTACTATTGGAAGAAATGTCCTTCTGGGTTCAGCTCCAAGTGGGGAAAAAGACACTGGAGACATGGAAGCTGCTTGGAAAGATGGTTTAATAGTGGACAGGACACATGTCTTGCGTCCTATTATTAGGTATCCCTGAAGGCTTTAATCTAAACCAGGACTGTCAAACTCCTGCCCACGGGCTGGAAGCGTCACATACTGGCCATGCCCATCCCCAGTTTAGCGAAGGGGGGTAAAAATCCCGATACATCACATGACGATGCCAGGCTGGGAGTTTGATAACCCTGATCTAAACAGTATCATTATCATCAGTATCTTACAACAATCTAAGCTCTTCTTCAATAACATGTTGGGTGTCATCGATGTAATGAGGAATCTGACATACATCATCATTCTTGCCTAACAAAGTTTGCAATATATATTACATTTACAATGTATGTTACCAAATCATAGATGAGTAGAACCTTATTATAAACAAACCAGGCATTTATTCTTCAGAGCTTGAGACTTCTAGGATTCAAGATTGGAGTCATTAGATTGGAAGTAAGGATTGAGGTTACATGGGTGATTCTGTTTTCCCTGGAATGGCCCCTCCAGTGCCCGCTGCTATACATATCTTCCTTCTGAAACTAGGATTAGAATGCTTCCCCCACTTAAAACATCCTGCAATAAGGTATTATTGAAGCAATTCACTACACAAAATATTCAATAATCCAATAGTTAATAAAACATATCTTATTATAACATACTATCAAGCAGAAGCTGACAATCTGGTGAACCACTCAGGTTGGTTTTTCCCTTCTTACACCTTTCAAGTACAAATACAGTTTCTACTAGCTTCATTTTCGATAAGTAAGCTGATAGAGATTCAGGTTGGTAGCCTGAAATACCTCCGATAGTGCTGACCAGGAATGGTATTCCTCCACCACAGCTCTGATCTATACACTCTCTTTAGATTAGGCTCGCCTTAGTTTACATTTCACCAAATGCATCACCCTTATGTGTCTTATTAGTAATCTCCCTAGAACATTTTATTTTTTTGATATCACAATGGCAACAATCTTGGGTGCTATAATCACCATTGAATTCCACCAAGCATATGCTGATCCAAGGTATCACATGCCAGGCCTTCAGTGTTGATGCCTCCTTTCTTCTTTTGCACTGATTCCTTCTACAAAAGACTCCCAAACTTTACTCAAACTGATTTCTATACTCTCCATTCCAGACCACAAAGATTGGTAATAGACCACAGTTAATCACAAATTTGGGGTGAGACATAGTCACTCTGCACATCACTCCATTCTTTCAAAACAAGGAATTGGGTGGGAATTCTGGTGACACAAAAAAGCAGTGGGTTCTTCAACTATATCATCTGTAACCTGCCATAATAGCAGTTGGAAGCTCAGATGTTGGGTAAATTCCTAAAACAAGGCATGCGATTTCTCCGCGGGTCGCCCATGAGGCCAATGATGAAGGAAGACTCGGACACAAGTCTTCTCTCGGGATGAGACGACCCAGAGCATAGTCTGGATGACACTTTTATTGAGCATACACAAGGAAAGGGTGGAGTTGCAAGGTCCATGTGGACCAATCATGGTTGTACAAGTCTATGGTATATGGTAACTCATTTACTTCCATGTAGACCTCTGAACCTAGAGAATGCCCATAGTCAGCAAATAAATCTTTTACTAGCATGCAAACTTCTGACCCCTACTTAATACTGCAGAGTCAGCATGCAAACCTTTGACCCCTACTTAGTGCTGAGAGTTAACAGTTTGTGACTTCTGACCTACTTACTGCTTCAGAGTCAGCAGTTTGTATTACTGACCTTATGGTATGGTTAATCATTACTGCTGTTGTATACGTGTTCCAGCATAGCTATGCATGCCTACACTTATGCTACAACAAAGGCAGGTTACACAGGAATAACCTTACAGAGGAGTAAATGAGAATTGGAACATCAGCTCAAAGAATGTCAGTGAGATCCAGCTAAATTATCTCAGGATACCGACACTACCATGTATGTAGATTACTGGATAGTATAGACTGAGCTCCTAAAATAGAATTGAAAGCAGAAGAAAAATATGTTGGCTGAAAGTTAGAAATCATTATTTAGGTTGGGATTTAGTGGTACAGTTTTAACATGATATTGCTCCTTTTCTTTACCATAATATTTAAAATCTATATAAGGCTTCTATTGTTTGCATTCTTTCAAATGGACTTTGACTTCTGGTGACTGCATAGAGAGATCGGATGCAACTAGCTCACGATCATCCAGCTACCTTTTATACATAAAGGTGTTGGAAGAAATGTCCTTCTGGGTTCAGCTTCAAGTAGGGAAAAAGACACTGGAGACACGGAGGCTGCTTGGAAAGATGGTTTAATGGTGGACAGGACTACATGACTTGAGTCCTGAACAGAAAAGGTGACCACATACTTCAATGTTGGGTGACAAAGAAGAGAAGGGCCGAGGAAGGGGCTTGTTGGGCTTTTTATAAACTGTTTGGCCCCACCTCTCTGTTTTCTGTTCCTGTGCAAGAAATGTATTCTGATTGGTTGCCAGACTCCACGGGGCCATGCAGAGGCAACTCTCTAGGCTGTGTTTTGAATCCAGGTTTGGTTGAGTTCTCAAATGCCACATGGCAAGTGTGTAAAGGCTAATCATGCCTTAATCCCATTGCCCTGGAGCTGAAGGGGAGAACTGTTTACTATGTAAAGGGACTGGCTTGGGCATTTTAATGGCCCATTGACAAAGGGGATGGGCAGGAAGCTGCAGGGACCTACTTTGTCTTTAAAACATGTTTCTTCTTTTTCACATCCAGGGAAATGTAATATTCTGCCTTTTCAATATTTCCTAGGATATTTCATTTTTCTAGGAGAGGGCTGGTTGCTAACCTCTTACAAAGGAAAACTTGAACTCAGGTGTCCTCACTTTGTCTAACATCTGTAATTAGTTTTTGTGAAATATCTGGAGAAAGTTTGTCATCAAATTGGGTTGAAGTATCACCAGTTTGCTGATGGTTCCTTCCCTCTCCCTCTCCCACTGGAAATATCACCAGTTTGCTGATGGTTCCCTCCCTCTCCCACTGGTTCATATAGAATAAAAAAAGATGCTAATTCTAAATTGCTATGCAAATACTGTAAGAATCTGGATGGTATAACAAGTTGAGATTGAATCCTGGCAAAGATATTGTTCCGTAGTATTGGGTGGCTTGGCTTTTCTATTGTTTCTGGAGAGGATTATACTAAGACTTGTGGTCATCTTTCCTTTGCTTTACAGCTTCAAAACGATTAAGACCCCAAATGGCAGAAATATTTCCAGAATTCAACTCATGAGAAAGCTGGGTAAAATCTTATAGCCCCTTTTCTTCACTTTCCCAGCATTTGGGATGCTCTTCCTGGTACTAGAATAACTAGTAAGAAAGGAATTAATATATGTGTATTTGTCAGTTGGAGATAAATGGACTATACGAGTGTGAACAGGTATGCAATGAGAAATAAATGGCATCGGTACTTATCTAAGCATTTCCCTCTCTGCAAAGGGAGAAAGAAAAAGCAACCCAGGACACAGGATAATGTCTACTGATTTGTCAGTGGTGAATATGTAACTAAGGGAAAGACAATGTGGTCACAAATGTGGGCACTGCTCAACAAGTTACTTTTTCATTGCCATCGTAATGGCATTTGCTATCTGAAGTAGTTGCTAAATGAGGATTACCTGTATGGCAAAGTGATCTATTTGGGATTGCAATCTGAAATCTGCAATGCATTAAAATGTATGTAATGGATACAAGTTGATTCAGCAAAATAACACTTTGCAGGTTTCTGAGTACAACTTCCAGATGCTAGTTTTCACTTCTAAATCAGTATACAGTAAAATCTTATTTAATAAATTTACATGCCACCCATCTCACTCCCAGGGTGACTCTTCAAAGGTAAGTCTTAGGATACTCATGAGATTACAATTTTCAAGTTAACTCTGGAGAGCCTGTCCTGCTCAAGAAGTGATGATGTTCTGGATTCCCTCAATTCAGAGGTTGAAAAAAGCAGGAACTCTAAAAGTAATGGTTCTCTGTTGGTGCTGTATGAGCTCACCATATCCTGAAGGATGGCAGTAGCTGAATAGAATTTGAAGAGCACTTAGTTTCTCTTCAGCTTCCATACTTTTATAAGACTGGCTATCTTAAACTGAGAGACAATAATTGTATAATGTTGAGAGACAATGGATGGTAAAACAATGGGAGAATATACATTTTAAAAAATCTTTCAAAAAGCAAACTTCTCCAAAAAAAGGTACATACACAAATAGCCAATGTAACGTGAAGTTCAAATCTATCTACAGTCACTCTCACTCATTAAGTGATTTGAGTCAATCACTTTTTCTCATCTCAAGCGAACATAACACGGTTAATATGAGGAATAAAATGAAAGATCCCTATACAGCTTTTCCTTCACTCTTGGAGGAAATGCAGGATATAAATCTAATTGTACATAAATAAATCACCTTCCAATAACTAGTACTTAAATGACATAGCACAATATGTGAGTATAACTATCAAATCTAAATTATTTTGTTTATATGAGAAACAGTACAAAAATAGCAGCTGATCTAAGTTAACAATTGTATGACCCTGTGGGCCAATAGAAAAAGTATTCAAAGAAATTTCTTACTGTTGGAGCTAAAGAAATGAAACAGACAGGATTTTTTCCCCTCAAATACTTTATTTTGCAACAGATACAGCAGATACAAACACTCAATAAAATGTTTAAAATATATTTAACTATTAATACAATGGAGGAGTGTTTGATGATCTTATTGCACTAAACCTTTTTCTATTCCACATCACATAAAATCTAATTAAGTAGTCAGTTTTCCATTTCCATTTTATTTGTTTTACTGTATTGTATTTTGTTTTCTATGATAAACAATACATTTAAATCAAAAAATTATTTACTTTAAAAACTTCTCCAATGAGACAATTTACTATAAATATTCTACAATGTTGGCTGACTCAAAAAGGCAATTAAATACCATGATATTGTCACACAAATGCTATCAAACCAAGCTGTTTTAAATTTACAATGCATTACCTTCTTAAATTTTCTCTGCAAGAATGTGCTATTAGTCATATAGCATTAACATTACAGTACTACTGTCCAATAAAACAATAGGCAGTATTTTGCGAAGGTCTTTTAATGCTGTATGTTGGGGAAAAATAGGAAACGTCAAAACTACTCAGTCTGCAAAAAACATACAGGTTGAATTGCTACTAGAAATATGGAGCAAGGCTTTCTAACTGGATATGCAAATGCACAAGTTGTTGTAAGTAGTTCAAATCTAAATAAATGTTTAAAATATAAAAGCACAGCACTTATTCAAGTCTCTTTTGTTCAGAGAATCACCAGGATGGCTTTCCATCAAGGATAATTACTTCTAAGGTACAATCTTCCAATAGTTTAGTATAGAAATAGTTTTTGTATGGAATTCCGTACAGGAAATTACAGAGCACCAGAATAATTAACTCATAAGTTCCTCACAGTATGAACTATTTAAAGAAGGCTTGTTTTTTATAGGCCTGCAAAATAGTTTTAAGATGAATGCAGCCCCCCCCCCCCCGCCCCAAAAGTCCTTTGCTGGTTTTACTCAAAACAGAAAGACACAAGCAGTTATGTGCCATAGTATTTATAACATCCAGATATTAGCAGATGTTTTATTGAGATGGAATGTACCTTGACAGTAATGCAAACAGTACAACCAAGATATAACAACTATTCTATTAAGTCTGATGAAATTGGTCTTCAAATGGAACATTCTTGCTCTCAGAATTACACGTCTCCTTTCCACTTCATGTAATTTTGTTCCCATTTTGTATTCTTAGGGAATTTCCTTAAAAGAATTATCATTAGGCAGTGTAGCCCACGGTTATGTTTTGAAAACTGCATTCAAAGCTTGGAGCAGTTGTTCTTAGGATTCTGACCTTTGTCATTTTTCAGTGGAAAGCAATTAGCTTCCAAGCAATATATTTTTCTTCAGAAAGTAAGAATCTATCTGAGAGCTAAACAGCTTCAGATAACATGAAATAAGGGCATGTGAACAATAGTGGGACAAATCAGTATAATAGCCGTTTGCTGGGTATAAGTAATTTAGATCTATTCCAATTTTGAAATCAATATAATTAGAGAGACTTGATGACTTCTAGAGTGAAATAGAGCAATTTTTTCAGAAACTGTGGTGGAGAGAAGGTAAGAAATCTTCATTCAAAAGTTTATAGGGATTTCTTTGTGTGTTTTATTGCTATTATTTTTGTGAGAATATCTCAACTAGGGTTTAAATAAATTATGTATTTGGAATCATTACATGCAAATATTTGTTAGAGATAGGAGTAATTTCTAGTACCTCTAAGGCAGTGATGGCGAACCTTTTCAGCACCAAGTGCTCAAACCAGAACGTTTATGCATGCGTATGCACATGAGTGTGCATGCCAGAGCACCGGAAACCTGAAGACCCTCTTACCAGCACGTGCCTGCCTATTTTTTTGGTGTTTTTTAGGCTATTTTCAGGCCGTTTTTCAGTGCTTCAGTGCCCACAAAGACCAGCTGGCTGGTGCGCATGTGCACACCAGAAACCCAAAGAGCAGCTGGCAACGATGCACATTCCCACTGAGAGGGCTCTGCGTGCCACCTCTGGCATGCTTGCCATAGGTTCGCCACCACAGCTTTAAGGTCTTGGGAGCTTTATGTATATGTATGTACAGATGCAAACACATATAGTGTCTCTGTGGATATATATTTCTAGTAGTAATGAAAATTTAAATCCTAAATGAGAAATTGGGAAAAATACTCACCTGAATTACTCAAGAACTCAGTACAAAGTACAAAGTACAAAGGTGTAAGTCACAAGAGCCAAATCCTTGTGATTCTGCTATAGTAGTCTTTTGTTCTAAAATTTATACAATTTCCCAAATTTGCCAAGTCAAATTAGATATGAAAACTGAATGGTAATATCTTATTCCTGCACCTGGCTCTTCTAATTCTGGTCCATTAGATAAAGGAGCCAGAAAACAAATGCCAGGTAATTGTTATTGACCCCGGGAATTTGAAGGATCCATCTGATTCAACTCTGATTGATCCAATAGTTCAAAATCATCTCCTTCAGCATCTGTATCCAGCTCTGAGCTGGAGGTCCGAAGGAAGGCCTTGGCACTTCGCTGCTGTTTGTTGCTATGTGCAGCAACTGATTGGGAAGTTCCTGACAAGGCTAGCTGAATCATTCCCCTGGTCACAAAACCAGCTAAGTCATCTGTCAGATTATGCATTAATGGAAGCTCACTCAAGAGGAATTCTGAAGTCACTTCTTCCTGTTTATGAGACTGTTGATTCTGTTCCTGGGCTTGGTTACGGAGGGAAAGGCTTGGAATGCCAATGCTGGTGTCATCCTCATCATCTATACCTGTTACCTCAGGGTTGATAGAAGGGAAATCTGGAAGATCCCGAGCAAAAGATTCCTCTGGATCACTGTGGCCATCAAAGTCTAAAGAGAATTTTAATGGGTAATTACATTAAAGATATTGAGTTCTGAAAGGTTCTTGTTCAACAAATAAAAAAGTCATATTAATCAGTTGATCTTAGCATTTATCTTCCCATATCAGCGTCACTCCTCAACATCCAATTTAAGTTCAAACATTTTAGAGCAGCTCTATTATGTTTTCATACTGGATAGTTTGCTTTTTGTTTTGTTTTGCCTTTTTATCCCAATGGACCTTCAAAGTGATTTAAATGATATTTAATGTCAAATGCACCTTGTATGTTTTTCATACATCTACGTACCCTCAGAACCTTCTGTCAATGGTGTTTGGCCCCGGGATAAATTGAAGGTCCCATTCTCAGTATAAGACACTTCTGCATCCGAATGCTCAGAGTCAGAGATAGTCAGTTCTTTGGCAACCACAGCATCATCCAACTTGGGGGGGGAAAACAGGTTTGAATACTTTTGACAAAGGCAATTGTACATAATTAGTTATTCCTGTCATCCTTTTTCTTCTTTTTATTTGTTTTATTGTTTCATATTGATTGTTGTAAACCACCCAATTATTGGGAGATGGGTGGCAAAATAAAAATTACATATACTGTAAGTTGTACTTACTTAACTATGCCAATTTTACAGAACTGTAAATAATTCTATTTCTCTCCAAGGGTTCACTTGAAGAGTTCAGAACATCAAAAATAAGCATATTTAAAAATACCCTATTCACAATGACATTTAGATATTATGTACTAACAACTGATTTATATACACTAATCATAAATAAAAATTTGCCCAAGAAGTATTTAGATGCTATATTAAGGGAATCATACCACAGAATAGAGTTATGTATAAGTATATAAAAAATCTTGAAAGCAATCACCATAATGGTTACTGCACACTTTTATTTTTTGTTGATTTGTTGTATGTTTATTGAATAACTTTTAATAAATATGAATGGTTACAAGTTTGGTCTGCTTCTCTCTGTATTCTGTTGAAATGTGGCCTACAGCAGGGATCCCCACCCCTTGAGCCACGCAAGCAGCAGGTGAGCTCACGAAACTTCATTAGCATATGGGAAACCGTCCCCTCCCACACATCACCAATCCGTGAAGCCAAGAAGGTTGGGGATCACTGGCCTATAGAAAATAAAAACAAAACTGCTGTAATTGGTGAAAATCCAACTACTCCAAGAAGGAAGAGTCCGTACCTGAGATACTCAATAGCATCATTTTTAAAAAACCACCTCTTTATTAAATAAAGTACTTAAGTATTCTTTATAGATAGAGCCATG
This sequence comes from Thamnophis sirtalis, assembly GCF_051295495.1. Classification (NCBI taxonomy): domain Eukaryota; kingdom Metazoa; phylum Chordata; class Lepidosauria; order Squamata; family Natricidae; genus Thamnophis; species Thamnophis sirtalis. The sequence continues at coordinate 86,687,877 of NW_028261384.1, read as the reverse complement.
AAAACACTCCCCATTGCACTCTTTCTACAAATTTCAAGAATATGCTACTGTTTACCAAAGTCTGTGCTACTTTTACCTTAGGACAAAAAGCAGCAAGCTCTTCTTCACTGTCACTCTCATCGGCTCCAGCAGGATGCTCCCTCCAAATGTGGTGACGTGCTAAAATGAAATTAGAGATCTATCATCACAGAAGTAAACTGAAGAAAAAAGGAACAAAACAAGACTATTTGCAGAATAATGTTCTAGAATTTGAACATCTACAAGAAATGGTCATTTCCCCAAACAAATCTGCTTAGGATAGGAAAAAGTTTGTGAATATTCCATAAGCATATTTAATAATTTCATCCAAAGCACAAAGATGACAAGTCTTTCGTGTAACAATAAAAAGATACAGTAGATAAAATGTTAAAAAAAAAGCCTCTTGCACTCAAAGAATGGTGAAAGTTAGTGTCAAACTCACACTGTCTCTCCTTATGTTTGGACATCATATAGCCACGAACACTGAAGTCTAACCGTTGCAGAGCTGGCTGTAGTTTAGTGTACAGATGTTGATTCAGGTTATGGTATACAGCAAGTGGCCACAATAAGAAAGAAAGCACTGGAGAAAAAGAGTGATTAGAAGATTACTATTCTATAAACACCTCCTGTTTTACCCCCGTTCCAAATATTTTGAAACAGGTGGGTAAAAAGTGAGGTTGCTATAATGAACATTTTACAATGCACTACAGCAAATTCAAATTGGGTATGGTTAACTCACTTTTTGACCCTGCATTTAAAGATGTTTATAAATGATCCCACTCCCCCTTTTATAAGAAAAGTATTCTAGTATCCAGTCGTCCCTTGATACTCACTTATGAGATAGGCAAGGCAGACACCAGGGATGTAGTATCCTAAGACAGTCAAAAATGTAAGGGCACCACAAGCTAAAAGGCAGAACTGCAAAAAACAAAACAAAAAAAAACCTTGAAATCAGTTTGTGTTAGGCAAACTGGTTATGATTCAAGACAATTGTAGGTATATTTAGACTGCTGCCAATAAACTGCTTTTTGAGAAGTGGTATCAAACTGAAATTATATATGTAGCTGAGGTTGGAGCATGGTAGGAGTATCAATTTCAGTTGCCTTCAATGTATAAGTAATGTATAAGTAATGGGGACAGAATCAGGACAATTCTGGGATGTTGGTTGAAAGCTGCATCAAATAAAAATGGGATATGCTATATTCTCTATTCTTGTACATCCTTATTTTTCCAATTTCCGTTTTCTTATGTGTATAAATTATATAACACAGATGCCGGTATATTATATTCTTATGCAGAAATATTCAAACATTTTCTTTCTCAGGTTTTGCTCTGGAGTAGCTTTCCCCCATCCCACAATAAACACATAGTTGCTACTACTACTTGGGATTGTTTTTCACCTTGCCAGGATTTTGTTCTTTGAAACTCAGCAGGCTTTTCATGAAGCTGTCTCCTGTGATCCATCCTTTGGCCAAAAAGTGGCATAGTTCAGGAACACTCAAAAGTCGAGGATGGACAAAGCCCCAGCTGAAAAAAGCCAGATTAAAATCAGATCAAAAACCAAACTATTTCTTGTAAAATACAAATACACTGAGCAGAATTTTCAAAAACCTGCATTTCACTTACAAAGATCATTAATATTTTTAATGTACATCTTACAGATAAAAGCTAAAGTGCTATTTGTCCTGCTCAAATCTGTAACAATAATAGAACTTTTACTGTGGTATACTGACCTCCAATCTTCATGAATAAAATATCATCTGCCTTTTCATTAAAATGCATAGGTACTTAAGTAGAGAAAATATTTTCGAGTTAAGAATCTGTAACAGCAGTAATAGATTTTAACTAATGGCATTTTTGCAAACAAATTCATAGAAGTTAATAAGACTTTTCATGAATAGTTTGAATTGGACATGAGCCAAAGAATTCATATTTGGAGATAGTTCTAATCTGCATTTGAAAGAGATAATTAATTTCAAGTAAACAATCTTGACTATGTACTAAGAGCAATTAAAAAGCAGCAAAAAGAGTTTTTTTCTCTTGCCACTGAAAAGAGTGACATGATCATTTTTCAACTTATGACCATTGCAGCATCCCCATAGCTATGTGATTTACATCTGGATGCTTGGCAACTGATTCATATTTATCACAGTTGTAGTGTCCCTTCTTTTGCAACCTTCTGACAAGCAAAGTCAATGGGGAAGCCAGATTCATTTAACAACCATGTTACTAATTTAACAACTGCAGTGATTCACTTAATAAACGTGGCAAGAAAAGTGTAAAAGACACTGAGCAAAATTCACTTAACAAATTTCTCACTTAGCAACATTTTGGGCTCAATTGTGGTTGTAAGTTGAGGACTACCTGTACAGACAATAAAATACACAATTAAGGTGACTTGATTTTTCATACCTTTCATTATCTAGTTGATCAGGTCTTACTGCTAAAACATTAAAGATACAATCAGGATTAGTTGTGAAAATAATGCCTGGAAATATACTAAGCTGAATAATTAAAACATAAGTTGACATGGCATTTTATTACTGGTGGTCATGAATAGAAAACAGGATGGACATTGTGGTTTGTAAACTGTTTAAGAAACTGAATTACATACCATCCATTCCTTCTTTCTGCAGTTATTTAGGAAAATAATGCTAATTCCTTTACTAAATATCATTACACTAGACTGATAATACTGCATTATGGAAATACAGAGATTTCAGTTACGATCCAGACCCACATACTATCCTTCAATCAACAAGTACCAGGTTGACTGGTATTTGGGTCTTTACCAGTTGACAATACTGGGAAGAAACTAAATAGACCTCTTATAGTCATACATTGTTTACTTGTCCATCACCTTTGGCCTACAATAAATGTCAACAACTATTTTGGAAGAAACCATCTAAACATCTATTAGACTTGAATCTTTCTAAGGAACTTAGAGTTGCCTTTTGTCCTTAGAATTTAGTGACAGATATTGGACTGAAGTTATATGGGCAAGTATATACAACACACTAAATCATAATGCAGTTTTTTGTCTTTCATTTGGTATATTCTGTGAAATGTGAATTGCAGTTTGTAGCCAATGGCTTATAAATAATTATGGTTTATTCAATAAATGATTAAAAAAACATGCGTCCATAGGCAGGTATCTCAACAAATTCTCTTATTGTGTTCTATGGAATCAAAAAATTAAATCTTGATTTCCTAAGTCCACACTAATATATACCTGTTTCTTCAACTGGTGCCCTCCAGATGACTAGCATGCTCTATCAAGCTGAATATTTTTTTCTAGGCTGAAGGTTGCACATGGCTTTTGAATGGCATGTTGCCATTTAATTTAAGAATGTTTATTTTAATTAAATCTAAATGTAAATCTGATAATTCTGCAGTAATGATTACAGCATTCTTTTTCTTTTTGTTACATAAAAATTACAACTTTATAACAGGTTTTGATCCACATTTTGTGGGAAGTGAATGTGTAAAAAGTCTTTTCTGTATTATGTCACTTGAATATTTTTAAATTTTTTCCAGTTCCATAATATAAGGGGGGGAGCATTTCCTCCCAGGCTGGCCTACACTACATATTTTCTTCAATTGTGAACTCCATAATTACTTTCTATATATTCAGGCATTTAAAAATGAATGGTGCTATTTCTTTTATCCAATATTAATATATTTTTGGATTGAAAACTATTACAATTTTCTTCTTAAAGTTGGCTTTCTGTAACTGTAACATACAATTATTTTTCTCACTTGATATTGTTCTGTACAGACTAGCAATGTAAGGAATCCTTTATTATACAACTGAGGTACACAAAATCTTTTCTGGTATCGGGGAACCTTGAAAAATACCAAAATTCTCATTTACCTTCAGTCACAGAGCCTGGTAATAATATAATTATATTAGATGAGAAATTATAAATGAAATGTAGTTACCAAAAGGAAAATGAGCATACCTTTTATTTCAGGCCAGATTCTATTCTTCCACTGATCTAAACATACTATTAATATTAGGGTGAATGCAATTACGAATATCAGATGAAGAGAGGTCAGGGCAAAAAACCTAAAAGAAAATAAATCCAGTTAGTGCAACACTGTTTTTTTTGAGTGGGAATTATTATATAAAAAGTTCAGGAAAACTTACCTGGGCCCACCCAAAAGAAATCAGGATAAATAATGCTGCATTGTTACCAACTCTAGATTGCCAGAGAGCAGAAGATATTGAACAGAAATAACCCAAAGAGCTTTTAAAATTTCTCTTTCACTTTCTAAAGTTTTCTATAAATCAAAATTCCTAATTAAAGTTTAATCCAGTTTTGAATGATATGACATGAAACTCCAATTCTAACTAAAATAGCTCTTTAAGAATAAATTACACAAGACAACATCTTTGCTAAATTGGATGGTTTGCATTTTTTTTCCAATTAACTTTTTTTTACTTAAGATATTTTCATGCAGTGTGTTGGCTTAACAAAAAGACTAATAATGATTTAGATGATAGGTGTCAAACTCATGACATCACAATGCTGTCACGTGATGTATCACGTCTTTCCCCTTCAGAGAGCTGGGGTGGGCATGGCCGGTGCCTGAGGCATCTGGCCTGCGGACCACCAGTTTGACACCCTTGATTTAGATTAACCTGAAAGCACATTAGCCTTTTAGTGACTTTCATATGGTTATAATGAGGTTTTTTCCCTTTTGGATCAATATGGATACATTTACTTTTGGCTTAAAAATATCTTCCATGTTTCTGTAGTTTTTAAAAAAATGTAAAATCTTTTAATAAAATTTAAAAAAAAATATAACTTAGAATTATCAATTTGACATTGTATAATTGATTATGAAAGAACATTATATCAATGTGTTATGTTGTAATAAGCACAATTACACAATAAAAACAAAAAAATAACAAGTACATTCTCATCGTTGGAATCAGAATTACTGACAGCTTTTTAAAGGAGTAATTATTTTAAAGCCAAATCTAAACTGAGCATTAGTGTTAAGTCCATGAGAGACAGTATCACTCAACAGTGGTCATCAAATGACACATTAGCATGTTTTATGAAAAAAGAATTGAAAACATGCTTGTTCCTCAGTGAATAGGAATCATATCTTCAATTCCTTGCCAAACATAACTAGCATTATTGTGATGGAACTTTCTGCTGCACAGTGACAAGACCAAACTTCAAAAACTTCTTAAAGTTCTTAATAAATATTCCACTATTTCCCTGACCTAATCCTCTATTCCATTATTATCGGATAGCCATCACTCTGCTAAACGACTAATTCCCACAATACTGTCAAATTATTTACTAAGATTGTATTACTATTCTTCTTCTCATCCTTCCTAGTACCTATCTCTTCCCACTTATGACTATAACCATGCTCTAGAACAGGGGTGTCAAACTCGCGCCCACGGCTCAAATACATCACATGTTGGTCACACCCACCCCCAATATATCAAAAGGAGGGGAAGTTGCAATATGTCACATGACGATGTGATGCCATGAGTTTGACACCCCTGCTCTAGAACAACTCTGACTAAAGCACAGTCAGTTACAGGATGGAATAAGATCTGCCTGGGCAAGAACATGGTTTTCTCATTGATGATGATGAAAATCAGCATAAGAAATGTAAAGAACATTTAATTAGGCAATGGTTTTTACAGGCTTCTCTTGGTAAGTATGCATTAAAACAGTGACCTTTACACAAATACTTTCACTTCAAATAAGCACACACACCCTCAAAACCCAGCAATAAACAAGATAACGAAAGCTTTTTAAGTCCAGGACAAGTTTTTCTGTGGTTTATTTTCCCATTCCCTTTTAGTTAGATATTATAATGGAAATAGGATTAATTTTTTGCATTCCTAATTATGTGGGGCTTTTGAATTAGAGCTGTTGTGAGCAGAAGCCTGTGAATGAAATCTTACATCCTCTATACAACATCAACATTGGCCTGCTTTTCTTGCAGAGAAGAATCATCTTATTGTGCCTCCCCCCCCCATTTCCAATTTTTTTTCCATTGGTACAAAGCCCAGCTCTCTCTGTGTGCGTCTGTGAGTTTGTATGTATGTATTAATAAAGGAGAATATTTGAAACTCAGGATTGCAAGAAAACAAGCAATTCAGAAAGCACCAAGGACCCCTTATGTATGTACAGTATGCCATCCTGGCAAGCCCCTAACCAGAGACTTTCACCCTCGGTCCTGAAAGGGTTGTTTCCCCTTCCTCCATGCCCAGAAATCCCTTCACTCCCATTTCCCCGCATCCTCCTCTTTTATAAGGCTGCTCTCACCCGAAGGCTGCATGAGCGGCAACCCAGCCAAGGGCGCTCCTTGCTGGCTTCTCCCAGGTGAGCGTGGCCTGTAGAGCTGTCAGGATCGGCTCGTAAGGCCCGAGGTGGGTCCTCAAGAAGGCGCTCAAGGCGCGCACTCGCTGCTCCCGCTCCGAGGACGGGCCCTGGGCATCAGTAACGAGGCCTCTGCCGCCGCCGTGGTTAGTGCCGCTACTACTGCCGGCAGCCCGTCCTGCTGCTTCCGCCGCTGCCATTCTTCCTTCGCCCAGCATCACCGAGGGACCAGTGGAAGGAAGGGTAGGATTACCATTCTTCGTCAGCAACCGTTCCGGTCGCCACCGCAGTAGCTCGAACGTAGCCGCTACCCTAACAATTCACGTACACTCCCATGGCCGCCCCCGTGCCTGTCTAAAGCACAGGAAGTGACAGCGTTAGGAGCACCATCTTGTTGTACGGAAAACTTGAATAAGTGCACACACGCGCCCCATGCTTTTGTTTTAATGGCTTCAGCGCATGCGTATTGGCAAAAGCTAGCGGGGAGAGAAAGCGGCAGTGCCATTAGCAACGGCATATTTGTCGGTTTTTTTTTTAAAGAAAGCGGGAACAACTCAGGGAAGGATCGGTTTTAACTCCCGGAAGAAGAGGATTCGGATTTTAATCCACACTCACTATGCCGCGGGAGATTATTACTCTGCAGCTGGGGCAGTGTGGCAATCAAAGTAAGGCCAAGAGAAAAGGCCTATGGGACCCGTTTGTGGTGTTGTGTGTGTGTGTATAGCAGTGGAATCGGAACTTGGATTATGGGTAGAACTGTTTGAAAACAAGGGAGATTGTCCCTCGAAGGAGAAGAAGCTGCCGTCCAATTATTATTTTTTAAACAGAACATTAAATTCTGTTCTGCCCCGGCTGTCAATCGGGGCAAAACAGTAATTGATGTAATTCCAGATTTTTAAAGTATAGGAAATAGCATAAGAACCATGTCAAAGATAATACTGCCATATCAGGATACTGTGATGTGGAATTCTGAATAAAACTCATCTCCATTGTCGCTTGTTACTCTGACTCCTGTAGGGTACAAGAAAAATGCCTATTTTTGTACTTTTATGTTTTTGCAGTTGGATTTGAATTTTGGAAACAACTCTGCGCTGAACATGGTATTAGCCCTGAAGGTATTGTAGAGGAGTTTGCCACTGAAGGCACTGATCGCAAGGATGTCTTTTTCTATCAGGTAAAATATTTTTTTCTTCCATTCCTATTATAGGATCTGTGGGTTGTGTGCAAGGGATTGAAAGAGCATTGTTCGTTAAAACATAATCCGCAACTCATCTCAATTTATTCATGTTTGCTTTACTTTTAGTAGTTTTAGAAGTTGTCCAACTGTGGGGTAAATAAGCTTTTGGTTGAAAAAGACCCTAAGATTTAAAAAGACAGTTTACAATTTATAAATTCATTTATGCACCAGAAACTATGGAAACTATTGTTTCTTCAACAGGTTAAAATGTTTACCTTTTATATATATTTGAGGATGATCGTATAAGCCACTGTACCGATATAAATTAGAGTAGATGTGAACCAGTGGTGAGTTGCAGGCAGTACGTCCTGGTACAGGCATACTGGAGCCTGCCCAGAGCACCAGATACTGTTCTGGTACGGTGCTCCGGAGGGCCCGCTGACCCGCCAGAGCTCCTCACTTGTCTTTTACAACTTACGTGCATGGCGCATATAGCACCTGCGCAACGATCCGTGGAGCACTGGAGCATCACGGAAGCGCTAAGATGCATGTGCACGCTGCGCGCGGCCATGTGGACGCCGCCAGACCCGTTCCAACCATACCAGTTGGAACAGGATCCGGAATCCACCACTGATGTGAACCATTCCTATTAAATAAAAATGATTTTTTTAAAAAAATGCCTATTTTCAGGAGGCAATCAAGTGTCATACTATTGTGGTGTTTCTTCCTGAAAATCTGTAGTTTTTGGGACAAGAATACCAAAATTAGCCATGATAAAGCATTGAGATATCAACATCTAATCATAGATTGTGATGGCCTTATGAAGTTTTAGTCATTTAATATATATGCATATATACTGTAGCTGTAGTACCAAAGACAAAAACATCATTATATATTTTTTTTTGCTGTTCACATGTAACTGTTTTTATTTGGATACAGATACTTACAACTTACAACAACAAATAAGCCCAAAATTTATGTTAAGCAAGACAGGTGTTAAGTACATTTTGCCCCATTTTATGATTTTTCTTGCCACAGAAGTTAAGTGAATTACTATACTCGTTAAGTTAGTAACACAGTTGTTAAATGGATCTGGCTTACCCATTAACTTTGTTTGTCAGAAGGTCACAAAAGGTGTTCATATGACCCCAGGGCACTGCAACTGTCATAAATATGAGCCAGTTGCCAAGAATCAGAATTTTGATTACATGACCATAGGAATGCTGCAACAATCATAAGTGTGAAAACAAACATAAATTACTTTTTTCAGTTCTGTTGTAACTTTGAATAGTCGCTATGAATTGTTGTAAGTCGAGGCCTACCTGTATTCAGTTTTGAGGTAAACCACTGGCTTAGGAGATAGTTCCATTGAGAGAACTCTTGATTCTTAGACCAGTCTCCAATATCTGGGGGGCTTTTGGTAGGGGATGGGTTACATCTCAAATGAATCAAGGAGAATGTCTTTGGAAACCAGTTGGCCTGCCTTCTCCATAGGGCTTTAAATTAAAACTGTACAAGGAGGGAGATAATTTTTAGAAAGTAATTCCAAGCACAAATTTTGGGCCAGTCAAGAAAGAAGGTAAGAAAGAAGGCAGACTCACAAAACAGGACGTGTAGAAATCAGAGGGTCAGTTAAAAAGGACTCAGATGCCTATGCTAACGCTCAAACTATAAGGAACAAATAGAATGACAATCTTCTATTGTTGCCATTGCTGAAACTTCGTGGGTTGAAACCAGGGACTGGAATAGATATCTTGAGAGATTTATGTTGTTCAAAAGAAACAGTGGATTAATATAAAAGAAAAAAAAGTATGACATTGCCAAAGGTGTATACTACATCTACTCAACCAAACAGGAAATTAATGAACTGTTTTGCTATCAGTTAGTTAAGGTATGTATGAAGCATACCACAATAGTGATGGGGTATTTGAACTACTCTGACATCAACTGGGAAACAAACTCTACACCTATTGGAAGGTTCCTAGTAGGAAACTTTGTTCCCAAATGATAGAGAACGAAACTAGAGGGTCAGGTATACTAGACTTAATTCTCACTAACAGAGATGAAATAATAGAAGGGGTTGAAATTACAGAAACTGGGGTAGAGTGATCATGCAATGCAATACAATGAAAGCACAGATAATAGACAGAGCCTAACAAATATTTTAGACTTTTAAGAGAGCTTGCAGAGGATTCCATAGATGGAAATTATTAAGGGAAAAACAAATCAAGGAGCTTGGGAAAAATGGCATTATAAAAGCCCAGTCTAGCTCAATATATTTTTAAACATATTTCTTTCTGGGGAAAAAAGAGCTCCCCAAAAAACCCAGCATGACTGCATAAAGAACTCTCTTGCAAATTGAAAGACAAAAGGGACAAGTATAAAAAGTGGAAAGAAGGCACACAATTAAGGCAGAATGCCCAAACTTGCAAAGATATAGCAGGAAAGCTAAGGCTCAGAATTTGGGAATGGAACAGAATGAATTTGGGTTTGGAACAACTCTCAATAATAATAATAATAATAACAACAACAACAGCAATAATAATAATAAAGTTTCTTTCAATATGTTTAAATGAGAAAAAGTCAAAGAAGTGATTGGTTCACTAATGAGGGGAAGATAGCAAGAAGGTGACAAGCAGGAGGGAAAAAGTGGAACTGCTTAATAGGTACTTTCTATCTGTTTTTACACACACACACAAACAATCCAACCTATCAAAAACAGTACCGTAAAAAAAACAGATTAGGAATAGAGCCAAGGTGGCGCAGTGGTTAAATGCAGCACTGCAGGCTACTGCTAGATCAGCAGGTCAGCGGTTCAAATCTCACCGGCTCAGGGTTGACTCAGCCTTCCATCCTTCCGAGGTGGGTAAAATGAGGACCCAGATTGTTGGGGGCAATATGCTGACTCTCTGTAAACCGCTTAGAGAGGCCTGAAAGGCCTATGAAGCGGTATATAAGTCTACTGCTATTGCTATTGCTATATAAATCAAAACAGACAAGAAGATCTTGACAGACCTGAACACTGGGTCCTATCTAACAAAATGTAAGTGATGAGAAATTAAGTGATGAGAAATTAAGTGATGAGAAAAGTAAAGTTATCCACTTAAGGCAAGAAAGATGCGAAGAGAAAACTGGAAGGCGATAAGATAACATGTCAGGGAAAACACCAAATCTTATTTTCCAAAGCTATAGTTCAGAACGATCATCTCAAATTAGAGCAAAACAAGTTTCTGCTAAATATTAAGAAAACATTTTAAATACTTTGCAGGTGGAATCCGATTTCTAGTAAAATAGAGAACTCTTCTAAATACAGTAATACCTTTTTTTCTGAATAATTAAAACTAGAATTTAATATTAAATTTATGATGGATAAATTACTTAAAAATTTTACTCAACCTAAAATATGCAAGCTGGCTTCTTCACTGCCATGAAAGAATCCCTGCTTGTTCTTCACCCTTTCCTCCTCCTCTTCTTCTCTCTACACACACACACCACACACACTTTCCCATGAAAAACCTCTAAGCATTGTCTCTTCCCCCATTTTTTAGCCATCTCTCTGCCATGACAGCATATATACAGTATATATAGGAAGAAAGAGGGGCAAAACCTATCTTTCCCCACTTTTACATCTATTCTCTTTAAACACTTGAACTTCTGTAACTGTTTGTACATGATAAAAGATGGGGAGAACCTGAATCCTGCAATTATTTGAATTACCAGCCACTCTGGTATTAATATTGGTTTCATCACCATTACTGAGTATATCAGGGACTAGCTGCCTTCAGTAGTTTAGATATGTATTCAAAGTCAAAAAAGATGAAGACAGGAAGCATAGAATAAATAATAACTGTGCCCTCTAGTGGCCGCTGTTTATTCTGTGCAGATCACTCTTGCCAATTATCCATAACCACTGCCCGTGGGTGAAGGGTTATGGGAACTGAATTTCAACAATTCAGAGGGTAATTCTGCAAGTTGTTTATGGTGTTTTCTTTTTCTATTTATAGGCAGATGATGAACATTATATCCCACGAGCAGTACTTTTGGACTTGGAACCACGAGTGATCCATTCCATTCTGAATTCTCCATATGCCAACCTTTACAATCCTGAGAATATATACCTATCTGAGGATGGTGGTGGAGCTGGAAATAATTGGGCTAGTGGCTTTTCACAGGTAAAGTAGTCAAGAAGCAGGGAACAAACGCCCTTTGATTCCTCTCCTGGGCATAATTTTATAAACTTAGTAGCATCCCAAGAACTCTACTTTGTTTTGGAACCTGATAGCCACTCATCCATTTGATAAGCCTTTTCATTCCCTTATCTTATTCCTGCCCCTGCATTGGAGGACCATTTTAAAACATTATATTCACACGAAGAATTTCCTGGCTTCAATTTAGGTCTCAATGCCAATCTGTTCCCAAACGGCCCCAAATAAAATAAAATAAAGACGCTCATTAATCAGCGAAAGTCTGGTAAAGCTCCATGCAATGATTTTATCACTGCAGAAATACTATGAAACTCTGGAATAGTAGCCCCCTCCCCCCTTTTATATATATTGATTGGACTGTACAAATTCTAGAGCATTGAGGCCTAATTATTATTGTGCCTATTTACAAAAATGGACATCTGAGACTTCCCTGCTAACTCAGTCTATCAGCCTCTTAAGTATAATAAGTAAGTCTATGATAGACATTTATACAATAAATTAGTCAATTGGATTAACAGAGCATGTACTGGCAGATGAGCAAGGGAGGTTCAGATCTGGACACTCTTATTTATGGGTACGCCCTTATTCTTCAACACTTGGCTGAAAAATACACATCCAAACCAGTTTCATCATTATATACTACATTTATTGATTTCAGGTCTGCATTTAATCTAGTTCCCAGAGAAAAGACTCACAGACTCAATTTATAATACCTTACCTAATGTAATAATCTGAGAAGTACTGATCTTTTTATGTGCAATTACTATAATTGACTTAGTATGAAGTAGTTTCGCTGATTGTAGCCAAATTCTGCTATAGTTTGTAAAACTAGACTGTACATTGTTAATTCATCACAAACTGCAATTCGTTATTCTGCCTGTCTTTTATTTTTATTTTTACTATTATCATTGTTTTAATGCTTTTATTTTCTGGTCTGTGACCTTAATAAAATTGTTATAAACTTAAGTTTATAAAGAAAGAACTTTGATTTATAACTGAATCTAGAATAAATAGTCTTGTCTTGTGATTTACAGGGAGAAAAGATCCATGAAGATATTTTTGACATTATAGACAGAGAAGCTGATGGCAGTGACAGTCTGGAGGTAAGACAGACTTGTGGTGCTGACCCTTAGATTACGTATAGATTTCTGGATCTGGGGAATGCTAGTACTGGACTGCAGTGGCCATCTGTTTAGCCTCAGAATTAAGGGGAAAGGAGAAATCCCTTGGCATGCAGGGGGAACAGTCCCCAAATCTAATGTTCCCTGCCACTTCCTCATTGACGCTGGGAAATCTGGCAAAGAAGATTGCAAATGGAGACCACATGATTGCAGGGCACTTTGTTATAAATGCAAAGAGGTTGCCAATACCTGAAATGTGATCATGTGACAGGAAGTTTTATGATGACCAAAAATGCTTTATGGACTGTAAAGTACCTGTTCCCAGGCTGTTGTGATCGTGAATCTATTACTAGATTCTTATTGCTAGAATCTAATAAATATATTTCATTCTTCTGGAAGATTGAAGTAATCAGAATAAAAGTTGATGCAGTATATTTAAACTGTGTGACTTATTTAAAAAAAACAAATTGTCTTCCCTTATGATAGAGATTCTCTCTCACACAGAGAGAGGGGGGGAGGGGAGCAATCCTGTGGCATAGGTTAAGTGGGTATAGCAGCAGTGACTATTCTAGGGTTACTAAATTTGTTACTTAGGGCTTTGAATTCTAGCCTCCTTGTCTAAAAGCCAAGGCCTCCCATTTTGAATGATTGAACTGGAATCCTGGCTTTGAAAAGGAAAATTTTAATCTATATCACTCTCATGACTCTGGGTTAGATTTTCCTATTTTAAAAAACAGTTTCTCTAAGCTGCAATTTATAGATTGAAAGGTTATAAAAGCACATAAAATGGCAATTTTATAGTGGGTTAGAGATAGAAAGTGATTCATATCAGGTAAATGATAAAAGAATAAGCATAGCATGTGAAACTTTTAATCATATGGGCATAAGATAATATAAAACATCAGGATTGTTGTAGCCTTCAGGTTACCACCATTCATTTAGATAATCATTCAGTGGCACTGAATAGGGGACTGTTGTCACTGTCGCAGTGTCCTGATCATGACTTGGGTGCTTGGGGATTGGCTTGCAATTATGACAGTTGTGGTGTCCCACAGTCACATGTTCATCATTTGTGACCTTTCCTACTGGATTTCCACAAAATCAGTGGGGAAGCATGCAGGGGGTCATGAGTTGCTCCCATTCTTTTTTTACATGCCTCCATAGCACTTGTCCTTTTGGCCACAGAAACACATTCTTTCTCAGAATGAACATATATCACAGAGTTGTTGGGGAGAAAGGGGTGATGGAATACTATGTACATCATTGAACTTCTGAAGAAAAGATGGGGTAAAGATGTCACAAGTAAATAAATAAAATCAATGAAGGTCTTATAAAATGATCTGATTAAACAGAATACCCCTTTATTGTTATAGAATCACACGTTCATTTATAAAAGAATGTCTCTTCTTAAAAACTGCCTGCCGCTCCTCCACATTTCAGTCCCCCACTTTCCATTATACATGTCTAGTGAAAAGTCTGCTAATAATCCTGCTTAGCCTAAAATAGCTTAGCAGAATCAACAGTCTGTCCTTTTTAAAAGATAACTGATATTGATTGCAAACCCCTAATTTTAAAAATACAACTCTATTGATTTATAAAAAAAACAGCCAGAGTATTTCATTGCTCTATAATATGTTTAATTAGCTCAAGTGCAGTTAATTTCCAAGATATTGTTAGGCAATTTTTATAAAACAAAGTGTATATGCACTCAATTCCCAGTAAGGGTATGGCTAGCTGATGAGAGCTAAATAGCTTGAAATAGATTTATACTAGTCTCCCTTTATTTATCAGTACAAATATAATATATATATATATATATATATATATATATATATATATATATATATATATATATATATATATATATATATATATATATATATATACACACACACACACACACACACACACACACACACACACCCTTACTGGGAATCGAGCCTGTGCTGTATTGCCTCTAAGGCAGATGTGTTAACCATTGAGCCACAGAGCTCGACTCCTTATGAGCCAGCCAGGGTGAAAGGTATCTATTTAGATTTTACAACCCCCGGTATGCCCAAATATGGGAGGAAGATCACTACTTCCATTCTCTGTCCTTCGGCTCGTCACAAGAGACCATCCAGACAGAACCCAATATTTTTTTTTATTGTTGCCTTTTTGTTACATTTGTTATATTTGTGCTGATATATATGTTGTATTTGTGCTGATAAATAAATAAAGGGAGACTAATATAGATCTATTTCAAGCTATTTAGCTCTCATCAGTTAGCCATACCCTTACTGGGATTCGAACCTGTGCTGTATTTATCAGCAGAAATACAACACAAATGTAAAAAAGGCAACAGTAAAAATATTGGATTTCTGTCGTGATGGTCTCTTGTCACGAGCCGATAGATAATGGAAGCAGTTAGCTTCCTCCCATGATTGGGGCATACCAGGGGTTGTGACACTATATATATATATATATATATATATATATATATATATATATATATATATATATATATATATATATATATATATATATATACACATACATACATACATACATACATACATACATACATACATACATACATACATACATACATACCTACCTATATATATAGTGTCACAAATTATATATATTTATATATATATAAATACAGTATCTGAATATACTGAATAAATCTGTGAATACTCAATATGAAATTACTAGAGATTCCAAATAGAGCATACTTCTATTTTAATGATATCAAATATAAATACTTTTTGTAAAAAAAAAAACAACCAAAATTTCTACTACAGGTAGTCCCCAATTTACAACAGTTCATTCAGTGACCATTCAAAGTTACAACAGCACGGAGAAAAATCTTATGGCATTTTTTCACGCTTATGACCTTTGTGGCATCCCTGTGGTCACGTTATCAAAATTCAGATGCTTGGCAACTGATTCATATTTATGATGGTTGCAGTATCCTGGAGTCTTGTGACCACCTTTTGCCACCTTCTGACAAGTAAAGTCAACGGGGAAGCCAGATTCACTTAACAACTGTGTTACTAATGTAACAACTATAATGGTTAACAACTGTGGTAAGAAAGGTAGTAAAATGGGACAAAACTCACTTAACAAATGTCTCACTTAGCAACAGAAATTTTGGGCTAAATTGCGATCATAAATTGAGGACTACCTGTATATAATGTTTATTAGTGTTAAAAACTGTAGTGTTAGATGTAAATATTTAATTTTTCATACATATAAGTCAACCAGAAAATATTTATTTCAGATGAGGAGATTTTTATCTGATAATTGAATCTATTTGACATCTAGTCATAATACATATAAATAAAATATTAAAAAAAACAGTCAACAGGTTAACTCAAATATTACACTAAACTTCAAATCCTTCCGTTAATATCTGTTATTAATTAGTTATTAACTTGTATTTAACTAGTAGATAACAAGATGTCGTTTATGATTTTTACTTTGGATGTTTTTCTCTATTATGTTCTGCTACTAAAATAGATTTTTGAATGTATTCTGTTTTCTGCTGGGCTTATGGTACAAATTTATGTAACCTTTTACATTTTGGGCAGTGTCTTGTCTAAGACAATTAACCATGGGCACATGATAATGTCCACTTTACCACAGCTCCCCTCCCCTGCAGCTGATGCATTACAGGCATTTATCATCAGCTGTCTCCCTGCCAGCGCTTCTCCCACACCAATGGTCTGCCGGTGTTCCTCCAATACGCCCTCCTCCTGGGCGATTTGCCAAAGGATACTTGTCCATGGCCAGTCCAAAGCACAGAACAAATAACCGTGTGTCCCCACTTTGCAGATTCATGGCAAGGCAGTGCTGCCAGGGGGAGATTCATGGTGCTTCTGAAAGGGAGAGATTGACTAACGTCATCCAGAAATCAGGAATTTGTTTTCAGTTTCAGGATCAGCTTCCTGCATTCTGAAGAATATGTAAAAAAAATTGCATAACAAAGACCCCAAGGAAGAGGCATGATATATGTGAAGGACCTCCTTTCAGAAAGAGAACTATCAACAGTGCCCTGAAAGCTTCTCCCACCGAGCTCATTCTCTGTTATTGTAGTTAGCGAAAATAAAATGAAAACATTCAGAGAGAGAAAGTAAGGGGGGGGGGACTCAACCTCCCCACCCCGCACAGATGGAATTGGATGAAATGACGTTATGCATATGGAAATGTCCAGAAAGTTGTTTGCAACAAATGTTGCAATCCCAAAAAGGCAATGTTTTCTTGTGATAGAAGCATAAACCACTAATCCTGACAATTATTCTCCTAGTTGCTACGTTTTCCTTGATCTTTTTACCACGATGTTTCTGGTCAATTTCAATAACATACATTTTTTCCTTTTTCGCTTTCTCTTTTCTTTCCCCCTCCCCATTTTCTTCCTCCACAAACACGCCAATCTCTTTTTAAAAAAATGAGGACTATCAGTTCCCCATATAAGATTAATCTCTAACTATGTTATAAAACTAAGTACTTTTCTCTATAATAAAAGCTGTTTAAGGGGTTTACCACAGCTTGAAACAGAATTATAATTTATTTATTTTCAAGTGTCCAGACCATAAGTTCTTCTCAATTCAGTCTCTTTCTCCTTGTGGAATTAATGCGATCTGATTTGATCAAGGTAGTGATTGCAGTCCCTAAATTAGACTCTGAACACATCACTGCACTGATGTGATCACTGGGGAGGAGAGCAAGGATATCCTGATATTGAAATCCACTAGAATTTCAAAATCAGACATGGATATCAATATCAGGCATAACCTTTCTCTCCCATGTGCCCCCTCTCTCCAAATCACATTAGGACAGCAATGTGTTCGGAGTCCTAATAATTTTGGGATAAGCAGCTTTTATTAAAGAGAGACGCAGTTAGTTTTATAACAGTGATATGGGAATTCATATTATTCTGCTTCTTGCCAGGGAAATCACACGTCCCCCGCCCCCAACTGTTCCAGTTTCTACATCAAGAATGTGAGCTAAAAAGGGACTGCCTCCAATTGGAAGGCAGAGTGGGGATACATGGTTACTTGTCCTGCACTGCTGATTGGCTGGGGGCTAGTATCCTTTGGAAAATTGCCCGGAGGAGGGTACATTGGCAGGAGAGAAGTGCTGGCAGAGGACCAGTCAACGATACATGCCTGTGATGGGGGGAAGGCAGAGTGAAGTGGTTAATTATCCCAGTTCATTGCTGAGGAGCATGGATATTATTTGGCCCCAGAAAAGAAGAATAGCTAACTTTTAGGACATTGGTGCTCAGAAAGAAAATTGCCTTATATACACTGTAGTTATCTAGCTTTAATATGAATTTGTCTCTCCTCTTGACACATTTATGTGCATTGGTATTTATCCCATAAGAGGATAGTATGTATCTTTTTCCTATGTTGTTTCTTTCAGGGTTTTGTGCTGTGTCATTCCATTGCTGGTGGGACTGGCTCTGGCTTGGGCTCTTACCTTCTGGAGAGGTTAAATGACAGGTGAGTAATGGCCACAAATGTGTTTGTGCTCATGTCTATTCTCCATTTGGGTAGGAAAATTATAAAGCAGTCAAGTTACTTTGGGGAAATCTGCTAACTGGCAGACTTGGAAGATACATAGCTGACTCAATAAGGTCTGCCCCACCCAATCACCAGCTTGGACAAGCCTTGTAGTTTGTACAGTTGTAACTTGAAACAAGAAAAAGATTAAAACAATCAGTTTTGATCCCTCAGGCAAGAAGTGTTCTTCAGTGTTGGCTAATGAAAATCACACATATTTTTGTTGGATAACATAGTGTTTTAAGAATTAGAACTATAGAACTTTCAGAAATTGTAAGGAAGGATAAACAGGAACTTGATGAAAATTAAGTTAGGCTGATCAATAACATGCCAAATATTTTTTAAATGTAGCCAATTTTCATTATGAGATGATTTCAGAGGAGCAATATTTTTGTTCTCAGAGATTGACAGAATATTTTGAATCTTATCCCTAGCCACTGCTTATAGTTACTATTTGTACTATTCACTTCCTTGCATCCCCTAAGAGTGCCGGATCACATGGAGGCAGTCTTAGGTTGGACTGAATTTTAAAAAAAATATTTTTCTTATTGGTTGTGAATAGCAACTCTTTTATTGAGAGACTGGCAAAATTGTAGGTAAGCATGCAGGGATGGATAAATTATCTTTTTTATCAAAGAGGGAAGAGCGTACAGAAGTTCTCAGTGGAGAAATTATCCCCTTAGTGCAGTGTTTCTCAACCTTGGTAACTTGAAGATGTCCGGACTTTAACTCCCAGAATTCCCCAGCCAGCATTCACCTGCTGGGGAATTCTGGGAGTTGAAGTCCAGACATCTTCAAGTTGCCAAGGTTGAGAAACACTGCTTTAGTGTTATCATGTGATGTTCCTGAATGGATTATTTGTAATGTTTTCAGTTGTTCCTGTGATGTAATTTACAGTTAGAATTACAGTTGATTTTCCACATTAGTGGGGAGATTGTTAATTAAGATCTAAATTAAGTGGACAAAATATAGACACTATTTGAAAATTTTAAAAATCTTTTCAGCAATATTTCAATAGATTTTAATAATATTTTTAAAATACATTTTTGGTATTATATGTTTTTTAAGTAATAACTAGCAATTACTAGTTATTACTTATACAAAATTCTCAAAACTGTTCCATGTGATATTTTAGCAAAAAAATTAGTTAATGTACTTTTCATCCAAAAACTAACAATGAAGCAGAACATTTTAAAAGTAAAGCTTACTGTGCATTATATTTCTCAACTAAGTAGTTTATTAAATATGTTATTCATATGGTTGTAATGCTATCCAGCTATCACAGGACTGCCAGGTACATTCTAGACGGTTCATCAACAAAAGCACACCGACAAAAGTGCGGCGAGAAAACCGCGAGGTCGAAATCACGCCCACAGAAGACAAATGTGCGCTGATGAAAGCGCGTAATCAACAAACAACGTGAAAACAACGTAATAACAACGTAACCCTAACTCTTACCTTAATCCTAATGGCGCTTTTGTGGGCGCGGTTTTGTTGGCGCTCTTGTGGGAGCACTTTCGATGTTGTGGTTTCTCACCACGGTTTTGTTGGCGCGCTTTTGTTGGGCGCATTTGACGGGTCACGATTCTAGGCATAGAATCAACATTTCATTTGCACCTGACCAATTTAGGTTGGCGTAGTATGGGCCAGTCACTTTTTCTCAGCCCAAGGAAGGAGGACATTTTTGAAAAATGTGGCCAAGAAAAACTGCAAGATTTGTCCTGGTAGTCTTCAAAAATGTCTTCATGAGTGGATGGAAGAAGCCCCCCCTCCCCCGTATAATTAATTTTTATAAATGACTAAGTAGCAAAATGCTATGGTGCAATTAACACAGCACTGCAGCTGACAGAATAATTGATATTACTATACTCATGGGAGCTTGCCAGAGAAGTTTGGAAGACCTCATAATTGATTCTGACGTATACTACTCAATCTGAATTGTTTATGGTCAGATGGCTGGCAAAATTTCCTACAGATCACACTGAGATGATTGTTCTCAATAGAGGTGGAGATAGCATCTAGGAATGGTTAACACTGTCCTGTCTCCAAAGTGAGGCGTGGGAGGAGTCACAAATGGGTATTAACACAGCACTTTTGCCGTGGAGACTGAGGTAAATCTTGAGGCCACACCTCTGTTCCTCCTCTGACCTCCCAGATTAACTCCAGATTAATTCCAGTCTTCACTTTGAAGACTTTAAGGTTTTTGTACAGGAATATTTTTAGGTTTTTACCTTCGGATTGCTTTACCTCTCCTCAGCTGTGCTCAGCACTGCTAGCTTTTAAAGCCTCGCCGCTTGCTAGCGCGGGCCCCAGGTGGCCTGACGGTCGCGTAAAGGGGAGGAAGGCTCTGTGCCACGTAGTTCGCGTTGGACGGCAGCCCGCCTTCCAGGAGGCCTTTGCAGAACATCGTAGGACTGAGGACCCAGCAAGGATCATCCTCCAACGTTCCCGAGCTTCGGAGGAGATCGGGTCGCAGATCGGCACCAGTCGCAGGGTTCCAGGAGTAGATCTTTCTGGGACCACCCCAGGGATCATCAGGATCGTCCCAGGTCTTCTGCTCCAAGAGAACCCAGGTCACCCTCCCCCTCCACTGCCAGTGAGGCCTCGGAGCTAGAGGAGGGGGAGTTGAAGGAGGTGGGGTTTTCTGAGGATGAGGACGCCCAGGCCCCTGAGGCGCCCAATGTCACTGGGCTGTTTCCCCCCTCCTTGTTTAGCTCCTTATTGCATAAGGCCAGAGCCACGGCAGACTTGGACACTCCCCCAGAGTCCAGTCCTGCGACTGCCACCCCCGGCACAAGCGGGGGGAACAAGGAGGGGCCCTTCCACAGGCCCCAGGTGGAGAAGGAGGAGATTCCCACTCCAGAGATGTTCTTAGAGGTGCTTAGGTTCCAGTGGGTTAAGCCAGGGTCGTTTCCCAACCCAGGGGGCAATGAACGTAGATTTTTATAATCTAAATTCTACCTTCGCCCAAGCTCTGCAGGTACCCTCAGTGGACACTCCAGTCGCTAGCCTGGCTTCAGCTTCTGTGGTGGTGACTGGAGACGTAGCCAACTGTCTCAAGGCAGAGGACAAGAAAGCGGAGATGGTAATGCGTAAGTCCTTTCAGGCAATAACCTGGGCTATTAAGGCGGCCGCGACTGCCTCCTTTTTTAATAGGTCCACAGTGCTATAGTTGGAACAGCTAAGAGACAGGACCCTGGCCACGGAAGTACGACTGTTGCAGGACATCTCCAAGGTGCTGGCAGCCACCCAGTTTTCGGCGGATGCCACACTGGACGCAGTTAAGTATTCCTCGTGAGCTTTGTCGTCCTCTGTAGCATCCAGGCGCCTATTGTGGGTGCGCCACTGGCAGGCAGAATCCCGTGCAAAGTGGCACCAGGCAGGAGCTGACTACACCAGGGACAAACTGTTCGGTTCTTCGCTGGATCCCATTCTGGTGGAGGACAAGAATAAGCATAAGGTCTTCCCGGCCACGACCAGACGTCAGAACACCGACAGGCTTCTTATCCCAGGGGAGCATCTTACCACCCACCTGAGTTGGACTTCCAGAATCAGAGGTACCAGGCACCCAGGTTTCCCAGACAGGGAGATAGGCAGTTCCCAAGGGACAAATTTAGAGGCCAGCAGCAGAGCAAGCGGCCCTTTCGAGGAGGGGGCAGCTGACCTTTCCACAGGTTCAAGTGATCCGGTCCTGGATCACCCCATCGGTGGTCGCCTCTCCTTATTTGCGGATGCATTGGATCACATTGGACGAGTGGGTCCTCCAGACTGTTAGGCTCGGGCTTCAGCCCCCGAATAGATTCCGCACCTTTACCTCCTCTAAAGATCCAGCCAAGCGGGCCTTCTGGCTAAGGCCATCAAACACCTGCTAGACATCAAGGCAGTAGAAATGATACCAGAGGGGGAGAGGGGTTTGGGATTTTATTCTAACCTGTTTCTGGTCTCCAAAAGTTCAGGGGGGTAGAGAGCCATTTTGGACCTCAAGCTGCTCAATTCCAGAGTGGTCTACCGTAGATTCAAGATGGCCTCTCTCAAATCCATCCTAGAGAACATCCAACAGGGAGACTTCCTGGCCTCCATCGACCTCATGGAGGCCTACCTACACATCAGAATCCCCCCCAAACACCATAGGTTCCTCAGGTTTTCCCACGAGGGCAATCACTTCCAGTATAGGGCCTTCCCTTTGGGCTGGTGTCAGCCCCCAGGACCTTTACCAAGGTGCTGGCCGCGGCCACGGATCACATTCATTCCTTTCTGGTCTGGCTCCATTGCTATCTGGATGACATCCTCATCCTAGCCAGGTCCCCAGCTACTGCTGTGCAGAACCTGGGCTTCACTATCGACAGTCTAAAGTCCCTGGGGTTCTCGATCAACCTCGAGAAGAGCCAACTAGTCCCCTCTACCAGACTCCAACACCTAGGACCATCATAGATTCAGTGTCTGGAGAGGTCTTCCTCTCCTGGGAGCGAAGGGACAGCATTGTTCAGCTGGTTAAGGAGTTACGCTCTGTTCCTGTAGTTCTGCTTTCCAGGCTCCTCGGGAAAGTCATTTCTTTCATAGGGATCGTGCCTTGGGCCCGTGTCCATGCCAGGGAGCTCCAGTGGTTCCTGCTTCCGCACCAGAGAGCCGGGACAAGCGACGCCAGCTTCAAGGTTCAGGTGTTACCCCAGGTGCTTCTCTCGCTTTGTTGGTGGATGACCCCAGCTCTAGACAAGGGGTCACTCTTCAGGGAGTCAGCAAGGAAGGTGCTCATGACAGATGCAAGCCTGTTCAGCTGAGGAGCGCATCTAGAATCCCAGATGGCCCAGGGACGCTGGACTCCAACAGTCCTGCGCAACAACATCAACTGGCTGGAGCCATCCATCTGGCTCTATGCCACTTCATGACTACAGTGACCAACCACTGCATCCTGGTTTTAACGGATAACATGGCAGCCAAGGCCCACGTGAACAAGCAAGGGGGCACCCATTCCAAGGCCCTGCGCAACAAGGCCCTCCAGTTGGGGAACTGGGGAGAAAGGAACCTTGGATCGGTTAGAGGGGAACACATCTCCGGGATAGAGAACCAACAGGTGGACTGGCTCAGCAGGGAGACAGTCGACAATAGAGAGTGGCAGCTCCACCCCACCGTCTTCCAACAGATCTGCAAGAGGTTCAGACGCCCGGCAATGGATCTCTTCCAACAGATCTGCAAGAGGTTCAGACGCCCGGCAGTGGTCTTCCAGTGAACGCCTAGCTGCCAAGCTTCATATTGAGGTTCCCGTCCAAAGGTCCCATGGACACAGATGCCCTTTGCTTCAGTTGGCCACCGGCCTCCTCTATGCCTTTCCTCCCCTTCCCCTCATTTCCGGGGTTCTGAGGAAGTTAGTGACAGAGAGCAGAGATGGTTTTGGTGGCCCTGTTCTGGCCACGTCATCCTTGGCTAGCAGACCTGCTGCCACCTCAGCAGCCTGGACCACTAAGACTCCCATCGAGGAGATCTGCAGGGCTGTCGCCTGGTCCTCTCCCTCGCCTTTCATCAGGCACTACCGGCTAGACCCTTACGCCTCCGCAGAGGCGGCCTTCAGAAGGAGGGTTCTTCAGGGAGTCCTCGATTCTCAGAGCGGCTCAGGCCCATTAATCCCTCCCAAGGACATCTAGCTTTGATATGTCCCATTTGTGACTCTTCCCATGCCTCACTTCAGAGACTGTCAGTTGGTCTTACCTGAACTGCATGTCTCTAAGATGGCGTGGAAGTGGTCACTTCTTCCCCGTTAGGGCGCTCTGCGCTAGGGGCCTGAGTTAGAGTCGTTCCTGCTCTACCTAGGCTGCCAGTAGGTGGAGACTATCCTGTCTTTCTTCTGAGAGGAAAACCTGGACCGCCACCATGTCAATCCAAGCCCCAAGGTGCAAGATATGTGTGGTGGGTGTAAAGTGACTCTTGGTGTGGTTGTCAGAGAACCCATGGAATTGGAGCATCTGAAGAGTGATGTTGAGGTCCCTTGTGGCCCCCTCCACAGAGTATGACATTAACAATATATATAAAGCCTCTAAGACTTCTAAATCCTCCAACAAGAACTCTGAACCAAAGAAGGCCTCCAAGCCTGGGGGAAAGGAGTCTATCCCCCAGGAGAAGCCTGGTTCTCCCCTGCCACTCTTTTGTCTCTAGGGAAGAGAGTGGTTCCCTCAGCAGCGCCAGGCCAGACCACTGCTCCCCACTTCAATTAGACACTGGCCCCGACCTGTTTAGCCCTATGGCCCTATGGCCCCACGTCCGCTGGGCAGACATGTTGAGGCCACCTTTACACCCATGACTGCTGGCCTCCACCCTGAGTATACAATGCCTGTCATGCTTACCTTGCCTCCTGATTACCAGTCTATCATTGCGGAGGCATTAAGCAGGGGATTGCAGCCGGTTTGCAACAACAGTGTATTCCTGCTAGTCCCCTACCGCCCCCCCCCCCAGGTGCACACCGTTAGGGAGAGGACTTCAGACCTGGAAAGGGAGCAGTCGCCCCAGCAATCTCACCGTAGCCGTTCTCCTGCTTCAAAAGAAGGGGAGATTAGGAAGGCCGAGTTATCGGATGAGGAAGGACAAGCTGGTCACGGTAGGGCTATTTCCACTGGCTCTATTCAAGCCACTGTTGTCCAAAGCCAAAACTGCAGCCGAGATGGGGGGACAGGTGCAGACTCCCACTGCGCCCGGGGCATCCACATCAGCCTCTACATAGTTTACTGAACATAAATTGGAGGCAGATCCATCCCTGCCCCCAGTTATTCGTGGACACTGTTCAAAGACAGTGGCCTACACTGACGTCTGGCCCAGCTCCTTCCAGTTCTGATAGGCGCTATTACAATGTGGCGGATGGGCTTGATAAACTGTTACCTTGGCCTGTGGTGAATGCCCCTATTTCAGCCCTACATTCAAGCACTTCGTTTCCCGGATCCCAGGAGGAGGTCCTCAAACCAGAAGATAAGAAAGCAGACCAGACCCCGCAGCATGGCCACCAAGCGGCTGCTTGGGTGGTCCAGGCTTCTGCAGCAGCTTCATTTTTCTCTCGATCTATCCTGTGTTGGCTCCAACAACTGCAGGAGAGAATCCCGGCCAGGGACTCCAGGATCCACCAAGACCTTAATAAAATTGTAGCCACAGTGCAGTTGTCAGCAGATGCCACCCTGAGTGCCACATGTTTTGCCTCCTGGGCCATAGCGTCTTCTGTGCCTTCCTGCTGCCTTCTGTGGTTGCACCAGTGGCAAACAGACCTACGTCACAAGTGTGCCTGGCATCAGAGCCATACAGAGAGGGGGTCCTATTTGGGGAGTCCCTTACACTGCTCCTTATTGAAGGAAAAGATAAGCTTAAGGTGCTATCCACTAATTATAAAAAATGGTCTTACTGACCTGGGCCCTATCTGAGGCACCAAGGCAACAGGATTATGGGGGCTCATTTAGAGATCAGGTTTATGGTTCCCCTAATTTCAGACCACGGGGGGTTTGGCCAACACCAAAGGCAACAATCATATCGCCAACAGAGAGGCAATCAGTCCAGACGGCCCTTTCGCGGTGGGGGGAACTGGTTCTACCGCAGGCCATGAGCAATCTCACGATCGGTTCCCTATTGGTGGGAGATTATTACATTTTGCAGATCAGTGGGAGACCACCACTTCGGACCGTTGGGTCAATTCCACAGTTAGAGCAGGTTTGGCCCTTGAGTTCCCCTGTGTTTTTTCATTAGGTCCCCAGTTTCTAGCAATAGACAGCAAGGCTGTTGATGACCTTGGCCATCCGGCATCTTTTGGACATTGAGGCTGTCCAGATGGTGCCGGATGACCAGAATAGAACTGAAGGGTTCTATTCAGTGTTGTTTGTTATCCCCAAGTCCTGGGGGGGTTGGAGGGCTATTTTGGATTTGAAACTTCTTAATAAATACTTGAAATACCGAAGGTTTAAAATGCATTCCTTGGAATCGATTTTAGAAGGGGTCAGACAAGGGGACTATCTTACCTCCATTGATCTGACTGAGGCATACTTACATATTCCCATCCTCCAGAAACATCGTTGTTTCTTAAGTTTTTGCTATGATGGTTGCCACTATCAATATAGAGCTTTGCCCTTTGGCCTCTCATCCTCCCCGCGGGCATTTACGAAGGTTTTGGCGGCCTTGACGGCCCATCTAAGATCCGTGCCCATTCGGATCCTGTCTTATTTAGATGATATATGTTAATGTCACGCTCTGTGGAGGGGGCCACAAGGGATCTCAACATTACTCTTTGGGTGCTCCAATCCCATGGGTTCTCTGACAACCACACCAAAAGTCACTTTACACCCACCACACATATCTTGCACCTTGAGGCTTGGATTGACATGGTGGCGGTCCAGGTTTTCCTCTCAGAAGAAAGACAGGATAGTCTCCACCTACTGGCAGCCTAGGGAACAACAGGTGTCGCTGGCTACCTTATCTAAGCTACTGGGGAAGATGGTCTCAGCCATTTCTATTGTACTCTGGGCCAGACTGCACTCCAGGGACTTACAGTGGTTCCTCCTTCCTTTCCAAAAGGAATGAAGAAGCACCTCCCTCGCCAGGGTCATCCTACCTAGAGAGGTGAGACAATCCTTACGCTGGTGGAGGCCACCAGCCATCACAAGAGGGTGCCGCTTTCGGGTGGAGGATAGAGTCACGATCACCACAGATGTGAGTCTTAGAGGTTGAGGTGCTGACCTGGGTGCACATATTGCACAAGACAGGTGGACGGAGAAGGAGGCCGCACTACCCATTAATCTGCTTGAACTTAGAGCCGCCCGTCTTGCCCTCCTACACTTCGTATTTCTCATCAAAGGGAAACATGTCCTCGTTTTAACTGACAACATAACAGCCAAGGCTATGTTAACAGACAGGGGAGTACCAGATCGAGAGCATTGATGGGAGAGGCTAGCGAGCTAGGGATCTGGGCGGAGAATAACCTCCTTTCCATCACAGCTGAGCACATATCGGGTTAATGTTAGGGCAGACTGGCTCAGCCATTCTACCCTGGATTAGGCAGAGTGGAGATTGCACCCTTCTGTCTTCCAGAAGATTGTACAACTGTTTGGAGTTCCGGTCATGGACCTGTTCTCCTCTCCAGCCAATGCTCAGCTGCCTCGGTTCCTCACATGATTTCCCGCAACAGGTGCAGAGGGGATGGACGCCCTTCGCTGACCCTGGCCTCAGGGCCTACTATACGTCTTCCCACCGCTTCCGCTATTACTTAATGTCGTGCGCAAGATCTCGTCCAAGGCGGAGATCATTCTTGTGGCCCCGCATTGACCACGACAGCCATGGTGCAGATCTTCAGGCATTGTCTGTGGAGAGGCCCTGGACAATTCCGATGGACAGGTTATACCTCAGCCAGGGATCGCTGAAGCACCCAGATCTCTGGTGGCTCCAGTTGACCACCTGGCAATTGAGCAGGACTGTCTGAGCCTTGACAGCTTTTCGCCTAGAGTAATAGACACACTACAGGCATCCAAACGGCCCTCTATGGACCTCATTTACAACGCCATCTGGAGAATCTTCTGCACTTGGTGTTCTGAAAGGGAAATAGTACCTATCTCTTTGTCGGTTCCCCAAGTCCTGGAATTCCTACAGGATGGTCTGAACAAAGGGTTGTCGCCCAATACACTTAGGAGACAGGTGGCGGCCCTGACCACCCTATTGTCTTGGGGAGGAGGACAATCATTGTCACATCATCCGGTGGTTCAGAGGTTCTTGAAGGGGGCTTCCAACCTTAGGCCACCCGTGGTACATAGATATCCCACATGGGATTTAACTAAGGTTCTCACTGCACTCACCAAAGAACTATTTGAACCCATACAAGCAATTCCATTGCAATATCTCACTTTGAAAGTTTCATTCTTAGTGGCGATCACCTCCGTGCGGAGGATTTCTGAGATCCAGGCCCTGTCTGTTAAGGAGGAATTGTGTACATTTCATGGGGACAGGGTAGTGCTAAGGCTGGATCCATCGTTTCAACCTAAGGTTAGCACATGGTTCCATCGTTCACAAGAGATTGTGTTGCCGGAATTCTGTCTATCGCCGTCTAGACTATTAGAAGAGCAGTGGCATATTCTGGATGTCCGGTGTGCCTTGCAGATATATATTCACAGGACGGCAGATTTCAGGAAGACAGAACATCTATTTGTTTCGTTCCAATCATCATCCCTGGGGCAGAAAGTGTTGGTCACTACCATAGACAGGTGGATGAGACGTTGCATTGCATTGGCCTACTCTTCAAATCAAGAGCAGATCCCTCAAGGGATTACGGCCCACTCAACCAGAAGTTCGGCCACAACCACAGCGTGGAATACGCAAGCTTCCCTGGATGAAATCTGCAGGGCAGCTGCTTGGGCATTCCCTTCACCCTTTATTTATAATTATAGGCTAGACAAATTTGCCTTGGCAGAGGCGGCCTTTGGCTGTAGAGTTCTACAAGCAGTACATGGTGACAGGTAGTCCGGCAGTCTCCTCCCTCCCAATAGGGACTAACGTGGGTATGTCCCATTCCCGGATGCTATCTCCACCTCTATTGAGAAAGAATGTTGATACTTACCTGATATACCTCTTCTAATAGAGTGGAGATAGCATCCAGCCCCGCCCTGAGGGGAGACTGGGACCTTTGAAGTTTAAAATAATGACAGCTGGTTGCTGTGTATGGTTTTTTGCATTGTATTTTATGCTTGAACATTGCATGTTTTGGTTTATTAAATTACTGAATTTCGGATAACACCTTGAGTCTGTTGTTTTTTCTTCTCTGAAAGCTGGGTGGAGTCACTCAGAGGGGCGGGTTATATAGCTTGTTAATTAGTAATCAGACTCAGACCAATAGGAGAAAGGACAATGTTAGCCATTCCTGGATGCCATTTCCACTCTATTAGAAGAGGCGTATCAGGTAAGTACCAATGCCCTTTTTGAACTTGCTGAAAGTAGGGGCAGCCAAATATTTGCGTTCATCATTGAACATGATGATCTAGTGCAGGACAGTTACCAGCATTTCATATACAGATTTAGAGATGCATCTGATGGTTTTGCAAGAACAAGTATAAATAGAGAGATCCATAGTCTAGAAGAAGTCACTGAAGAGTTTGTCCATACATATCAGATATTCAATTATTTGCCAGAGATGTGGGTAGAATTATTTGACTTTGATTGAGCCAATTTTGAGAATGACTTGCTGACAAGCTAAGATACTCTAAATTGGTGAGAATTCTTCCTAAATAATTTGGAAGAGTTTAAGCATGGAAGAAATGGCAATGGAAGAGGGTTTTACAGCTACCCTCTGCCATTGCCCCTCCCTTCCCGTGGCCTCAGAATTCAGCACTGAAGAAGCTCTGTAATGAGAACAGTGAAGAGATCATTGCCCAAGAAGAGAAACAGAGGAGATCTTGGTTAAGATTTCTACTGCGGTATTCTGGGATGTCCACTTAGAACTTGCACCATTAAAGTTCATGCTTCTTAATCAGCTGTGAAATGCTGTACTTTTGGACCTGTCAGCTGTTTAACAAACAAATGCCTGAGTTACTCAAGAGAAGTAAGACTTCTCCCAAGAGCTTAGCAAGGGGCCACTCCGATAGTTAAGCAGCTGACAGCAGGAAAGTATATTTTACTGTTTCTCTTACTTATTTAAAGTATTCTGGTTGAGAAATACAACTCTTAGTCCTAATAATCTTGACAGCCAAAGCCAATTTTACAAATGAGGCTACAGCGCAAAGATTTGATTTCTTTACACTGACAATGGAAAAACAAAAGCTGGTAGAAATGATAGGCAAACACCAAGCCTGTTTGTGTATTACAATGCATACACCTTTATAAAGAATCACATACTGTAGTATTCTTACCACTCTATTGTTATTGCTTCTTTCTTTGTTCCTGTGGTGGAACTGATTAGCTGCAAATAACGCAGATGTACATAGGGAGAAAAGTACAGTTTCTTTTTTCTTTCCAAAGTACAAATAGTACGATTTGTAGTCTTTCTGTTTTTATGCTTCATATTTGCCTGGTCAACTCGCAAACTCCATTTCATTGCCAAAAAAACCCTTGGATTTTGTAGTTGTGCTTGAGAACAAAGAAACAACTGTGTTGCCATCAATTTGAAGTCAAGCCCAATTTCTGGCTAAAAAGCAACATTTGTATCTACTTTAAAAGAATTTCTGGGTGACAATTTGAAGAAATGTTTTGTTTTGAATCCCCAGTATTTGCATTCACATTGTTCATCTCTTAGGGAATGTTAGAATTGTGCCTGGCTATAGACTTTAACTCATAAGACCATTAGGATCCTCACCCATTGTCTCTTATTCCAGATTTTCTAGATTATGCTCAGATGGCATGCATTTTCACAAAGTTAATCTATAATTTGATCAAAATGAAAGAAGTATGTGAATAATTAATTGCATTTTATATAAGATATGGCAAGTTTAAATAAACAACTGTGGCTTGGTGAATTGCAGAATAGTTTTTTCCAGATGCATGGGTAATTTGGACAAGTATACATGGATAACATACCGATCTTTTCAAGAGCTTAAATACATTCTGTAAACACAAACCTTTTACTATATTGGGAAAAAATGACATTTGATCTACCCCAATGGTCTCTTTAGCTTACTAGATCTCTACAGAAGGAATTCAAATGGCCCTGCAAAAGTGCAATTTATAGTTTCATGTAAAAAAGCTAAAAATATAACAGACGCATAGCATTTTCCAAGCACTACTAATTTTTAATAGATCTATTTTTAATTTTGCAACTAGATAATACTGCTAATAATACTGCTAATTTTAAAGAAAAATGAAGGTTTACTTGAGCAAGCAATATTTCAGAAACCAACCATCGTTTTTACAACTGTTATTCAAGCATCCAAGTCCTCTTGTCAATTCGTGGTCTAAACAGATGCATCAAACATTGCATTTCACACCATTGTCCTCCAAGCAGAGAATGGGGGAAGAGAAGGGGATGAATCTTCTGCCATTTGCAATTTACTCCAGGTTGCTTTTACCAGCTGAATGAAACTGTAACTTTTTTGGTCAGAGTTGCTTGCAAGGAAGATAGCATTTTAGCATTGGAGGCACTTCCTAGAAGGCATTCAGAATAATTACAGATTAATTTAGAAATTCTGTGGAATACAGTTTCACACCTTGACAAATCAGGTGGGCACACATTTTTTTCTGTTTCAATTTTATATCACTTATTTTTTTCAGTTCACCTTATCTTATCTTATCATGTAAATCTGTATACAAACTTCCCTACTCCTCTATCCTTACCGCCTCTCCCCAGGATTTAGACTTTCCTGAAAGATTAGGAACAGGGAGTCAAATGACAGACTTAGTAAATTGGATCACAGTGTAACAAAGAGGCTATCACTTGTGCCGACAGAGGAGGAATGCTGCAGGTCCCTTCAACCCAATTATTCCAGCTGGTGGGGTTCAGGAGGAGGGCCTTCTCTGCTTCTGCCCTCTGGAACATCTTGCCCCCAAATGTGAGCTTGGCCCCAACCCTATCTTTTTATAAGGGTCTATAGATATGACTGTGCCAGTCAGCTTGGGGCCCCAGTGCAGAAAGAGTACAAGTGAAGATGGTTGAGTAGTAACTGTTATAACAGATTATTTGGTAATTATCAACCCTTTTATCAGTGTTACACATTTTTGAAGGCATTCTGGTCATATCCTAGGGAATGCATGTGTTTGTGGTTTTGCTCAATTTTTCATCCGTGCTTCATTGTCAGTTTGCTATGGTTTTCATTTCATTGAGGTTCCCAGCATTTCTCAACATTTTATGATGTACTGTGACATCTTATTGGCTATGCCAGCTAAGCTATCACTGCTGACTCACTGAGTCATGCCATCTTATTACAGGTTGGACTCAGTCTTTTCACCAAGAGGGCTGGCTTTGGACCAATTTTTTCAGAAGAAGGTTGCTGCTATTGTTGAGGATTGGACTGGTGTTGGATGCTACTGAATACTTAGGATGAGCTTTTAAGGGAACTGGGAGGCTACTGCCAGACAACTCTGATTGTTGCGGCTTCTATTTTAGCATTTCTGCTGCTTGATGACTTGCCACTGCCTGGTTTTTTTCTTCATTGCTGATGTTTTGTGGGATGCTGGATCTTTGGGGGAAGGGCAACAATAGGCTACTTTGGATGCCCTCCCCCTGTGAGGGGTTATTTTGCTTGCCCCTGGGCAGGAATGAAGAAGTAGCATGGCTTCATTCTTCTTTTTAAAAAATGCCTTGGTTTTAAATGTGAATGAATGGTTGCCTCCTAGATAAAAACTAGGTGAGGAATTGATGGTTGTTGCAGGGGAACCATCTTGCAGTGGGTAACAGCAGTAGAGGAGGGAGCCTTCGGCCTTTATGTGCTGTTGCTACTTAATGATGTCAGGTCAGTCTGCAATAAAGCCTCCTTTATTCATAATTTAATCAATGGTGAGAGAGTCATTCTGGCATGCATTTCCAACACCTAGCTGGGCTCAGAAGGGGGAGGGGTTTGCTCTTTTGGAATTGAGCCCAGGTGGTTTTGAATGTGGTATCAGCCAAGACTCTGGAGCAGGAATTGCAGTGTGGCAGATGTCATCCTGGAGTCCCTTATGATCTCCAGGGGCACTGCATGAGAGGTTTCTGGATGTGAGACACTGTTCATTAAATTGGACTTAAAGCTAAGCTTGGTCAGTTAGGTTACTACAGTTGCACATTTCAGCACTGAATGCTCTTTTCTGGTTAAATGGAAATGGAACATTGGTAGTTTCTTGATGGTTAGTCTCTTATATTAATTAAAAACTTGGAATTGGCTTTTAGAGGCAATACTAGCTGTCCTGCCAAAGAACAAGTTTCATACAGTAGTCATGCACCAACATCTGATTTTTCTGCATCTGTTTGAATCTTCCAAAGTGATAATCAGGCAAAAAGAGCACCCCCTTTTTAATATATATAATACCATGATATCGTAAGTGTCTGAATACAGCAAAGAAATATGTTACATCTTTTATTGTAATACTGAATAGGTAACCATTTTTATAGGTATCCCAAGAAGCTGGTGCAGACATATTCTGTCTTCCCCAACCAGGATGAGATGAGTGATGTAGTGGTGCAGCCGTATAACTCTCTCTTGACACTCAAACGGCTGACAGAGAATGCTGATTGTGTGGTAAGAAATATTGATAGAAAAGGCCAGTACTTCCCTCTGACAAAGAAAGGACATTCCCTTCACCTAGTTATAGCACCTGGAGCATATCATCATACACCTAAACATAAGTACATTATAATAGAATGATTTTTTTTGCTAAGCAAGCATTGTTTACGTAGGCTTTCTTTTCTTATGTGGCTAAAGTTGGCATAACATGAGGTGCTTACCACCCAAGATCTCGTTGCTAGTTCCTGTTCTATTTCCTATTGATTCTGTTTGGTAAAATAAATTTTCTGTGAAGCAAGTTTGACTCCTGGTGGAATGTCCATATAGTTTTTGGCAATAAGATATGGAAGTGGTTTGAAATCACATTCTGGCTAAGTATTTTATTAGATTATTATTTAAGCATACAGAAACAATGTAGCTACAAAAGAAATTGCATAAGTTGATGCTTTTCATGAAATTTAATTTTTCCTTTGATAGTGTGAGAATTTTCTTCAGCTAAAAAATCAACGGCAAAGAACGCTGATACATTCTTAATTTAGGGATTAATTTGATAGCTGTATTTAGATTTTCCCTTTTATGTTATTTTTGTCTATAGAAGTGTTATTCTGGATAGAAAAACTTAACAGATATTTGCTCCTCTTTAAAATAATAATTATTTATATCAATTTTCTCTTTCTTCCTTTTATCTGTGATTTAATTTTCTTTTAAATATTATTTATTCATTTTATTTGTTTGGTAAACCTCACAATTCTACTTAGCATGACAAGTGTGCCCTCTTATCTTTTTGGTCTAATAATGCTTAAACCAATTTTCTTTTTTAACAGGTGGTTCTAGATAATACAGCTCTGAATCGTATTGCTACTGACAGGTTGCACATCCCAAATCCCACCTTTTCCCAAATCAACCAGCTGGTAAGCACCTATGGGGGCTTCCTCAGGCTTCTGAAAAAGAAAGATTAGGATCTGAATCATGCACAAGACTATTTTCATAAGGTAGTCAGAGTTGAACAGAGATATGAAGATGATAGGAAGAAATTCTGAAGTGAACATTATTTAATTCTCTAGGCATCAATGCCTTGGTTTTCTATATTTTAAAACTGGAACACTCTGAAGAAGACTGTACATACATTTAAAACAAAAAAGTTGAGCTTTGAAATGTAGAATAGGTGACATTCTTGTCTTAAAATTATGGGAAGCTCACTTTTTGTCAACAGTAAGCTATTCTAAAATGCTGACTCTTGGTTTTCCCAATTTCTTTTTATATTTC
Source organism: Thamnophis sirtalis (assembly GCF_051295495.1). Classification (NCBI taxonomy): domain Eukaryota; kingdom Metazoa; phylum Chordata; class Lepidosauria; order Squamata; family Natricidae; genus Thamnophis; species Thamnophis sirtalis. The sequence continues at coordinate 86,653,057 of NW_028261384.1, read as the reverse complement.
AGTGTTGAGGATAATTTTTACGCCATTTATAGATGACACTGTTCATGACAGTTTCCAGGTTGTTGTAGTATTGCTGTACATACAACACACCTCTATATCTAAGAAATGCTATATGTGATCAAATAATTAACTGATTCTCCTATGTACAATCCCAGCTTATTAACCATAATAATTTGTAAGAAGAGCTAGCAAATACAAATATAGTGGTTGTACCATAACTGTTTACCATTTTGAAAATTTTCATCGTTTGAAATATGAGAAGTACAACTCCTGAACATACTTCTGAACAACCCTGGAAATTTTTGGGTACATTTTTTAGGATGTTAGAAACTACAACTGTCTCCTTGATTTCTTGGGAGGATGTCCTGAAACTTTTGTCTTTTCTGTGTAGGTCTCTACTATAATGTCTGCCAGTACCACCACATTGCGCTACCCTGGTTATATGAACAATGATTTGATTGGGCTGATTGCCTCTCTTATTCCCACGCCTAGGTTGCACTTCCTTATCACAGGATATACACCTCTCACCACTGACCAGGCTGTAAGTGATTTGACTTTAAATCAAGATCTGGGAGTCTTCATACTTCATTACAGATTTTCACATTGTATTTTCTGTGATACATTCAGATGATATGAGATTGGATAGAAATGATGTCTGGACAATTTCCTTGTTAAAAGGATGGCCAAAGATTAGATTCACCTGTCAGACCATGCTTTGCTTAACAGTAATTATTGAATGAAACACAATAATTGCCATAAATTAGGGATTATAAACCCATAGTTACATACATCCCAACAGCACTGTATTTTTATCCTTGCAACCTAAACAAACAGGCTAATACATTAGGGAGTACCTTTTTCTGTTCTTTTAATATTTTGATGGGCTTAAGAAAAAGAGTGTGGGCCTTAAATATTGTAGAAGACTGCGTATCTATAGCTTCCTGAATATCCTTCAAATCAAATGTTACCTACTCAGTAATGTCCCAGTGTGATTATTCTTCTCCATTGAAAGTTTCAGGGTGGGCACAAAGAAAAATAACCTTGATTTGAAAGTACAGTGATTAATTTTACACAGCAAGTTAAGGTTTTCAAGCAAGGCTATAGTACTTTGATATTGTTTGAATTGGCCATACTGCCCTACATGCAGTTGTGATGAAATTACCAGTACTAGTAATAAAAGTATGAGCTCTCCTGCAGCCATGTTCCCAGAATGCTAAACAGCTATCTTCATTTTTGCTTTTTTCAACAAGCAACGGGACAGGATGCCAAGGGGCAGATTGCAAGGGTTAATGATTCAAAGGGTATCAGTTGCATGGTGTTTTGTGTTGTGGGGTGCACAAGATTTTTGCTGTGCATTTTTCTCTTCTCACCATTTTTTCTCTTCCTTTTGGAGATGGGATGCTCTTACATTATTTGTTTGCTTTTCTAAATGTGATTATATACTTTGTCAAAAATAGCCACATTTCTCTTTTTTTCCTGTTGCTTACTATTTAAGGAAACAAATAGTATATAGAACGAATTATAATTTTCTAGATTCAGGAAAAGTCATCTTCTATAAGTGGTGTGCGATTCTGTAATTTGGCCTAAGTTTGGGTTGGAACAAATGTTGTTTCATAGCTTTAATGCATGAAACCTGGCCATGGGCCTCTGCATAAATTGTCTTCAAATGAAGAATCCTCCCAAGCTCTGTCTGTACTTTTTTGTGTGTGTGTGTGTTCAAAGATAATCTTCAGTTCTTCCACCAAATAATATATACTTCTGCCTTATTTTGCCCATAGGTGGCCAGTGTGAGGAAAACTACCGTTCTTGATGTCATGCGTCGGTTATTGCAACCTAAAAATGTGATGGTATCCATGGGCCGTGATAGGCAGACAAACCATTGTTACATTGCCATCCTTAACATCATCCAAGGGGAAGTGGATCCAACCCAGGTCAATAGCTTGAGAAACATTGTGCAATTGTTTTAGTTGTATTATTAAGGCCTATCACTTCTGATAATAGCAATGATGAAATAATTATACTTTTTAATGTCAAATCATGTATAATGTACAAGTGTGGCAGGGATAGGCTGTGATCTTCTGTGTTGATGAATTAGAAATCCTATACATTATTCTTGGTCATGCTCTCAAATTAATGGTACATTGAATGAACATTTTTACAAGATTACTTTTTTTAATAAGCTTTTCTACTATTGTTATTCCTCATTAAAGTTGAATTATTGTATTCATATACATACTCATAGTTACAAGCTATTTACCCCTTATCAGGTCCATAAAAGCTTACAACGGATCCGAGAGAGGAAACTGGCCAACTTCATTCCTTGGGGCCCTGCCAGCATCCAAGTGGCACTTTCAAGGAAATCTCCATACTTACCATCAGCCCACAGGGTCAGTGGTCTCATGATGGCTAATCATACCAACATTTCTTCGGTAAGTTTGATTGGGACCATTCATGTTGTAATTATTTATTTAGGATCTTAGTGTTCTTGTATCTGAGATAATAGCATGGAGATGTGCAGGAGTTCAGATTTTATATTCAAAAGATGCTTTGGAATCAGAGGAGTGGGAATATAGGATACTCTTGTAAAACAATCATGCCGTTTTCCAAGATCTGCATTCGTGGAAAGATATAATTGTAAAACTTTGCAGTCAGACAGAATACCCATTCTTCCATACAAACCAAAACAGTTCTTGGAGGTTGACTTGAAGGTTCTGCACAACTCTTAATTATTTCCATCAATCTACCATTCCAGTCACTTCCTGTTTATATGTGGCTGCTGGAGACTGAGTTGTTTACAAATGCCCCAATACAGGACAGGACTGAAACAGAACAATTAAACAACTGACAATAGCCATACCATTGCCTCTATTGTTTTGACATCTCACTATTTCACAAGAAACTATATAACATTGGTTCTGTGCCCTTTTTAAAATTAAATTCCGAATTTAGTAGATGATTTCTCACTTTCTCTCACTAATGGCTTTGAGCTAATATATCCATTTTCTAAGTATAGAGTTCATGATTCAGAAATAGTTTACATTGATTCCTTTAGGAGTAAGAAATACAGGTTTAAGAAATGTGACTATTTGAGAGAATATTTTATATCATGAAATTTCTGGTGAATGATTATGGGGGAAATATAGCACACTTTCATTTTTTGTATAGATTGAGAGGGCTATTTAGTAATGTAGCATGGGGTTTCTGATGACTGAATTTACTCAGTCTTTTACTTCTCTGGATTCCCTCCCTGAAAATAAGTCTATTTGATCTACAGGAATTTGTTCTTTAACACCAAGAAAATAAAGGTACTGTATTTTTTGGACTTTAAGAACACCCCCCCCCCCAAAAAAAAGTGGGTGGAAATGTCTATGCGTCTTATAGAGTGAATATTGCCAAAGGCATACTCACTTGCCAGCCCCCATCCGCCGGCCTTTTCTTCCCCGCAATTTGCCTCCTTGCAGCAAACAGCCTGGTCAGCTTCAATACAGCCTGATTTAGCATGAGCAACTGATTGGTGGTTGAGCTGCCTCCCGGAATACCTCCGATCAGCTGTTCCAGGCTGCGAGGATAACTGGTGCCGCCGTCACCCATCACTGTTACTATTGCCACCCCTGCATGCCCCATTTTCGGCTTCCGCGTGTCCCGTTTTCAGCCTCCACGTGTCCCTTTTTTGGCCTCTGCATGTTCCATTTTATGGCCCGATCCAGATGGGGGGGATTGCTGCCACCGCCTATCACCGTTGCCTGGAACGGGCTGAAAATGGGATGTGTGGAGGCCGAAAACGGGGCATGCGGAGGCTGAAAATGGGATGCAGAGTAACAGTAATGGGCAATGATGCCGCCAATGGGCAGTGGCGATCCCTGCAGCTTGGAACAGCCGATTGGAGGTATTTTGGGAGGTATATCCAACCGCCAATCGTGTTAAATCAGGCTATGCTGAAGCTGACTAGACTGTTTGCTGCAAGGTGGCTAATTGCTGGGAGGCAGAGGCTGGTTTTTTTCTTGTTTTTCTCCGCAAAAGCTAGATGCATCTTATAGTCTGGAGCATCATATAGTCCGAAAAATGCAGTAAATACTAACCATCAGGGACTTGATCCTGGGTGTGTTTGCTGATCTAATATTTCAGCAGATATGTGACTGAGCAAATAGGGCTAATTAGACTTCAGAATGCAGCAGTGACTTTTGGTTGGAAAATGCCTTGTCCTTTGTAATCGGATATCATTCCAAATGCTCTGTTCAGTGATCCATCCAGACTGAATATGTTTGTTGTCCTGCTCATTCGCATGCACATTTAACAGTGGTTTAGGTTTATTAATATTAATCAGCAATTCCCTTCACTAAAACTCCAGAACTGTCCCAATTAAGTCCAGCCAAAATCAGACCAATGCT